>NC_133538.1:322179613-323379613 GCF_048544455.1 Silene latifolia
TCTTAGATCAATTTTGGAGAAGACCACAGATCCATGGAGCTCATCCAACAGTTCCTCTATAACTAGTATAGGGAATTTGTCCTTTACAGTCACTTTGTTTGACTCCCTATTATCCACACAAAACCTCCAAGTACCATCTTTCTTCATGACAAGCACAATAGGGGAGGAAAAAGAGCTTTGACTGGGTCTTATTACGCCAGTAGAGAGCATTTCTTGAACAATTTTCTCAATTGCATCTTTTTGAATCATTGGGTACCTATATGGTCAAACATTAATTGGTGGTGTACCCTATTTCCGATAGATTATGTGATCATGATCCCGATGTGGGGGTAAGGAGTTTGGCTCCTTGAAAATATCATTGATTTCCAGCAAAAACCCTAGTAACGAAGAATGACACTCACTAGTATCCATGTTCCCAGTAGGGCAGGCTTTAATTGCAAAACATTGAGCATGGTCCCACTTTTTAGTAGGACATCTTGCATTTGTTTTCCCTCAATCCATTGCCATGTTGTGGATGCTTTGGATCCTCTCAACACATGTTTCCTTCCTTGGACCCTAAACTCCATTCTGAGTTGATTAAAATCCCAGAAAACAGGTCCTAGTGAAGTCTTCCACTGAATGCCTATGACCATCTCGCAGCCACCCAATGAAACTAGCATGACATCAGTACAAAATTCATGGCCTTGTAAACTCTATTTGAACTTGCTTCACATGGATTTGCTAACAAGTCTTTCATCATTAGCAACTGAAACCATTAGGGTACATGTGGCTTTGACTGGGCAACCCAATTTCTTTGTTGTCTCAATGTCCATAAAATTATGAGTGCTCCCTGAATCTATCAAACTGTGCAAAGGTGTTTCCCTAACTTTCCCAGTAACTCTCATGGTCTGATAAGTGGTGTGACCATTAATGGAATTCAAAGATATTAGGGGGGGGGGGGGGACGGGGTATTTCCTCATGCCCCTGGAAGGAATGCTCATCCACTTTACAGCTTTCTTCCACATCTTGTTCATCCTCTAATATAGTAAGGAATTTAATACTATGTAATTGAGCCCTACACTTATGGGTGGGAGACCAATTCTCGTTACAGGTGAAACATAAGTTCTTAGCCCTCCTTTCAGCTACTTTTTTCTCACTTAATCTGGTTGTGGTCATTGTTTTATTTGGTGTGGTGGTGTGGGCCTTTGCTTTGAGAAAGACTTGGTGACATCTTGTTGACTGGAAAAAGGTTTTGAAGGAGGTTTATCCAGAACTGGTTTTGATTTCCTGATAAAAGAGGATATGGTGGCTTTTTGTAGCTTAGCAAGGGCAAAATCATCCATCAATGTCTGGGGTATATGCATTCTAACAGTTTTTTGAATGTCAACATCTAGCCCCTTCAAGAAAAAACTTAAAGCTTGTTTTTTAGTCAAATCAGTTCTATTAAGTAAACCATCAAATTGCTCTGGATAGTGTTCTATAGATGCTTTTTGTTTAAGATTCATAATTTCAGCCATGGTACCATCAAAAGAGTACCAAATCAAGCAATGGCAGCGGTTTTATAATCACCCTAGCTAGGCTAATACCCAAATTCCCTCGTTTTCATCAAAGATTGGTGCCATAATAACGCCTTTCCCTACAAATGAATTGACACCATTTTCACTTTTATGTTGTCCGAAGTGGAATCAACCTCAAAAAATTGGTCACATATATAAACCCAGCCCAAAACATTATCACCATTGAATTTAGGGAAATCTGTAACACCCGCGAATTTTCCATTTTGATATTTATAATTTAATTAACCATTCTGTTACTTTATTTATATTTTTAAATTGCTTAATTTAATTAATTATATTTTTAAGCCTCATTTCTATAAAATTATATTTTTAAGTCTTAATTTATATAAAAATACATATTTTTAGTCTGATAGTAATAATAGTGATAATAATAATAATAATAATAATAATAATAATAATAATAATAATAATAATAATAATAATAATAATAATAATAATAATAATAATAATAATAATAATAATAATAATAATAATAATAATAATAATAATAATAATAATAATAATAATAATAATAATAATAATAATTTCCGTCTTAAGTTATAGTTGACTTGAGACGTATTCCCGTCTAGTAAAAGATCGTCATATTTTTCTTGTGAGACTAGTTTAATCCAGACCAATCACAAGTCGACAACACACCCACCTACATTTTTACACCTCACTTAAAATACACCTCACTTAAAATAATATTTTTAACTTTCACTTTCATACTCCTTCAATTAGCACTCACTCCTTCCCTTACTATTTTCGTATCAAAACATAGTGACTACAACAACATATGAACTCCATTAATCTACCACCTTCAACCTTAGGTTTCTCCTTCATTTATCGACCGTTTTCTTGGACTCTTCCGACATTCTCTTCCCCTTTCCGTCCTTCAACTTTCTAGGTAAGAAAGTTCCACTCTTGTGGAAGTTTCGTGTTCGGCCACCTTATAAAAGTCTCGGTTTTTAGCTTAGACCTTCCGTTTTCTTGCTTCTAGGTGAGGAGTTTGAAGACCCGTAGGGAGACTCGTGCTTTGTGGACCATTCACTTGAAGATTAGAGAGCGTTCGAGGTAACGGTGATAACTTACTAGACAAAGTGCCGATATTTCGTCTCTTATCTCGGTTTTATATTCTTATTTGTCTTAAAGTTTGGTTCTTTATGCTTTCCTCATATGTGTGGTTGAATGTGTGGATTTAGTAGTCATTTTACATGCTTATTTAGTGTATTTTCATAACTTGTTCCTCCATGTATTTTTCGGGTATGGGGGTTTGTTGTCGGGCGAATATGTCCATCTTTATATGGCATGTTCTCATGGATTTTTGAGCAATGTTAGGATGAGTGTAGTGGTTGTTATTCATGTTTTAGTTGTGCTTTGTTTCCATCTCAAACTCGTCTTCCATGTCGTCTTAATATTGACTCGATATGGACTAAATTGGACTCTGTTTTGGATCTGTGAAAGGACCGATTTGAACTCTGTTTTGGAACGATTTTTGTGGTCTTTCGGGACTTATTTGAGCTTGCTTTATACATGTCAAATTCATCTTGTTTATATTTGAAAAACTCATGTTAAATGTCTCGACATGGTCCTTGTTTGGCACGGTTTTTGGTGGCTGTTTCTGGACTGTTAGGCAGCCGTGGAGGAGTGGTTGTGTGGGCTGCTATTTAGCGGGTAAATGGTGGCTATTATGGGTTGTGTAAGTGGTTGATTTGAGTCGTAATTTCGATGTGAATTCGCATCTCAAACATGCTCATAAACTTGTCTTGTTATTTATGTGTGATTTTGCATTTGGTAAGTCATTGTTGTGGTTTGTTGGACTGTCTTCTGGAGTTGTTGGCCGCGGCTGGGCTGACCGTGGAGTGGGGGGCAGGCAGTGGATATGGATGGGCTGGGCTGGTGGCTGGTCGTGGGCTGGCGGCGTGGCCCAGCCTGGTTGTTTTGGGGTGGTCACGAGTGGGATAGTGAAGTTACACCCTTGTTTCCTTCTTCCTTGTTTTCTTACGTTTTGTTATGTGTTGTTAAATTAGGCTTCCATACATATTTTATGTTATTGGGCTATAATTTGTTGTGTTTTGTAATTGGGCTTGTTCATATTTATGATATGGGGCCAATTTTATAAGATGTCGTAGACTTATGAATGACCCATTTATAGTTATTTACATTTCATCTCGTATTTTAAAAAACGTAAATTATTCATTACCGCTTGTTATATTTTATTTAATTGCCATGTATATTTATGAAATTAAGTGCTTATTAATATAATACATGTATGAAAGATTTATGATAAATAATTACTTGTGAGGAGTCGTATTCTTATGATAATGCCTTTATGATATACCTTACTACTTGACTTATCTTTATGCCCTACTTGTGATGGTCTGCCAAGTAAGGGTTTAACTCATATCTTTCGTCTCTTACGGACCGTTCTGCCGAATGTAGGTTCTCGACTTCCGATCTGTCGTTCGAGCCTTGGATGCGGACTGTCCTGTCGCATGTCGAATCGGAAACTGTCCTATCCCGAGAGTCTGGCCAGATTTAGACTAGAACTGAGTCATTGTGATCTTTATTGTCATCCTACCAGGGGAATTATATTTAGTGAGTAGTAAAGGTCTTGCTTTGTTATAGTTATTGATATATGTCATTCAAGGTAAGAGCTACGTATTATATTGATTGGATGTAAGGGTCTTTGGTCCTAGCGGATACTAGAAGTGAGATGCAAGCTTTCTAGTTGCGATATGATTGTCGGGATTGATGCTCCCATCCGTTCTTATGGTGAGATGGAAGACATAAGTATGAATGTGACATTAGTAGCCACGTCCCGTGTAATGTTTATTAAAAGGTTTTCAAAGTAATGGATATTGTTTCCATTCATGTTTTCGTATTGATTGATCCCTTACTTACCTACTTCATATGATCTGAATCCTAATCTCATAACTATGTCATATTTCCTTGAAATGCGTGCTTTTGTCTAAATGACCGTATTCTTGTCTTTCACATTATTTAATTATCTCACATGAATAGTTGAGTCTTTATTATGCTAATATTGATCTATCTTGTTCCTTCTCATTTAATTGTCATGTTTAAATATAGATTTTGATGTTCATGTCATTTGTAATTATCTTAGATGATTTACCGATTTGAGTTCCTTGTTATTTTTGTTTCCACAATTTGTGGCTGGGAGAACCTTGAGTTACTCCCCCACTGACCGTGGCTTTCATGTTTACATGAATGACAGGTTTGTGAAGATACATTTCTGGGGTTTAGACGTGTGAGCTAGCGAGCACCTTGGATAAGTAGGCTGTCTACTAGGATTGCTTAAACTCACCCTTTTATCGTCTTGTCATTCGAGGGATATATTTTCCCCATTTTTGACTATCATGTTTGTATGAACCTAACTTTATTTCCGCATACTTTACCCATGTTGTAGGTTTTATTTAACAGGTTTTATTTAACCCGCGCTTTAAACTTTAAAAAGTTTTAAAAATTTCCTAAAATTCCGCATTTGTCTTATTGTATTTTCTTCGCGATTTTGCGAGGATTCACAGTTGGTATCAGAGCCTCTGTTGCTTCCGACGCACACACGTGTACCCCAAACTTAAATCTTGAACTTGACCTTGAATAACGAACGAGAGATGGGTAGAACTAAGGACCTAAGTTGGTAGTCTTTTTGTATATGCTATTTGTTAGGTGCTAACTTGATTGATTTATTTGGTGTCTTGAGAAGATGGTGCGACCAACCAAGGTGGAGAATACTATCATGTGAGCCCATACTCAAATTCTTCGGAATCAACGAAATGTCAATGCTCATGTCAATCCTCGCCCTAACATCCATGGCAAGAGACCCTTTGTGCCCTCATCTTTGTCATTTGCTAACAAGAAGAAGAAGCTCATACCAAGAGGACAAGAACCAAGTGGACAAGTGCAAGGTGGGAAAGTTACCCCGTCGGAAGACAACCCTGAGGAGACCCGCAAGTGCTTCAAGTTTAGGCAAGCTTATCACCCCGGGATTGGATGCTATGATAGGCCCTTGACATGTTACCATTGCAAGAAGCCCGGACATCTCCTCAAGGATTGCCCCGAAAGGAAGAATGCTCCTTTTTCTCCTCATGCTCCGGAAACTAAACCAAGAAGAGCCATTCATGTCCTAAATCGAGCCGAAGCCGCCGTTCATCCCGACGCCGTTATGGGTGTGTTTCCTATCCTTGATCAAACTTGCCTTACTTTTATCCCGTGATGCTCATCCTTCTTCTAAATTCCTTTTTGTTTTACCTTGGGAGTTCCTCTTGTATCCTTTTTTCCGCCTTACCCTTGGAATTTCTTTTGTAATTTTTCCTCTCGACTCGCCCTTTTACCTTCCCCTCCTCCTTGACCATAAGCTTTATCGGTAATGCATCTCCTACTTTTTCGTTGTGCTTCCCCTTTGGATTCGAGCCTAGAGGCTTATAAAAACTCTATCTTTGACATCCTTGTTAACCCCATGTCGACCTTTCACCCCTAAAAGTCGGCATAGCCCTTTTATTGGTTAAGTTTGGATTCTTTTAGCGTGCTTTGTAATTATGGTGTCTAAGTTGCTTTTCAATTCGTACAATTTCTAAACAATTCAAGCTACCATTTTTGGTTCATTGTTGAAAATTTATGTTACTTTCACAAAACTTTACCTATTTTAAAGGTTTGAAAATGAAAGTTCGATTTTGTTCCCTTTTTGTTCGCCGAGTGTAGACTTCTTTATCATGATTTTTGATGGCTATACCCGAGGTGCTTTTAATTTTTCCCGATTTCTAACTAACTTTGATTTATTTATGATTCTTTGCAGAGATTAATGTTATATTTTCAAGAACTTGACTCCTATTTGAGTTTAAAACAAATGAATCTTGTAATTTTCATTTGGCTTTTGCAAAAGAAAATTTGAGTGGATTATCATTTTCATTTGGTTTTAACGTTGATGGGATGTTAGGACTCGTTATTAAAGGCGTCTAATAGCCTGTCCTACGCTTATCGGTGAATGATTTTGTGTTAGAACTTGTCTTTGACTTGGAAAGTTAGCGCTCTTGTGTGCACGACAAGAGCAAATTTCGTTCCATGAAGGAGACTTTCACTTTTGAAAACCCTCCATAAATGTTTTTGGAAGTATTTTGATGTTGGATTTATGCAAATCATTTGGTATTTGACCTTTTCTTTGATTTGGAATGTTGATGTTCTTGAATGCGCAACGAGAACACTTCCATTCCTTTGACGAGAAACTTGTGCTGTTGGAAAATTCTACTTGAAACTTTTGAAGGAATTTTAATTCTTACAATGACAAACCTTTTAATGTTTTGGTTGCCGATTTCAAAAAGCCCGGCTTTATCTTTATAACTTTTCGTTTTCTACTTTTAAGTTTCGAGGACGAAACTTTTTAAAAGGTGGGGTGATTGTAACACCCACGAATTTTTCATTTTGACATTTATAATTTTATTAATCATTATATTACTTTATTTATATTTTTAATTTGCTTAATTTAATTAATTATATTTTTAAGCCTAATTTCTATAAAATTATATTTTTAAGGCTTAATTTATATAAAAATACATATTTTTAGTCGGATAGTAATAATAATAATAACAATAATAACAATAATAACAATAATAACAATAATAACAATAATAACAATAATAACAATAATAACAATAATAACAATAATAACAATAATAACAATAATAACAATAATAACAATAATAATAATAATAATAATAATAATAATAATAATAATAATAATAATAATAATAATAATAATAATAATAATAATAATAATAATAATAATAATAATAATAATAGGCCCTGAGGACTTACCGTAGTGTGCTGGGGTTTTGTCTGGGTGTTCCGTTAGTCACGGTATCTAGGCCCTGTTCGGCTTGCTCTCGGGTTTTTGCTGAGGATGTTTTTGGGGACCACGCTGTTTCTTGTACTAGTACTGTGGGCGTTAAACATCGGCATAACCTTGTCCAGGACACTCTTTTCGACATTTCTTTGTAGATCCGGTATTATCATGGAAAGGAGGTTGATATCGGTTTGGTTGATGGACATGGTGGCTCTCTTCGTCCTGCGGATTTATTGTTTTATTCTTGGGACAGGGGACGTGATGTGTGCGTTGACTTGACAAGTTCTTCTCCTTTGACTCGGAGGCGGGATGACGGATTTTGTGCACAGCGGGTTGTCGCCGATCTTTGCTCAGCGAAAGTGTGCTAAGTATGGGGATTTGTGCGCGGTAGCGGGTTATGGTTTCCTTCCTTTCTCTTTCTCTTCACTTGGGGAGCTGGGTTCGGATGTTGTTGCCTTGCTCAAGCGGATCTAGAAATTCTCGGTATCTCAGGATGCGGGGGCTCGGGTGGCCGCTTACATTTTTACTAGACTTAGCTTTGCTATTGCTAAGGGTGTGGGAGCCCAGATTGTCTCTCGGCTCCCCACCAATTTCATGTAAACTTTTATTTTTATTTTAATGAAAGCTGCGCGCATCCCACTTAAAAATAAAATAAAATAATAATAATAATAATAATAGTAATAATAATAGTAGTAGTAGTAGTAGTAGTAGTAGTAGTAGTAGTAGTAGTAGTAGTAGTAGTAGTAGTAGTAGTAGTAGTAGTAATAGTAATAGTAATAGTAGTAATAGTAATAATACTAATAATAATAATAATAATCATAATAATAATCATAATAATAATCATGATCATAATAATAATCATCATAATAATCATCATAATAATAGTAGTAGTAGTAGTAGTAGTAGTAGTAGTAGTAGTAGTAGTAGTAGTAGTAGTAGTAGTAGTAGTAGTAATAATAATAATAATAATAATAATAATAATAATAATAATAATAATAATAATTTCCGTCTTAAATTATAGTAGACTTAAGACGTATTCCCGTTTAGTAAAAGACTGTCACATTTTTCTTGTAGGACTATTTTAATCTGGACCAATCACAAGTCGACAACACACCCACCTACCTTTTTACACCTCACTTAAAATAATCTTTTTAACCCTCACTTTCATACTTCTTCAACCGGCACTCACTCCTTCCTTTACTATTTTCGTATCAAAACACAGTGACAACAACAACTTATGAACTCCATTAATCTACCACCTTCAACCTTAGATTTTTCCTTCATTTCTCGACCGTTTTCTTTTATTGTTGCGCCATTCTCTTCCCCTTTCCGTCCTTCAACTTTCTAGGTAAGAAAATTTCACTCTTGTGGATGTTTCATTTTTGGCCACCTTAAAAAAGTCTCGATTTTTAGCTTAAACCTTCTGTTTTCTTGCTTCTAGGTGAGGAGTTTGAAGACCCGAAGGGAGATTCATGCTCCGTGGACCATTCACTAGGATATTAGAGAGTGTTCAAGGTAACGGTGATAGGTTACTCGACAAAATGTCGAAATTTCGTCCCTTATCTCGGTTTTATACTCTTATTTGTCTTAAAGTTTGGTTCTTTATGTTTTCCTCATATGTGTGGTTGAATGTGTGGTTTTATTAGTCATTTTACATTCTTACTTAGTGTATTTTCATAACTTGTTCCTCCATGTATTTTTCGGGTATGGGGGTTTGTTGTCGGGCGAATATGTCCGTCTTTGTATAGCCTGTTCTCATGAATTTTCGAGCATTGTTAGGATAACTGTAGTGGTTGTTATTCATGTTTTAATTGTGTTTTGTTTCCGTCTAAAACTCGTCTTCCATGCCGTCTTAATATTGACTCGATATGGACTGATTTGGACTCTGTTTTTGAGCCGTGAAAGGACCGATTTGGACTCTATTTTGGAACGATTTTTGTGATCTTTCAGGACTGATTTGACCTTGCTTTATACCTGTCAAATTCATCTTGTTTATACTTGAAAAACTCGTGTTAAATGTCTCGACATGGTCCGTGTTTGGCACGGTTTTTGGTGGCTGTTTCTGGACTGTTAGGCAGCCATGGAGGAGTGGCTGTGTGGGCTGCAATTTAGCGGGTAAATGGTGGCTATTATGGCGTGTGTATGTGGTTGGTTTGAGTCGTAATGTCGATGTGAATTCCTGTCTCAAACATGCTCATGAACTTGTCTTGTTATTTATGTGTAATGTTGCATTTGGTAAGTCATTGTTGTGGTTTGTTGGACCGTCTTTTGGAGGTGTTGGTTGCGGCTAGGCTAACCGTGGAGGAGGGTGTGACACCTCCATACACCAAGGTGCCTTACCAATACCACCTAATGCATGGAAGTACTACCATCTTGGTTACCCGAGATAATGTATATCAAATTGACCATAAAAGAACATACTTGAATAAATGAGTTTAAGTGATTCATAACCAAAATCCTAAAACTATAAAGTAAAATACATCTGTTCCAAAATATCAAACCAACTGAAAAGAAATATAAGTTTAAGACACAGCGGAAGACTCTAATGACACGTGGTGACACCATCTCAGCTATCCCTAGCGCAATCCATCTCATACCTGCTCAATAACTGTTCACCATCCCCGAATGGATCACAACAGTTTTTAAAACAATTAACGGGGTCAGTTACTGATTACACAATTCAAGATAAGCAAGATAACAATACATATGATCATCCAACTCTATCACATCTCCACACACCTGACTACACACTAAAGTGTGTAGCCCTGCCAGAATATCCATCGCAAAAGATATTCCACACCGCCAGTGGGGGACCGCAGATGTTCCCACCAAATCCCCGCTCATCAACTCCGAGCGAAAACCCAATTTCCTTAATGTCCACATCCCCTTTGTGACAGGAACCAGAAGGGGCAAATCAAGGGCATGAAGCCACTCCCGCAATTGACTCTACTCAGCCGAGGACGCGTCTCGCGAACCACAGACAAACACATCCAACCAACTATACAACAACAATTACAAATTACAATACCAATATGATAAAGATCAACAACATCACAACCATCACCAATCAACTATCACATACAATGTAGTAACCGAGTAGGGAAACCCTACCTAGAAAGGCAAATCACCAAGATCGTCACAATCAGCTATTCAAAATTGCTCCTCTACGAAACCACCTCCTTTAATCACACAATCATATAATTACTAACTAAAAATCATAATACTCTCAAAATCTCCCAAAATACCCAATTAGGGTTTCAACCAAAAAAAATAAAATGATATAAAAATCATACTAGAATTTTACCCACGATGTGATGGTCTCAACGGCGTAAAGAACACAACGATCAGACGACTCTAGCCCTTAGGATTTGATAGCAATGGGAGGAAGTGAAGTTACGTAGTTTTTATCTTGTGTAAATAGTTTAGAAAACAGTGAAAAGTAAAAAAGGAATTGATAAAATAACTTTATTTAACCTCCTCACGTTGCTACAAAACCCGGCGAAATAACCCGTAAATCCAACTTACTCGATCGAGTAAGTCACTTACTCGATCGAGTATCCCCTACTCGATCGAGTGACGCCTACTCGATCGAGTACCCATCAGATAGTACACTGTTTTGAAACCAAAACTCACTTACTTGAAAGAGTAAGCCTTACTCGATAGAGTACCCAATAGTACATAAAACCGTAGTATTATAGTCTTCCCTCTTTAAAAATGAACTTCGTCCCCGAAGTTCAAACCCATACTCAAAAACAAACCTACTAACTCAACCACGACACAACAACGCAACAAAAACTCAATACAAAACCCCAACAAAACCCATCCACAACTCATACCGACTCAAAGCAACCATTAACTGTACAAAGATTAGCATAAAACGCTACTACAAAAACGGCCTAAGAAACCAGCTGGAAATGGCCTAAGAAACAGGTGATAACCGGTCTATATCTCACATGTGTCTTAGCCTAAGAAACCAGTTATTTAACAGGTCTCTTTTATCATATTTAAGAAACCGGTTGTAATTGAAAACAGGTTCCTTTTCTCATATTTAAGAAACCGACTGTAATTGAAAACTGGTCTCTTTCACAAGAGTCTAAGAAACTGGTTATTAGCCGTAACCGATCTCTTTGATTCTATCTTTGAAACTGGTTATTGACCATAACCGGTCTCTTACTTGGTTGTAAAAAACAAAAACAAAAATAATACCGATTGGGATTATCAAGCAGTCAACGTAACTTTTATTAAAAATTACAATAATAATTAAAATTAAAATATATTTATCAATTTACAAGCCAACCTCTACATTTCTTGTGAAATTTACATGGTCGGAGTCAATTCACTGATTCAAAGTAGAAACAAGATATTACAAGTGCTTAATACAAAGTCTTCTGCATAGCTACCCTCCATTATACGTGCAAATGGAGGACCCATTAAAGTGTACTTGTTCCCTTCAAAGGCATGATAAATAGTTGGAATTAACATCAAGTTGTAGAGTATCTACAGGCCACCCTAGCTTTCTGCCAAAGAAACTATCATAATAAGAAAACTTTAACTAAGAATTACGATTCGTAAAATAAAACCGCTTACATAAGGCCAACTTAACAAGCAGTAATTACTACCAAATTTAAAAGTAAAATTAGGAAGACGCAAAAGGCATAAGCTCTACTATACAAGGAACTGAAGGTTGAAAAACATTACCAACGTGAAGCAGGAATAACTTAGCATCAAAAACATAAAAAGTGCGGATATACTGGATAGATGACTTACTTCAGCAAGTTGTAGAGTATCTACAGGCCACCCTAGCTTTCTGCCAAAGAAACTATCATAATAAAAAAACTTTAACCAAGAATTACGATTCGTAAAATAAAACCGCTTACATAAACCCAACTTAACAAGTAGTAATTACTAGCAAATTTAAAAGTAAATTTAGGAAGACGCAAAAGGCATAAGCTCTACTATACAAGGAACTGAAGGTTGAAAAACATTACCAACGTGAAGCAGGCATAACTTAGCATCAAAAACATAAAAAGTGCGGATATACTGAATAGATGACTTACTTCAGCAATTACTAGCTTGACATCGAGAATCAAACAAAATGTTTATCAATATTTCATTACTAACTCCACAATCCCTTCTTGAATAGGAAAATAGCCAACATCAGTGAGGACCCGTAGGTCCTTTAGTTCTTTGCCTGCAACATGTCACCGTTTTAATGAGTTTGGTTGTCAGTCAATTTGTTACAATCAATTGAGCCAATATACAAATAATTTCAGAAATTCACACATCAACTTAACCCACAATGCTATTAAATCCTCTTTCAAAAAATTAAATATAAACCAGGGGCTAGTTTGTTCGTCTGCAAATAAAACAAGGGAAAAAAAACACAAATATGTCAAAGAAGCGTTACAATATTCACCTCATCAATGATATTGCAGGTGAATATTCCATTATTAAGTTCTGTTGACAACATATGTTAAAAGACAATTATGTTAATTAGTAAGATCGTCGGTTCTCCGAGTGATTAGGATAAAAATGTACTCATTAAAGGAGACAGACAAGGCTTCAGTGAGAAAAAGAAAAATAACGCACATCCTAATATAATTTTGATATAGAGTATAGACAATGTAGTTCGAGTTTAGTGCACATTTTCACTGAAAACATCAAAGGAATCATTGCTAAGAAACCCATTATGAATGAACTAAGATACAATGAAATAATATAATCTTTCGTTAAGTTGGATTATGAATGAACTCCCTTGAATGAACCGAAGTAGCTGATTATAGATTTTTACAAAGGGAAGGGAAGGCATGTAATTTGAGAAAAAATTTTGCTCCTTATGAAATGCTAAGGAGCTAATAAGTCTAACCTATAATAATCACCTAATGCCCAAATTTTCAAGAAATAAATACACGAATAAGAGGTGCAAATTGCCTATGTACTTAGCAGTTTCAAAGAAAAGCAAAAAAACAAAAAAAAATTAAGGAAGAAATGAGAAGAATATATTACCTAGGCTACAGGTAGCGCCAACAAGGAGCCAGCATGCTGCGGCATAAATCAGACAGCAACAGTACAACTAACATCAGTATTCTGAACACTGACCTTTAGATAGCGAATACCTGAGACCAAGGAACATCATGATGTTAGGTTTGCATGTCATGAAACGAATGAGAATGAGAATGAGAATGTGGATCAAAGATAACTTACCTGGGATTCCTCCAAGATTAGAGAGCTGAAGCCTTAACAGCTTGACGGCTTATCTTGGTTCAAAGGTACTGAAATCTAACAACATTTCTTCATCTGGCCTGCAGCCGAACAACAGCTTGTCAGACCTGAAAATCTGGAATGACTGATGATTAAGGAGCAAGCAAAAGGCAACATTTAGTCGAAGCTAACCTTGATTCTATAAGCCAATGGAGACAAGTAGGAGAGTTCGGTGAATAAAATTAATGAAAATAGATTACTTGAGGAGTTGAGGCAGTACCTCTTTCATAATCTTACTGGCTCGTGCTTTGTCTTATTTTGTGTAAGCATCAATAGCCTGCCAATCAAGCAAACAGTCACAGAACAGATACCCCATGAATAAAAGGTTAAAAAGGCTAACGAAAACAAGCGAGGTGAAAGAGGTCATCTAAAACAGCCAACGAGAGGAATCGTCTGATAATCTTAACACAGAAAAAAATGTAGAAGCAGTTGCTCACATCTTTATAGTACTCTTTCATAGTAACGCAATGTTCCCTCACAGGCTGACGAAGGATCGGGATGCTATTCTCATCTCTGTCTTTATCTAAATCAAGGAAGTGCAACCACAAGTATATGACTACATCATAAACCGGTTTCATGACAATTATATGAAAAGTTCTGATGCAAAATGAATTCGTCGATTTATCAATGCTTTAATGTACATCTAGAACTGATTTCCTGACTCTAGCTCGAGATATTACTCAATACTCAATACTCAATACTCAATACTCAATACTCAATACTCAATACGGATAGATTGATACCGAGGGAAATAAACAATACTCAATACTGATAGATTGATACAGAGAGAGAAATAAAAAAACAATTTGGTGAACAAAACTATCCCTTGCTCCTAAAAATTAAATCGTAATTAAAACCCCAAAAAATTAAAACAAAATCCCTAAAAAATTAAAACGAAATTGATGAAAGTGAGTACCTATTATCAAGGATAGATATGTAAGCGATAGATTTGGCTAAGGGAACTGAAGCCGGTCTTGTTAGGAGGGCGTTTGGTGGTGGTGATGTGCCGTGAGGTGAGAGTAGTGGTAGACGGTAGTGGGGGTGCTAATTGAGAAACCATTTGGGTTCTAAGAAACAAAACCAATAAAAAAAAAGAAATAAAATGATACGGGGTATAAAACTGTAATTGGGGTTGAAAAAAATTCAAAAAAGTAAGAAACCGGTTTTAAATATGACACGGTTTGTTATATTATTTTAAGAAACCGGTTTTATATAATCAACGGTTTCTTATGTTGAGAGACCGGTTTGAGAATTTAACCGGTTTCTTATTAGTGATCTCTTTGCCATTTTTTGTAGTAGTGAAACCATACCAAAGCCTTATGCGATCATATCTTATCCCCCTAAAAGAAACATGGTTACGTCCACGTAACCACACATACCTGATAAAAAAGACACGGATACCGCTCTCTCATAGCCTCTTCCGCCTCCCAAGTAGCTTCCTCAACCTCATGATTAGACCATAGGACCTTAAGCAACACCGTTTCCCCGGACCTAGTTTTCCGAACCTTGCGATCAAGAATCTGTTTTGGCATCTCAAGATAAGACAAGGATTCATCCAACTCGATTTTCTCCGCCTCTAGCACATGGGAAGGATCACTCATATAGTTCCATAACTGAGACACATAGAACACATTATGCACCCGATCTAAAGCTGGTGGTAACGCTAACCGATAAACAACCTCTCCCACACGATCCAAAATCTCCTATGGTCCTATGAACTTCTGGCTCAGCTTCCCTTTCTTACCAAACCTCATAACCCCACGCATAGGAGATACTTACAGAAGAACCTTATCCCCAACCTGAAACTCTATGTCATGGCGATGTAAGTCTGCATAATTCTTTTGTCGATCCTGGGCCACTTTCATCTTTTATCTAATCACCTTAACCTATTCTATCATCTCTTCTACCATCTGTGGTCCTAAAACCATTGCCTTAGCTCTATCATCCCAGGAAATCAGACTCCTACAACTCCTCCCATACAAAGCCTCAAACGGTGTCATCCCAATACTCGTATGGTAGCTGTTGTTGTTAGAAAACTCGATCAAATCCAACCTATCTTCCAAGCTACCACCAAACACCATCACACAAGCTCGCAACATATCCTCCAAAGTCTTTATAGTTCTCTCTGTTTGTCCATCTGTAGCAGGATGAAAAGTAGTAATCATCTTCAAGGTTGTTCCCGTCATCTCCTGCAACTCTTGCCAAAACCGAGAAATAAACCTCGCATCTCGATCTGACACAATGTCCTTAGGAACATCATGTAACCTCACCACATGTTTCCTGTACTCATTAGCCAACTGAACCTTACTACATGTATATTTCATTGGAATAAAGTAAGTTGACTTAGTCAGACGATCCACTATCACCCATATCATATTATTACCCTGCTCGCTCCTCGGTAAACCAACTATAAAGTCCATGGAGATAGACTCGCACTTCCACTCAGGTACTTCAAGAGATTGAATCTTACCTTGCGGTCGTCGCTGCTCTCCCTTAACCCTTTGACATGTCAAACATCGAGACACGAACTCAGCTGTTTCTCTTTTCATCCCAGGCCACCAGAAAGTCTTCTTCAAATCTCTATACAGCTTATCACCACCTAGATGTTACTGAATATGGTGTGCAATGAGCCTCTGTCATAATCACCTTTTTCAACTCCTCATCGCTTGGCACACACCATCTGCCATCAAACCAAACACTCAAATCTGTATGAATACGGAACCGAGACACTGTCCCTTTCTCCACTCCAGCTCTCCACTCCTGAATCCTAGGATCAAGAGCCTGCTTCTGGCGAATATCATCATAAAGATCTGGCTCCACTGTCAAGTCTCCTCTATAATCCCTTTTTTGTATCACATGTATCCCCATTTTACCCACCTCATCTCTCAACCTCATCAAAGACATAGATGTGCATAGGGAATGCACACTCCTCCTGCTCAACGCATCAGCCACGACGTTTGCTTTCCCTTCACTGTATATGATATCCATGTCATAGTCCCTTATAAGCTCCATCCACCTCCTTTGTCTCATGTTCACCTCCTTTTTAGTAAAGATGTACTTTAATCTCTTGTGATCTGAAAACACCTTAAAGGTCGCCCCATAAAGATAGTGCCTCCAAATCTTGAGAGTAAACACAACTGCACCCAACTCAAGATCATGTGTCAGATAGTTCTCCTCATAAGGCTTCAATTTCCTAGAAGCATAGGCAATGACTTTCCCGTTTTGCATCAACACACAACCCAACCCATTTTTTGAAGCATCTGTATACACCTCAAAGTTCACACACCCTTCGGGTAAAGCTCAGACTGGAGCTGTGGTCAAACGCTTCTTTAATGTTTGGAACGCCTGTCTCACAACTTTTATCCCATATAAACCTGTTCTCTTTCCTCATCAACGCTATCATAGGTCTGGCAATCTTTGAAAAGTCTTTCACGAACCGACGATAGTACCCTGCGAAACCAAGAAACTCCTGATCTCTGCCACATTCTTCGGTATTTCCCACTTCGACACTGCCTCTATCTTTGTTGGATCCACAGATACACCATCTTTAGAAATCACATGCCCCAGAAAGGCAACTTCCTCGATCAAGAACTCACACTTAGACAACTTTGCATACATATGATTGTCACGCAAAGTTTATAACACTAACCTCAAGTGCTCCTCCTTAGTCTTAGAGTAGACTAAGATATCATCAATGAACATCACCACAAACCGATCCAAAAACTGACTGAAGACCCGGTTCATCAAATTCATAAACACTGCTGGCGCATTAGACAACCCAAACGGCATCACCACATAATCATAGTGACCATACCTTGTTTAAAAAGTTGTCTTCGGTATGTCCTCATCTCGAATCCTCACCTGATGGTAGCGTAACCTCAAATCAATCTTTGAAAAGACTTCTGCCCCACTGAACTGGTCAAACAGATTATCTATCCTTGGCAAAGGATACTTGTTCTTCATTGGAGCCATGTTCAGCTCCCTGTAGTCGATGCACAACCTCAAGCTCCCATCTTTCTTCTTCACAAACAGAACTGGTGCTCTCCACGGCGATACACTAGGTCTAATGTATCCCTTATCTATCAAATCATCCAACTGCTTCTTCAACTCTTCTAACTCTTTAGGACCCATGCGGTACGAGGCCTTAGAGATTGGTCCCGTCCCTGGTTTCAACTCCACGCTAAAATCTATATCTCTCTTTGGTAGCAAACCTGGTATCTCCCCCGGAAAAACATCTGGGAACTCTCCCACCACTGATATCTGATCAGCCGTCGAACCCACCTTACTATGGTCTTTCACATGGCATAGAATCAAAAGACACCCCTTCCTCATATAAGACTTCAATATCACCGATGTAATCACTTTGACTTTGGGTTTGACAACAACCCCACGACAAGACACACTAACTCCCTTAGGACCTCTGACTCTCTTTTGGTGGCAATCTATTCTAGCCTTGTACTTACCCAGGCAATCCATAGCAACTATCATCTCAAAACCATCCATAGGAAATTCTAATAAATCCACTAGAAGGTCAACCTGCCCAACTACCATAGAAACATCCTTATACAACCTCCCACAAGACACTGACTCACCTGATGGTATAAAAACCTCATCTTTTACAGACTCAAACTCTCTAAAACACAAAAGCTTAGCATGACTCGACGATATAAAAGAGTGTGACGCCCCCGAATCAAACAAAACAAAGGTAGAAACATCATTAATAAGAAAGGTAGCCATGATCATATGAGCATCATCCTCAGCAGCTTTCTTGTCCATCATGAATAACTTGCCACTGGTCTTTTGTCCACCCCCAGGACTATACTAGCTAAAGTAGATGGCTTGGCAGCTGACCCCTGATTGTTGTTAGCTGCCGGTTTCTGATAAGAGTTACTGCCATTACGGTTAGATCCACCGTTATTATTACTCTGACCTCCTTGTTCATTCCATGACCCAGCCGGCCTGTTGCTAGCAAAAGCCTGAGATGGACCCTATGAGAAACTCCCCTACGATGGCCTCTAAAAACCTCTCCTCACGGCACTAAGACACTCGTGCCTCTTGTGGCCCATACCGCCACAGTTGTAACAAGAGATATTCCGGTTGTTACCACTACCACCACGACCACACCCGTACGAAGTTCCACTACTAAAACCCGATCTCGATGAGTTAGCCCTCGCCTGGTTGTGGTTACCCCTCTTGTAACTGGACTGACCACCACCCTCACTCTCAGCCTTTCTCTTCTCAGGACCTCTCTCCATGTTCTCTTTGGCCATTTCGACCAATCTCTCAGCTCTCCCTGCTCGCTCATAAACTTCCTTAACATCTATAAGGACCCCAACTGGTAGCTTCTCCATTATCTGGTAAGTCAACCCCTTCTTAAACCTCAGTGCCAAGTTCTCTTGACTCAGCCCCATATCCTCTGCATACCTCGATTTGTCATTAAAATTATGATAGTAATCGGCCACAGTCATATCCGGAGTCATCTTGAAAGCATCAAACTCCTCCCTAAACTTACTACGAATATATTCAGGTACAAACTCCCAGCGCATAGATCTTTTAAATTCACTCCATGGTATAACTGACTTCCCCTGCTTTAGATACGAATATAAGGCACTCTTCCTTACCTTGTCCCACTACTCTCCCGCAGCATCTCTCAAGTAGAACGCAGCTTATTCCACCTTGAAGTCCTCGGGACAATGAACCACATTCAAGTAGTTCTCCATCTCCCTATGCCAATTATCGAGCAAAATTGGTGCACCGGTACCCATATACTCTTTTGGGTTGAAGCGGGCTATCGTAGTGCTCATCTTGGCAAAGTCCACCCTAGCATCTTTGTCTTTCCCAAACTTCTTTAGGGCCTCGGTAAGCGCGTGTTGATGCTGAAGAATATTGGCTATATCATCTACATTCATCTCCTGCGCCCTAGTGTACAATGCTGATCTCTTTGGCAGCATATATTTGAGCTATAAGAGAAGAGACAAATTTAAGCACATAGCCTACGACTCAAAGCATATACGACCTGTACAGCCCACACTCGATCGAGTAACTACACCCACTCGACCGAGTAGAGATCACTCGATCGAGTTGCCCACTTACTCGATCGAGTGCCTCAACTTCAGAACTTGACCAGAACGTACAACAAGACTGATATGTGTATTTTATATAGTCTTTTTGAGCCTTTATTGCACGTATTTCTATGCAATTCTCATAGTATTATGCTACAAATGTCCCCCGAATAGTCTACTTTTGTTTGCTTTGCTTTATTTGCAGGAATGTACCAAAGAAGGCGGAATTGAGCCTCTTTATCGTCCCTTAGCTTGCATTTACGGAGATGGAAGATTTGGAACAAGATTGCCTTTGCCTCGGGAAGCGTGAATTCATCTCGGAAGCCAAATCAATGAGCAAGGAGCCGGTTCAGTGGTGTTAGACTCGATCGAAGGCTTTTGATGACTTATCTGTTCGATCGAGTAGATATGGATGGTGAGAAGACCTCGATCGAGACCCTGCTGTTCTCGATCGAGAGGTGGCCTTTTTGTTGTTCTCGATCGAGTATATGTTTTTCTCGATCGAGAGGTTTGGTCAGAGGACTGCTCGATCAAGAAGCTTGGAAGTGCTCAATCGAGTATTTCGCTATTTGGCGTGAGATTCTCTCACGTAGACTTAATATCTTAATTACATTTTAGGTTAATAAAGTGTCTCTCTTATAAATAAGAGAGACTCAATTAGATTTAATCATCTTATATTTCATTCACTAAACTTGGAGTATTAAGCCGACACTATTTCTTCTCTTGTTGAACGTTACTTTGTTCTCTATTTCCGGATCCTAAACCTTTGTAATCGCTCTTTACTCTCTTCATTTAATTTAATTCTCCCTTTGTATATTTAATTTCTTGCTCTTAAATTTCTGTCTTTATTAGTTTTGTTATCAGTTTATGCAATTTCTTTCTTATTCATCTCAATACCATGTCTTTTATTATAATTGTTGTTATTTTCATTATGAATATGCGTAGCTAAATCCCTTAGTGCTAGGATTAAGGGAGCCATGATAGTGAAGAAATAATGTTATAATTAGATTAGACGATTTTGATTGTGAGAATTGATTCATAGCAATTTAATTGTAATTGTTTAGTTGAGTGCACACTTCTGAACTAGTTAATCCGGTTAAATTCAGACCTATATTGGAAGATTGGAATGAATAGACCTGTTATGAACAATAGACTACACTAATGAGGGCGGAAGCTAAGTTAGTAGTATTTTAGGGCGGATAGCGGACCGGAAGGTCCTTTCCTTTACCCTTCTCACCTCAGACTGACTGACCTTACCTTTAGCAAAATTGTGTGATATCATGGTGAACCATCATCCTAGCATATCTCTCTCTATTTGATCACATTTTTATATCTTTCTTGCTATTTAATTTGTTCTCTCTTTTATTGCTTTTAATATCGTTCATTAGTTTAGTAAAACAATTCAAACACCCCCAATTTGTTACCGTGACGGACTAGAATAAAAAGTAGATATAATAGCCTCCCTGTGGAGTACGATACCCGACTTACCTCTACTATATTAGTTAGAGCCAGTTTGTTTTTTTTTTATAGGGTTGCGACAGCCGTATCAAATTTTGGCGTCGTTGTCGGGGAGGCAATTAGTCTATTTATTTGTTTATTTTAGTTTGTTTTAGTCTCAAGGGATTTTTAATTCCTTGAGGCAGTTCTTATTCTTTTTATTTCTTAGTTTTGTGTATGCCCAGGTCCAACAGGTCGAAATTAGTGCCAGCTGATCCTGAACCGGAGCGGACTTTTTACTGTAGGCAAAACTTACTGAGAAAGAATCGTCGAGAGGAAGTCTTGAGTACTCTTAAACCTGTTCTTGAAAATTTCACCTTTGCAGAAGATCAATCTTTAGAGGAAGACGCTTCTATTTCTGCAACCAATTTGCGAAGATGCCTAATATTGCCAGTCATTCCGAGCCGATAACTGACTCCATTCTTAAGGGTTTTAATCTTGCAACGGAAGATCGGAATACCTTTGATATTCGGCCATCTTACATTAATCTGGTTGAGAGAAACCTCTATAAGGGAGTAGCTGGTGAGGATCCGAGAAAGCATATGGAGGTATTCACGGATTATTGTTCTACCATTCCCGCTACTAAGGGAGTGACTCAAGAGAAGATAAAGGAAGTTCTGTTTCCTTTTTCTCTTATTGATGGAGCCCGAGAGTGGCTAACTGATTTGGATAGTACTGAAGCTGGGATTACCGACTGGGAAAGCTTGGCTCTTGCTTTTTAAAAAAGATACTACCCTCCACACAAAACTAATGCATTGAGATCGAGGGCAGATTAAAAGTTTCAAACAAAGTCCAACTGAGAACTTGTACATAGCATGGTGTCGATTCAAGAAGTTGGTTCGATCCATTCCATATCACGGGTTTGGCCAGTGGTTCTTGTGCAACCAGTTCTATAATGGGTTGTATGATGACCACCGTCCTATTTTAGATGTTGCAGCCAACGGAAGATTTCAGAAAAACATTGATGATGACAAGGGCTGGGGAATTATAGAAGATATGGCTACCCATTGTGCTGAATATGGGAATCCTAGAAGTGGTACTCGAACGGTCTTTACTGATAATATTGCACTTGTGGCTCAACTGGAAACCATGAATGCAAGATTTGATAAGTTCGAGTTGCAGGCCGCGGGAAATCAACAGACGGTTCACTTTTTGACTAAACAAGAGGCCGTCTCATGTGAGAGATGTGGCAAAAATGGTCATACTGCAGTGAAGTGCTTAGCTGAGAAGGAGCAAGTCCCTTTCAACAATATAGGCAAAGAGGCTCCTATTACAACAATCAAGCTCGAGTTTATCCTAATTTGAGATGGACTAGTAAAAATGTTTTGAATCTTACACCTCCACCGCAGAAACAAGCTTATGTACCGCTTCATAAAAATCAACAAAAAGGCTTTCAAAAGCCTCCATCTTTCCCACCGCCACAGCAAGGTGCCTCTTTTAATGGCATAAGTGAAATAGACGAGTTGAAGGCGATGGTGCAATCATTGACAATTAAATTGCAGAAAAGTGATCAAGAAAAAGATGCTTCCATTAAGTCACTTGAATCCCAGATGGCTCAACTGGCGACTAATCAAGCTTCAAGACAACCCGGTCATTTACCGTCACAACCTGACAAGAAACCACATGAGACGGTGAATCTGATCAAATTGGGGAGAGGT
Organism: Silene latifolia; assembly: GCF_048544455.1. Lineage (NCBI taxonomy): Eukaryota > Viridiplantae > Streptophyta > Magnoliopsida > Caryophyllales > Caryophyllaceae > Silene > Silene latifolia. The sequence goes on from NC_133538.1 coordinate 322,202,487, forward strand.
CTTTCTTACGAGGGACCCAAAATGCCGAATGAAAATGTTAGATTTATAGACCCAGAAGTTGAAGTTGTTGTACATGAACAGTCGTATTTTGACGAAAAAGTGCTGACTTCACGAGATGTCCTCGATCGACTGATTTCTGGTGGTCGATCGAGGGATTATGCTGAAAAGGTTCTCGATCGAGAGGACAGAAGTGCTCGATCGAGCACTGTTAAAAAGAGAGATCTCGATCGAGTGACTGAAAGTGCTCGATCGAGCACCGTTGCTGAGAAAGATTCTCGATCGAGAGGTTCTATTACCCGATCGAGTGAATCTGATGCTGAATGTGGAAATTCTTTGTCAAAGAGAAATAAAGGCCTAGCTATTCCAATTATGGTCCCATTTCCGAGAAGATTGCAGAGCAAGAAGATTGAGCAAAAATTCGGTAGGTTTGCCAAAATTTTAAAAAGTATTCATGTTAATGTACCATTTGCTAAGTTACTAACCCAGGTACCCTCCTATATGAAATTTATGAAAGACATTTTAGCGCGTAGGAGGCATATTAATGACCATGAGGCGGTGGCTTTGACTGAAGCGGGCACTGCCTTTATTCAAAATAAGACCTCACCTAAGTTGTCTGACCCGGGTAGTTTCTCTATACCATGTTATATTGGGACCCATTTAATTGATAATGCTTTGTGCGATTTGGGAGTTAGCGTGAGTGTTTTACCGTTGTCTTTTACTAAGAGGCTTGGTTTAAAAAAATTTCATTGTACTACTATGACCGTACAGATGACCGATCGTACCGTATCACGACCTTTAGGTGTCTTAGATGACATACCTGTCAAGATAGGGAAGTTCTTTATTCCCGTCGATTTCGTAGTCTTAGATATCCCCGAAGACTTATATACTCCTATTATTTTAGGACGACCGTTTCTATATATCGCTCGTGCAGTAGTAGATGTCGGGGGACAGACTTTGACTTTTCAGGTAGGTGATGAGGAGTTAACCTTCAATCAGTCTAGTGTCCGCAAGGCCCATATGCAAGTCCAGCCCTGCAATGTTATTCCCTCTACGAACCTTGATACGGAACCTCCAACTGACAATATTGAGTCATGTGCTGCGATATTAACATCTCCGCCCCAGATTGGGAGCAAGATGGAGGACCATTTCGTCATTTCTGTTGTTACAGGTCTAGGCGAATTGGACATTAGAGATCCCAGCAATAAGAGTACATTAGAATTTGAGCTCAATGCTAAAGATGATGCCCAAGACAAGGGCCATGGAAGGAAGAAGCAGGACAAAGTAAAGACGAGAGTAAAGGCATACGTGGATGCAAACTACTCTCCTTCGATCAATTCAAGTTCATGGAGGCCTAAAGGGACGGTCCGCGATGCTGAAGGGACCTCCTCCATTCAGGAGCCCTCTTTTGGGTTGTTCAAGTGTTTCGGAAGATAAAACGGGGCGCCATCCCGTTTGTAAAAACAATTTGTAATTTTGAATTTCCGTTAGACATTTTAATTGCTTAGTAGTTATAGACAATTACATTAGAATAGTTAGATTTAATAGCTTAAGACCGAATATAGACTGCTGCTGCTATTTTGGTATTTTTGCGGAAAGTATTTTTGCGTAAATTGTAGGTTTTGGGACTATTATGCTCATTGGTAAGCGTGCCAAGAGGAAAGCACACGATCGAATACTTTTTGTGTTCGATCGAGCAACTATTCAAGGAAAAGGCCTTGATCGAGTAATAAGAAGCTCTCGATCGAGCATGCCATATTTAGGGGCTCTCGATCGAGTAACAATAGTCCTCGATCAAGCAACTAAAGGGAAAAGCTCTCGATCGAGCAGTTTAAAACCACTCGATCGAGCAATTTGGACGCATACTCGCGAGAGAGTATCTCTTCTCCCTTTACTTTAGTCATTTGCAATATTTCAATTTTCCCCAATTTTTTCGACATCATCCCTTTCCGAACCTCAAATCCCTAATTTCTTCCCCTAAATTACCAAATAAATTACCCAAATACTTTTCTTATCATCAATTAAATCATTCCCCCTTATTTACTTCATCAATTTTTGATTAATTTGAAGCTATTGGCGAAGTTAGGGTTTCGAAAAATCGAAATTTATTTCAATTAATTTGAGTTTCTAATGTTTTCAATTGATAATTGTGTTGGGTAATCAATTCAAGTAAGTTCCTCCCCCTTTTATTTCATGTTTAATTGACATTTTACCTTGATTTTGTGCAAATTAGGGTTTTAGATTTCAATTTGGGGAAAAATCCGATTATGTTGCGTGTATGACTGATTTGGAACTTGCTTCTTATTAGGATGGATAGTAGTATGTTGGTTCTTGCCTCTACTTCTGCTACTACCCCGTCTGTTTCGCAGACGGTTGTTGGAATATGTGTCCTCCGACAATAATGCGATCACAACTGTCGATCATGATGATCACATGTTTAAGTCTCATTTTAAGAATACATGTGGGAAGTAATATTTTACAGTCAACTGGTCCACACATATCGGTAATGATTGGCTGGCTAGAGTTTGACATTACTGTCGTGCAACGGTGGTGATCAGTTGATCCCCTTAGGTCATACCTAAAGGGTAACACTCTTAATTGATTATTTAATTGATCGTATGACGATACGGGTTAATTAAATTACTTAAAATTGACGGACGATTTTGGAAGTAATATTTACGTGTCTCATTGTAATTTGATTAGATAAGATACGGTCTAAGTAATCGAATTGTTTTATTACTTGGATGAAATTATTGTTTACGGAAACAATTAAAACGGAATGAATAAATTATTATAAATACAGATTGTTGTAGATTATAATTCGGAAACACTTTTTGGTACAAGTAATTATGAATTACTAGGTTAATTTTATAAGTGACATATTTTATTAATATGTTGATTTTTACTTGTTAAAAATACATTTTATACACATAATGTCATGGAACTTGTGACATGTGACAATTGACAAATGACAAAATATAAAATGGACTTCCCATTATATATAAGTGCCGAAAATAAAATGGAGGGAGTGTAATGTTTAATTTGTGTTAATTATTTAAGTGGAAACAAAATGATTACTACACATTCTAGCCATGCACACCTAGCTGCTTTTGTGAAGAGCATCTTGGTCATGCATTGGCCATTAACCCAACCCCCCCCCCCCCCCCCATACCCGGTTTTCCTAGAGCAAGGCCAAGGGTTTTTGTTCTATATTTTTCCTAATATACACTACAACAAATAAGTGTAGTTATTCATTCATTCATAACATCTAAAACTTAAAGAAATTTTAGAGAGAAAAAAATTACTCCTTCTTTCCTCCTCTCTTGACCGAAAAAGCCAGAGACCAAAATAATTTTGGGGTCAATTTTAGTAAGATTAATATTCTTCTAGTTCAAATAATATTAGTCTTTAAGAGGTTATCTTGGGTATATATCTTTGGGAGGGATTCTACCTTTGAATCCTTGTTCTTCCATTTTAAAGGATAGCTCAAGAACAAGTGAGTAGGAGAACTCATTTGTGCCCATATATCCGAAAAATCAAAGTAAGGAAAACGATTTCTTCTTTATTCTTATTGATGTTTGCATGCATAAGATCTAAATTAATTGTCACACATATGAATATGTCCGAATATGAGATTAATAATTAATAACAAGCGGTATCATGAGCCTTAGGTTGTTTGCATGCTAATCGGTTATTGTTTTTCCGAGTTATACGATTAACAAATAAAACTTATAAATTTGTGTTTATTATGATATATCACGAAATTTATTATGCATGTTAAAGTTTCTGGTCCTAAAATGTTCTTGGGATATTTTCGTTTATTTATGGATTTTATTGTTCATTTTTATTAATAATGGCATTAAAAATGTGATTTTTATGATTAAATGTCATTTTTGGACTAAAAATAGCGAAACTTCGATTTTTCCAGTGGTTTTTGGATATGTTTTCACATATGTTATCTACTGATGACCTGCAAATTTTCATAATAAAATGAGTTGTTATGCTCGAAATATGGATTTTTCAAGTTAAAATCGTATTTAAATGGTAACAAAGGTTGATATGAGTTATATTTCGAATCTGGTCATAGAAATTTAGTATTTTGTCACATGCAATTTTACAAGATTTGTGTAAAATAATTCGCTATAATAAAGTCTTTATGCATGATTTATGAATTTTTGATGAAAAATCACATAAATAGTGACTTTAATTAGTAAAAATTGCTAAAACATACTTCATGACTAAAGAAAAACGTCACATGCTGCATTTTATCTTATATTTCAGATATAAAAATGAAAAGTTAATAAAAATAATTTTTCTCATATTTTTATGGAAATAATTGATAAATACGATAAACCACAACATTGTTTTTCTCGATAAATTTCGAAATTTTTAACCTATGTTTTTGAACATTATGAGTGTCATGGTATTTTTTCCAGAATGTTCATGAGTTTAAATTTCAAATTTTGAAATTATTTTAAATTTTTATGATTTATTTGAAGTTTATGACATAATATTGTAATTTTGATTCCATTTATGAACAATTTTAAGAAATATAAGTTAATTATTGTCAATATGTTAGTGGAGACTAATTTTGAGTCCTAAGTTGGTTAGGGTAATTAACTTGCACATAAATATGAATTTATGTAATTATTGTGATTATAAAAGGTTAAATCACGCAAATCCGTAAAAATCGATTAATATACGATATTGGCTCCTTAAAGGCGATTTAGCAAAAAAAATTGGGCATGTTCATACATATTAAAATGCTGCATTTTATTTATGATTGTCATAATTTTATTTTTATGTAATTTTACTTAGTATGGCCTTAGTTTTAGTTGATATTACCCGAAATGTATGGGAATATCGATTCGGTTGTAATTTATTGTGATCTCGTATCACCGTTTTGTAATTTAATAGATTTATTTTATTTTAATTACAAATGTATAATAGGAAATTATGTAATTTGTTATGTAATTTATTTATTCCGGAGTTCCTTGAAGACGGTGCCACTCGAGAAGACGATCCATTAAAGAAATTTGTTGCCTTGAAATGCGTGCCAAGACCGAAATTCAAGGGACCAAAGGAATTGGTTTCCGAATTTGTAATAGTTTATTAGATTTTCTATTCTAGGAAGGCCATACTAGGATTTTATTTTTTATGCTTTGCATTTTATTTATATGTTGCATGCATCGCTAAATCGCCATAACTGAAACATGCATTATCTTTTAATCGAGTTTATCGACCGTGTCAATTACAATTATCGTAGTTCACCGCTTTAGTTCACTTAAAACGTGATAGATAATAAATTGACATGACCTCTCGCTAAAAAAAACAATTGAGACTTAGCCTTACCCAAAAAGTAGAAACCATGAAAACCTATTTCGTGAGGGAGTGCACTCGGCTTTACCGGGGTACAAACCTTGTTACGTAGGGGAAGTGGGTGATAAATGTCTACCCACCGAATTTATAAAGATGAGGGTTGTTTTCGGCTTTACCGATGCCCAAGTTGATGTAAATTTGGATCATGGACACATTAATTCGAAATTTGGGTTCAACTCAACGAAAGTATTCTTTACGGTTGCCGGATGTGTTTCGGGCTAAAGATAAATTTTAATGTAAATTTATTGACCAAGAGTTCTAAAAGTAGAATCGATTAAAAAGTTAGTCCACCGAGTTATATTGATATGGGTTGTGTTCGGCTTTACCAATGCCTAAGTTAATATGAATTTGGGTCTTGGAATCATTTATCAAAGTTAGGTAGAGGTCACTAGATAAATGTAATAAAACTTGTTTAAATTAAATTTACAAGTATTATTATTATTGAGAAAACGACAAATGTTTTATTCCTTCTATTTTCGTTTTGTAGACCACTTTTATTTCTCATAACAAATGGCCGCTCCAAACACCAACGCCACACCTCTCACTAATACTTCATGGCTCCGATCCTTCATGGATCGTTGTAAACTTGAAAATAATGGGTCAAATTTCTCCGATTGGGATGCCCAACTCAAATTAGTCGCCCAAGGTGACGACAAGCTTCGTTACGTCACCGAGGCCTCTCCACCCGAACCTAATGCTAGGTCAAGTGCCGCCACTAGGGAAGCATATGAGGCTTACCACAAAGAGTCCGCCGCAATGAAAAATGTGTTGATTTTTGCGATGGAGGCGGATCTCCAAAGGAGAGCCTTTAAAATGGGCACCGCTAATGAAATTTATTCCAAACTTGTGACAATGTTTTCACAAACTCCGAGGATCGTCCAATATGAGGCGGCCTCGGCATTCTTTGATCTCGATTTTAAGGAGGGCCAAAAGGTTAGCCCTCACGTGCTCAAATTGTTGGAGCTAGTCGAGATTTTGAAGATTCAAAACGTTGAAATCCCCAAAGAAATCATTGTAGATAGGATTCTACACTCCTTATCCAAAGTCAAAGCGTATGTTCAATTCCGGGTGAATTTTAACATGCAAGACAAGGACGTGTTACTTGAAGAATTGCACAAGTTACTTGTGCAAGCCGAAAGAGACACGGGGTTAAATGTTAACCCACCTAAGGATGTGCTTAACATAAGCACCAAGAGTAAGGGGAAGTTCAAGAAGAATGGGAAAAAGGGTAAGTGGCAAGCTCCTAGGTCCACCAAGGCTAAGACTTTTGAAGCTAGCACTTCCAAGACCAAGAAGGGTCCTCTTGACAAATGCCATTATTGTAATGGTGTTGGACATTGGAAGTGGAATTGTTCCAAGTTTCTTGGTGACATCAAAGCAGGAAAGATCACTCCAGTAGGTAAATGACTATCCTTTCTTTTATGTTTCTAATTCAACTATGGTATTTTGATACAAAGTTGTGATAATGTATCCCCTTTTTATTGTAAATAGGGTCTCGTCCAAGCAAAGACAAGGAAAAAGAAAAGCAAGCTTGAGAAATCATGAAGGAGCTAGGAGTAGCTACCGATGAAGCTTCGCTTTTATTATTGTCTTTATTTTAGTGTTATGAATTTTAGAACTATTTTGATTTCCGTGTTCGACATGGAAATGGTTAATCCTTTCTAAACAATGGTTGTGTTTTGGATTTTGGTGGCTTGGTTTGCAACCCAAGTCACCCCCTTTTATCGCATCTCCTTGTTCTAAAAATTCGTCTTTATATGCTTGCACATAGAAACATATGATCATCCACTTAAAGTGATCCAATGGACAAGTATAATGATGGGATTCATTATATGTCCACAAGCTTAAGGATTGTGTATGATCAATTATAAAGTGATGTTGAGTTGATGAACTCTCCTAAAGGAATGTAAATTACCAAGTACACTCATCAAATCTAAAACTATTAGTCAATCTATGAGATAGTCCTCCTTATACTTCAAAATCATTATTTGTGTCTCATAAGCTATCTTTGAATCTCTAGTGTATTTATTCTAAAGATAGAGTGGGAGAAAATGAACACAAAGAACACAAAGCAAATTTTTATACTTGACTAAATGAGATCTACGAAAGAAAGAATGATTTGTATACCTATATAGATAGTGTACACGAATAGATGAGATCTATTGTCTCGAATAGATGAAATCTACATGACAAAAGAGACCAAGTGAAGTAATCAAAAGAATATGTTCTTAAGATAACTACACGAGGAGACCAAAAGAAAGTTTGGAAGAAAAAGACTAATGAAAAGTCTTAACAAGAGATTTGGCTAGTTTATGAACAACATTTGACCAAGAGTTTCAATATTGATATTTACTTAAGAGCCTAAATGAAACAAAGTTGCATCCTTTAAAATAAATGAGATTTATGACTAAAATTTGTAGAGAAAGATATGCCGATATCTAAAAGAGCTAAGTTAATTGTTAACCACGCTAGTGTCATTACTTAACCTCATTATGAAACTGAAATGGTTAAACCTCCTTCCGGAAAAGGGTATTTTGAGAAGGACGTGTATTAAATAAAATTCACATTTAAATAATGACATTGCTACGCATCATTATAAAATGAATGAGTTAGAGATCAAAATCTCTTTCCATAAGTTTAAGACTGAAACCTTTTCAAAATAGGTATTTTGAAAGGATATGCTAGGAACATATATGGTTTTAATCTTAATAACTTGGCAAAGCAAAATGTATTTCAATTCATGAAATGTTTCGATTGAGTAGTCTATTGCGAAACATGTGGAATTGAGTGGGAGTTTGAAATTATCATGTGAAAACAAGAAATTTAGTGGGAGCAATCATCTTGTAAAATTTATAACTCATTACTCATTGAGAATGACGAGCTAGTACTATCTTTCACAAAGATATGTTTGAGTTTTCAATTCTGGATGAAAATGGACTATGATGAATCCAATTACATCATGGGATGTTGGATAGGTATTGAGATATATACATCAAATCAACGAGAAACGTAGGTTATTCATATCGATGAAAATGGAATTACCATAAGCAGTCATGGTCATTCACTGAACCTAAAAAAACGGTTGATTACATGATTAAAATTACTAATGTTTCCGCCATTAGAATAATCATGCACATGTCCAATAATGAATCATATGCTTAAGAGCATGATGAGTCATTGGCAAGCCATAGAAGAATCGTCATGAACTCTCGAGGAGAACTAATGAGCTATTCTAGTGTTTGACAGAACACTCTGTTATGTAACAAGAAGTTGCACATATTGAAATTCGAGAAACACGTAAGGATTTATGAAAACCCTAAGCCATTCAAGCTAAAAAGAGAAATAAGAAGTTTGAAAAGATACTTGTTTTAGTAAGAAGTTACTCAAAACTAATATTTTCTAATATGCTAGGACTTATGAGAAGTGCTAGACTAATCATCTTGACAATTGTTGCAAGACCCTACAAAACGTATACCTAGTGCATTGCGAGTTGGTAGAACACTTGACCGGTGCAAGTTATATCGTCCACCACAATTCGTTGGTTATGTGATAAACAACAAGTAAGTTCTTTCAAGATAAAGAATCTATACCTGGGTTGGGAACCTAGTTATGTACTTGGTAAGGTTCATGCTATGAGAGATAACATGAATATAATGGATAGTGCAATACAATAAGTATGAACACATGGACACATGGTATGTTAAACTTCTATTGCAATCGACTAGTGTTTACACACTTACGATATACATCACAAGGTTGTAATATTGTATTGACAACCCGAATGTGATGTCGACATTCATCGTTTGAGTTATTATTAACTCACCTTATACTTTGTCACATCCAAACGGGTTGTAGAGACATTGAACCCCGTTAAAGTGAACACGGATTAGCATTGTATTCGCCCATAGTCACTTACATGAGGTGACGTCTCGAAGTGACTAGAGTGTGATGCGATTGATGGCAAGTTCAAGTGCCATGGAGTCATGTGAGATGACTAGTCGATCACATAGGCAGACTGTTAGGAACACTTTGTCGGGCTAATGACCGCTTATAGAGTTCTGGCAAATTTAAATAGCCTGGTCGTGGCGAGAGCTACTATAGTATTCTAATGATTCGATTCTTTTGACTAAAGACTATTCGCCTAAGGTGGTACAGTTACAGATTAACTTTGATTTATGTTACTGCGATCTTCGTAAATGGGGTCAAATTGGCATATTTTGGGTTATGATAGCTGTGGCTAGTCAATGGGAATAAGTGCGATAGGAATTGTCCACCCCTTGTCAGGGTTATAACAATATCTCAGGGCCATTCGAGGAGTAATGAACTGGAAATGCGTGGCCACGCTCGGAAGGTATCTATGGTAGATAATTCCGGTCAATGATTTATTCTCCAGATCGAGGAAACCACTCTCGATATGATCACTTGCAAGTACGACCTGAAAGACACCTTGCATTGAGTGGGAGATAGTAATAGGACAAGAGAATTGGTGACTCACACTTGTCGAGGACAAGTGGGAGATTGTTGGAATATGTGTCCTCCGACAATAATGCGATCACAACTGTCGATCATGATGATCACATGTTTAAGTCTCATTTTAAGAATACACGTGGGAAGTAATATTTTACAGTCAACTGGTCTACACATATCGGTAATGATTGGCTGACAAGAGTTTGACATTACTGTTGTGCGACGGTGGTGATCAGTTGATCCCCTTAGGTCATACCTAAAGGGTAACACTCTTAATTGATTATTTAATTGATCGTATGACGATACGGGTTAATTAAATTACTTAAAATTGACGGACGATTTTGGAAGTAATATTTACATGTCTCATTGTAATTTGATTAGATAAGATACGGTCTAAGTAATCGAATTATTTTATTACTTGGATGAAATTATTGTTTACGGAAACAATTAAAACGGAATGAATAAATTATTATAAATACAGAATGTTGTAGTTTATAATTAGGAAACACTTTTTGGTACAAGTAATTATGAATTACTAGGTTCATTTTTTAACTTACATATTTTATTAATATGTTGATTTTTAATTGTTAAAAATACATTTTATACACATAATGTCCTGGAACTTGTGACATGTGACAATTGACAAATGACAAAATATAAAATGGATTTCCCATTATATATAAGTGCCGAAAATAAAATGGAGGGAGTGTAATGTTTAATTTGTGTTAATTATTTAAGTGGAAACAAAATGATTACTACACATTCTAGTCATGCACACCTAGTTGCTTTTGTGAAGATCATCTTGGTCATGCGTTGGCCATTACCATCACCCCCCCCCCCCCCATACCCGGTTTTCCTAGAGCAAGGCCAAGGGTTTTTGCTATATATTTTTCCTAAGATACACTACAACAAATGTGTGTTGTTATTCATTCAATCATAACATATAAAACTTAAAGAAATTTTAGAGAGAAAAAAATTACTCCTTCTTTCCTCCTCTCTTGACCGAAAAAGCAAGAGACCAAAATAATTTTGGGGTCAATTTTAGTAAGACTAATATTCTTCTAGTTCAAATAATATTAGTCTTTAAGAGGTTATCTTTGGTATATATCTTTGGGAGGGATTCTGCCTTTGAATCGTTGTTCTTCCATTTGAAAGGAAAGCTGAAGAACAAGTGAGTAGGAGAACTCATTTGTGCCCATATATCCGAAAACTCAAAGTAAGGAAAACGATTTCTTCTTTATTCTTATTCATGTTTGCATGCATAAGATCTAAATTTAATTTTATGACTAAATTAATTGTCACATATATGAATATGTCGAAATATGAGATTAATAATTAATAACTACGGTGGTCCTTGCTGTTACCACCGTCACCACCACCGCGGCCACTACTACTGCCGACTCTGTTACTACAGTGGTGTTGACCCCTGCTGTGTCGACAGCCACACCTGTTACTACTTCCCTTGTCACTACTGTTCCTGCTGCTGTTGTTACTACTGTCACTGCCACCGGTTCTGGGTCACGTTCGGGGAAGGATAAGGGGTTTCGTGCCGCTGATCTACGGGCTGCTGCCCGACGCGAGGTCGACACTTACACGGAGACTTTGCCTGTATTTCCGCAGGTACGTTTCATTTCCCCATCCCACAGAACTCATTTTTAAAATTTAATGGAATGTGACATGACATCGACCCGTTTCTTATGTCGGTCATCCTTACAGAAATTTGGAATTTTTGAGCCTGTTGTTGAGCTGCTCAACGGGACGGGAATGTCGGGTTTGGCCACCATGAAAGAGCTCACATATCGACAATCGACCTTAGAATTTTTCAGCTCTTTCACCTTTTGCCCTGCGGCCAATGCGACTGACCACGGGAGCAAGTGCATTACCTTCAGACTGTTTAACATCACTTTCACCTGGACTTTAGCTGAGTTTGGGGGCGGTTGGGTTTAGTTAGTGACGGTCTTCTCGAGCCTCCTAGGAAGCTCTTGGCTCTTCTTTGGCCTACACTTGCACATACTCTCTTCAGTCAGCGACGTGTTGCTCACGTCCACTTACCCCCAGCCCGTTACTATCTCCGTTTGCTAGGAGAGACCATTTTTGGTCGTCACGAGCCTAACAATGTTAACAATGTCGAGCTGTCTATTTTAGCGGGTTACCTGAACATTGACAGTGGTAACTCCTTTGTTTTTAACATTTCCTATTTGACTGCTCAACATTTTAACACTCTCGGGCAGAAAGTGATGGGCAAGATAGCTTGTGGTGGGTTAGTGACTCGCATCGCCCGCGGCCTTTTCACCAACATTCCCAATGGTCTTCGTTTTTTAGATAAGGATTATGTCATCGATATTCCCATCATGCTTTCTATGCATTGGCTGGCAGCTGACCAAAGGACGTGGAAGATAGGCACTTCCACGTCCGTGACTTTACCTTCACCCTCTCTACCCCGTCTTTTATCGTTGACTACTGTGACGGGTATACTTCCACCTCCTCCGCCTTCTTACCTCCTTGACCTCACCGCTTCTAGGAAGCGGAAGAGGACTTCCCCTGCTGTTAGGGAAGTCGGAGAGGGGTCTACATAGACGCAGGCTGGGCATACGTCCGCGTCCACGCCCACGCCTATCCCTACCCCTACACCTATACCCTCTGTCCCTCAGCTGGCTTTACCGGCTAATTTTTTTGCTTCTCCTACTTTTGAGGCGCCTGAGGTCGTGGACTAAGGGCGTCGTGATTCTTTGCTTTTGGACATGTGCAGTAGAGTGGCTCGTCTAGAGCGGGATCAGGCACTTGCTTTATTCCCTCTTTACGAGTACCACATGATGAGAGGACGTCCTGTCCCAGCTGGCTGGCCGCACCCTTCCTTCTACCGGTACCCGGCGAAGGGGTACCCACACCTTGCGAGCGAGGAGGACACTGCTGAGAGGGAGGAGAGGTTTAAAGTTGAGCTTGCTACTGGGGGTCGTCGGAGGAGAGTAGAGGAGGAGGACCCCACCTACGAGGTGGTTGACGAAGAGGAGGCTGGCGAGTAGCTGCTGGACTACTCACTTCCCCAGTTTGCTGACTGGTTTAAGGAAGTTCGTTTTGTAAATTTCTTGTTTTTTTTCTTTTTCATTTCCTTTTAGTTTATTTCATTTGTTTGCATATGGTTGTATTTTTCCCATCCCCTATTATTCTACTGGTGTATACTGAAGGACAATGAGGGCATTGTCCGTTTTGGTTTGGGGAGGGTAATGTATCCTTTGAGTCTGCATTTGCATTTGTTTTACATTCACGTTTATTGCATTTATGTTTGCTTTGTCTTTTATTTTCAAAAAAAATGAAAAATCCATAAAAAAATAGAAAAAATCGAAAAATTCAAAAATATAATCACGTTTACTTTTGCATATAGCTTGAGTCGGAACGGTAGATTCCAATGATGAAATTCACTACTTTTGATCCTTTTTGCTTAAGCCTTGCGAAAAACTGATATCTTATTAGCTTTGTCTTATTGCATATCTACGAGTTAATGTTAAAATTTAGTTGAACAAATAGACTTGACCTAAAATTTTGGCAACCTACTCATAATTTCTAAGATTTAGAGCCTTAAAACTGGTGTCATTTATGACCAGTTCATGTAGGATTGTGAGTAGGTACTCCTTGCATAACATGTATCATTATTTTGCACATATATGAAATTCAATTGCTTTTTGCCTACATACATTCGAGTTAGTGGTTGGTGTCACACGTAGGGAAGTGCTTATTTTCCCTTTTCTTTCATTTTTACCCATTTAACTCCACATTTAGCCAAATTTGCCTTTTGACCCTTAACTACATCCAAATTTAGCCTTCCATGTCAAGTTCGTGAGAGTCCATCATCAAAGGTCTTGCAAGGTCGATAGTTAAGCTTTATTATAAACATCATACAACTCGTTTGCATTTGACAATTTATGCTATAAGTGTCAGTTTGTTTGCATTAAATTAGTTTAAGTGGGCAATTTGTAGTTAGCTCTCAGCTTTCTTTTCCGTTCCATTAGTTTTGCATATAGTTTGCTTGGGGACAAGCAAAGGTTTGGTTTGGGGAGGTTTGATACGTGCATTTTATATAGTCTTTTTAAGCCTTTATTGCACGTATTTCTATGCGATTCTCGTATTATTATGCTACAAATGTCCCCCGGATAGTCTACTTTGGTTTGCAATGCTTTATTTGCAGGAATATACCAAAGAAGGCGGAATTGAGCCTCTTTATCGTCCCTTAGCTTGCATTTACTGAGATGGAAGAACTGGAGCAAGATTGCCTTTGCCTCGGGAACCGTAAAGTTGTCTCAGAAGCCAAATCAACGAGCAAGGAGCTGGTTCAGTGGTGTTAGACTCGATCGAAGGCTTTTGGTGAATTATCTGTTCGATCGAGAAGATATGGATGGTGAGAAGACCTCGATAGAGACCCTGCTGTTCTCGATCGAGAGGTGGCCTTTTTGTGGTTCTCGATCGAGTAGATGTTTTTCTCAATCGAGAGGTTTGGTCAGAGGATTGCCCGATCGAGAAGCTTGGAAGTGCTCGATCGAGTATTTCGCTATTTGACGTGAGATTCTCTCGCGTAGACTTAATATCTTAATTACATTTTAGGTTAATAAAGTGTCTCTCTTATAAATAAGAGAGACTCAATTTGGTTTAATCATCTTATCTTTCATTCACTAATCCTGGAGTATTAAGCAAACACTTTTTCTTCTCTTGTTGAACGTTACTTTGTTCTCTATTTCCGGATCCTAAACCCTTGTAATATCTCTTTACTCTCTTCATTTAATTTAATTCTCCGTTTGCATATTTAATTTCTTGCTCTTAAATTTCTGTCTTTATTAGTTTTGTTATCAGTTTATGCAATTTCTTTCTTATTCATCTTAATACCATGTCTTTTATTATAATTGTTGTTATTTTCATTATGAATATGCGTAGCTAAATCCCTTAGTGCTAGGATCAGGGGAGCCTTGATAGTGAAGCAAAAATGTTATAATTAGATTAGACGGTTTTGATTGTGAGAATTGATTCATATCAATTTAATTGTAATTGTTTAGTTGAGTGCACGCTTCTGACCTAGTTAATCCGGTTAAATTCAGACCTAGATCGGAAGATTGAAATGAATAGACCTGTTATGAACAATAGACTACACTAATGAGGGCGGAAACTAAGTTAGTAGTATTTTAGGGCGGATAGCGGACCGGAAGGACCTTTCCTTTACCCTTCTCACATCAGACCGACTAACCTTTCTTTTAGCAGAATTGTGTGATATCATGGTGAACCGACATCCTAACATCTCTCTCTCTCTATTTGATCACATTTTTATATCTTTCTTGCTATTTTATTTGTTCTCTCTTTTATTGCTTTTAGTATCGTTCATTAGTTTAGTAAAACAATTCAAACACCCCCAATTTGTTACCGTGACGGACTAGAATAACAAATAGATATAATAGCCTCCCTGTGGAGTACGATACCCGACTTACCTCTACTATATTAGTTAGAGCCAGTTGATTTGTTTTTTATAGGGTTGCGACAGCCGTGCCAAAAACACACTCGATCGAGCCCCAAACGTACTCGATCGAGTAGCCCCTACTTGATCGAGTACTCCACTTACTCGATCGAGTTCCCCAAAACAGCAGCTAATGCCCATCATTGTCATATACCCACTCGATCGAGCTCAGCCAACTCGATCGAGTCCAACCTACTCAATCGAGTATCCCCCACTCGATCGAGTCATGCTGACTCTCTAGCTACCTGCATGCTTTAACTCAATAACTTTTCGCAACCAATATATGGATATATATATATATAAAACGAAACATCCTATTCACATGTTACTATAATGCCACATTATAAATCATCCATCATGCAACATCATTATTCGCAACATATCATCATTTGAACTACTTCACCTTTTTCACCACATCCTCCATTCCTCCACAATCTTCTATCCAACAATTCCATACAACACATCATCCAATATATGCAATAGAACATTAGTAAACACATAGCGATCCCATGACACCCCATAGTGACCGGTTTAAAGTTTAGAGCGAGTTCGCGACTTTAGGACGTCTACCAAGTCTTTGAATTAGCTCCTAACAACTCCTACCCGGGTTCATTTTAGTTTGACTCCCTATATTCATTAGGTTCATTAGTTACAGGTTCCAAAATCGTCGGTCTGATACCACTTTGTAACACCCCCATACACCAAGGGGCCTTACCAAGACCACCTAATGCATGGAAGTGCTACCATCTCGGTTACCCGAGGCAATGTATATCAAATTGAACATAAAAGAACATACTTAAATAAATGAGTTTAAGTGATTATATAATCGAAATCCCAAAACTGTAAAGTAAAATACATCTGTTCCAAAATATCAAACCAACTGAAAAGAAATATAAGTTCAAGACACAACGGAAGACTCTAATGACACGTGGTGACTCCATCCCAGCTATCCCTCACGCAATCCATCTCATACTTGCTTAATACCTGCTCACCATCCCCGAATGGATCACCACAGTTTTTAAAACAATTAACGGGGTTGGTTACTGATTACACAATTCAAGATAAGCAAGATAACAAAACATACGATCATCTAACTCCGTCACATCTCTACACACCTGACTACACACTAAAGTGTGTAGCCCTGCCAGAATATCCATCGCAACAGATATTCCACACCGCCAGTGGGGGGCCGCAGCCGTTCCCAACAAATCCCCGCTCATCAAGTCCGAGCGAAAACCCAAGTTCCTTAATGTTCACATCCTCCTTGAGACGGGAACCACAAAGGGCAAATTAAGGGCGTGAAGCCACTCCCGCAAGTGACTCCACTCAGCCGAGAACGCGCCTCGCGAAGCACAAACAAACACATCCAACCAACTATATAACAACAATTACCAATTACAATACCAATATGATAAAGATCAACAACCTCGCAACCATCACCAATTAACTATCAAATACAATGTAATCAATAACCG
Source organism: Silene latifolia (assembly GCF_048544455.1). Taxonomy (NCBI): domain Eukaryota; kingdom Viridiplantae; phylum Streptophyta; class Magnoliopsida; order Caryophyllales; family Caryophyllaceae; genus Silene; species Silene latifolia. The sequence goes on from NC_133538.1 coordinate 322,219,299, forward strand.
AGCAGGGAAACCCTACCTGGAAAGGCAAATCATCAAGATCGTCACAATCAGCTATTCAAAACTGCTCCTCTACAAAACCACCTCCTATAATCACATAATCATGTAATTACTAACTAATAATCACAATACTTCTAAAACCCCCCAAAATACCCAATTAGGGTTTCAACCAAAAATAATAAAACGACATAAAAATCATACTAGAATCTTACCCACGATGCGACGGTCTCAACGGCGTAAAGAACACATCAATCCGACGACTCTAGCCCTTAGGATTTGATAGCAATGGGAGGAAGGGAAGTTACATAGTTTTTCTCTTGTGTAAATAGTTTAGAAAATAGTGAAAAGTAAAAAGGAATTGATAAAATCACTTTATATAACCTCCTCACGTTGCTATCAAAAACCGGTGAAATAACCCGTAATACCGACTTACTCGATCAAGTAAGTCACTTACTCGATTGAGTTCCCCCTACTAGATCGAGTGACGCTTAGTCGATCGAATACCCATCAGACAGTAAACTATTTCGAAACCAAAAATAACTTACTCGACAGAGTAAGCCTTACTCGATAGAGTACCCAACAGTACAGAAAACCGTAGTATTACAGGAGGGGCAGGCAGTGGACATGGCTATGCTGGGCTGGTGGCCGGTTGTGGGCTGGCGGCGTGGCCACGGCCTGGTTGTTTTGGTGTGATTATAGGTGGGATAGTGAAGTTACACCCTTGTTTCCTTCTTCCCTGGTTTCTTATGTTTTGTTATGTTTTGTTAAATTGAGCTTGAATACATATTTTATGTTATTGGGCCATAATTTGTTGTGTTTTGTAATTGGACTTATTCATACATTATGATATGGAGCCAATTTTATAAGATGGTGTAGAGTTATGAATGACCCATTTATAGTTATTTACATTTCATCTCGTATTTTACATAACGTAAATTATTCATTACCGCTTATTATATTTTATTTAAATGGCATGTATATTTATGAAGTGAAATGCTTATTAATATAATACAAGTATGAAAGATTTATTATAAATAATTACTTGTGAGGAGTCGTATTCTTATGATAATGCCTTTATGCTATACCTTACAGCTTGACTTATCTTTACGCCCTACTTATGCCGATCTACCAAGTAAGGGTGTAACTCATATATTCCGCCTCTTTCGGACCGTTCTGCCAAATGTGGCTTCTCGTCTTCCGATCTGTCGTTCGAGTCTTGGATGCGGACTGTCCTGCCGCATGTCGAATCGGGAACTGTCTTGTCCCAAGATTCTAGCCAGATTTAGACTAGGACTGAGTCATTGTGATCTTTATTGTCGTCCTACCAGGGGAATTATATTTAATGAGTAGTAAAGGTCTTGCTTGGTTATTGATGCGTTCCTTTTAGACGTATTTATTTACGTTTTCGGCACGTATTTTTATGAGCTTACTTGATTATTTCGCTTTATTTCCTCCCGTATTTTCTACTTTGGTTGTGTTTCGTATCCTTTGCAGGATTGAGGCGCATTTATGCTTTTGTAGCCAAATCCGTTCGATGATGTGCAAGAGGGAAGCGACACAGTGATCACTCTGGTGAAGCACGGTTGAAGATGTCGACCGACCATGAGCTTCATGTCGGTCGACCTGTAGGAGTTGTGTCGTCCTCAATATTTCAGCTGTCGTTCGTCCAGTTCTCCTTGATTTGGATTTGCTCGACACATCGTCACATTTATGAAGCAATTTTGGTTAAGTCGTCCGACATCTATTGATGGTCGGTCGACATAGTAGCCATGTCGTCCTCATTCAGTCGTTCGACCAATTTTTCCTTCACTTCCTTTGAATGACACAGGAGCAATTGTTTGGGGGATTTGCAGCAGTTTGTCGTCCTACATTCTCATTATGTCACTCGATATTATGTTTTCAGTCGGTCGACATTATGTTTTTTTGTCGATCGACCTCAGCGGTCTTTTTGATCGACTAAGATTTATTTTAAACGTTAAGTTGTTGGTTTTATTTCTTTTTTCGGGCTTGGACTATAAAAACTCTTGTAATCTTTTAATTAGGTTATCTCGGCTTCTACTGTAAAAAAAACTCTATTACTTATAGGGCTGTAAACGAGTCGGGCCGAGCTCGAGCTTACCTATGATCGAGCTCAGTTCATATTGTAAAAGTCGAGTCCGAGCCCGAATCCGAGCTCTTGAAATCAAGGCTCGGGATCGGCTCATATAATATTTTACGAGCCCGAACCCGAGCCCGAGCTTTCTTTGCGTATTATTTTTTCGAGTATTATTTTAATTATAACGTAATTTTTTATTTAAAAATTCAAATTCAAACGAGAATATTATTTATTGTTAGCTTATAATAACAGTTATTATTTAATTTTATCTTATAAACTAATATTTTAATTTATTTATTTTAAAATTGATACAATTAAGTAAATATATTGAAAAACATTAAGTAATTTTAAAAATAACGAGCTCAAATGAGTTCCCGAGCCGAGCCTTAGTGTGCTCAAGCTCGGCTCGGTTTGGGCTCAGCTTAGTTCGAGCCCAAGCTCGAGCGCAGTTTGACCGATCTCGAGCCGAGCTTTGACCGAGCCGATCCCGAGGGCTTGTCGAGCAGGCTCAGTTCATTTACAGCCCTAATTACGTACTCTCTTCTCAAAAAACTTTAGATCTAGAATTTTTTCTCCTTTTCTATTGCTCGTTCTCAATTTCTAATCGGTAATTTTAATTCCCTTTTCTCCTTTTCGGTCATCTTGTTTAATTGATATATTTTCTCTTCTTATTATTGTTAGTTTTATTTTATGTTATTTAATTTCTCAATTAATTTAATTATGTATTCCTTACCTCTATCGTCTTATTCAATTGTTATCCCAAGTTTCAATATGAGTACCAAAATCTCCTTTTAGTAGGATTTAGGGGAGACATGGATTGAGACGGTCTTAATTAGGTAATTAGATTGGTCGATATAATTGGTCTATGTTGTTAATTGTGACATTCAATTGCTTTTAATTAGTTAAGTCTATGTAATTGATTAATTGTACTGGTAAGCCTCGACCTAAGATCGAAAGCCTGGAAAGGGTTAGACCTGTCACACATATTAGAGTGCCCTAGTAAGTTGCGAGTGTTGGAATATGTGTCCTCGGCAATAACGCGATCACATCTTTAAATCTCATATTAAGAATGCATGAGGGAAAGTAATATTTATTGTCAACTGATCCACATTAATAGGTAATGATTGGCTGACTAGAGTATGACATTACTGTCGTGTGACGGTGGTGATCAGTTGATCCCTTAAGGTCATACCTCTAGGGTAACACTCTTAATTGATTATTTAATTAATTGTATGTTGATACGAGTTAATTAATTTCTTAAAATCGAACAAATGATTTTGTGACTGAGAATACGTATCTTATTGTAATTTGATTAAATAAGATTCGTGCTAAGTAATTAAATTGTTTTAATTCTTAGGTTTTGTTATTGTTTATGAAACAATTAAAATAAGAACGAATGGTTTATTATAAATATAAGTTGTTGTGATTTATAATTCTATGACCCATTTTAAGTACATGTAATCATGAATTACTATTTAATTTTTGTATGTGATTTATTTTGTTAATATAATGATTTTTAATAGGTTAAAACTGCGTTATTTAATAACATCTCTAGTAACATGCCCAATATGTCACACTACACAAATTGAACAATTGACAAACTTAAAATGGACCCTTATTAACATTAGGGTGCCGTGTAAATGGGGTTGGATAGGGAGTCGGTTGTGTTGTGTTCATTTAATTGAAGGGAACACAATCATACCCTACTAATCATAGGGTTGCATGCCTAGACTCTTGAGAAGAGGAACTTGAAAAAGCATTGGGCATTCTACCCTAGACCATTCCGGCCACCTCTTGTTAATTGAATGGCACCGTCTTCAAGGATCTCCGGGATAAATAAATTACATAGCTTTTCTACTTTATACAATATAAAAATAAAAATAAAAGTGATACAAGATCACATTAATTACAATCGAATCGATATCCTCATTCATATCGGGAAATATCAATTAAAAACTAAGGCCATACTAAGTACAAATTACATAATTCAAAATTATATATAAATTAAAATATGACAATCATAATAAAAATAAAAATATATATGAAACATTAATAATGTATTTAAGCTAATATCGTATATTTGGTCCATTTATGGATAATTGTGACTATTAACTTAAAAATCATATAATATTGCATAAATCAAACATATGTCCAAGTTAATTATCGTATTTTAGGACTCAAAAATTTAGTCTTCACTAAATATTTGACAATAATTCAACTTTTATGGATAATTGTGACTATTAACTTATTAAAATCATATAATATTGCATAAATCAAACATATGTCCAAGTTAATTACCCCCAACCTTCTTAGGACTCAAAAATTTAGTCTTCACTAAATATTTGACAATAATTCAACTTGATATTATTTTATTGCTCTTTAAACAATTTTATTCATAACAATAAAGAAATAATTCCCAATAAGTCATAAAAATTTCAAAATTTCAAAAAATCAAATCGATAATATATATATATATATATATATATATATATATATATATATATATATATATATATATATATATATATATATATATATATATATATATAAAAAAAAGGGTTTTTCGGGCAATTCGATAGACTCCAAGTTTTATGAAACACTCTAATATAAATAAATATAAACATAAAAAAATAAAAGAGAAATTTAGAAAAATAATAAATAAATATATTAGAGTTTCCATAATTTGTGAAATAGGTAGAACAAAAGATAATATATACAATTTTCTGTAAAAAAATAATAGATAAAATAATTTAAACAACTTCATGTATAAAACTAAAAGATGAAGTTTTAAACAACAAAAAGATTTGACTATGAGTAGATACGTTAATGAAGTCTAACAGGGCTCAAATTTGTCTACCCTAATGTTATATATATATATATATATATATATATATATATATATATATATATATATATATATATATATATATATATATATATATATATATATATATATATATATATATATATATATATATATATATGCACAATTCAATGTCTTTGCTTCAGCATTATTATTCATCGCTCTATTGTTTTTCCACCTTTTTTTAATTTGTTCATAGTATTACATTACATTGACTGATTGGTATGTAATTTCTTTGCTTTTTTTTGTTTTTTTGTAGCGCAATTATTACGTTTACGTCGTAGATATGGACTACCTTGATTGTGTAGGAAATATCGGTATACTTCATCCAGAAAAATTCGGATTATAACGAATTATGATATATGAAATTGCTAGTCATGAATGAAATTGCATAAACAAAAAAAAAATTCAAGAATCAACCTTCGGTCCTACCAATATGGCCTAAGAACATTATCGAGATCGATATTCTCCTAATCGTTGCACCCAAAATGCTTTGAGAAATGCCCTTGTTCTTGCTAGAAAGGAACCCTAATTTTCTATATGATTATTTAGGGTTTTGTGATGTGAGTTGTTAGGAAAAATCAATCATCAAAATGATCCTCCTTATCTCCTAATATAACCGAAATAAGGAGAGAAATAGGGAAGCTCTTTTTCTATTTTTTTTCCTTTCTCAAAACCGTGTAAATGGGGAGTCAATTAGGGGAAGATATTTTTCTTCCTCTTTTTCTCCTTTTTCGGTTTTGACCAACCACAAAAAAATAAGGAGAAAATCTTCTTATTCTTTCGTTGTTATAAAATGTATAAAATGTGTATTATTTATTAATTGTCATTTATGTCGTCCTGTATTAATAAGTCCATACACTTAATACCGGTCCGTCATCATTTATTATGACAATATCGAATAATATATAGATTAACTATAAATATCGCATATTTATAATTTGCTTATTAAATATAACCGTTCACGTTTAATTACGAATTGACATCTTAATTCGTTTAAGCTAACATTATATACATTAATTAAATATAACAGTTTATATTCAATTTACGAATTAACAGTTAATTCGTCTCAGCTAATATTATTTAATTGTATTAAATAATCGTCTCATCATCACATTAACTAACTGTTTAGTCAAATACATGGACTAACCTTTTAGTCATATAAGGCATCAATGTGATTATATTTTCATACAATCACATCTCTCAAACACATCCTTTAGGTGTGACTTTTAGGGACCAGTTGATCACCGCCATCAGTATGATAATAACGTCAAACTTCTAGCAAGCCAACCGTTATTAAGTAAACGTTAATCAACTGATAAAATACTAAGTATACCCTTGTGAACCTATAAGAGATTTATATACGTTATCACACTAACTGTGGAGGACACAAGCTCTAACATACTCCCACTTGTCCTCATAAGTGTATGTGCGATAACCGATTCTCATATCCTAAAATTTCTCCCACTCAATGTAAAACAATTTGCAAAATCCGTATTCACAAAGGTCGTATTTTACAAGTGATCAATATCAAGAGTGGTTTTCCTGACTATAGAGTAACTTAACTGATAAACGAATCATCATTCGAGCATGGCCATGCATTTCAGTTACAACTCCTAGAGTGGCCCTGAGAAATAACTAAACTTGATAAAGGTTGGATATTTTCTTCGACTCGAATCCTGCAGATATAAGCACAATATGAAATGACCCAGTGAAAATATGCTTAGCCTTCTGTTACGGTCGACCATGAGAAAGAAACCAAAGTCACCCAAAGACTGCCTTAATCTCAAGAGACAGTCGATAGTCTAAAGAATCGACTCTAGGAACACAATGGATGTCTAATCCACGACCTGGCACCGAATGTTTTTAAACATTTAAGACTCCATTACGTTGTCACAATTTGTCCTACAAGGTATCGTTATAACTCGCATCTGTGATCGATCAGCCAACCGTTTGACTTATGGCTCGTTGAACCCACCATCAATCACAATATAATAGCCAGAGTTATCAGCTCATGTAGGCGATTACGGACCAAAACAAATATAATGTAATTCAGTTCACTTTGTGGCGTTCAATGTTGTCGTACAATCCACATGAAAAACAAAATATGAAAAACGATGAAGTTATAAATAGCATATGGAAAAGAAAATGTATCGAATCCATAAGCAACTAGTACAACTTAGGAACACGTTTAATTCCCATAGAAATAACGTGCCCTTCATGCTTATCATATTTCAATGGTTTAGCGAGAGGATCCGCGATGTTGTCATCCGAAGCAATCTTGTCAATCACTATCTCCTCTTGCTCCACATAATCACGGATCAGGTGAGCCTTCCGATGTACATGTCTAGACTTGTTGCTAGACTTAGGCTCCTTGGCCTGGAAGATGGTACCTCTATTGTCACAATAGATGGTGATCGGGTCATTCAAACTAGGAACTACGGTTAGTCCTTGTAAGAATTGACGCATCCATATATCTTCCTTTGCTACTTCTGAAGCGGCATAGTACTCGGATTCAGTAGTAGAATCTGCTACAACTTCCTGTTTGGAACTCTTCCAGCTGACCGCAGCACCATTAAGAGTAAAGACGAATCCAGACTGAGATTTCGAATCATCTCGATCTGTTTGGAAGCTAGCATCTGCATAACCGATTGCACATAGCTTAGTATCTCCTCCATAAGTCAATACCCAATCCTTAGTCCTCCGTAGGTACTTAAGGATGTTTTTAACAGCTATCCAGTGCGTTTCACCTGGATTTCCTTGGTACCAAGTCGTCATACTCAATGCATATGCCACGTCTGGACATGTGCATATCTTGGCATGTATGATTGATCCTATGGCTGATGCATAAGGAACACGACTCATGCGTTCAACCCCTTCAGGCATCGTGGGTGACTGAGACTTGCTCAAATGCATCCCAGACGTCATTGGAAGGTTCCCCTTCTTGGAGTTGGTCATGCTGAACCTTTCAAGAATCCTATCTAAATAAGACTTCTGACTCAATGATAACATCCGTCGTGATCTATCTCGATAGATACGGATTCTCAATATGCGTTGTGCCTCACCCAGATCTTTCATCTGGAAATGGTTCTTCAACCATCCTTTTACCGAAGATAAGAGAGGAATGTCATTCCCAATCAAGAGTAAGTCATCGACATACAATATCAAGAAAAAAATCTTGCTCCCACTCGACTTGACATATAAGCATGGTTCCTCGACCGATCGAGTGAAACCATACTCTTTTATCACCTAGTCGAAACGATCATTCCAACTCCGAGAAGCTTGCTTGTCCATAAATGGAACGCTTAAGCTTGCACACTTTCTTAGGATTTTCAGGATCTATGAAACCTTCGGGTTGTACCATGTACAATTCCTCCTCCAAATAACCGTTTAAGAAGGCGTTTTTCACATACATTTGCCAAATTTCATAGTCATGAAAAGCCGCAATCGCTAAGATTATTCGAATGGAACGCAACATTACTACGGGTGCAAAAATTTCATCATAATGCAATCCGTGCACTTGAGTGAAACCTTTTGCCACTAGTCGTGCTTTATAGGTATCTGGTTGCCCGTCTATAGAATGCTTTATTTTGTAAAGCCATTTGCACTGAAGAGGTCGTACATTGTTAGGTAAATCAACAAGATCCCATACGTGATTCTCATACATGGAGTCCATCTCGGATTGCATGGCTTCAAGCCATAGCTTAGAGTCGGAACAGGTCATGGCACCTTTATAGGTAGCAGGTTCATTACTCTCTAGGAGCAAAACATCATTTTCCTCGACCATACCAATGTATCTGTCTGGAGGATTAGAGACTCTACCCGACCTCCTAGGTTTCTGAGGAATATTAACCGTATCATCAGTTGAAGGAACAACTTCCTCCATCTGTTCCTCGGTTGTTAGTTCTTGAATATCCGACAGCTCGAAGGTTCTATTACTTGACTTGTTCTCTACAAATTCTTTCTCTAAGAACTTTGCACTAGCCGCAACAAAAAGTCGATGTTCGGTAGGCGAATAGAAGTAATGACCAAACATTCCTTTTGGATAACCAATAAAGTATGTCTTGACCGATCGCGGGCCGAGCTTATCCTCGTGTCTCCACATGACATAAGCCTTGCAGCCCCAAACCCGAATAAAGGAAAAGTTAGGGACCGTTCCCTTCCACATTTCATATGGAGTCTTGTCGACAGCTTTAGACGGACTTCGGTTAAGTATAAGAGAAGCTGACAAAAGAGTAAAACCCCATTATGAATCAGGTACTACCGTGTGACTCATCATGGATCGAACCATATCAAGTACTGTTCTATTTCTCCATTCAGACGCACCATTTAATTGAGGTGTTCCAGGTGGAGTTAACTGTAAAACTATTCCACAGTCTTTAAGGTCTTGATAAAACTCATTTGAAAGATATTCGCCACCCTGATCTTAACGGAGTGCTTTAACCTTTCTTCCCAGTTGGTTCTCAACCTTATTCTGGTATTCCTTGAATTTTTCAAAAGACTCACTTTTATGCTTCATTAAGTAGACATATCCGTATCTACTCAAATCGTTCGTGAAAGTGATAAAATATCTATAGCCATCTCTAGCGGTGATTGACATAGGTCCACATACATCAGTATGTATGAGTCCTAATAGGTCACTAACGCGCATTCCAACACCTTTGAAGGAAATTCGAGTCATTTTGCCGATAAGACATGATTCACACGTGCCAAATGTAGAGAAATCAAATGTGGGAATAGTCTCATTCTCAATGAGTTTCTTTACACGGTTTTCATTTATGTGTCCCATTCGACAATGCCATAGATAAGTTTGATCTTTGTCACCAACCTTTGATTTCTTATTATTGACATGTAATATATCTGTGGTTTGATCTAAGATATAAATTCCATTCATGTAAACTGCTTTGCGATAAACCATTTCATTAAAAGAGAAAATACAGCTATTGTCCTTTATTGAAAATGAAAAATCCTCTTTATCAAGTACGGAAACAGAAATAATATTCTTAGACAAACTGGGTACATAGTAACAGTTATATAAATATAACTCAAAACCACTAGGGAGATGGATTACGTGTGTTCCCATTGAGACTGTAGCAACTCGTGCTTCATTCCCGACTCGCAGGTTCACATCACCCTTTGCGAGGGGTTTGATGTTTTTTAGGCCCTGCAAATGATTACACAGATGAGAACCACAACCAGTATCAAGTACCCAAGTTCCGAAACTTGCATAGTCAATCTCAATCATATGAATATAAGATGACATACCAACATGAGTGACGCGGCCTGCTTTTATGTCCTCACAGTACACGGGACAGTTCCTCCTCCAATGTCCAGTCTTGTGACAATGGTGGCATTCAACGTTACCGTCCTTGCTCTTTTCATTGCCTTGTGAGCCACTAGTCTCACCAGGCCCACTCTTACCGTTTCCTGACTTTTTAAACTTTGGCTTTCCTACAGTTAGGTCGCTGTGAGCTTTGCCCTTACCCTTATTCTTGTTGGAAATCATGAGAACATCTTGCTTCATGCTCCCACTCAATTTCATATCCTTCTCGGTCTGTATGAGAAGTGAGTGTAGCTCATGAGGACTTTTCTTCATGTCATTCATGTAGTAATTTGCCCTGAAGAGGGCAAAACCATCATGAAGTGAATGAAGCATACGGTCAATGACTATGCTCTCACTGATTTTGCAATCAAGTTCCTCCAGTTTCTCGACATTCTCAATCATGTTAAGAATGTGTGGGCTAACTGGTTGGCCCTTCTGGAGTTTCGCATCAAAGAAGCGACAGGTATGCTCATAAGTAACGATTCTCGCTGCTTTTGAGAACTCATTAGTGAGCGTGGTGAAAATCTTGTTTGCACCTTGGGCAATGAAGCGTCTTTGCAAATTGGTTTCCATTGCAAAAATGAGTACGTTCTTTATCGCACCGCTTCCATAACGAAGTCACTATAAGCAATTGACTCGTTAGCTCTTGCATTGGGGCCTGGTTTGGCGGTATTGGCTCGATTAAGTATTTGAGCTTCATCACAAGAATGGCGAGCATTCCGTAATGATGCCTCCCAGTCCGCAAAGTTGGACCCGTCATTCTTCAGTCGTGTGAACTGATTCATGTGGTCCATGAAAGCTTTTAGCCAGGACTCGCGTCCAAGGTTGGCACTTGGCCTAGGGATTTCGTTATTTCCAGCCATTTGTTGTAAGCAGTATTATCAATATAAAACGAATTCTACACTGCGAAAAGAAGAATAAAAACATAATAAGCATACTCATCGTTATGATTTAAGTCTAATGCAAAACCTTTATAAGCGAAGACTCAAGCATTTATACAATTGACCTTCCTCAAGAATTATATAAATGATCCCAAGACTCAATTATCTGTAAATTGATAAGCCAACCTCTTGGCTAATTCTACTGTTAGCATTCTTGGTTGATAAATTTCTGTAAATTCTATCTTTAGTCCATCATAGTCACGAGAAACTCTTCGGACTATAATGTTGAGGTAAAATAAGTCAACACAAACTACTTACCCAACGTAGAAGGGGTCATATGGAGAGTAAGGTCCTATATGCCTACCGACGAAGAAAGGATTCATAGTTGTTTGCCCTTATAAAGACTAGTCTCAATTTTAGTTTTAGAGGAAGATCCCATCAACTTTATTTTAATTCATTTTAAGTGAACTAATATCTAGCATGCGAGAATGAATAAACTAAGGTGATGGCTTAAAATTGTGTGACATCTTTATGTCCATGATGACTAATATCAAACTATATGAGTCAATTTTTATGCATTTAAGTAGGTGGTTTGGTTTAGGCGGAATATGATGCACTAACTATCAAGCGAAGAAAAGCAACAAGAATGGAAAAACGTAAAACAAAATAAAGTCCTAGTGTGGCCTATCTACCAAAATGAACATAAATACAACTCTGGAATCCTTCCTAGGACCCGAGAAGCTTGTTTTGATGTTCCATCTTGGTCCATGTAGTGCGAGTGAGCAATCCAATCTCCATCTTTAGTCTTCTCAAAATTACAATTTAAAAATTACATAATAAACCTATTTACATTCTAATTTCAAAACCATAATATAAAAGAAAACCAAAGGAGATTCGAGATCTTAAAATGACATCAAAATTATGTTTCCATCATTACGAAAACATAATTAACTAAGGCCACACTAGGTAATACAAATTACAACCGATTGCAAAAAAAAAACGTAAATAAAACCATTCAACAATTCATACAACTAAATAAAAAGCATCAACTATAAATTAACCATTCAAGACATAATTCCTTAATTATGTAGAGTAATTTATCCAAACCACCTATTTTATAATTATCAAAATTATGTAACAATTCCTCAATTACTCACAATTATTCCAATCTTAATTCACATTAGCTAGTGATATGAATTAATTTAACATTATTTTAAACTGCTTTAAAATAATTGGGTATCAATAATTTGTGAACCTTTTTACAACAATCAATCATACATTATAAATTTAATGTATAATAAATATTGGCCCAAATAAACAAAAAAAAACGAAACCATTTTTTTTCTTGCTCTCGGCATTATCAAAAAACAACTTTTTTTTCCTTTTCTTTTTTTTTTTTGCTCTTGTCAGAACTGAAAAAGAGGGAAAAACAGATTTTTATTTATTTATCTCGGCATTAAGCTTAAAAAGAACAAAAACAGTTTTTTTTCTTTCTTTTATTGCTCTCGGCAATCATAAAAAAAAAACAGTTTTTTTTTTCTTTCGAAAACACCCTTTGATAATGAACAAATTTGTTTAATGTTGCTATTAGAACAAGATTGGCATAATCATCAACATTTAAATTAATGAATCATGATCCATAAACAACAATTTAACATCATGTGTGCCAAAAACTATATAGCAAAAACAAATAATCATCATTTAATCAAAACAATTTCCATTTACATTTCAATTTAATTCTTATTAAATCAAAACATCTACAAATTTATTATATTATCATCTTAACATATTAAAACAACAATATGAATAAATCTAAATGGAAACAAGGGATCAAAAATAAAAAACCCTTTCGGCAAAAAAAAATGCACTCGGCAAAAAAAAAAATTTCTCTCGGGCGAAATTTTTTTTTTCTTTTCAACATTTTTGTTTAAATTCATTTATGAAAATCATATAAAATAATTTCGTGGCCTATGCTCTGATACCACTTGTAGGAAATATCGGTATACTTAATCAAGAAAAATTCGGATTATAACGAATTATGATATATGAAAATTCTAGTCATGAATGAAATTGCATTAACAAAAAAAAAATCAAGAATCAACCTTCGGTCCTAGCAATATGGCCTAAGAACAATATCGAGATCGATATTCTCCTAATCATTGCACCCAAAATGCTTTGAGAAATGCCCTTGTTCTTTCTAGAAAGGAACCCTAATTTTCTATATGATTATTTATGGTTTTGTGATGTGAGTTGTTAGGAAAAATCAATCATCAAAATGATCCTCCCTATCTCCTAATATAACCGAAGTAAGGAGATAAATAGGGAAGATCTTTTTCTATTTTTCTCCTTTCTCAAAACCGTGTAAATGGGGAGTCAATTAGGGGAAGATATTTTTCTTCCTCTTTTTCTCCTTTTTCGGTTTTGACCAACCACCAAAAAATAAGTAGAAAATCTTCTTATTCTTTGGTTGTTATAAAATGTATAAAATGTGTATTATTTATTAACTGTCATTTATGTCGTCATGTATTAATAAGTCCACACACTTAATACCGGTCCGTCATCATTTATTATGACAATATCGAATAATATATACATTAACTATAAATATCGTATATTTATAATTTGCTTATTAATATAACCGTTTACGTTTAATTACGAATTGACATCTTAATTCCTTTAAACTAACATTATATACATTAATTAAATATAACAGTTTATATTCAATTTACGAATTAACAGTTAATTCGTCTCAGCTAATATTATTTAATTGTATTAAAGAATCTTCTCATCATCACATTGACTAACTGTTTAGTCAAATACATGGACTAACCTTGTAGTCATATAAGGCATCAATGTAATTATATTTTCATACAATCACATCTCTCAAACACATCCTTTAGGTGTGACTTTTAGGGACCAGTTGATCACCGCCATCAGCATGATAATAACGTCAAACTTCTAGCAAGCCAACCGTTATTAAGTAAAAGTTAATCAACTGATAAAATACTAAGTATACCCTTGTGAACCTATAGATTTATATACGTTATCACACTAACTGTGGAGGACACAAGCTCCAACAATTTGTTGTGGTGTTTGCGTGGTATATACAAAAAAGGTAACAAATAACGTCTCGAAAGTTAAGAGATTGTCGATTTATTTTTATCAAAAGATATATACGCACATAAATGTTCTTTAATGTTTCATTAACAGTATTATTAATGTCTAATGTTCAACAATTTAACAAGCATGAAATGGAACGTGAACCATAATGGCAAACAAATTGTAGCTAGCATGTAACTGGAATAGAACGTTGCGCATAAAAGGAGGATACTTTTGTAATTTTTGCAACCCACTGTAGATTATAGTATTAGAAACCTATCAATTCTGAGAATTGAATTGAAGAGTTGCATCAGACAGTGAAGTTTGTGTAGAGTTACCCTATGCTGAAATCCTATTTGTGCAGAATGTATAACTTTGTGGAACCTCGGTACTACAAAGATACTCCATACAACATTTCTTATTTCATGCTGCTAGTTTATGGCGATCTATAATTTCATTACTAATTATGTTTCCATTACGTTTTTTTTTCTTTTTGTCCGCAGAGGTTCATTAGTATCGGCAGGTAGTGTTGTTTGCTTGTTAAGAGGTTCCATTGATTTCATCAGATATCTTACTGGGAACGGTACTCAACTACTCATCATCGACTTCATTGTTATATTAAAGTTTCAATGATATTCTCTTAGATTTCAACACATATTTGTGGGCTTAAAACGTCACTCCCCCGCAGGAATGGCACACCAGCAATGTTACTTGAGTTCGCAACTTTGAGAAATTTGACTAATATATTATATGTCATGTTATATAATTATGAAATAGGCTGCACAGGCAAAAGTGGCAATGTTGGGGCTGATAATTGTAGCAAGGCAGATGGAGGTTTGTTCATTAATTAGAAATATTGTAGCAAGGGAGATGGAGGTTTGTTCATTAATTAGAAATCGAGTTCCAACAACTGATCCAAATACTTGTTAGAGCACAAAGTACCACTAGAAATTAAGTGAAGATAATTCTGTGAACAAACTCAACAATCGTAATTTCTATCATATTCTATCGTCGGGTTGGTGTACAAACGAGATTAATAAACATACTTCCATACAAATTATACTCATATAAACTCCATATGAAAACTTGGTTAATTGTACCACTCGACATTAATAATAATACAACTTGAAACCTAGATAAAGAATTTGTAGTATTATACCCAAGATCGAGTACAAGTGTGAGTATTCTGCTCGATGTTGATCGATTATGTGCATAGAACTACTAACTTTTATGAATTTATCAATAGTAGTATTTCATTCGCTTGAAAAATTTTATGAATGATAAAAGATAACATAATGTGAAGGATTATTTGTTGACCATGGAGATTAGTGATAGAAATAAGTAAGAATAGATTTTTTGAGCTATTAAAGTAATTAGACAGTAATCCAAAACCCAAAAAAAGTATCATAGAGAATAAAACACTTTGCATATCGTATAAGATCAGATACAAATTGAGTAGAAAACCGTACACTAATGACCATGAGCTTTGTATCATTATAATATAACATGTTAATTTTAAAATATATAAAGTATGACTTAGAAAACTTTAGTTCATGCTAATTGTGCCAATAAAAATCAACCAATTTGGCAATTCTTAATAGATTACAATTTCTGTATTTTTGTGGGCATGCAAACAACCACACCTTTTTCCCATTATATACGGTGTATATCATCATTGTAAGCCTTTCAAGAAAAAATGAATGGTTTATGACCGTTAAAATATTGAGAAGATAAAAAATTTTATAATTTTATAATTCTATATGTTTTAACCTCCTTATCTTTATTAACCACTCTTACCCAATTATGTACAAATCCATTTTATAATTGTGTTAGTGTCAAAACCACCTTATACAAGACTTACTCTAGGTTACAAGTAAAAGTGTATGGAATAAGACAATAGGAGATTAAAAAAAAATATGTACTTTAACCAACCAACATGTATATATTTCCATTATAAAAACATGTATAAAGATCTGTTGTTACTTGTTATACACCAATTATTTGTCTTCCTACGTTTCATATTGTTCAAGTCCATTTCATTGATCACGTTACTAGAAACGTGAGGATAGTGAAATTATTAATTAGATAGAATTTGTTTTAAATAGATAAATAAATATACAATTTTTGGGGATAATTGTATATAATAATATTTGAAAATTTTAATTAGGAGGATTAAAAAAAAATTGGAGTCTCTATGCCAAATTAAGTTTATTTAGAATTATTTTTTACAATTTTGATTTATGGTTGACTTTCCTATGTTGTTTTTTTAAAATAATTCAACAAACAATTTTGTTTAGTAATACTAATTGAAAAAATAAGAGAGAGACCTACAGCCTTATACCGTGTAGAGTAGCTAAACCGGTTACAAAAATGGTATAGTGCAGCTAATACATAAAGGGATTCTAACTTTTCTGATGTCCGACTTTCCGTTATTGGTTAGTTTTCCTTAAGACGAATAATATCATTTCACTCGAGAATATAAGACAACACATCTTAAGTAGGCCGTTTGCCGTACAGATTCATAACATAACTTTAAACAAGTGACGATTTATCAATTTGTTACTAATATATATCGTTCACTTTTGTAGGATTCGGTGCGTTGAGAATTGGTAACTACACCCTATATATACGCAAGATTGGTACTCTTTCCGTTTCAATAATTTAATTATTTTTTTATTAAAATAGCTCTCACAAGTAAGAAAAAAGACAAATAAATGAGTACGACAAAAGGGTTATATAATTAATTCTTCATAAGTTGGGTCAATGGTGAATTGGTGATGGGTGACGATATTGAGTTCTTTATGTTTTTATTGAAGTAAGTTTGAGAATAAAGCGATTTTTTACCAGCTGAATAAAAAACTATTATATCTTCACAAATACATTAGATTTTAAAAACCTGAAAAGAAAAATAATACGAAATAGAATTTGTCATGGCCATTAGTTATTTACTCAAGAAAAGAAAAAATCTCTAAGTACACAAAATCTATAATGAAGAAAATTTGATCTTAATGTTTTTTATTTCCTTTGACTGTTTTATTTGTCTTAAATTTTATAGTATGAAGGATAATTCATGATTGTGAACACTGCTTAAAATGATTAAAAAGATCTACAACAATTAAAAGAGAGTCAAATTTGAAACCCGTGCAACGCACGGGCACAAAATCTAGTTTTCTATATTCTGGAAAATTCCCAATTTTCCAAAATTTTAATAAAAATTTGCCCATAGAATATATTCAACTTATTTCACAAATAAATCGCATAATACCTAACTTTAACCCCTTAATTCCAAATTAAACATAAAATTATGTAAAAAATCAAAATCAAAATTTTTAATATTCTATATAAATTGCTAGAACCTGGAAATCACAAATTTTTAAGCCCAAAATTCGAATTTACGGTTATGACTATTTAAAGTTGATATTTATCAATTTTACAATATAAAAATCAATAAACATCCAAATCAAACGAAATTTGACATTCAACTTTAGATCTGATGTCCATATCATATATATAACATTGGGAAAAAATTTCATGCCATAAAATTCATTATAGCTATTTTTGCTAAAATAGTCACTATTTAAATAATTTTGACATCTAAAAATCATAAATCATGCAAAATAAAACCATTTTACCTCAAAATTTACATACAGTGTGTAAATATTGCATGTGACAACAACCATTGCTCTGGTATTGATATTGTTTGATTAAAATTTGTGATTTATGAGGATTAATACCACCAATTGTAAGATTCATTAATCTCTTATTAGACATTTCTAATAACTATATAAATTTAGTTTAGTCATAAACTAACTAGATCTTATGTATGCATAACAAAATAACATAAAGTAAGAAGAAATAGATCAACTTACATAAAGGGCCGAATGGTTATACTAATTGGACACCTTCCAAATTAATCTTCATAAGAAAATCCTAGTGCTCCAAGGATGAACATAGATTTAATATTGGAATAGTCCTCAAGGATTTGTACCAAGATAATTACCCTTAATACATTTTTTTTTGAAGGAAACATAGGGCCGATATTATATTAAATCAAGTTCCGCAAGCGTAATAACAACTTGCGGAAAATCAGTTACAAGGATTAACTCGCTTCCCTCAAACTCAGTCATCCTTGCAATACAATGTGCCATGGTATTGCCCCCACGTTTCACATGAATAAACTTACTAGACGGAAAAGAACGCAAACTAAACAAGACATCAATCACACAAAGCCCAAAGGGAGATCTTGCTACTGCTTCATTCTTCACGGCTAACACCACCTTAAGCGCGTCACTTTCAAGGATAATATTCGAGAAACCAAGACGGTTCGCTACTTCCAAACCAAAGCTAGCAGCCCGTGCCTCTGCCACCTCTACATCCCAATCAGCCTCTACACGCCTACACCCCATCCCCACCACACGGCCAGCCATATCCCGAGCAACCACACCCAATCCAACCACACCACACCCTGCAACGTGACCATCTACATTGAGTTTTATGAACCCAGCAGCCGGAGGAGTCCACGAGCATCCACCCACCTCTGTCACCACAATTTTCTTACCAAAAACCCGGTCTGCGTACCCTTGATACTCAACTACCATCTTCACGATCCCCGAACAAACAGCTGCAGCCGGTGGAGGAGCCTCCTCGAATAAGCGCTGATTTCTGATGGTCCATATTGACCACATCATTGCCAGGAACCTTCCCCTTTCCCCCTCACCAAGCTGCTGCAAAATCCACACCATTCTCTCCATACACGATCCATTTGGGGCAGCCTCAATAACCTCCCAAAAACCACTACCATCCCAATGTGTTCTCGTCAATGCGCACCTAAATATAGCATGATCGCAACATTCATCCGTATCAAAAAAATCACATACCGGTGTAGGGAAACAGTGACGGTGGAACAAAGCTTTCCGCACAGGTAGGATATTCGCACATATTCTCCAAATAAAGTGGAGGAGTTTTGGAGGGACTTTGAGACTCCACAGTGCCTTCCAAGAGAACCCATTATGGCTAGCAACATCCGGAGTAATACACGGCCGTCTCCCAAGCCAATAACCCGATTTGACCGAATAAAAACCATCTTTCGATGGCCACCAGTACCGTTCGTCATGAGGTAATCTACTACTCAGTGGCAGTTTAGTAACCAACCTTGCATCAGCATCCGTCAATACAGCCCGCACAGCCTCCATATTCCAACAAGCCCGGTCAGTATCAATAAGGTCCGCAACACGCATTCCCGGATCAGCATTGATATTCGGCGTAGGTACAATTCCCGCAGAATCACCAGGTAACCACGCCTCATCCCATATGCCAATGTCCCGTCCATTTCCCACTCTCCACTTCAAACCCTCCAGCAAAAGAGATTTCGACCCCCATAAGCTTCGTCATGTAAAGCTCGGGTCATACCCCCTTCTCGCCTCAAGGATGGTGTCATGTTTGAAATATCGTGCTTTTAAGACTCGCCCTGCAAGAGACTCAGGTTTGGTCAGCAAAGGCCACACTTGTTTAGCTAGCAATGCTTGGTTGAAAACACGCAAGTCTCGAAAACCCATTCCCCCATTCGCCTTAGGCTCACATAACCGCTCCCAACGCATCCAATGGAGCTTTCGATGAGCATCCGAGGAACCCCACCAGAAGCGCGCCAAAACCGAATGGATTTCATCAATAACACTCTCCAGGATAGAGAAAAGACTCATCATATATGTTGGGATCGCTTGGGCTACGGCTTTGATAAGAACCTCTTTCCCAGGTCTCGAAAGTAAACGCTCCTTCCATCCATTAACCTTTTTCCATACTCTCTCCTTCAAGCAAGTGAAAACTACTTTTTTTGACCTTCCAATAATGGTTGGAAGACCTAAGTATTTTTCATGCTTATCCACCTCCCTAAATCCCAGCAACTCCTTAATCATATCTCTCCTTTGGACCCCCACCTTCTTGCTAAAGACCACTTCCGATTTATCAAAATTAATCTTCTGTCCCGATGCTTGTTCATATTGGCTAATAATATTAGCTACCTTCAAGCATTCCTCAGCATTTTCTTTGATAAAAAGGATACTATCATCAGCAAAGAATAAGTGAGATATCCGAGGAGGCCCCCTACAAACCCGCATTCCATGAATTTGGCCCATCTCCGCCGCCTTACAAAGCATACGAGAAAAGGAGTCAGCACAAAGAAGAAAAAGGTAGGGGGAAATAGGGTCCCCTTGCCTTAAACCCCTACTCGGTTTTACCCCACCAACCAGCTGCCCGTTAATCAAGAAGGACTGAGTGACCGTTGAAAGACACCGCATAATCCTCCCACGCCATCCCCCTGAAAAACCCATCCTCTCCATCACATCACCCAAGAACGACCACTCAACCCTATCATATGCTTTGCTCATATCGAGTTTGACGCCACATTACCATACCGTCCTTCCCCTCCCCTCTTCATAGTGTGAAATATTTCAAAATCCACCAGAGCATTATCGGTAATGAGACGGCCCGGCGTAAAAGCACTTTGGTTCTCAGATATAAAATCATTAAGAAAACCCTTCAATCGGTTAGCGATAGTTTTCAAAATAATTTTATACAATACATTACAAAGACTTATCGGACGATACTCCGTTACCTTGCGTGGGTCTTGACATTTTGGAATAAGCACGACTGATGTTCGATTTAACACGTCCATATAGCCCCCACCATCCCACCACTCCCTTACCATTCGACACACATCACCACCAACCACGCTCCAATACCGCTGATAGAATAGAGCATGCATACCGTCAGGCCCCGGAGCCTTATTTGGATGCATATCGAAAAGAGCCTCTTTCACCTCCTCATCACAGACCGGAGCATCTAATCTCGCGTTAATATCATGGGACACCACCTTTTCTAAACAGTCCAGCACCTCATTCGATGGCACGGGATTGCTCGATGTGAAAAGACCACCAAAATAATCGCTCATAATATCCGCCACCTTTTGTCCATCAGTCTGCCATACCCCATCAGCATCTTCAATCCTGCGGATGGTATTTTGCCTTCGTCGCTGCTGTGCTTTATGGTGGAAATATTTGGTATTTTTATCACCGTCCCTTAATTCATTAGCTCGAGCCCTAGTATACCAGTAAGACTCCTCACGACATCTAAGTCCTTCAAGCTCTTCAACAATCAACCGGCATCGCTGCAACATATCCGCAGAGGGCTGCCTCTTTTGCCATCGAGCCAATACCTCTTCCTTAGCTCTAATTTCCCGCTTTAAATTACCAAATTTATTCCGAGCCCACATTTGTAATTTTTTTGAACTCCAGTTAACTTTTTCCATCACATTGGCACCATCCAAATAAGTCCACGCCGACTGCACAATCTCATCACACTCCGGGTCAGACAACCAAAATGGTTCAAATTTAAATCCTTTGCCCCGCCTATGTCGCACCCCTTCCTCTTGCTCATGGATTAGTATGGCACAGTGATCGGACGAAAAAATAGGAAAGTGTCGGACAGCAGCCCTCGGAAACAGCTGACTCCACTCCATAGACGCAACAGCTCGGTCAAGTCGCTCTCTAATATATGTGCCATCTCCTCTCCCCCGCTGCCACGTATAAATATTCCCATTAAACCCCAAATCCTCCAGAGCACAATCATCTAATGCAGCCCGAAAAGCTTCCATTTGTCTTTCACCTCTCACAGCCCCCCCCCCCCCTCTTTCTCCTCCATGCTTAATACTTCATTAAAATCCCCAAAAAGAACCATTGGGTCATGATGATTAGAACAAAGCGTACGAACCATGCTCCATGTTTTATGCTTGTTAGCCAGCTCCGGCCATCCGTATACACCCACAGCCCGCCAAAGAACACTCCCATCTCCCCCCATAACATTCAAAGCCATATGGTGTTTGTCGTAAGATATCAACTGAACATCTATATCCTTCCACCAAATGCCTAAACCTCCCGATCGACCATTACTACTAACACAAATTCCCGACGTATACCCACATTTATTTCGTATTTTTTTCTAATCTACTAGCACTAATCATTGTCTCCATAACGAAGACAATGTTTGGGCACTCCCTCCAACACCAGTCGCAGAGGGTACTAACCGTCAAGGGATTGCCCAACCCTTGACAGTTCCAACTTAAAATTTTCATTGTTGTTCGCGGGGCTGCTCTCCGTCAGCCTCCGCTACTTTCAAAGATGGTAAGTACCCAACGACTTTCACTCTCTTTCCACCCACCGCATCATCCGCATCCTCCTGCCCATTCTCCCCCCCCCCCTGCTTTTTCTCTTCCCCTGATTTAACAAACCAGAGTGTTAACCCCCATATCCTTCAGATACTGACATCAAACAGCCAGGCTGTCCGTTCGCACCACCACGCTTCACCTTTACAATTTTGCGTTCCACTTTGGTAGCATCCACACCCCTCCTCGCTTGGTCACAATTGTTATCGTGCCTCTCCACATTACCCACATCCACCACCTCCTCCACAGCTACAATCTCCCTATCTTCCCCACCCTTATCATCCCCTTCATTCCCAGTCCTTCGAGCCACCAGCGAAACCCACGCAGCATTTCCACTATCTTATTCAACTCTCGCTCCTCAATATTCTCCTCCTCCTCCTCCTCCTCCAATATAAGTTGTTTAGCACAAGTTCTCTCCCTCCCATCCCGCCCATCAGTACACCTAGCAACTTTCCATGGTGAGGCCCTCAACCAGTCACCATACCTTTGACCCTCCCTAATTGGACCCTTCCTCCTTCCACAATCTTTTTCCTCGTGCCCCATTTGTCCGGAGATGTAACAGAACAAGGGCAGGCTCTCATAACTCACCCTCACCCGCCACTTTTTTCCCCCTTTGAGCTTCATATAAATAGAGTCGATCAGAGGTTTACGTACATCAATAACCACACAAATCCGCATCGACCTATTAATCGTCGGGTTCACCGAATTATCCACAGACACAAAGGATCCTATTGTATTCCTAATATTACAGGCATTCTCCAAATTCTGTCTGCCCATAATTGGCAAGTCATAAATACGCACCCAAATAGGTGAGAAGAAGAGGGGTACCTCCGTTGGAATCGCATCACCGTCGAGGTCTGCCAGCACCAAGACGTGTCTCTCAAAATGCCACGGTTGCTCCTCCAAAACACGTCTTTTATCATCTTTATTATTGAACTTAAAAGTAAATATTTTTTTCTGTTTTTCCACCACTTCACCCACCACGCCCTTCGTTTTCCATGTTGAAATCATGGTGTCAATGAGGGCCTTAAGGTTTACATGCCTATCCGTGCACAATCTCCCCACTACGCACAGCCGCGATTCAACCTGTTCATCATCTCCATCCGCAACCCACTCCAATTCCACTTGCTCCCGATTCTCTTCGCCGCCATCATCATTATCCCCATGTTGGTCGTTCAACGACTGAATACCATCATTTCCTTGCACCTCCATTGCGAGCACTCAGCAGAAAAACACGACCAGAAGAGTGAAATGAATACACGCACGTACAAAGAAAGAAACTTAGATTAATTTAGAGAAATTTTGATTTTTTGTGAGAAGAAAGAAGTAACTGTCAGCAGAAAAACGAGAAAAAAACCTAGGAACCGCCTAGGAACTGCCAAAACCCTCCCAAGGAAGAAACCCTAGAGGGAACGTCACCCTTAATACATATACTAATTTAAATACTAGAATTAAAATATGACCCCTTAAAATTAATAACTAATATTATTGATTACTACTACTAGTAATATGTTGGTTATATTAGTGATTTTGTGAGATGTTCTTTCTTATTTGTTCTTGACAATTAGAGAGAATACCCAAAAATTATCCACCTAATTTTTGTAAGAATGAATTGTTAGAATAAGAAGAGAAAAAACTCTCCTTATTCTCAAGCATGGCCGGGTACATGGGGAGGGTTGCCCAATACATGTACAAGTTTGTTCTTCTCAAGAATTAGGTTTACATGCCTATGACTCGGTAGCAGGTAAACCGAGTTGTGTGAATTTGTTGTAGCGTAATATAATATGAATCTTATCTGATGAGACGGTATGATATGTTTGAGTAGTAATGGTGATATAGAAGTGAATACGGTAACCAGTGACGACTTCCGAATTTAGTTTGGAATCGACACGTGATATTGTTTTGCAGGAACCTTCAATTGATTTTGTATTTCTGACCAAGTACTCAACCTTACTTGACCGAGTGCGAGTGCTTACTAGACCGAGTAGACCTCACTCGATCTAGTTAGGAAGCTATGACGTCGGGGTGTAGGAATTCTCTGCAGATACGCGATGAAATAGCACCTACTCGATGACTAGAGGGCACTCGATCGAGTACCTTAGGCGCTCGATCGAGTAGGCTACAGTACAGAGGCTTTTACGGGTTTCTTAAAACCCTTATTTCTTCTCATTCTTCTTATTCTTTATTCTTTATTCGAACCCTAAGCTCTAAAATCTCTCAAAAGCTCTCATATTCTTGTGGTTGTGGTGATTGATTTGGGTTGTTCTCTTTGTTTAATTTCGTTCTTTTACTTTCCATCTAATCAAGGTATGAATTTCTTCTCTATTTACATGTTTTCATCACTTTGAACCTATTAGAATGATAGAATAGTCCGAAAATTTCGATTCATATGGACAAAAATTGCTTGTAATTGTTGTAATGTGATTCATATGCTTCCCTTTCATGATTATTGATGTTAATTGTGCTGAAAATATAGTAGAAATTGCAAAATTGGGGACAAATTTTTCTAGGGTTTGCAAAATCAAAATTGATTTTGGTTGTTTTCTACATGGTGGATGATGAAATTGAGTACTATATGTTGCATAGAACATGTTGGGAGTTGGATTTTGTGGTTTTCACCTTAAAACTTGCCTTAAAACTCCGTCTTAAAAGTGCCTCAAATTGAAATTCGTTTTCTATAATTGAGATTTTGTGTTGGATATGAATGTATATGCAAGAGAAAAACTTTTAATTTAGTAGTGGTGATGTTAATTCTTGATGAATGTGTCAAAATCGTTACAGCTGTAGAGACCGTCTGACTAGTTTAATTGAAAGGTTTGCTCATAATGTTGAAGGTTGGTGATGGCATGTATTAAGTTGCCTTTCTATGAACATATATGAATGTTTCACATGTTAGCAAGTATATATATGTGGAGTAGCGTTTGATCCATGTTTTGGATAATCGTAGTAGTCGGATAGATCATATTCATTCATGCTAAAATTTTCACTGCTATAGAGATCGTCTGAGTTACTATAAACTGAATTTATGTATCAAATTGGGAATTTGTTGGTGAAAGTGTGTACCTAGATGATTATTCAATATTCAGTTGTGTAAATTCTATGTTTTAAGTGCCTATGCAAGTTTGTTTAAATTGTATGCTGAAACAAATGCCGAGACTAAACATAGGGACCCATCAGAGTAAGAGGGGGAGGGCTTCACAGCCCGAAGTTGGGGAAGGTAGTGGACCCGTGGTACCCGCTGTACCGGAATACCCTTCGGTGGTGTTTGTAGACTTTAAGCAGAGGGAGAGATTTGTGGCGTTGTAGAAACGCAAGGTGAGACCCACCCGTTGTGTGGATACCACATTTCTTGATGACTTGGGAATTGAGACGGATGTCTGTTATATCTTTGAGACCCTGGGGTTTATGGGGTTGTATCGGTTGAGGAAGCATTCCTACCCTTTTCTTACTTTGGAGTTTATGAGCTCGTTTAATTACGAGCTAGCTGCACAAACTGTTGAGTTCCGTCTTATGAACACGAGTTTCGTATTGACCATGGACCTTTTTGCTTCTCACCTTGGGTTGGCCAAGCCTCCCAAGGATTCCATCAGTGAGATTCCATCAGAGTGCGGTGTTTGCCGCCTTATGCCTTGTCTTTCCGGAAAGTCAGCTCCCACCTACAGCAACATGTTGATTAATGATGTTCAACTTGTTACTTTGAGGATCTTCCTTCGTTCTATTTCGAACCTTCTTTCTGAGAGGCCGGATATGAGTAAGCTGAACAATCATGAACTGTTGCTTTTGATGTCTTATCTTAACCCGGAGCGGACCGAGAGGGTGGTCTTCAATGCTCCTGCCATGGTTTGTGCTAGCCTGGCCTTGATGGCTACTTCTACCACTCGGCACTTGAGTTGTGGTGCTTTTGCCACCCGGTTAGCTGAAAAGCTAGCCTCCTTTGAGGCTTCTTCTAAGTACGTTCCCCTAGCCATGCCGGTGCCTACTATGGACAAAGACTACTACCTCGACCTGAAATGGTTGAGAACTTTAGCCGACGGTAGCCTAGCTTGGAGAGTGTGGGGTATGAGCTGGATGAGGATCCCGGCTCCTAAGCATCTCCCACCGACAGAGCCGTTAGACCCGTTGGTGATAGTTGTTGACTCCAATGATGAGGAGGAGGATGATGATGTGCCTCAGCAGTTGCAGACATACCTCATTGATGACACGATCCTTTAGGTGATGCCCGAGCCAAAGAAGGGGGAGAACGTGGCAGCAGTGTAGGAGAGACCCAGGTTGGGGAGAGGACATCTGAGACTAGACCACGGCCAGCAGCACCACAGCAACACCCTTTTCCTTGTTACCCCTACCTCGATACCCCGGAGACGCGTTCGAGCTACTTGGCAGAGAGAGTGTCATCCACTTTGACACTCCGGAACATGCATGAGATGGCGTATGCTCAGGGGATTAGGACCGAGGGACCACACCCCGTGTGGTGGAGTGGAGTTGGGGACTATAGTGGGGTTTTCCACTCGTACGGGGTGGACCAGACGGCATGGGGGACACCATAGTCCTATGCTTTTTGTGGCTTGACCCCATGGTATGTGAGTACTGGAGCTGGGGCAGGGGTTGATGCGGGTATTGGGTCATCGGGAGCAGGCACTTCGGGAGGAGATGGTGGAGATGAGATGATGGATGAGCAGCAGCAGCAGCAGGAGTGATACTCCTTTTTCTTTCTTTTGTTTATGGTTGATGATGTTGGATGATGGTAGTCGTTCTTAGTTGGAACTTTTATTTTGGTTTGTATGGATGGCCATAAGGCCGGATTTGCTTAGTTTGAACTTGTTAACAGGATTTTGGAGTCGGGTTGTCATCCCGACTCGCGCGTATGTGACGTTTTATATATATATATATATATATATATATATATGTATATATATATATATGTATATATATATATATGTATATATATGTATATATATGTATATGTATATATATGTATATGTATATATATGTATATGTATATATATGTATATGTATATATATGTATATGTATATATATGTATATATATATATATATATATATATGATGTTATGACAGGAATTTCTAAGGTTTTGACCTGTGGTTACTCGACAGAGTGCCCCACACTCGGGCGAGTAGCTGCAGGTGTGACAGGAATGGGGTATTCTGACCTCAGGGCTACTCGATCGAGTAGCCAAGACAATCGATCGAGTAGCGGGCACTCGATCGAGTACTCTATGTACTCGATCGAGTAGCACTGTTACATGAAATTTTCGTTAAATAAAATTGTTTAATGGTTATATAATTACATGTTTTGGTGTTTAACATGGTTATTGATGATTAGTAACATGTCTGAACCGTTAATTTCATATGTGGGAAGTCGTGTTTGGATTTTGAATGCGTATTCATAACAAATGGTGGAGTAGTAGTTGGTTCTTATTGCATTCATTTTACATCCGTAATGTCTACTAATTATATTTCACCGGAGTTGTGTCCTTCCATATACAAATACATATGGCATATACATGCATTCTTGACGGTGGCTAGTTATCCGAATATGGTTGCACATTTTTTATGGTTTAATGGTTGTATGATTAATGAGTAATGTCACTAATGAATAATATGGGTTGGATATATGTCAAGATGTAATAGTAAGTAACATGTGTAGTAATTTGGTGGTGAACTTCGGGGACGAAGTTCCTTTTTAGAGGGGAAGAGTAATGTCGCGAAATAAAAAGGCCGATATTGCAATTACTTTATTGTTTGTTTATAAGGTTTTCTATTACTTTGGTTACATTTCTTGTATGAAATTATAACTGTTTGCACTTGTTCGTTGAGTAACTTGTATGTTGAAGTAAAGTTGAATAGTATGCTTAAAAGCCGGTCATAGAAAGTTAGTTATGATGTCATGTGTTGGGAATAGAACTGTATCGTTGGATAACATAGTTGATGGTTGTTGCTAGTGAAAGTGTAATCTCGTAAGGTGTCGGGTAATCGTTGGTTGTGCCGGTTCGTGTTGTGAGGTTGGTATTTCAAGTGGCAGTTTGTAGAGGTCGATCTATATGGAGCGTTAGACAATTGATGATGATGACAGGGGGGGGGCGATGGTCTTTTCGAGAATAGTGACCTATGTCGGAGGAATTGTGATGCCGCTTTGTTTCCGTATCGTGAGCTTTGGTTAGGTGAGTTGAACTTCGGGGACGAATTTCTTTTTAAGGGGGGAAGACTGTAATACCCGCCCTTTCGGGGACCCGTTGACCAGCGTTAACCGACCTTGGAAGCAGTGATAGTCCTTAGAAGTGCGTACCAAAGTTATCCTGTGTTTTGAGTTAGGGGTGGTACTCGATAGAGTAGAGGCTACTCGATTGAGTAGCTTAGATGCTCGATCGAGTAGGAGCCACTCGATCGAGTAGGTGGGCCACTCGATCGAGTAGCGTGTTTTCAGCGAGGGTTTATAATCGTGTTTTGTTAAATCCGCAAATCATTTCCGCCTCTTTCTCCTAAACCTAAATGTTGCCCTTTCCTCTTCCATTCACCATATGTCCCCCACGGAAGCTCATGAAGGTCCTTATGCCTTAGGAATGCGTAGCTTGAGTCGGGTAGCAGTCATTTGCCAAGTTTTCCTCGTGTAGGTATGTCGTCATCATCATCTGTGTCATGTGTTTTCAGTTAGGATTAGAATGATAGTAATAGATGATTGTATTGTATATATAGGTGTTGCTTGGTTGCTGGATATTGCGTGTGTGGACATGGAATCGTTGCAGTTGCGTAAAGGGAGGTTCGCCTACTCAGTTTCTGTGGATGGTCTAGTGTGTCGGTTGTTGTGTCGTGGTTATTGTGTTGTAGTTGTGTTTGTGTGGCAGCGTATATGTGGTAATCGGTTGGTGTATACAGTTTGTTGGTTGTTGTTGTATTGCAGCTGTCTGTGATTGGTTGTCTCTGGTTCTCGAGGTGCGTCCTCGGCTGAGTGGAGTCACTTGCGGGAGTGGCTTCACGCATTAGTTTTGCCCTCCGTGGAACCCACCACGGGAGGGGATGTGCACATTAATGGGACAGGGTTATCGTTCGGTATGAGAGTGGGGATTTGGTGGGTACGGCTGCGGTCCCTCCACTGACAGGGCTGGTCCAGTGGACAGTCGGTGACGGAGATTGATTAGAGTGGGTGTGATTGTGTGTGACTGGTTGTGTTTGTAATGTGTTGGTGATTGTTGTTGGTTTCGTTATGTCTTATCTTAGTTACTGACCTTGTGTGGTTGCCTTGTTTGTTTATGTGTCTGCCGTTATCCCTTATGGTGAGCAGTCAGTTTTAGCAGGTGTCGATGCTGTTGATGGCTGGAGTTCTGGCGGGGATGAGTCATCACGAGTACTAATAGAGATAGTGTGTAGCTGACGAGTTGTATCTTATGTTGTTAGTTGGTTGTAACGCTTGTAATATAACTATAATTGTTCTTTTATAGACTTTTGATGATTACTTACCTCGGGCAACCGAGATGGTAATGCCCTTATATGCCAAGGAAGGCCTAGTTAAGGCTCCTCGGAATATGGGGGTGTTACATCTATGGCACTTGAACTTGCCATCAATCGCATCACACTCCAGTCACTTCGAGATGTCACCTAATATAACCAACTAGTGGCGAATACTATGTCAATGCAGTTCACTTTAATGGGGTTCAATATTGTCTCAACAACCCATTTGGATGTAACAAAGTAATAGAAGAGTTTTTAATAAAACTGAAACGATGAATGCATTATCACATATGTAAAATTGATACCATATCAATTACTACATAATCTATAATCCATACTTAATATTGTATATAACTATACGTCTCAACTCAGTTGAAATGCCATGACTTATCATGCTTAGCCTATGAAAAGGTCTTGGTTAGCAAGTTTTAGCAATACATTGCCTTTTCCCTAACCTTACTATATACTATTTCCCATTTTGTATAATCTTTATTATGACAACCTTTTGAGTACATGTCCCGACCGAATCTAGAGATGGGTTCCTTAGCCATAGAATAGCTCCCACTATCCTCACAGTGAATGGGATAGGACATTCGGTTATTAGAACGAACTACCATATTTCCTCCAATTCACAAAACTGAATCCTAATATCATCCCTTCCTTCTTGCATATCTCATTATTGCAAGTGTACTCAATTTCCGTTGTATATATCTCATTGTTCAACTGCCTAGGACATTTCTAGCAGATATCCTCCTTAAAAAAATATAGCCAAGATGGTTCTCCAATCATCCTTATGTGTTTAGAATATGGTTTTTGTGTAACTCCTTGCACATAAATCCATCTCATTTCTAAATGCTTAGCTTCATATCTTTATTACTTCCTGAGTACTAATTAATGAACTATGTGGCTATATAGAGACTTCTCTCAAGGATTCGATTTGTAACATCTCGTTATACTCCAAGTATATGAGGTTTAATAATGGTAATACATATTAGCGTAATAAATTAATCTCGCAGCGGAAGCAAGTGGATTAAATTTCTTCATGGTCAACACCTTAAACTTGTCTAGACTCTTATCAATATAAGAATATTCATTTATCGCTAATATCCTCTTAGATCTATCTTTATAGGTCTGGATACCTTAGAGATGTATTATTCCTCTCCTAAGTCTTTCATCATTCACAATGATCAATATGTCGCTTACATATAAGACTAGTAACACCACATTACTCCCACTAAACTCCATGTATAAACAAAACTAATCGACAACTCGAGAAGGGTTTATCACATGATCAAAATACACACTTTAACTCCTTAACATCTACTTAAGACTTCTTCTTAAGTTTTCATCCTACCTTAGGATAGTTGCGAATTTCAAAACTCATGCAAGATGATTTTAAAATCCAACCATTGCAGAATCCGAATTCAATGAAAGTTTGTTGTAGCGTGCAAAACTCTTTGCAATAAATTAACCAAGCTAAATGAACATCTGCATGTTAATGCTCACTTCGGACTCTTGTGGAGTTTAAACTAGATAAAGCATCTTAATAAGTTACAGGTTTATTACTTTCAAAAGGTAACACGACTCCTGTCTACTTTAGGTTTCGAAGAAATAATAACCGATTTTGACCAAGAAGGAACATCTTCCTACGTCTTATTCTCAGTTTGTGGCTCTGAATATTTTCTCCCACTCTGTCTTTAAGAAATAATCCTCTTTATGCACATTTTCTCTCACTCTGTCTTTCAGAAATAATCCTCTATTTCAAAAGACAGCATCACGAGCCACAAACCTGTTGTTCTCGTGATAGTGGGTTACAAAGCCATATACTTTCTTCCGAAACAAGCTACAACTTAGGTACCATGCCTAATCATATCATATATTAATTATACTTGAATTCTTTAACTATGTTTTGTTTTAGTGGAATAAATAAATACTAGACAAATTGTGATAGAAACTACTTTCAACTTTATAGTAAAGATTCAATCATATCGTAATGAAAATGAACTTGTGATACCATATCACTCTCTTTTGGTGCAGATAAAAGTCATCACTTTATTGTTCACCATTTTAATAAAGTATTAATACTTTGATTTTTATATTTCATAAGAAGAATTCATTGAACTTATTCAAAGAATTTCTCTTCTTACCTCATTAAGCGGATACCAAGTATCTACCTAGTTTGTCGGTAAAAGAGAAGAAGTAATAATGACCTTATCGGATTGAAAATATATTCAACCATATATTGAAGTGTATTTAGGTTAATAACTTATTCTATTCGCTATACTTTTCAAGAAAAGTCACGAACCATCTTGCTTTGAATACAAGATTCGCACATTTCATGAGATTCACAATCAAATGGTGTGGAATACAAGTGAAAACTAGTTTTAATGTGATTTTCAATCGAGAAATGAGAAATAATTTGGGGTCACCAACTCGAGTCTTGTATATATATATATGACATTTTATTTCTAGTTTGAATATAATTACCTTGATTTGTATGGTCTCACCATAAACTTAATCGTGGTATGTTAGGGCACAACGCTTGTTTTAATTGCATAATTGAGAAACCCTTTGCGTTTTATAAAAAACTTGAATTATACTCTTATTTAGACATATTGTACATCATATCGATTATTGAGGTACATTTCTAAATACAAAACTAAAATGAGTACGCTACAACATTCATATGTTCATCGATGAAAAGACAACTACACTAGTCCCATTCATGCAAATTTCTGAACTTATTCTTGTTAGTCGTCATACGATTATTCAATGTTAGGATTTTAAGGATTTACAAAACCCTCAGATTGTATTATGAACAAATCCTCCTCTAAATAACCATTTAGAAAGGTGGTTTTGACATACTTTTGCCATATTTTATAATCATGAAATGTGGAAATTTCTAACATGATTCACAGATTTGTATCAAATACTCGTGATGTGGTAATTGGCAAGAATGCAATTTCAAAGTCGTAGATATTCAGGAAGGAATATGTTGGAGTCACACGACCAACTTCCTAGATCTTTACTTATTTGGGGTTTGTCTCTATTTTAGTGTCTAACATATTCTCTTTCTTACCTAGTTCTATCCTTAACGATTAAGATAGGTACTTACTTCTTTGACTTGAATAATTTCTACTTGATGAAGGCTCATTTTCATATAAATTCCATGTTAATCCTTCACATGGATGAACTTTATAGTGGTATTTGGTCAATCAAAATTTCTAACAAATTAATTTACCAATCTTACATTGTCATGTGCTTAACAACTTAAGTGCTTTGATGATAAGTGTTTAGTTTGAGCAGTAAGACTTTTGAACCATGGATGCATAGAAGATATTATCAAAATATATTTTGATCAAGTACAACTTCTATTCATATTATTCACAAGAGAATATAGTCATGTAAGGAATTTTAAGATGTTAATCTTATAGTTGGATAGAACGATTCCTATCGAGTTCTATGGAATAGAACGATTCCAATGAATCTAGTCCACAACCTATGATACGGTTCATTCTAGAAAGGGATTCTATTTGTCATAAGTAATAGTGGGTCAGCAGAGACTTGTGTTACAATCGAATTGATATTATATATGAGTAGGAGCGATAATAAAGAACAACATAAAACAACGAAATAGTGGAAAAAATAAACATTCATCGTTATATATAAAACATTTAAGAATGTTTTAGCATTTATATAGTGACCTCTACCCAACTATTATAAATAATCCCGATATCCAACTTCATATCAATTCGGGCACGGTGAGCCGAGTCATCCCTAATCAATATAACTCGGTGGATTAACTCTTTAATCGATTCTACTTCTAGAACTCTCGGTCGATAAAATTACTTTAATATTTTTCTCAAGCCCGGAACACATGCGGCTATGGTCGCGAATACTTCCGTTGAGATCAATCCGAATTTCGATGTAGTAACAATTTACCACCCACTTACCCAACATAACAAGTTTAGCACCCAGGTGAGCCGAGCCTACTTCCTTATGAAATTGGGATTCATGGTTCTACTATTTGTTAAGGCGAATTCTCAATTATTATTTAGTGAGAGGTCTTGTCAATTTATTATCTATCTCGTTTAAAGTGAACTAAAGCGGTGAACTAGCGATAATTATAATTGACACAGTTGATGATTCGATAAAAAAGATATGCATGTGAAGTTATGGCAATTTGGCTATGCATGCAAACATATAAATTGAATGCAAAGCAAAACAATAAAATCCTAGTATGGCCTTCCTAAAATAGTAAATCTAATAAACTATTTACAAATTTGGAAACCAACTCCTTTGGTCCCTTAAACTTTATTTGGCACGCAATTCAAGGCAACACCGTCTTTATCGGGACGCCTTTCCTGATGGCACCGTCTTCAAGGATCTCCGGGATAAATAAATTACATAGCTTTTCTACTTTATACATTATAAAAAGAAAAACAAAAATAAAAATAAAAGTAATACGAGATCACATTAATTACAACCGAATCGATATCCCCATTCATTTCGGGAAATATCAATTAAAAACTAAGGCCATACTAATTACAAATTACATAATTCAAAATTATATAAAATAAAACATGACATTCATACTAAAAATGCAGCATTAACATATGTATAAAACATGCCATGTGATGTGCCAAATCGCCCTATTTAAACTAATATCGTATATTCGGTCCGGTTTTATGGATAATTGTGACTATTAACTTTTAGAATCACACAATATTACACAAATCAAATCTATGTCCAAGTTAATTAAAATGACCCTTAGTAGGGCATCATTATGTTCTCTCTTCCTATATTCTATGGGCAAATTTTTATTAAAATTTTGGAATATTGGAAATTTTCCAGAATATACAAAATTATGATTTTGAAATTTTCGAATTTTTATGACTTATTGGGAATTATTTCATTATTATTATGAATAAAAGTGTTTAAACAGCAATAAAATAATATCAATTTCGATTATTGTCAAATATTTAGTGAAGACAAAATTTTTGAGTCCTAAGAAGGTTGGGGTAATTAACTTGGACATAGATTTGATTTATGCAATATTATGTGATTTTAATAAGTTAATAGTCACAATTATCCATAAAACCGGACCGAATATACGATATTAGCTTAAATAGGGCGATTTGGCACATCACATGGCATGTTGCATACATATATAAATACTGCATTTTTATTATGATTGTCATATTTTAATTTATATATAATTTTGAATTATGTAATTTTTACTTAGTATGGCCTTAGTTTTTAATTGATATTTCCCGATATGAATGGGGATATCGATTCGATTGTAATTAATGTGATCTTGTATCACTTTTATTTTTATTTTTATTTTTATTTTTATAATGTATAAAGTAGAAAAGCTATGTAATTTATTTATCCCGGAGATCCTTGAAGAAGGTGCCATTCGGAAAGGCGTTCCGAAAAGACGGTGTTGCCTTGAAGTGCGTGCCAAATGAAGTTCAAGGGACCAAAGGAGTTGGTTTCCGAGTTTGTAAATAGTTTATTATATTTACTATTTTAGGAAGGCCATACTAGGATTTTATTGTTTTGCTTTGCATTCATTTTATATGTTTGCATGCATAGCCAAATTGCCATAACTTCACATGCATATTATTTTTTAATCGAGTAATCGACCGTATCAATTATAATTATCGTAGTTCACCGCTTTAGTTCACTTAAAACGAGATAGATAATTAATTGACAATACCTCTCACTAAATAATAATTGAGAATTAGCCTTACCAAATAGTAGAACCATGAATCCCAATTTCATAAGGAAGTAGGCTTAGCTCACCGGGGTGCTAAACTTGTTACGTTGGGTAAGTGGGTAGTTAATTGTTATTACATCGAAATTTGGATTGAGCTCAACGGAAGTATTCGTGACCGTAGCCGCATGTGTTCCGGGCTTAAGATAAATATTAAAGTAATTTTATCGACCGAGAGTTCTAGAAGTAGAATCGATTAAAGAGTTAATCCACCGAATTATATTGATTAGGGATGTATCGGCTCACCGTGCCTGAGTTAATATGAATTTGGATCTCGGGATCATTTATAATAGTTGGGTAGAGGTCACTATATAAATGCTAAAACATTCTTCAATGTTTTTAGATATAATGATGAATGTTTGATTTTCCCACTATTTCGTTGTTTTATGTTCTTTATTATCGCTCCTACTCAGATATGATATCAATTCGATTGTAACACGGATCTCCGCTAAACCACTATTACTTACGACAAGTAGAATCTCTTTCTAAAATGAACCGTATCATAGGTTGTGGACTAGATCCATAGGAATTTTTCTATTCCATGGAACTCGATAGGAATCATCCTATGCAACTATAAGATTAACATCTTAAAATTTCTTACATACCTATATTCTCTTGTGAAGAATATGAATAAAAGTAGTACTTGATCAAAATATGTTTTGATAATATCTTCTATGCATACATGGTTCAAGGAAGTTGATCGTGTGACACCAACATATTCCTTCTTGAATATGTATGACATTGACATAGCCTTCTTGCGAATTATCACGTCATGAGCATTTCATACAAATTTGTGAACAATGTTAGAAAATACCACATTTCATGATTATGAAATATGGCAAAAGGATGTCAAAAACCACCTTTCTAAATGGGTATTTAGAAGAGGATGTGTTCCTAACACAATCCGAAGTTTTTTTTAAAATCCTTAGAATCCTAACATTGAATTATCCTACGACGACTAGCAATAATAAATTCAGAAATTTACATGAATGGAACTAGGGTAGTTGTCATTTTATCCATGGTTTACTTTTCCTTCTCTAATGTAACTTTATTTCTCGGATTATTTCGCTCGGATTTGATTGTTCTTTACGCCGGATTTTCACGATTGTAATCCCTTCCTCCTTTATTAATAATAATCTTTATTTCATTGCTTTGATTACTTGTTTTACTTCATTTATTCCTTTGCCCTAATTTACTTTTATGCAATTTAATTATCGCTTTAATAT
Organism: Silene latifolia; assembly: GCF_048544455.1. Lineage (NCBI taxonomy): Eukaryota > Viridiplantae > Streptophyta > Magnoliopsida > Caryophyllales > Caryophyllaceae > Silene > Silene latifolia. The sequence goes on from NC_133538.1 coordinate 322,256,239, forward strand.
GTTGAATGCTGGTTATTTATCTGCTGTTAGTTTTGATAGTTTAATTAGCGATATGAGTAGCTAATTCTAATTCATGTTGGGATTAGGGGATCTACGGTAGGAATGTGACGATGTAGTAAATAGTTTAGATGAGTTAATTGTGAAACTTTGTCACCATAGCAATTTAACTGTATTTTTACCGACTTAGTTGAGTGCACGCTTCTGAGTCATCCCTTTAATCTGGCTAAAATTAACCCCGGATCGGAAGATTGGACTAAATAGGCCTGCTATGAACAGTAGACTACCCTGACGAAGATGGACGTTAAGTTAGTTCTATTTTAGGATATTTAGTGGACCGGAAGGACCTTTCCATATCCGTCTCGCATTAATTTGTCTAAGTTGTTTACAGTTGAGTCACTGGACTACCGCAGTGAACCGAAATCCTGACATGACCTTTCTCTATTTGATAATTTAAATCTATTTTCCTGCCTTTACTGCTCTTGTCTTTACTTCTCTTTCCTTTAAACCTTCTAGTTTAGAAACCCAATTTAAACAACCCCCCATTTGTGACCAAATAGACGGACTTCTACAGATATCTTGCCTCCCTGAGGAGATCGACCTGACTTCCCTAGCTATATAGTTAGTTTAGTTAGTTTATTTTTTATAGGTATACGACAGACGTATCAGGTTCCTCGACCGATCGAGTGAAACCATAATCTTTTATCACCTGGTCGAAACAATGATTCCAACTCCGAGAAGCTTGCTTAAATCCATAAATTGAACGTTTAAGCTTGCACACTTTCTTAGGATTTTCAGGATCTATGAAACCTTCGGGTTGTACCATGTACAATTCCTCCTCCAAATAACCGTTTAAGAAGGCGGTTTTCACATCCATTTGCCAAATTTCATAGTCATGAAAAGCGGCAATTGCTAAGATTATCCGAATGGAACGCAACATAACTACGGGTGCAAAAATTTCATCATAATGCAATATGTGCACTTTAGTGAAACCTTTTGCCACTAGTCGTGCTTTATAGGTATCTGGTTGCCCGTCTATAGAATGCTTTATTTTGTAAAGCCATTTGCACTGAAGAGGTTGTACCTTGTTAGGTAAATCAACAAGATCCCATACGTCATTCTCATACATGGAGTCCATATCGGATTGCATGGCTTCAAGCCATAGCTTAGATTCGGAACAGGTCATGGCACCTTTATAGGTAGCGGGTTCATTACTCTCTAGGAGCAAAACGTCATTTTCCTCGACCATCCCAATGTATCTATCTGGAGGATTAGAGACTCTACCTAACCTCCTAGGTTCCTGAGGAATGTTAACCGTATTATTAGTTGAAGAAACATCTTCTTCCATCTGTTCCTCAGTTGTTGTTTCTTGAATCTCCGACAGCTCGAAGGTTCTATTACTTGACTTGTTCTCGAGAAATTCTTTCTCCAAGAACTTTGCACTAGCCGCAACAAAAACTCGATGTTCGGTAGGCGAATAGAAGTAATGACCAAACATTCCTTTTGGATAGTCAATAAAGTATGTCTTGACCGATCACGGGCCGAGCTTATCCTTGTATCTCCACTTGACATAAGCCTCGCAGCCCCAGAGCCAAATAAAGGACAAGTTAGGGACCGTTCCCTTCCCCATTTCATACGGAGTCTTGTCGAAAACTTTAGACGGAGTTCGGTTAAGTATAAGAGGAGCTGACAAAAGAGCAAAGCCCCATAATGAATTAGGTACTACCGTGTGCTCATCATGGATCGAACCATATCAAGTAGTGTTCGATTTCTCCGTTCGGACACACCATTTAATTGAGGTGTTCCAGGTGGAGTTAACTGTAAAACTATTCCACAGTCTTTAAGGTGTTGATCAAACTCATTTGAAAGATATTCGCCACCACGATCTGAACGTAGTGCTTTAACCTTTCTTCCCAGTTGGTTCTCAACCTTATTTTGGTATTCCTTGAATTTTTCAAAAGACTCACTTTTATGATTCATTAAGTAGACATATCCGTATCTACTCAAATAATCCATGAAAGTGATAAAATATCTATATCCGTCTCTAGCGGTAATTGACATAGGTCCACATACATCAGTTTGTATGAGTCCTAATAGGTCATTAGCGTGCATTCCAGCATCTTTGAAGGAAATTCGAGTCATTTTGCCGATAAGACACGATTCACACGTGCCAAATGATGAGAAATCAAATGTGGAGATAGTCCCATTATCAATGAGTTTCTTTACACGTTTTTCATTTATGTGTCCCATTTGACAATGCCATACATAAGTTTGATCTTTGTCACCGACCTTTAATTTCTTATTATTCACATGTAATATTTCTGTGGTTTGATCTAAGATATAAATTTCATTCATGGAAACTGCTTTGCCATAAACCATCTCATTAAAAGAGAAAATACAACTATTGTTCTTTATTGAAAATAAAAAACCGTCTTTATCAAGTACGGAAACAGAAATAATATTCTTAGATAAACTGGGTACATAGTAAAAGTTATATAAATATAACTCAAAACCACTAGGGATCTGGATTACGTTTGTTCCCTTTGAGACTGCAGCAACTCTTGCTCCATTCCCGACTCGCAGATCCACATCACCCTTTGCGAGGGGTGTGATGTGTTTTAGGCCCTGCAAATGATTACACAGATGAGAACCACAACCAGTATCAAGTACCCAAGTTTCAAAACTTGCATGGTTAATCTCAATCATATGAATATAAGATGACATACCAACAGGAGTGACGCGGCCTGCTTTTATGTCCTCACGGTACACGGGACAGTTCCTCCTCTAATGCCCAGTCTTGTGACAATGGTGGCACTCAACGTTACCGTCCTTGCTCTTTGCCTTGCCTTGTGAGCCACTAGTCTCACCAGGCCCACTCTTACCGTTTCCTGACTTCTTAAACTTTGGCTTTCCTACAGTTAGGTCGCCGTGAGCTTTTCCCTTACCCTTATTCTTGTTGGAAATCATGAGAACATCTTGCTTCATGCTCCCACTCAATTTCATATCCTTCTCGTTCTGTACGAGAAGTGAGTGTAGTTCATGAGGACTTTTCTTCATGTCATTCATGTAGTAATTTGCCCAGAAAAGGGCAAAACCATCATGAAGTGAATGAAGCATACGGTCAATAACTATGGTCTCACTGATTTTGCAATCAAGTGCCTTCAGTTTCTCGACATTCTCAATCATGTTAAGAATGTGTGGGCTAACCGGTTAGCCCTTATGGAGTTTCGCATCAAAGAAACGACAGGTATGCTCATAAGTAACGATTCTCGGTGCTTTTGAGAACTCATTAGTGAGCGTGGTGGAAATCTTGTTTGCACCATGGGCAATGAAGCGTCTTTGAAAATTGGTTTCCATTGCAAAAATGAGTATATTCTTTATCGCACCCGCTTCCATGACGAAGTCACTATAAGCAAGTGACTCGTTAGCTCTTGCATTGGGGCCTGGGTTTGGCGGTATTGGCTCAGTTAAGTACTTGAGCTTACCGTCAGCAATGGCAGCATTACAGAATGATGCCTCCCAGTCCGCAAATTTGGACCTGTCATTCTTCAATCGTGTGGACTGATTCATGTGGTCCATGAGAGTTTTGAGCCAGGACTCGCGTGCAAGTGTGGCACTTAGCATAGGGATATCATTATTTCCAGCCATTTTTTGTAAGCAGTATTATCAATATAAAACGAATTCTACACTGCGGAAAAAAGAAAAATATAATAAGCATACTCATCGTTATGATTTAAGTCTAATGCAAAACTGTTATAATGCGAAGACTCAAGCATTTATACAATTGACCTCCCTCAAGAATTATATATATGATCCCAAGACTCAATTATCTGTAAATTGATAAGCAACCTCTTGGCTAATTCTACTGTTAGAATTCTTGGTTGATAAATTTCTATAAATTCTATCTGTAGTCCATCAAAATCACGAGAAACTCTCCGGATTATAATGTTGAGGTAAAATAAGTCAACACAAACTACTTACCCAACGTAGAAGGGGTCACATGGAGAGTAAGGTCCTATATGCCTACCGACGAAGAAGGGATTCATAGTTGTTTGGCCTTATAAAGACTAGTCTCAATTTTATTTTAGAGGAAGATCCCATCAATTTTATTTTAATTCATTTTAAGTGAACTAATATCAAGCATGCGAGAATGAATAAATTAAGATGATGGCTTAAAAAGTGTGCCATCTTTATGTCCATGATAAGTAACATTCAAATTATATGAGTCAATTTTCATGCATATTAGTAGGTGGTTTGGTTTAGGCGGAAAATGATGCACTAACTATCATGCGTAGAAAAGCAACAAGAATGAAAAAAACGAAAACAAAAACAAAGTCCTAGTGTGTCCTATCTACCAAAATGAACATAAATACAACTTTGGAATCCTTCCTAGGACCCGAGAAGCTTCTCTTGATGTTCCATCTTGGTCCATGTAGCGGGAGTGAGCAATCCAATCTCCATCTTTAGTCTTCTCAAAATTACAATTAATAAATTACAAAATAAACGTATTTACATTCTAATTTCAAAACCATAATATTAAAGAAAACCAAAGGATATTCGAGATCTCAAAATTACATCAAGACTATGTTTCCATCATTACGAAAACATAATCAACTAAGGCCACACTAAGTAATACATAAATTACAACCGATTGCAAAAATACGTAAATAAACCATTCAACAATTCATAAAACTAAATAAAATGCATCAACTATAAATTAACCATTCAAGACATAATTCCTTAATTATGTAGAGTAATTTATCCAAACCACCTATTTTAAAATGATCAAAATTATGTGACAATTCCTCAATTACTCACAATAATTCCAATCTTAATACATATTAACTTGTAATATGAATTAATCTAACATTATTTTAAACCACTTTAAAATAATTGGGTATCTATAATTTGTGAACTTTTTCACAACATACAATCATACATTATGGATTTAATGTATAACATAAACGGCCAAAACACAACAAAAACGAGAAATTTTTTTTTATTGCTCTCGGCATTTACCCTAAAAACGAAAAAAAAACAGTTTTTTTTGTTTTTTTTCTCGGCATTTGCCCATAAAATCAAATAACAGCTTTTTTTTTTTACTTTTCTCTCAAAAAAAAACATTTTTATGTGAACAATTTGTTTAATGTTGCTACTAGAACAAGATTGGCATAATCATCAACTTTTAATTTAAACATAGATCCAAACTAGGTGATTCAATTTAACCTCTTAAAATGAATATCTAAATTATGATTAAATCGATTATCCGAATATTTGATTCATCACAATTGATTTGAACATTATTAAATTAATGAATCATGATTCTAAACAACAATTTAAAACCATGTATGCCAAAACTATATAGTAAAAACAAATGAACATCAACAAACAAAACGATTTCCATTTACATTTTAATTTAATTCTTATTAAATCAAAACATCTACAAATTTATCATATTATCATCTTAATATATTAAAACAACAATATCAATAAATCAAAATGGAAACAAAGCATAAAAAAAAAAAAAAACCTCTCGGAAAAAAAAAAAAAATTGTCACGGCCGAAAGTTTTTTTTTTCTTCAAATTTTTTTTTTTTTTTTTTTTTTTGCAAGAAGGGTAGTTCTCATATATTCCAAAAATAAGAGGATTACATGAGTTTCTTACAAAGAAATATAACCTCTATACTATGACAACATTTTAGCTCCCCTATCTATACAAGTATACAAGTATACCTGTATACCTCTCTTTAATCTACAAAAACAGGTCTCTCATTAAGAGCTACCACTACTTCTGTGTATACAGCATCATTTACAGTATTTAGTATCAAAGTACTGACTATTAGTTGAATCTCCTTTACAAGCTGATTAGTTGATCTCTCTTTCCCTTCAAAAATTCTCAGATTCCTTTCAGTCCAGAGTGATGAAACTAGGCATCCCAGACTACATCTGACCCACTTATGTTTCCAATGCTTCTTTTTGTGTCTACTGTTTGCCCATAGTAGAAGGGACTCCAGATCAGTGCAGGGTGTATTGAGATTTATCCAGTGCTTGATGGAAGATAGCACATCAGTGTAGTAGTCACAACTGAAAAACATATGGGAGGCACATTCAGAGTCTTGCTTGCATAAGCAGCACCTATTTATCAGAATTCGACCCTTTCCCATTAATTGGTCAACAGTAGGTAACTTCTGCTGCACAACCATCATGAGAGTTACTCGATGTCGTGGAACCATAGTACCTCTGGAGATAGCTTTGTATACTGGCATGACAATAGAACTTTCACGCAGAGCATCATAGGCTTTCCTCAGGGAGAATTTGTGATTGACAAGGCATTGCTCCAAAACTCCCTCAGCTGCCTGCAAGCTGCCAAACTTGGAGATACACTCATTCCTTACTTGGATGATTACCCTGATGCAATCAGAATAGTACTCTTTAGCAGTAAGAGTCCAAATTGTGCATTGATTAGTTAGGTAATTACTAGTCCAAAGGTTCCATATTGCCCCTCTGCCATGGTCTAGGCACCAGAGCCATTTAAGCATAATAGGCTGATTCCATTTGCCAATATCTTTAATCTGAAAGCCACCCTCTTCCCAGGGAAGACAAATGCTTTGCCAGCTTTTAAAAATGATCCTCTTAGTACCATCGTTCTTGCCCCAGAACAAATCTCTACTGAGCTTGACAATACCTTTAATGATTTGCTTGGGCAGTAGAAGACCAGTACACCAAAAATTGCAGAGTCCAAACACTGCAGAATTAAGTACTTGAATCCTACCAGCATAAGAGAGGTGCTTAGTAGAAAATTGGCCAGCTAACATTTGTATTTTAAGTAAAAGACCATCAAACATTTCAGTAGTAAGTCGTGAAGAATGAATTGGCAACCCTAAATATCTGAAAGGAAATCTCCCTTCATGAATGCCAACAACTGCAAGGATCTGAGCTTTAATATTGCTTGGCACACCTCCCAAATAAGCTTCAGCCTTCTCCAGATTAGCATTGAGGCCAGACCATTGAGAGAAGGTAGCCAGAATATTTACAACATGTTGAATAGAAGGTAAGTCTCCTCTGGTGAAGACCTCAAATTTTTTTTTGTTTAAATCCATTTATGAAAATCATATAAAATAATTTCGTAGCCTAAGCTCTGATACCACTTGTGGGAAATATCGGTATATTTCATCAAGAAAATTTTCGGATTATAACAAAATTATGAAATATCAAATTGCTAGTCATAAACGAATTGTATAAACAAAAGAATAGAGATTAGAATTAACTTTCAATCCTAGCAATTTGGCCTAAGAAAAAAATACCGAGATCGATATTCTCTTAATCGTTGCACCCAAAATGCTCCGAGAAATGCCATTCCTTTTGCTAGAATGAGATCCCTAATTTCTAATGATTTTAGGGTTTTTGTGATGTGAGAATTAGGTCAAAAAAAAAGTAAAGAAAATCCTCCCATTTCTTTTTCTTTTAACCGTCCAAGTGAGCAAAATAAGGAAGATATTTTTCTTCCTTTTTTTCTCACTTTGACCGAAAAAACCACCAACCAAAATAAGGAGATAATCTTCTTATTTTGGTAGTTCTCATATTGTATAAAATGTGTATATTTATCAATTGTCAATTATGTCAACACGTATTTAATAAGTCCACACACAACAGTTTGTAGTCGATTTATTAATACCGGTCTGTCAATCATTTATTATGACAATGTCGTATAATATATACTTTAACTATAAATATCGCATATTTATAATTTGCTAATTAAATATAACTGGTTACGTTTAATTAAGAATTAACATCTTAATTCGTTTAAGCTAACATTATACACATTAATTAAATATAACAGTTTATATTCAATTTACGAATTAACAATTAATTCGTCTCAGCTGATATTATTTAATTGTATTAAATAATCGACTCATCATCACATTGACTAACCTTTTAGTCAAATACATGGACTAACCTTTTAGTCATGTAAGGCATCACATCCTTTAGGTGTGACTTTTAGGGACCAGTTGATCACCGCCATCAGTATGATAATAACGTCAAACTTCTAGCAAGCTAACCGTTATTAATAAACGTTAATCAACTGATAAAATACTAAGTATACCATGTGAACCTATAAGAGATTTATACATGTTATCACACTAACTGTGGAGGACACTAGCTCCAACAAGATTTTCGTAGAGATGTTTTTCGTGTTTCGGATGATGAAACAATGAAGCACAAACGTCCCTATTTATACAAAACAATCAGCGCTTTCTTCCGAAAAAGGGGGAAGCTCACTTCCATTGCCTATGGCCTCGCGCCTCTTTAGGCTTGTCCTCAGGATCCGCACCTTGATTTGTCCCTATCAAGTTGTGTTTCTTCCTGACACCTAATTTTTCTCGCCTCAAGGCTCGCGCCTCTTCCGGCCTATCTGGGAATTTTTGTGTTTTCTCACACTCACATTTCTTTGTTTTCGCGTTATACGAAATATTAAACCTACGGGTTTTTCTATTATTTTATTATAGGGGAAGGGCTAGTCGCCCCGATCCGCGACGGATCGTTGCCATGTCAGTCGAAAATTCCGAAAATTTTTCCCTTTTTCGCATTTTCCACAAAAATCGAAAATTGATAACACAACGTCAATTTTTCCACAAAAATTCAGACTCTTGCAAATACGAGTCTTGATCTTGCAAATATCAAATCAAATACACTCGCAAAATCTCTTTTGAAATTCATCTACGATGGTTTGAGTTTTAGTTTTTCCGGGTTACAAATCAATTTTCGGCAAAATTCGACGCAATTTAATTCAAACACGAATTAATTTCTCAAAATTTCAAATCAATTTCTTTTGAAAAATCCAAACGTGATGACTTGTTGCGGAATTTTTAAAATTTCTTTTCAAAATTCAATTTTGACTTCGAGTAATTGTCGTTATTTTTGTTTTCATCAAATGCTCTTGCGTGTTTACATGTGCGCATACGTGCTACCTATTGCCTGTTTTCTACACTAACGATGCAAGAACAAATGCAAAGCAAAAAAAGCTAGACGAAAATAAACTACAAACCAAAAATACATATATACAAACCGCCTAACGCAAAATGTATATATATACAAACAAAAGTCCAAAACAAGGACAAATAGCTACAACTACTCAACGCCTACCGGTGGGCCAGTCTCGGTCTCACGAGGAGTCGCAGGCAAAGCAGACACCATCTCCTGCTCGGGCCCCCTCTCCGGAGAACTCTCCAACGTCTCGTAGTCCATCGTGACGCGAAGCTCCTCCGCCGCAGCCAACTGAGACCTAAGAGAGGCAATCTTCGCATCTCGGCTCCGCAACCCGTCCTCGCGACGCCTCAGCTCCTGGTCCTGACTGATGATCCCCATCCCCTGTGAATTGATCATCGACCTCGCTGCATCCAACTCAGCACGGACCCGAGCAAGCTCCGCCGGATCCGCAGTACCCTGCAAAACACAATACAGGTCATTAAGATCTAAAACGTGAAAAACATCACAAAAAACACAAAAAACAACCAACAAAAAGCACATGTGCAAGTCGAGACTCCCGCGCAGCCAGGTCACCAATAAGCGCCCTGCATCGGTTAGCCATCCGCTATAAAGCCTGATGACTAACGGTCGACACCTACAACCAGAAAAGCCCTTCAACACAATAAAAAATGCAAGGAAAAATACAAACAAAAAGGAGGGTTCAAATCAAAAACTCACCCTCAAAACAGTCAAACTCCACTCCGTGCCAGTGTCGGTCACCTCAGCAGCCGCAGGCTCTGGCAGACGCAGCTGTAGCTCCTCACCACCCGGCCCCTGGAAGGTGATCTGTGTCGGGAAAGCTGGGGGTTGGGACTTCATAAGCACGTCGACACCCTACAACAGGAAGTCGCGTAAAAGGTAACAAACCATTCCGCCAAAACGCAAAAAGTGGCAATGAAACGAAGAACAGAGGAAAACATACCTCAATCGGGTACCACACAAGCCTCGACAGACGGAAGGGGTCAAAGTCAGCCTCCCGTAACAACAGCTCCTCACCTCCACGGCCGTGAAGGTGCTCCTCAACCTCATTAGGTGTCGACTCATGGAACAACACCATAGGCGGATCGACCGGCACCACGAAGGTCTCACTAAGGCACTGACGAGCTAAACGGTCACCCATGTACCAAACCGGCTCGATCGCCGTCTCAAGGTACAAGCGTTGGAAACTGCGAGATCGCAGACGCTCCCTGACAGCAGCCGGTACGCCTATATAGTGCTCCCAAGGCCACCCGATGAACTGCACTTAAGGCAAAGCTAATCAACTAACTGGGGGCTTTCTAAGCTACCTAGTCATCTTATCTCTATCCTTTTCTACAAAACAAAATAGATAAGAAGCAATGACTTACATCACCAACCCTGAGGGCTTTCACTCGACGCCTACAGTCCTCATAAGTCGACTTGGTCGACTTCTTCCGAGCCACCGTCCAACCCCTCACGGCGGGGTAAAACGAAGGCACGTCACCCGTCGTCTTCGGGCGCAGGGGGACGAAATAAGCAAACAGCCAAGCCTATAACAAAACACAGCAACCACAAATCAGCCAATTTTTCAAAAAATGCCAAAACTCAAAAATCCATCAAAAATCAAAAAAATCCATCAAAACAAAAACCCACAAAATGCTCGTACCTCCAAGATGAGGCCGGGACCAACCAATGCGGGATAACTCCCATCCCCCATCACCTCCAGATAAACCGCAGCGTGCAAGTAATGGGTAAAGCTCGCCAAAACCGGCGTCACCTAGTCGTACTCACCTATGGCGTCTAGGTCAGCAAGCAGAGGAAGTACCTTGGTTGACAAGCGCTCACTTTGTCACCAAAGTACGTGATACCCAAGAAGTACCACAACCACAACCGTGCCTCCTGCGCGTCAGCTCTAGTCTCAGCCCCCGGACTCGCTAACGGCGCCGGAACAAAGAAAGTCGTTCTCCCCCTGAAGTGGTCCCTCACATAAGAGTTCGCTATCACGAAAGGAGTGATGTCAGTCGGCGCAGACAAAACATTGCCGATGAAACCCGTGACCACGGCGGAAGACACTCTCTCCGGCGTCTCCGGGAACTCAACATGCGTCTCGCCACAGGGAAGGCCCGATATCATGGCAAAGTCCTCCAAGGTGACACCGACCTCTCCAAAATCCATGTGGAACGACGACGTCGTGTCCCAGTAATGGTCCAACATGGCGCGAATCAAACACGGGTTCGACCTAATCGAAGCCCTGTGAATTTCGCGCCAGGCAGCCACCAACGGCCTCATAGCCGACCTCTCTATCAACGCCCTCGTACCGGCCTGGAGAACGTCGTAAAAACCCATGCAAGTCAAGAAGCCTGAGAAAGTCCTCATGGTAGATATCTCTAGAAATTGGGAAACAAACAGCATCAGAACACGTATTCAGTTCTGAAAAAAGGGACAAAAAAACAGCAAGAAAAGACAGCAGACTCACCAAGCCCTTATGTGCCCGGTAAGAAATGTGAGTGTCTAGGCACAACAACAACTGGCTACTGCAAAGCCCTCAGCCCAAGCAGGCGCTGCCCGCACGGTCACCCCCCGTGGGGCTGTAACCCGTCTAGCCTCCCAGTTCTCGACAAAGACGTCATCCGCCTCCATCTCCACTCTCTTTCTCTTCGCCCCACGAGACTCCACGGGACGAGGAGGAGGCCTCTCAATGACCCTCGCGACGTTCTGAAGCCCCCGTCTAGGGATTCGAGGACCCCTCCTCACAGTGCTAACCCTCGTCCCAGAGGTACCCGCCTCCGACCCAGTCTGAGCCCTCCAACCACCAACAGCCTCAACAACGGGCTTCTCCCGAGCCCGCGTGGCTCCCTCAGCACCAACAACTCCAACCACGGCCTCCTCACGAACCTCCGTAGCTCCCTCGGCTCTAACAGCCTCCTCAGTGGGCTCCTCCTTAGAAGCGTCCTCTACCACCACCTCGGGCACACTCGCCGGAGTACTAACTTGCCCTGTCCCAATCAAGGCCTCAAAAGCCTCAGCAACGGACCCATTGGGCCCAGAACACTCACATGTAATCAAGACAAACCAAAAACGTCAGCCGAAATTTCGGCATTACGACGGCATAAAATGGACAAAATCTAAAAACAAACAACCTGCAGAGGAAAACAAGGGCAAACCCGCCCAAACCTATCGGATAAAAACACTTCACAAAAATCGCACAAAAACGACTCGCCCTTTTTTCAAGCAAAAGACGAGTCAAAACAACGACAAAAATTACAAAAATTACCCAACACCTCAAGGCCCACACAAGGACCGCAAAATAAACAATAAAAATTCCCGACACAACTGGGTATTTTTCACAGCTCAAAAAAATGCAATTTTCCGCCAATTCGGGCACAAACAGGTCAAAAATACAAAATACGACCACTACAAAACAACGTGACTTAGTCACGTCTGAATGTGCCCTAAACTACCGTTAAGGTCCATATCAAGACAAACCGGCTCAGTTCGAGCCTAAATAGACGCTTATTTCGGCAGCATAAGACCGTCTCACAAAGGCAAAAATTCAACTTTGCCCACAACACCCAACAAAGGTTCAATATAGCAAAGACGGTCTTCCCTGACTACAATGCAACCTAGTGGGGCACACAACTCAAGCAAACAAACACGACATTGTGAAATAAGACGAATTTCCGTCTCATTCACGTTTTTCGAGCCTAGGGAGCAGGACCGGGGACCTAAATACAAACTAAAAGCACCCTCTACACTCCTAAACAGGTTTCTAACCTAATGCAATCATCAATTTCACACAAAAATGAGCTAAACAAAAACGCCCAAATCAATTTTTCGAAGGGTTAGGGTTTCACCCAAATTCAATCAACAAAAAGACAAACAAATTCAAATGAATTCAAGAGGATTAACATACCTTAAGATGACATGATGTTTGTAGCACAAAAGCAAGCAATAAATGCGACCCAAAAATGGCGATTTTGTGGAAATGTCGTGGTTTTAGGAAAGAAGATGAAGGAAATGAGAAGCTTAGGCTTCTCGCGTCTTTTTACAGAAAAATGGGGAGCCTCGTTCCCTCGCAGGAAAGCTCGCACCTCTTTGAGGTGTTCCCTTCCCTTTGAGCGATGCTTTTGGCTTTGGCCCAGTTTCCTCACTATTTTCACAAAATTTCAACAACGGAATTAAAAACCGTCACTTTTCAAATACAAAAACAAAATAGCTAAATTCAAACTCGCTATTTCTCCCAAGTTTTCAATGACGGAATTAAAAACCTTCATTTTTCAAACACATAAACAAAATAGTGAAATTGAAATTCGCTATTTTCACAAATTTTCAATGACAGAATTAAAAACCTCCATTTTTCAAATACAAAAACAAAGCAGTGAAATTCAAATTCGCTATTTTCACAATTTTCAACGATGGCATTAAAAACCGTCATTCTCAAATCACAAAAAAATAAAATAGTGAAATTCAAAATTCGCTATTTCCACAAATTTAAAAATTGAAAACAACGGCATTAAAAACCGCCACACCGTCGAACAAGACGGTGAAATTCAAATTCACTACTCCTCACAAATTTCAAATCACGAGAAAACGAGACTTAGACCGTTATCTCCCTAAACAAACATTGGATGGCGGAAATCACATCCGCTATTTCGACATATTTAAACAAACGGCAATAAAAGTCGTTACCTCTCTTCAAAATTCAAAAGCATTGCCGACCAGAGGAGCCAGGCTAACAGACCTATCCCTTTCCGGCAACACAAACGTCCAAGATAAACACCGAAATTCCCCAGCAGGATATCGGAGGCCTCCCCACGGAGCCCGCTAAACATAAACGACCTCTCAAAATAGACCCGTCCAACACGACAATTTCCCGCAGTCGGTCATTCAACCTTCAACATGGATGGCGAGCCTCACAACGCACATTCCACATGGCTGGCGAGCCTCAAAACGAACCACATTCGACATGGCTGGCGAGCCACACAACGCAAATGCAACATGGCTGGCGAGCCTCAAAATGCATCACATTCAACATGGCTGGCGAGCCTCACAACGTAACCTTAACACGGCCGGCGAGCCCCATCATATCCGCAACGCGGCTGGCGAACCCCATCATTTCCGCAACACGGTTGGCGAGCATTTTCCCGCAAACAAGAAACAACTCAAGGATATATCCTGAAGATACCTCAGGTATGACTCTTTCTTATGGCTAGCGAGCCTTCATACGTAGTCTAACGGACTTAAAACGACCCACACGGATAGTCGACAGACTCTAAACTGTTTCGGACGACAGGTCCTTGACTCGTATCCCCGAGTCGCCTTGGCGTCGCCCTTCCCGACCGCATGTCCTTGGCCCGAACCTTTTTGAGCCGCCTCGACGTCGCTTCGGTCTCCAGGTTGTAATCTTCGATTGACCTGGGGAGCTATACTTTGACTTTCGCCCTGTCCAAGTGTAGATACCCAGTATCTGCTAAGACTCCAACAAACACCCGATGATTATCGGACTATAACATGTTTTGGAATCGCAGCGTTTGATCGACTGTTTGTGTACAACTTTACGTCGGAAAACTTAAAACGAGTTTGAAAATAAAACATTTCAAAACATTTCAAAAATACCCTAATGCACGACGGCGGGATCGCAATGACACTAACTAGAGTCAAAACCGACACCGGACCAAAAATCGACTAAAAAATTCAAATCCCGACTCCAACAACGAGTCAAAACCGAGTCAACCACCAAAAACAAAACATTTCAAACCTTCTACCTTAAGTGTTCCAAGATTAATGAATGGTCAAGTACCAAACATGTGACTACAAAAACTAGGATAGAACAAATCATGATTGCGTTTGTTGTGAAAGTGACAAGACAACTCGAAGAACTGCGACGTGGCTCGCGCCTCTTTGAGCAGCCCAAGTGGCCACGTCGCTCAAAACTCACACAACCACTCATTCTCCTATAAATACCCCTCAAATGCCCCCCATTTGAGACTTACGCGAGTGTCCGCCCCCTCTTTTCTCCCTTAAAATTCTCGACTCGACTTCTTAAGTCACAATCCAACGCGTGTTTACGACCTACTGATCGTAAATACAAGCCTTACACATTGTTTGGTACCGTCATCGTGCGTTAAATCACTTGACCGACCACTTCGACCACTTCACCGTCACTAATCTTAAAACATTCTTTTTACTTACCAAAACGGTTTTAAACCGAGCTTTTTTCGACCAAACGAGTTGTTACACTTACGTCGGCCACTCGCCATAACCAAACATGTAAGTATGAGGGTGTAAAAATCCTCTTTTATTATGTTTTCATTTGTTTCTTGACTATAACATGCTAAAACGTGCATAACATGAACCAAAACATGGGATAAACGAGCCAAAACTGATTTTTGGCCTGAGATAGAAGCCCCTTGGTTCGCCGGCTAGCCCGCGCCTAAATGGGGTGTCCAGGTCAGAGATCAACCGTTTTTGTTCTCGTCTTTCCCCATTAATTCATTTTCATATTTGTAATCGGTTTTAACCATTTCAAATATTTTCAAACCCTTTTTATTTCATTTTATTTGTTTTAACCATAAAATATTTTTCACCCTTGGTTCTTCATACCATGACGGTTAAATCCGTGTTTCGGTGATAATATTTGGTTAATGACATTTAAAAGGTATTTAAAACCCTTTTATTTCATTTCTTTAAATTTTGGGAGGTATTTTAAAGCCTTTCATCATTTCTGTACATTTCATATTAGTCACTAACACAAAGTCATCCTTGGTGCTACATACCAAGCCGGATTTCAACCCGGGTATGATGATGAGTACCGACTAATTACATTCAAATGAAATTAAAACAATTAGTTCATAATTATTTTCAAAACTATTCATGTCAAGTTTGTCAAATCGAACCCTGACACCGAATATTATCAAAATAATGATGATTATTCGAGTCTAGTTCTTCAAATCAACAAATGCGGTCTAAACGACCCTTTCAAATCAAATCGGGTTGAAATACCCATTTTTTATACGTTTTATAACGTTTTTCAAATAGTCAGAATACGGCATATGACCGTAGGCTAACTCGCGCCTAAACAGGCCTTTCATTTCTCATTTCCAAAACCAGGGAGAGGCCCCTTACAACGCTGGCTGGCTCGCGCTTCATGTAGCCGTCTGGTACAGGGCTTGTTCCCTTCCAGCATTAGTCTAGGACGATCCCGACTCCGGTTAGCCCGGATATAGGACAGATCAGATGACTATTTGTTCATTCAAATTCACATTTGCAAAATGCCTTACTAAGACAAATAGATCACGTTATGCACCATAAACCTAATACGGTAAATGGATGTTTAATTTCCGTCTTGCGTGAAAATCAATCATTAATCCAACTCGACATCTTATACTTGATACTTGGATTAAATCAACCGACTTAGAAAGCTCTCACATGTTAGGTTTATATTATTTGATGCGCATTCATGTATTTAAACCGTTTTATCAACTTTTGCATTCAACCAACCAAGATCGATAAGTAGAGAAGCTACATGGCGGGATTGGGTGTCTGATTAAAGGGCTTCCCAATACGTACCTTCACCTCTTACTCAGAAAGTTTGGATAGCGGACGAGCTTATCCAGGGCGTAAGAGAGTCATTCTAGAGATAGGATGCTAAAGAGGGACGATTCCTTATCTTTAGTACCTATGTCAATCCCTGCTTTGTGCTTCGTTTGACCGAGGTATAAAGTGGATTCGAACGGGTTCCAAGCATCCCACAAATGCTTGGTGGCGACTCCGTACATCTCTAATCGTTTCGAGACCCTTACCAAGATGAAACCGACCAATCTAAAACGATCCTGTCGAAAGCATCTTTTACGCCGCTGCCATTGTCCACAGATCGAGCTGGGCATACGCAGGTGGGCCCACGTCCACAGATTGGCGACTCCGCTGGGGAAAACTAGGACACTAACGTCTTTCTGATCCCTAGATGGTGAGACTCGAACGAGGTCTTGGTTGGAATGCATTAATTGATATTACGGTCACGGTCGGGTTCCTTGTCCGGGCCCATAACATAACCCTTTTCGACCAATTGGCTCGTCTCGTCGGCGTGAGTTTTTCTCATCCCTGTGTTTTGAATTCTGATTGAGTCAGGCATACCATTGACGTTACACATTTTTGTTTCATCAAAGAGCTTTCATCACCTTCGAGCACGAGGCTAGGGCACCCTCCTTATACATTTTGTTTGGATTGGTATCCCTCTCGCAAATCAAGGTTTGATTGCTTGGTGTGTAACCCACCCTTCTAAGCCAAAACCCGTTTCAGCATTATGCATAATATAATGAAACTGTGAGTGCTTATGTGCTAATTGATCATAAGTCCTTGCGTGTCATTTTCAAACTTTCAAAAACACCTTTTTGCGCCGTTATAATGGCCATTTCAAACCTCGGTCTTTCGCCGACCGTTGCACGCCTTTCTAGGCCGTCGTAATGACGATTTTCAAACTCGGTTTTCTACAACCATTTCAAATCACCTTTTTACGCCGTTATAATCGCCGCGTCTAGACACGGATATTAACACGTTTTGAGCCGACAATGGCTCTTTCAAAACCCGAGAAAAGCACACACCCTTTTCTCTAGACACTTTCAAGATCCCGAGGACCATGCACCGTCCCCGAGACCTCTTCAAACATTTCAAACCCGATTTTCAAAACATACAATTTTGAATTTCAAAAACCGTTTTGGGAGACAATATACTGTTTTCCGAGCCGATTCAAACTCAAAACCGTCTTTTGCAAATAAACTTAAGACAACTCTTTCAATTAATCGACTTGCGGAGAGCTCTATCTTCGGAAGCCGTCCATTAAAGCGACAAATGAATCTTTTTGAAAATTTCTATTTTCGAAAACTTCAGTCCACCATTCCAATTCCGCCTCGTGTCTATCGAGTCGAAGCAAACGTACTTTTGGGTCTTTACTTATGAGTCGTCTCACCACAAGACCCGTCCAATGGCGTCGCGCCGTCATGTTGGACGCGTGTCAAAGGTTCGGTCAACACCGTCACGTCATAAATCGAGTCAGCACCGAGAAATCACACACGGTCACCCTCGTCTTGTTTAGTCTGATCTCGTCCTTTGTGTTGTCTGCGTTCAGTCTTTGAACCGTGTCGGATTGAGTTGTAATGTGAGCCAATTTTCTACCTCAGAGCCATGGCCCCGTCTTCAACTTCGTCTGTTAACCACAACAACAATGATAACAACAGAGATGTTACGACTGATCAGCTAGCCAGCCTGCTCACCGCTCTTAAGGTCACCCTGGATCGTGTTGAGACCCGTATCGATGTCCTGGAGAACAAGGAAACTGGGGAACATAATACCCCACCTCTTACTGAAACTGAGAAGAGGCTAAAGCACTTGGAAGAACAGCTCCTAGCCCGGGGTAACAATATCCATCTTGAGAACAACTGAAGGTTCGAACCTGTTAGGGATCAATTACCTGACAACATTACCCTAGCTGATGTACCTAAGTTCAAAGGAGTGGAGGACCCGCTCAATCATATCCGTGCTTTTAAAGACTACATGGCCATTAAAGGGGTCAAACAGGAGCTTTTTACCCGAATCTTCCCATCCTCCTTGGAACCAATCCCTCGACAATGGTACTACTCCCTTGATCCGAAAAACCTTACTACTTGGGATGAGGTCGCACTTGAGTTTGCCAAACAATATGCCGACAATGTCGAAATCCAGGCCAATACACGTACTCTCGAGGTTCTAACCCAGAACGATAAGGAAGGGTTCACCGAATTCTTAACCCGTTGGAGGAGGGTGCGTACTCAATTGGTCAGTAAGCCGAGTGAATCAACTTTGGTGGAAAAGTTCGTCAACAATCTCCGCCCAGTTTATGCCAACTTGCTAAGGTACCAAAATATCAAGACCTTCCAAGACCTGCAAATTCTGGGGACACGTATTGAAGATGACCTCCGGAAGGGTGTCTTGGCCAAGACCACTGGCAGAGGCTACCAAGGATCCATGTCAACCGGATCTCACCCTTACGGCCAAACGAACAAGATCGATGAGGTCAACCTCGTCGAACCATCCACTAAGAGAGCTGAGCGCCCCCAGAGAGTGTTCACTAATATATGATCAACTTATGCAAGTGCTCTGAAGAGGCTCATGGACCATGGGAAACTACAACCGATTGGACCCACCCTGGATCCGACCGATGCTAAGAAATCCCGCTTCTGGAACCCCAATGCCTACTGTCAGTACCATCAAGGGAAAGGGCATGATATCGAAACCTGCTTCAAACTCAAACACATCATCCAAGACATGATTGAAAAAGGAGATTTGCCTCTACCCCCGCCAACTAAGCCAAACAACAAAATGAACCCTCTGGGAATCCACGCCATCTCTGACGATGAGCCGACCCTGGACTGCTCTCGCCTCATCTTGCCAGTCAATGATGAGGTGAATGCCTTGGAAAAAGATCTCTCGGATGGGGTATTTGTGTTCAGTGCTGCCATTATGCTCACCATGTTCTAGCAGGTCGAGGAAGCCATAACCAGTCTTTCCGAAAGGATCTCCCAACTTGACGATGCCTATCGTCAACTTATCTTCAATCCTGCACCACCGCACCCAAGGGAGAGTCCCCCGAGCACCCAAAACTACACACACCAGGATTGATTGCTCCCGCGATCATTATGGCATGCACCTCACGAAAATCACCCTCACAATAACTACCCTCATAAAAATCACCCTCACAAAAATCACCCCCACGAAATATCTCTCAGAAGAACTGTCCACCGAGGAATACCTCTCCAAGGTACCCTCGAGACTCTGAAATTAATGGCATCTGGAGAGATGATAAAGAAGACGTCTATATCGTCCAGGGGAAAGAGAAACGGGCGAAAGAGATCGGACACCTCACCCAGTCCGGACGCCCCTATTAGAACCCGAATAATCCAATGGTAGTTCCAACAACGAAAGACCAAGTCGTCCCAGAAGTAGACACTCAACCAAAGGCTCCTGAAAATTTGATCCTCAAACAACTTCAGAAGGCAAAAGTCGAAATCTCAATCTGGAAACTAATAGCAACATCTTTTGAGCATCGACAGGCTTTGATACAGGCCTTGGGAAACTTAACCGTGCCCTCCACCTCTTCCCCAGAAGAAATAGTGGCATATATGACGAGGGACGCCCCAGATCTGAACAACCTATTTGTCTTCTCTGACAAGGATATCCCTCCATTCGGAGCCAATCATAACCTGTCCCTGTATATCACTGTACAATGCCTTAAGAAAAATGTACCCATGGTCGTCGTAGATGACGGATCCGCAGTGAATGTCGTCCCTGTCGAGACTGCTCACAAGCTAGGTATTAAGGAAGATGATTTGGTCCCGACAAAACAAGGAGTACGCGCCTACGATGGCACTCATCGCAAGGTCGCAGGACTTATCACTTTGACTGTCGTAACTGGACCACTGGAAAGGCAAACCAGTTTTCAGGTGGTCGACATCGACGCCTCTTTCAATATGCTCTTGGGACGTCCCTGGATTCACGCCGTCAAGGCAGTTACCTCGACTCTCCACCAGAAAATCAGGGTCCCCTTCAACGGGAAAACAATAACAATTCCTGCTTCCCCGATCAAAGCTATCATGAGAAAGGGAATAGCCTCCCAAACCATTGAGGAGGATGATAACGAAATGTGGGCATTCCAAGCTGTGAATGCCATAACTGATGAATCAACACCCTTCGATTGTGACCCGTTTGCTAACCTCACAGTCAACCGCATCATAATGCGCCAGGGTTACTTCCCGGGATTACCCCTCAATCCACTGAAGGACCCATTGCCTCCCTTGAAACAGGCTAAGGTCCCCAACATTCCCTTTGGACTGGGATATGAACCTACGGATGAAGATATCCAGAAAATGAACCTCCTAGTTCGAAAACGCAAGAAGCACGGAGTTATCCTCCGTCCCTATCATCTGACCCTCAATGGATACTTTGTCCCCGAGGGAGAGTCCGAGCTCTACCATGGCTTTCCGGAGCCAATCTATGACTCTGTGGCCAAGGTTAGGTATCCGGGTGTGGAGGTCTTCCAGGACTGCTACTTCATCCCTGGCAACATCGAAGCTGCATCAACTGAGTCTTAAGCCGTCATCATGCCTCGATGGACAAGCTGTCACACTCCTCTTTTGGGAAGATAACATCAAGCACCTCGACTATGAGGACATTATCAACATCCCCCTGAAGGACAATCAGTTTGAGCCAACCGCCTTGATCTCTGACACTGACCCGGAGAAAGCTACGCAAGGCTGGAGGAAGACCGTCATATCGCCAAGGGCGCATTCTCAAGATCACAACTAGAGAAGGCCCTATGTTCAAAGAGGGAAGCGAAGAAGAACCTGAATCTGAGTCTGAGTCGGAGTCAGAGTCTGTCATAGCTCCTAACACTCCTTATGTCCCACTCAAGGTCCCCTTCCCACTATTTTATCACAAAGTCGTGGCTGATTTAGAGGCGGAGTCTGCTAGGGCCACCCCCACTCCCATGAAAGGTGACAACCTGGAGCCTGTTCCAGGGGCCGCCCCCTCTTCTGTGTCGCCTCTGACTGACCACGAGATGTCTGTCCTCTCTGAGCTTTTCGCTCATGTCAACTTAATGAACGCTAAGTTTGCTTATGACTCGTCTCAATTTAACTGTAATGCAATTCTGAATGACTATGAGGAATTTTACTTGAGTGACTACCCACCTCACCTCGCCAAAGAACTTGACAAACGGGAAACCAGAACCCGCGTCATTGAGGAGACCGAACCTATTAACATAGGAACCGACAACATACCTTAACAACTTAGGATAGGGACGACCCTGGACCCCTCGGAAAGACAATAGTTCATTGACCTCCTACACGAATACAAGGACGTGTTCACCTGGTCCTACAAAGATATGCCTGGGATTGACAGGGAAATTACAGAGCACCGAATACCCATTAAACCCGGAGCTAAACCTGTGAAACAGAAGCTACGCCGGATGCATCCTGAATAGGCCCTGAAAATCAAGGAAGAAGTGGACAAACAGTTCAAGGCTGGTTTCATCAAAGTGTCTGAATACTCTGATTGGGTGGCCAACAGTGTGCCCGTACCAAAGAAGGACGGAAGAATTCAGGTTTGCGTCGACTTCACGGATCTAAACAAGGCGAGTCCAAAGGACGACTTTCCTTTGCCACATGTTGACATTCTGGTGGACAATACTGCCGAACATGCTCTCATGTCATTCATGGACGGATATGCTAGGTACAACAAGATTAAAATGGATGAGGAGGACATGCACAAGACTGCGTTCACTACATAGTGGGGTACATATTGCTACACGGTCATGCCTTTCGGTCTCATCAACGCCGGGGCTACTTATCAAAGAACCACTACTACTCTCCTACATGATATGATGCACAAGGAGGTAGAGGTGTATGTCGACGACATGATTATCAAATCCAGAGAACGGGACGGGCACATCAACGCCCTCTGGAAATTCTTCGCTCGTCTGCGGAAATATAACATGAGACTAAATCCTCAGAAGTGTGCATTCGGGGTCACCTCCGGAAAACTCCTGGGACATGTCGTCAACAAAAGAGGCATTGATATTGATCCAACCAAAATCAAAGCTCTTCAACAAATGCCTCGGCCTAAGAACCAAAAGGAGATTCCGGGATTTCTCGGTCAGGTTCAATACATCAGTCGCTTCATTGCCAAGCTCACTATGATTTGTGAACCAATATTCAAGAAACTGCGCCCCTCCGATCACACCGATTGGGACGGCGATTGTCAAAAGGCCTTCAACACGATAACGGAAATCCTATCCAAACCTTCTGTCCTCATGCAACCTCAACCAGGGATTCCTCTATCCCTATACCTGACTGTCACAAACACAGCGATGGGAGCTATGCTGGCACAAACAGTTGGCAACGAAGAACGAGCCATATACTACATCAGCAAAAAGTTCATCGAGTACGAGACGAGGTATACCCAGCTGGAGATGACATGCCTTGCCCTAGTATGGTCAACAAAGAAGCTGCGGCATTACATGCTCAGCTACACAGTTCACATCTACACCAAGATGGACCCGGTCAAATACATCTTCGAAAAACCCGTACTAAATGGAAGGCTGTCTAGGTGGACACTCATGCTGTCCGAGTTTGATCTCAAGTTTGTACCTCTTAAGGTTATCATTGGAAGAGAAATTGTCGATTTCATAGCAGAAAATCCCGTCAACGAGGACTCAACGACCGACACATGGTCACATCTTGACGAAGACATCCTTTGTGCCGATTCTGACGCATGGGACCTATACTTCGATGGTGCGTCTAATCTGAGAGGCTTCGGGGTAGGAATCCTTCTAATATCACCGGAGGGAGAACATGTTCCGATCTCGGTCAAGCTAGACTTTACCGTCACCAACAATGCCGCTGAATATGAAGCATGCCTCATCGGCCTACAAGCAGCCATAACACTTGACATCAAGAGACTGAGGGTCCACGACGATTTCTCGCTCATCATCAATCACGTGTCCGGATCATGAAAAATCTGATCCAACAGCTTAGCTCCCTACCGAGCAAAGATCAATCAAGAGGCCGAGTTCTTCGACCAAATTGACTACTTCCACTTGCCACGAGAGGAAAATCAATTTGTTGATGCCCTGGCATAACTTGCCGCGCTCTTCAACATACCTGACGACATGACATCGATGCCCCTATGTGTCGAGAGAAGGAGCGAGCCAGCTCACATTTGTGCCATCAAAGACGACGAGAAAAGCCATGATAAACCTTGGTACCAAGCCATCCTTAACTACAAGACCAAAAATGAATTCTCTCCCAACTCTGATCAAAGAGCACAAAGAGCCATCCATTTGCTTGCATCACAATTCGTGATGAACCAAGACCAACTATACAAAAGAACACCCCAAGGAATTCTCCTCCTTTGCATTGATCATCACAAAGCCAAAAAGGTCATGGGAGAGATTCACGACGGAGAATGTGGCCCTCACATGAGCGCAATGATGCTTACCCGAAAAATCACACGGCTAGGCTACTACTGGACCACCATGGAAGCGGGCTGCCGTAACTACTGATGCGTGTCTAAAATATGATGTTTTACACCCTCTTTTACACGCATTTCAGAGCTCAAATGTGTAGTTTATTCTACTATATTCCCTTTTTCCGTCAACTTTCGTGTTTTTGTGTAATATTGCAGAAATGTGAAGAATCGAGCGGAAATCGAGCCGAATCCGTCCTTAAGTGCTTGGCATGGGATTTGACATGAAGATTTGACTCGGTAAATGAACTTGGTGCACGTGGCAAGGCCTGAAAGATATATTTGCGAGAGTTTCAGAAGCGGATTACCAGCTACAAGAGTCCATAGACTGACCTACGTGGTCTATAGACTGTCAGAATGCTGAACAGTTGACTGCAAGAGGAGCAGTCAGTCGATCGACTGTGTCCCTTGGTCGATCGACCACGTGAGCTGACGAACAAGTTTTATTTCCAAATCAGAAGCTTCTAATAATCTCGACCTTTGGTCAATCGACTGATGCCAATGGTCGATCGACCGCCTGTGCAACCTGACGGGAATTAAAAGATTTTTAATCTAAGCCCATTTGTAATTAGGTTTTAAGAAGACTTTTACGGAATACTTCTATATAACGTAACTCTTCCTGCTGCTTTAGGGACATTGATTGACTCTTCATTCATTCATTAAGCTTATATAAAGGATTCAGATTTATCATACCTAGTTTATGATTTTAGCATTCCTAATAAAGTTCATTGCTTCCGGATCTTATTTATCCTTCTTTATTTTCGGTAATTCTTGTTCTTTAATTTACATTTTACCTTTATTTGCTTTGTTTAGTCTAGTAATTGCTAGTTAGATCCCGAAACATTAGTTGCTTTATTGCGTTATTATTGCTTAATAATTTTAATCATGTTTTCCTTTATAGTTTTCATCTAATTCGTTGTTGTTATTATCATTCACATTAGCAGCTAAGTACCCTTTGCTAAGATGTAGGGGAGCTATAACGTAGATGGCGCAGAATAGGTGACCCCGAATTAGGGCATGCTCGATCGACTGACTTAACTGGTCGATCGACTATGTCGTGTGGTCGGTCGACTAAGGTAGTTAGTCGATCGACCAGACCCGTGTCTGATTAGCATCGTTTGATTCGTTAAGTGCAATATTTAACAATGAGACCAAGAGGAGACTTGTTAGATGCTTAGTTTTGACCAACCCGTAGATCGAGAGATAGGGGAGGGCATTAATTAATGAATTAAGACGAGTAAATTGCTAAGATCGAAAGATAAGTAATTTAGGCTTTAAGAATCACTTTTCAGGGCGAGAGCTAGTATTAGTGGGACCTAGGGAGTAGTAGCATAGGCCGAAAGGAGCTACTAGTTAACTTGGACCGAAGGACTTGTTATACCCATCCTACACGACTGTATTTCGGAATTACCTAGGATTATGTGCCATCATAGCTATAGTGAACCGACCGTCTTAGCTCCTTTTTATCATTTGTTTACAGCCATTTTTATTACTTGCTTATTTATTTTTGCATTTAGACTTAGTTATAATTCAATCAAGACCCCCAATCTTAGACTAAAATTAAGACAATTAGAACTCCCTATCTCCCTACGGATCGACCCTTACTACCGCTTGCTAGTTGTAGTTAGGAAATTATAAATATTATTTTTGATACTCACATCGACAGGTATCAACTACGTCAAACGTTGCCACAATTGCCAAATCTTCACCAACATGGGGCATCGACATCCTCGGGAAAGTCAACCCGGTAGGCACCAAGGGGCGTTGCTTCGTCCTCGTCGCCATCGACTACTTCACCAAATGGGTGGAAGCACAGTCATATGCAGTCTTGACCGCCAAACAAGTGGCCAAGTTCATCCAGAACAACATCATCTCCAGATATGGGGTACCCCATGAAATCATCAGCGATCAAGGCTCTCATTTCCGGGCGGAAACTCAAGCTTTGCTGGATAAATACAAGATCAAGCGACATTGATCATCCCCCTACCGTCCCCAAACTAACGGAGCGGTGAAGGCAGCTAACAAGACTCTTGTCACCATTATCAAGAAGATGCAAGACAACTACCGCGATTGGCCGAGCAAACTCCCATTCGCACTCTGGGGATACCGAACCTCCATTCGAACACCGATAGGCACCACACCCTTCTACCTAGCATATGTTATGGAGGCGGTTCAACCGGTAGAGTTAGAGGTCCCTTCTCTATGCATCCTACTAGAGAGTCAAGTCCCTGAGGCAGAATTGACCCGTCAAAGGTACGAGCAACTCACTCTTCTAGACGAATGACGACTCAACGCCTTGCACAACGTCCATCTATACCAACGACGTATACAACGGGCATACAACAAGAAGATCAAACCCAGGAATATCTAGGAGGGCGACTTGGTCCTCAAATCAGTTCGAGCACCGCTACCCGTCGATCCGAGGGGGAAATTCAAACCCAACTGGGACGGGCCATACCTGGTCAAGAAAATACTTACGGGGGACGCAGTGAGACTGAGTGACCTAGATGGGGAGGATTTTACAAACCCGACCAACCTAGACCAACTCAAGAAATACTACCCTTGAACCGTAGCAACCAACGACCTAGCCTAGTTTTACAACTAGCAACCACATCAACCCCTTTTCCAGTCAAGTTCCTCAACATGTTCTGATTTGAAATTGCATGTTTTATCGAGTCTAAGCTGCGGCACCTTGCCCGTTTCAAAGGTCCTTTGATCTGTCAAAGGCAACATCCATTTGCACTAAAACAAAAAAAACCATGAACTACGATCATGGTTTGATTTCACCTTTTCAGGTGAATACGTAGGCAGTCCTTTCTTACACAAGAAGGATACAACCATTCCCACAATCAAAAAACAACCATCCCCATAATAAAAAAAAAAAACACATCACCCACATACAAAACAACATCCCTATCAAAAAAGAAAGGGAAACCACTCCCCTTTCCCACAAAATACAAAAATAAGCCTTTCTCCCTTCCTCACAAAATACCACTTTCCCAAGTGCAAATGTTTAGGACGATTCAAATTGAATTGCCTTTACAAAATGGATGGAAGAAACGAGCGTTCACAATTTTCGACACGGGCAAGCCTCTTATTAAATTAATAATGGGAGGGATTACATTTTCAACAACAAATAGAGCTCGACGAGTCTACAACTTGTCAAAGCTAAGGTGTCGACTAAAACACCTCACATAATAAAACTAGCACAAAACACACAATAACTAGCTAATACAACATAATAAAAACTCACAACAATAATACGACATAATAATAAAGTGGGTAATGGAGGTCTTCACTCTTCCATTCTACCCTTCCCTTTTTCCCTCAGGGTACATCTTCCCCTTGTTCTTCTTGTTGGCCCACCTAGCATGGACTTCCTCCTCGGAACGGATCCTCAACGGATCTAAGACGGCGACGGCCTTCGGTCTAGCACAAGACCCCATGTTCGACCCAAAAAGAGCCAATGCATGGTTCACCATACTTTTGGGACCCGAACTTCTCCTCTTAGGTGGTCTCATCACATCCGGGCTAACTCCATCAACATACTCCTCAAAGAAGGCACGGTTGGCCTTGTCAACCTCTCGGTACTTTAAGTCGACGACCTCGTCCTTACGAAATTTGGACCTCTCTTCCAAGGACGGAGCTTGTGACCACTTGACATAAGCGAGAGTCACCCATGTCATGGCAACGAGGTTGGGTACCTCCCAAAGTGGCCGAGTGGCCCACCATCTTTCAAAGATCTCCACAAGCTTGAAGTTCCCGAAAACATTCTCATGGATAAGAGTATCTTGAGCTGGCACCTTTTGTTGACACCCCATTTGCCTCATGAGCCTTTCGGGATAAATGAAGGAAACAACCTTCAAGCCCACCACCATCAAAGAACGAGGACTAGCACCTGAAGCGGGAAACCCCGTGAAGGTCCTCAAGTGCCACCATGTTACAATCCAACGGATGTGAGAACCACCCTCCTCCGCCAATCTCGCGGCCCAATAAGCCTCGGTGGAAGCGAAGCTATCCGGGTACAAGTTCTTCCTCATGGTAAGGTGACGGAAGGAGTAAGAAGAAGAATCAACTGGAGGCTCTACATACCTTAGCCTCTCCAATAGCCACACTTGAAGGATCCTTGGAGACCCGAACGAAGAGGCTTCTCCACAAGAGCCTTCCTTGTCCAAAGCTTGGACGATCTCTCTAAGCACCAACCATGATGGATCTCTACCATGCTCCATTTGCTCAACCACATGGATAAGGGTCATGCTACCATAGCATTTTGGCCCCTCCTTCTTCAAAACATCAACAAAAAGGTACACATGGACAAGACAAAAGGCAAGAGCCCTTCTCCTAGCCACCTCCGAGACATTGGCATCTAATCGGTTTGAAAAGATGTTGATAAGAGCGAACATATCCACACCATGTGGAGCAAGAAGGGAGTTGATTTGGCTTGTTGACAAGCCCAACATGGAACGGAATTTATCCTTGTACCACAACTGAGTCGGAGGAAGCACCGGAACACTACCCGGCGACCCACCAATGGCTTCAACTTCTTCGGCAAGAGGACAAATATCACCTTTCGGGAAAACGAAAACATGGTGTTTCGAATCCCAAAACCGAGAACATGCTTCAAGAAATGAAGGTTGCACCTGGACTTGACGGAGCACCAACAATTGACCAACTCCCATTCAAACGAGTTGATACTTTTTGGGAGGCGACAAATCTCGGCACCATTGTGGCAATGCGTTCTCAAAAGCATTCATGAAATATTTTTGTGGAAGAAGAAGAAGAAGTTTTGTCGAGATGTTTTTTTTGTCTTTCGGATGATGAAACAATGAAGCTCAAACATCACTATTTATACAAACTGATCAGCGCATTTTTCGGAAAAAGGGGAGAGCCGGCTTCTATCGCCAGGCTGCTCGCGCCTCTTTGAGGCTTCCTCAGGATTCCCACTGTTGACTTGTCTCTTTCAACTTGTGTTTTCTCCTGACACCTCAAACCTGTAGGAAATATCAGTATACTTCCAATAACATTATAAGGATTATAACGAAATTATTATTATGAATACGAGTCATAAAAGAAATTACATAAACAAAAGTAGAGGATTAATAATCAACCTTTGGTCCTTGCAAATTCGGCCTAAATACAATATCAAAATGATATTCGCCTAGTCGTTGCACCCAAGATGATATGAGAAATGCCCCTCAAATTGCTAGAATGAGATCCCCTTAATGCTTGAAGAGGAACCCTAATTTCGAAAATTTTAGGGTTTTTGTGTTTATTTTGATGAGAGATTTTTTTGGTAAAAATTAGGTTAAGAAAAATGATCTCCTACCCTCTTATTATAACCGAAATAAGAGAAATAAAGGGGAGATATTTTTCTCCTCATTTTCGGCCAAAACAACTGAAATAATAAGGAGGATTATCTCCTTTTTTCGGTTTGTCCACCTACCAAAATAAGGTGATTATATCTTCTTATTTTTGGTAGTTTACAAAATGTATATACAGTGTATAATTTATAAATCGTCATTTAATTTATTCCGTATTAATAAGTCTACATACAACAGCTTGCAGTCGATTTATTAATGTCGGTCTGTAATAATTTATTATGACAATATCGTATAATATATACTTTAACTATAAATATCGCATATTTATAATTAGCTAATTAAATATAACTGGTTACGGTTAATTACGAATTAACATCTTAATTCCTTCACGCCAACATTATATACATTAATTAAATATAACATATTATATTCAATTTAGGAATTGACAGTTAATTCGTCTAAGCTAATATTATTTAATTAAATTAAATAATCGTCTCATCAACACATTGACTAACTGTTTAGTCAAATACATGGACTAACCTTTTAGTCAGGCATCAATGTGATTATATTTTCATACAATCACATCTCTCAAACACATCCTTTAGGTGTGACTTTTAGGGACCAGTTGATCACCACCATCTGTATGATAATAACGTCAAACTTTCTAGCAAGCCAACCGTTATTAAGTAATCGTTAATCAACTGATAAAATACGAAGTATACCCTTGTGAACCTATAAGAGGTTTATAAATGTTATCACACTAATTTGTGGAGGAAACAAGCTCCAGCAAACTCCCACTTGTCCTCACAAGTGTACGTGCGATAACCGATTCTCATATCCTAAAATTTCTCCCACTCAATGTAAAACAATTTGCAAAATTCGTATTCACAAAGGTCGTATTTTAAAAGTGATCTTTATCAAGAGTGGTTTCCCCGACTAGAGAGTAACTTAACTGATAAACGAATCATCATTCGAGCATGGCCATGCATTTCAGTTACAACTCCTCGAGTGGCCCTGAGAAATAACTAAACCTGATAAAGGTTGGATATTTTCTTCAACTCGAATCCTGCAGATATAAGCACGGTATGAAATGACCCAGAAAAAATCTGCTTAGCCTCCTGTTACGTCAGACCAAGAGAAAGAAACCAAACTCACCCAAAAACTGCCTTAATCTCACGAGACAGTCGATAGTCAAAAGAATCGACTCTAGGAACACAATGGACGTCCAATCCACGACCTGGCACTGAATGTTTTTAAACATTTAGGACTCCATTATGTTGTCACAAAAAATTGTCCTACGAGGTATCGTTATAACCCGTATTTGTGATCGATCAGCCAACTGATTGACTTTGGGCTCGTTGAACCCACCATCAATCGACTACACAATATAATATCCAGAGTTATAAGCTCATGTGGGCGATTACGGACCAAAACAAATATAAAGTAATTCAGTTCACTTTGTGGCGTTCAATGTTGTCAGTACAATCCACATGAAAAACAAAATATGAAATAAAACGATGAAGTTATAAATAGTATATGAAAAAGATAATGTATGAAATCCATAATCAACTACTACAACTCAGGAACACGTTTAATTCCCATGGAAATAACGTGCCCTTCATGCTTATCATAATACAACGGTTTGGTGAGAGGGTCCGCGATGTTATCATCCGAAGCTATCTTGTCAATCACTATCTCATATTGCTCCACGTAATCACGGATCAGGTGAGCTTTCCGATGTACATGTCTAGACTTGTTGCTAGACCTTGGCTCCTTAGCCTGGAATATGGCACCTCTATTGTCATAATAGATGGTGATCGGGTCATTCGAACTAGGAACTATCGTAAGTCCTTATAAGAATTGACGCATCCATATGGCTTCCTTTACTGCTTCCGAAGCGGCATAGTACTCGGATTCAGTAGTAGAATCTGCTACAACACTCTGTTTGGAACTCTTCCAGCTGACCGCAGCACCATTAAGAGTAAAGACGAACCCGGACTGAGATTTTGAGTCATCTCGATCCGTTTGGAAGCTAGCATTTTGCGTAACCGATTGCGCATAGCTTAGTATCTCTTCCATAAGTCAATACCCTATCCTTAGTCCTCCGTAGGTACTTAAGGATATTTTTAACAACAATCCAGTGTGTTTCACCTGGATTCTTTTGGTACCGACTCGTCATACTCAATGCATATGCCACGTCTGGACGTGTGCATATCATGGCATACATGATTGATCCTATTGCTGATGCATAAGGAACACGACTCATGCGCTCAATTCCTTCAGGCGTCGTGGGTGACTGAGACTTACTCAACTGCATCCCAGACGTCATTGGAAGGTTCCCCTTCTTGGAGTTGGTCATGCTGAACCTTTCAAGAATCTTATCCAAATAAGACTCCTGACTCAGTGATAACATCCGTCGTGATCTATCTCGGTAGATGCGGATTCCCAATATGCGTTGTGCCTCACCCAGATCTTTCATCTGGAAATGGTTCTTCAACCATCCATTAACCGAAGATAAGAGAGGAATGCCATTCCCAATCAAGAGTATGTCATCGACATACAATATCAAGAAAACAATCTTGCTCCCACTCGACTTGATATATAAGCATGGTTCCTCGACCGATCGAGTGAAACCATACTCTTTTATCACCTGTTCGAAACGATGATTCCAACTCCGAGAAGCTTGCTTAAGTCCATAAATGGAACGCTTATGCTTGCACACTTTCTTAGGATTTTCAGGATCTATGAAACCTTCGGGTTGCACCATGTACATTTCTTCCTCCAAATAACCGTTTAAAAAGGCGGTTTTCACATCCATTTGCCAAATTTCATAGTCATGAAAAGCGGCAATCGCTAAGATAATCTTAATTGAACGCAGCATAACTACGGCTGCAAAAATTTCATCATAATGCAATCCGTGCACTTGAGTGAAACCTTTTGCCACTAGTCGTGCCTTATAGGTGTCTGGTTGCGCGTTTACAGAATGCTTTATCTTTTAAAGCCATTTTCACTGTAGAGGTTTTACCTTATTAGGTAAATCAACAAGATCCCATACGTCATTCTCATACATGGAGTCCATCTCGGATTGCATGGCTTCAAGCCATAGCTTTGAGTCGGAACAGGTCATGGCACCTTTATAGGTAGCGGGTTCATTACTCTCTAGGAGTAAAACGTCATTCCCCTCGACCATATCAATGTATCTGTCTGGAGGATTAGAGACTCTACCCGACCTCCTGGGTTTATGAGGAATATTAACCGTATCATCAGTTGGAGGAACAACTTCCTCCATCTGTTCCTCGGTTGTTGGTTCTGGAATCTCCGACAGCTCGAAGGTTCTATTACTTGTCTTGTTCTCGAGAAATTCTTTCTCTAAGAACGCCGCACTAGCCGCAACAAAAACTCGATGCTCGGTAGGCGAATAGAAGTAATGACCAAACATTCCTTTTGGATAACCAATAAAGTATGTCTTGACCGATCGCGGGACATAAGCCTCACAGCCCCAAACCCAAATAAAGGATAAGTTGGGGACCGTTCCCCTCCACATTTCATATGGAGTCTTGTCAACAGCTTTAGTCGGACTTCGGTTAAGTATAAGAGCAGCTGGCAAAAGAGCAAAACCCCATAATGAATCAAGTACTACCGTGTGACTCATAATGGATCGAATCATATCAAGTAATGTTCGATTTCTCCGTTCGGCCACACCATTTAATTGTGGTGTTCCAGGTGGAGTTAACTAAAAAAACGATTCCACAGTCCTTAAGGCGTTGATCAAACTCATTTGAAAGATATTCGCCACCCCGATCTGAACGGAGTGCTTTAACCTTTCTACCCAGTTGGTTCTCAACCTTATTCTTGTATTCCTTGAATTTCTCAATGGACTCCCTTTTATGATTCATTAAGTAGACATATCCGTATCTACTCAAATTGTGCGTGAAAGTGATAAAATATCTATAGCCATATCTAGCGGTAATTGACATAGGTCCACATACGTCAGTATGTCTGAGTCCTAATAGATCACTAGCGCGCATTCCAACACCTTTGAAGGAAATTCTAGTCAGTTTGCCAATGAGACATGATTCACACGAGCCAAATGTAGAAAAATCGAATGCGGGAATAGTCCCATTCTCGACGAGTTTCTTTACACGTTTTTTATTTATGTGTCCCATTCAACAATGCCATAGATAGGTTTGATCTTTGTCACCAACCATTAATTTCTTATTATTCACGTGTAATATATCTGTAGTTTGATCTAAGATGTAAATTCCATTCATGGAAACTGCTTTGCCATAAATCATTTCATTGAAAGAGAAAATACAGCTATTATCCTTTATTGAAAATGAAAAACCGTCTTTATCAAGTACGGAAACAGAAATAATGTTTTTACACAAACTGAGTACATAGTAACAGTTATATAAAAATAACTCAAAACCACTAGGGAGTTGGATTACGTATGTTTCCTTCGAGACTGCAGCAACTCTAGCTCCATTCCCGACTCGCAGGTCCACATCACCCTTTTCGAGAGAGGTGATGTTTTTTAGGCCCTGCAAATGATTACACAGATGAGAACCACAACCAGTATCAAGTACCCAAGTTCCGAAACTTGCATTGTTAATCTCAATCATATGAATATAAGATGACATACCAACAGGAGTGACGCGGCCTGCTTTTATGTCCTCACGGTACACGAAACAGTTCCTCCTCCAATGTCCAGTCTTGTGACAATGGTGGCACTCAATGTCACTGCTCTTGCTCTTTGCCTTGCCTTGTGAGCCACTAGTCTCACCAGGCCCACTCTTACCGTTTCCTGGCTTCTTAAACTTTGGCTTACCTACAGTTAGGTCACCGGAAGCTTTGCCCTTACCCTTATTCTTGTTGGAAATCATGAGAACATCTGTGACAAAACCGGTTCTATCAACTTAATTTTAATCCATGATAATCCATTACTTTAAATTGTAATTTTGAGAAGACCAAAGATGGAGAATCGGATGCTCACTCCCGCTGCATGGATCAAGATGGAACATCAAGACAAGCTTTTCGGGTCCAACGGTGGATTCCAAAGTTGTATTATGTTCATTTTTACTAGGATAGGCCACACTAGGACTTTTATTTACGTTTTGCATTTTTTTTATTTTTTTGTAACGATAATTTGAATCATTTTCCGCCTAAAAACCAAACCACCTAATAATTGCATGAAAACTGACTCATATAGAGGTCACGCGTTAGTTTTCTATGACATTCTTATGTCACACGATCATTTTAAGCCATCACCTAAGTTAATTCATTCACGTAATGCTAGTTATTCGTTCACTTAAAATGAATTATAACTAAGATGATGGGATCTTCCTCGTATAACCAAAAAAAATTGAGAATAGTCTTTATAGGTCAAACTCCAATGAATCCCTTCTTTGTCGGTAGGCATAATATGACCCCTTCTACGTCGGGTAAGTTGGAACTGATTGACTTATTTTATCTCAACACTATGGTCACTCGTACGATCCTGTGATTATGGTGGACTATAGATAGGATTTACGGAAATCTATCGACCAAGAGTTCTTACGGAAGAACTAGCTAAACAGTTGGCTTATCAATTTATGGAAATTGAGTCTTGGGATCACTTGTATTATTCTTGAGGGAGATCAATTATGCAAGTGCAATGAGTCTACACGATTAAAATGAATTTTAAATAGACTTAAATCACCTCGATGAGTTGCTTATTTCGTTTTTGTTTTTCTTTCCTTTTCAGCGTAGATCACGATCTTTTAAACTGCTAATAACATAATGGCTAGCATCATCGATGACCCAATGCCAAGTGCCACTTTGGACCGAGAGTCCTGGCTTCGGATCTTCATGAATCAGATGAATCAGTCTACTCGACTGAAGAATGATGGATCAAACTTTGCGGACTGGGAGGCAGCATTACGGAATGCTGCCGCTGCTGACGGGAAGCTCAAATATCTCACTGAGCCGATCCCGCCAAACCCAGGCCCCACGGCTGGAATTAACGAGATCGACAAGTATAACGATTTCGCCATGGAAGCGGGTGCGGTAAAGAACGTACTCATTTTTGCAATGGAACCCAATTTGTAGAAACGCTTCATAGCCCAAGGTGCAAACAAGATTTTCACCGCGCTCACTAAGGAATTCTCGAAAGCACCGAGAATCGTGACCTATGAGCATACCACTCGCTTCTTTGATGCGAGACTCCAGAAGGGCCAACCGGTTAGCCCACACATTCTCAGCATGATTGAGAATGTCGAGAAACTGGAGGCGCTTGATTGTAAAATCAGCGAGAACATCGTGATTGACCGCATGCTTCATTCACTCCACGATGGTTTTGCACTCTTTAGAGCGAATTACTATATGAATGATTTGAAGAAAAGTCCTCATGAACTACACTCCCTTCTCGTACAGACCGAGAAGGACATGAAGTTCAGTGGGAGCCTGAAACAAGATGTTCTCGTTGTGTCAAACAAGGGCAAGGGAAAAGGCAAAGTTCAGCCAGGCCTAGCAGTAGGTAAACCGAAGTTTAAGAAGTCGGGATCAGGTAAGAATGGGCCTGGTGAGTCGAGCAACTCATCAGGCACGACAAAGAGCAAGACCGAAAACATGGAATGCCATCACTGCCACAAGACTGGGCATTGGTATGTCTTCTTCCTCTTCTACTTTTATTCATATGATTGAGATTAACCACGCAAGTTACGGAACTTGGGTACTAGATACTGGTTGTGGTTCTCATCTGTGTAATCATGTGCAGGGGCTCCGAAACATCGAACCCCTCGTAAAGGGTGAGGTGAACCTGCATGTCGGGAATGGAGCATGAGTGGCTGCCGTCTCGAGGGGAACATATGTGATCCAGCTTCCTAGCGGATTTGAGTTATTTTTAGATAACTGCTATTATGTACCAAGTCTTTCTAAAAACATTATTTCGGTTTACGCACTTGACAAACTTGGTTTTTCATTTGTAATAGAGAATAATTCTTGCATTTTCTCATTACACGATATGATTTATGGCAAGGCAGTCTCCATGAACGGAATTTATGTTTTAGATCAGACCACCGAAATATTACTGTGGACAAGGCCCTCGGGAACTGCGTCCGCGGGATCCACACTAGGCATAATCGACTCGAGGTTCTTTCGAATCGAATTAAGACATATTAGAGTCGCCACCAAGTTTTTTGGGAACTTGGAACCGTTCAAGTCAACTTTACACCTTTCATCGAAAAGCATAAAGCCCATCGACTACGAGTGATTAAAGATAAAGACTTGTACCCTATATCACTCGATTTGAATGACTCTCGTAATCCAATGGTATTTAGACGGATCCACAAACCATAGATCCTGAGTAAGGGGTGAGGGTACGTGTTGGGAAGCCCATAAGGACACCCAACCCCGCCCGTCAATAACGGCCTCTACTAAGTCAAGTATGGATTTCAAACAAGGTCATAGCTACTACGATATATGAAATGCAAACATTGTTTTTCGAAACCCTAACATGTGAAGTTTCTATGTCGATTTAGATGCAACTAAACTAACTTTGTCGAAGTTGTAATTTAGCATGCGGGTTGATTAATCTAACAACATACAAAACAAAGCAAACAAGGCTTAAGGGGGAATGGGGGAGCCGTTGGGATCTACCTATTACAAACCAGGCATTTCATGCCGACGCAACGATAAATTAAAGATACAACTCGATCGAAATACGACGCTATACACACGACGCAATACACGGCCATTCGGCCTAGAAAATCGTGCACAAGGGGGTGACTCATGACCTACATGACACACGGCCTTGGGTCACTCCTCGTAATGCGTGCTTTCACTTAATCTCATCGAATTAGGCATAAGGCTACGCACCAAAGCATGCATTAGCATAAACCGGGCCATGTTGTTTTAAACAACATGCGGTTTACTACGCTCCTACAAGCATTGGGGAACAACCGTCTAACCAAACAAGACTAAGGATTTTTGAAGAGGTTTTGACTCAATAAAAGTAAAACAAGCTCGAAAATTACAACTCGATAAACAAATTACAAATTACAAGCAACGAAACAACGAGGAACAAAAGGTATAGAAAACGAAGCAAGAAAGCCAAAGAAGACGGCCAAGCTCACGGCCCAAACCACGACCACCCTCACGGCCAAGACAAGGCCATCCTAGCTCCTAGGTTAGGTTCATTGGTTAGATCGAATGATTGCGAAACGGATTAGAAAACGAGTTAGAAAACAAGTTATAAAACAGGTTGATCGATTGAGAAGAAACGCGCGAGTGTGTATTCTACACGGCCTAAAGGGTCCAATTAGGTCACAATATCATAAGATTAATGCTTACTCGTCGAGTGTTAATAGGAAGGTGCTAATCACGCACTCCTATGCTAGCGAGAAATCAAGTGAAGAGAAAGATGTATTCAATTAGGTTATAGAATTGTTAATCGATTTTAAAAGCTATGTCGATGCCACCTAACATGTCTAATTAGGTTATAAAAACGATCGAATGTTGTCTAAACACGTCATATATTAACAATCAGAGGTTAAACTAACATACAACGGATCCTAGGGTGTGTCGAATTGGCCGAAATAACAAAGGGGTCAAAAGCGAAGAGCGAAGTTAGAAATTCGTTTTATTTATGCCCTACCTTGAACACGAGGATATGTAAATGAGACGGGGGTGTACGACCGACTGAAGTAGCGGTTTATTTTCTCATCTCAAGTCAACGCGGGTGTTCATGGTGGTACTTTAACTCATACTCGGACTAAACTAGTTTCATAGTTAATTAAACAATCGATAAACAAAAACGATAAACGAATAAAACAAACTATAAAAGAACAAGCATAAAAAACGAAATAAAAAAGGAGAAAGTGGAGGATTTGATGCACCCTCAACCTACATGTATCGTTGACACCGTCTTGGGTCGTAATCGATGGTAGATTTTATCTCGAGAGGCCGTCGTCGACGAAGAAACAAAGCAAACACGCGTTTTTTGACAAATCTGGACAGCAACTTTCAAACGATGATTTCTCCCTCGTTTCACGACGAAAATTCGATTTAAAAGATGTTTTGAAAACTAGAAAGAGAGGAGAACAGGAATCTTAAAGCAACCCCTGATCTTTTTGAGTTATTGGGCACGAAAAACGAGCACAAACAGAACTGGACAGACAAGAACAAACCGCGAAAACAGAGTGTATAACACTCTGTTTTTCGAGGGATTTCGTGTACTCTCAAGGGCAATTTAGCTCGTAAATCTTTGTCTAATGTGTAGATGGATGTTATGTGGTTAATTAGGAACAAGAAAATCGAGTTTTGATGGAGGTTTGAGGGAGGAACGAATTGTTTTTCGAGGAGGACACACAAACAGTTTCAGTTTGTATGTCGGTTTTGTGGAGGGTTTTTGAGAGGCAATTAGGGTTTGTTTCTGAGGTTTAAAGCTTGTGAGTGATGGTAGGATGTGGGGAGAACTTAGAGGAATGAATTTATGGTGAAGGGGTCGTATTTATAAGGAGTTAAAGTAGGGTAAAAGGGAGGGAGAGGCAATCGGGCCTGTTGAGCATAGCTGCTGTCCAGCAGCTTTTGGGGGGCTTTCTACGGTTCGTATGGGGGGTTTTCTTGGTGATTAAGGTAAGGTAATATGGGTAGGATATTAGGGTATGGGTTAGGGTTAATGGGCACGGGTTTTGGTAGTGTTTGGAGCGGGTTTTGGACTCGGGTTTCATCACGCAAAACAGGGGGTAGGCTGTTTGTATGCGGGCTGTTGGGGCCTGTTTTGGACGAGAATTTGGGCCGTGGATAGGGGGTTCGAACTGGGGTGGATGGGTAGAGGCTTAGGTTGGTTAGTGTACTCGAGATTCGTGCCAACTCGTAAAGAAAACGGGCTCAAAAACCGAGCTAAAATCGAGCTCAAAAACGTGTGTTTAAAACGAGTTTTTCTCGATTTTTAAATCGATTTTTCAAATCAATTAACACATTAAAATAAATGATTTTTCAAATCAAATATACTCATAAAATGATTTTTCAAATCAAATATTTATTTTATTTTCAACAAAATAAACTTGGGAAAATAAATTCAAAATAAAATAAAATAAGTTGAATTCACCTAAAAAAAGCCATAATTTAAATATCATTTAAATTAATAAAATGAACTCACTTAAAAAAACATTAATTTAAATATCATTTAAATTAATAAAATACTTCATCGACAACGCCCATTCTACATCGTAAAACGAGCTCCAAATAATGACAATGACAACTAAAGAATACATGTGTCCTATCATCATCGGGCGTTTGTCGGGTTCTCTATGTGGGGTAATATCCGTATAAGACCCTTTAAATTTAGGACTATAACGTAAATTTAACATGTGAAATATGGTCATAAACGAAATACAACAATGAAACGATAAAGATAAAGAATCAACCTCGGGTCCTTTGATGCACGGCGTAAAGAACAGAAATCAACAGAGATTCCCTCCTAATTGTTGCACCCAAGACCGTCCGAGAAATGCCCTTGTGCTAGAACGTGTTCTCCGATTGTCTTGCAATATTGGGAGAAGTTGATGTGAGTTTTTATCGAGATGTGAGATCTCGGTTTCAGAGAAAACTTAATCTCCAAAACCCTAATTCTTTTTCACTAATGATGATTCGGTTAAACAAGAGGAGGAGCTCTCCTTTTGTTCTCCTAATCTCGGTTTGGCCGAGTGGATCAAGGAGGGAATGGGCTTCCGTTTTCTCCTTACGTTCAACTCGTGGTCCGAGGCTAAAATGTATACGACGCTGTATATATTATAAACTGTCATCGGTTATCGGATATTAAAACATCAACTAATAACACGGATTAGTTGAATTATTAATACATGTCCGACAAAGACAATATTGTATAATTATATTCAATAAACATTTAATTAAATATAAAACGCTTATATTCAATTTTACGAATTAACCGTTTAATTCGTCTTAGCCATTATTATTTAATCCGTATTAAATAAAATATCTCAACATCACATTTTGACTAAATATTAGTCAAATAACTCAGACTAACTGGTTAGTCAAAATTGGCATCTACATGACTCTATTTTCATACTGTCACGTCTCTCAAACGTATCTTATAGGTGTGACTTTTAGGGACCAGTTGATCACCGCCATCTGTATGACAATAACGTCAAACTTATCTAGCAAGCCAACCGTTATTGATAAACGTGGATCAACTGATAATAATACCAAAAGTATGCCTTTTGATCCTTTTAGAGGTTTATAAGTCCTTGCACTAATTGTTAAGGACACCAACCCCAACAAGCTCCCACTTGTCCGTACAAGTGTATGTGCAATGACGTTATCCGCACTAACTGGAGGACACAAGCTCCAACAAACTCCCACTTGTCCGTACAAGTGTATGTGCGATAACCGATTCTCATATTCATTTAAAATTTCTCCCACTCAATGTAAAACAATTTGCAGATCCGGATCCGCAAAGGTCGTATTTTACAATCGATCTGTATCTAGAGTGGTTTCCCCGACTAGAGAGTAACTTAACTGATAAAACGAATCCGTATCCGAGCATGGCCATGCATTTCAGTTACAGCTCCTCGAGTGGCCCTGAGAAATATCGAGTACCTGATAAAGGCTTAATATTTCCTTCAACTCGACTCCTTCCGATCTAAGCACAGCATGAAATGACCCAGAAAAAATCTACTTGGCCCCCTGTTACGGATGACCGTGAGAAAGAAACCAAAGTCACCCAAAATCTGCCTTAGTCTCAAGAGACAGTCGATAGTCAAAAGAATCGACTCTTAGGATCACCATGGAAGTCCTATCCACGACCGGGCACCGAATGTTATAAAACATTTAGGACTCCACGTCGATGTCACAATTGTGTCCTACGAGATATCCGTATAAATCGCCTCTGTGATTGGTCAGTCAACCGGTTGACTTATGGCTCGTTGAACCCACCATCAATCAACGTCACAAAATAATTGCCAGAGTTATCAGCTCATGTGGGCAATTAAGGACCGAAAAATATAATGTTCGTTCAGTTCACTTTGTGGTGTTCAAAAATTGTCGTACAATTCCACATGAAAAAACAAAATATGTATAAAATATCAAAACGATGATGTCGTATAGAGTACAAAAGGGAATGAATCTAATCCATAAAAGAGTACTACAACTTAGGAACACGTTTAATTCCCATGGAATTAACATGCCCTTCATGCTTATCTTGTCGTAATGCTTTAGTGAGAGGATCTGCTATGTTATCATCGGTAGCAATCTTGTCTATCACTACTTCCTTTTGCTCCATGTAATCTCGGATTAGATGAGCTTTCCGTTGTACATGTCTAGACTTGTTGCTAGACTTTGGCTCCTTAGCTTGGAAGATGGCACCACTATTGTCGCAATAGATGGTGATCGGGTCATTCGAACTAGGCACTACAGATAGTCCATGTAAGAATTGACGCATCCATATCGCTTCCTTTGTAGCTTCGGACGCGGCATAGTACTCGGACTCGGTCGTAGAATCTCTTAATGTAACAGTTTGTTTCGAACTCTTCCAGTGACTGCAGCGCCATTAAGAGTAAAAACGAATCCAGGATCGAGATTTCGAGTCATCTCGATCCGTTTGGAAGCTAGCATCTGCATGAATCGGTTCTTGCGCATAGCTTTTGATTGCCTCCATAAGTCAATGCCCAATCTTTAGTCCTCCGTAGGTACTTAAGAATGTTCTTGACAGACCAACCAATGTGATTCACCTGGATCTTTGTTGGAATCGACTTGTCATACTCAATGCATATGCCACGTCCGGGCGTGTGCATATCATGGCATACATGATTGATCCTATAGCCGAAGCATAAGGAATCCGTGTCATGCGCTCTTTCTCTTCCGGTGTCTACGGTGCACGAGATTTGCTCAAATGCACCCCTGGAGCCATAGGAAGAAACCCCTTTTTGGAGTTAGTCATGCTGAATCTCTCTAGGACTTTGTCTATGTAAGACTCTGATCGAGAGATAACATCCGTTGTGATCTATCTCGATAGATACGGATGCCTAGAATTCTTTGTGCCTCTCCCAGATCTTTCATCTGGAAATGGTTTTTCAACCATACTTTCACCGAAGTTAAGAGAGGTATGTCATTCCCAATCAGGAGTATGTCGTCAACATACAATATTAGGAAAACAATCTTGCTCCCACTCGACTTGATATATAAACATGGTTCCTCGACCGATCGAGTAAATCCATTTTCTTTAATCACTTGGTCGAAGCGATGATTCCAACTCCGAGATGCTTGCTTAAGTCCATAAATGGAACGCTTAAGTTTGCATACTTTCTTAGGATGTTGTGGATCGATGAAACCTTCGGGTTGTACCATGTACAACTCTTCCTCCAAAAAGCCGTTTAAGAAGGCGGTTTTCACATCCATTTGCCAAATTTCATAGTCA
Organism: Silene latifolia; assembly: GCF_048544455.1. NCBI lineage: Eukaryota > Viridiplantae > Streptophyta > Magnoliopsida > Caryophyllales > Caryophyllaceae > Silene > Silene latifolia. The sequence continues at coordinate 322,299,009 of NC_133538.1, forward strand.
TGAAACGCGGCGATCGCTAAGATAATCCGAATGGAACGCAGCATGACTACGGGTGCAAAAATTTCATCGTAGTGCAAACCTGGCACTTGGGTTAAACCTTTAGCAACTAGTCGTGCTTTATAGATATCTTGTTGACCTTCCACAGAATGCTTTATCTTGTAAAGCCATTTGCATTGAAGGGGACGAACCTTAGCGAGTAAGTCAACAAGATCCCATACGTTGTTCTCATACATAGAGTCCATCTCGGATTGCATGGCCTCAAGCCATAGCTTTGAGTCAGAACTAGTCATGGCACCTTTATAGGTTGCGGGTTCACTACTCGTTAAGAGTAGAACGTCATCTATGTCATGTTCCTCGACCATACCAATGTATCTGTCCGGAGGAATAGAGACTCTTCCCGACCTCCTAGGTTCCTCAAGAATGCTAACCATGCAGCGGGATTGAAGGAACAGGTTCCTCCAATAGATGCTCGGTACTTGGTTGGAATCTCCGACAGGTCGAAGGTTCTATCACTCTTTGCATTCTCGAGAAATTCCTTCTCTAAGAATGTCGCACTAGCCGCAACAAAAACACGTTGTTCGGTTGGCGAATAGAAGTAATGACCAAGTGTTCCTTTAGGATAACCTATAAAGTATGTCTTGACCGATCGCGGGCCGAGCTTATCCTCGTGTCTCCACTTGACATAAGCCTCGCAGCCCCAAACTCGTATAAAGGACAAGTTAGGGACCGTTCCCTTCCATAGTTCATATGGAGTCTTGTCAACGACTTTAGACGGACTTGGTTAAGTATTAGAGCGGCGGGCGACATAAGAGCATAACCCCATAATGAGTCGGGCAACACGGTGTGACTCATCATGGATCGAACCATATCAAGTAGTGTTCGATTTCTCCGTTCGGACACACCGTTCAACCGAGGTGTTCCGGTGGAGTTAATCGTAGGGCAATCCCACGGTCCTTTAGGTGTTGATCAAACTCGTGAGAAAGATACTCGCCACCACGATCCGAACGCAGTGTTTTAATCTTCCTACCTAATAGGTTCTGCACCCTATTCTAGTATTCCTTGAATTTCTCAAAGGATTCACTTTTGTGCTTCATTAAGTAGACATATCCATATCTACTTAAATCGTCCGTGAAAGTGATGAAATACCTATAGCCTTCTCGTGCGGTGATTGACATAGGTCCACATACATCCGTGTGTATGAGTCCTAATAGGTCAGCAGCGCGCATTCCAACACCTTTGAAGGAAATTCGAGTCATCTTACCGATGAGACATGATTCACACGTGCCAAATGATTGAAAATCAAAGGCCGAGATAGCTCCATGTTTAATGAGCTGTTTTACGCGTTTCTCATTAATGTGTCCCATACGGCGATTACCATAGATACGTCGATCTTTGTCACCAACCTTTAACTTTTTATTCATTACGTGTAATATTTCGGTGGTCTGATCTAAAACATAAATTCCGTTCATGGAGACTGCCTTGCCATAAATCATATTGTGTAAAGAGAAAATGCAAGTATTATTCTCTATTACAAATGAAAAACCAAGTTTGTCAAGTGCAGAAACTGAAATAATGTTTTTCGAAAGACTGGGTACATAATAGCAATCATATAATGATAACTCAAATCCGCTAGGAAGCTGGATCACATATGTTCCCCTCGAGACGGCAGCCACTCTTGCTCCATTCCCGACACGCAGTCAACCTCACCCTTTACGAGAGGCTCGAGATTTGGAGGCCCCGCACATGATTACAGGATGAGAACCACAACCGGTATCAAGTACCCAAGTTCCGTAACTTGCGTGGTTAATCTCAATCATATGAATAAAAGTAGAAGAAGAAGACATACCAACCGGTTTAACGCGACCTGCTTTTATGTCCTCATGATAAACAGGACATGTGCGCCTCCAATGCCCAGTCTTGTGGCAGTGATGGCATTCCATGTTTTCGGTTTTGCTCTTTGTCGCGCCTGATGAGGTGCTCGACTCACCAGGTCCACTCTTACCTGAACCCGACTTCTTGAACTTCGCCTTACCTACTGCTAGGTTTGCCTGAGCTTTGCCCTTACCCTTTCCCTTGTTTGTCACAACGAGAACATCCTGTTTCATGCTCCCACTGAACTTCATGTCCTTCTCGGTGCATGCGAGGAGGAGTGCGATTCATGGGGAGTTTTCTTCAAATCATTCATATAGTAATTCGCTCTAAATTGCGAATAACCATCGTGGAGTGAGTGAAGTATGCGGTCGATCACAATGTTCTCGCTGATCTTACAATCAAAGGTCTCCGACTTTTCGACATTCTCAATCATCTTTGAGAATGTGTGGGCTAACTTGGTTGGCCCTTACGAGTCTCGCATCAAAGAAGCGAGTGGTATGCTCATAGGTCACGATTCTCGGTGCTTTCGAGAATTCCTTGGTGAGCGTGGTGAAAATCTTGTTCGCACCATGGGCTATGAAGCGTTTCTGCAAATTGGGTTCCATTGCAAAAATGAGTACGTTTTTAATCGCACCGCTTCCATACGAAATCATTAAACTTGGTGATTTCAAAGCACTCTAGCCGTGGGACACAGGTTTGCGGGATGGGCTCAATAGATATTTGAGCTTCCGTCGGCGCCGGCGGCATTCCGTAATGCCGCCTCCCGATCCAGAAGTTTGATCCATCATTCTTCAGTCGAGTAGACTGATTCATCTGATTCATGAAGATCCGAAGCCAGGACTCACGGTCCAATGTGGCACTTGGCATTGGGTTATCAGTAGAACCAGCCATTTGATATTAGCAGTTTAAAAGTTCGTGATCTACACTGAAAAAGAAAGAAAAACAAAAACGAAATAAGCAACTCATCGAGGTGATTTAAGTCTATTTAAAAATTCGTTTTAACGTGTAGACTCTCGCACTTGCATAATTGATCTCCCTCAAGAATGATACAAGTGATCCCAAGACTCAATTTACGTAAACCGATAAGCCAATTGTTTAGCTAATTCTTTCGTAAGAACTCTTGGTCGATAGATTTCGTAAATCCTATCTATAGTCCACCATAATCACGGATCGTATTTAGTGATCATAGTGTTGAGATAAAATAGGTCAATCGGTTCCAACTTACCCGACGTAGAAGGGGTCATATTATGCCTACCGACGCAGAAGGGACTCATTGGAGTTTGACCTATAAAGACCGTTCTCAATTTTTGTTTATACGAGGAAGATCCCATCAACTAAATTATAATTCATATTAAGTGAACGAATAACTAGCGTCTGCGTGAATGAATTAATTTGGGTGATGGCTTAAAAATCGTGTGACATGAGAATGTCAAAGAAAACTAACTCGTGACCTCTATATGTGTCAGTTTTCATACAATAATTAGGTGGTTTGGTTTTTAGGCGGAAAATGATGCATACTATCGTTACGATAAAATAAAAATTGAATGCAATACGTAAATAAAAAAATCCTAGTGTGGCCTATCCTAGTAAAATAAAACATAAAACAACTTTGGAATCCACCGTTGGACCCGACAAGCTTGTCTTGATGTTCCATCTTGATCCATGTAGCGGGAGTGAGCATCCGATCTTCATCTTTGGTCTTCTCAAAAATTACAATTTAAAATTACAAATATAAACCTATTTACATTCTAATTAAAACTGTAATTACAAGTGAAAAATCCAAAACGGAGATACGAGATCTCAAAATACAACCAAGACCGTGTTCCATCATTACGGTAACACGTTCTACTAAGGCCACACTAAGTTACAACTGATTGCAAAATAAATGAATAAATACGTAATAAAAAGCATTCAAAAACATTCATAATTAACGATAAATAAAATGCATCAACTAAAAACAAATTCATTCGTGACATAATTCCGTAATTATGTGAAATTTATCCAAACCACCTTTTAATGATTAAAATTCATGTGATAAAACCGCTTCTATCAATTTAATTTTAATCTAATACAGTCCGTTACTTTAAATACGCTTTAAAATAACTTAATGGTACGTGTGTGAACCGTTTCACAATCATAGCGAGTGTACAATATCCGTATAAAGTACAAATTAGGGCCAAAAGAAAATTTAAAGCAAAAAGAATAAATTTTCAAAGCTGCCAAAACAAAATCCCTCGATCCAGGGATATAAGTGCTCGATCGAGGAACAAAAGGGCTCGATCGAATGAGGCTGCCATTCGATCGAGGGGTTTGCCAATCAGGAGGTGCTCGATCGACTAAACATGAGGTCGATCGAGGACCTATATCAGCAAGACTGTTCGATCGAGTACGAGGAGGTCTCGATCGAGCAGCCAGGGTTTAAAAAGTGGTCGATCGAGTACAGCAAGGACTCGATCGAGAAAAAAAAACATGACAGAAAACCTCTCGATCGAGTAATAACATGCTCGATCGAGTACAAAATTTCTGGAAAAAAACTAAACCCTCGTGAAAACAGTTTTGACGAAACAAAACAACCTCAATTTTTGATCAAAACCGCATCAAAACAATTTAACAATTTGATGAAACTTGACATATTGTTATAATCTCCGTATAAAACAACAATATCCACAAAAACAATCGAAAACAAGATGAAATAACCGTGTAAAGCATGTCACGGTTTCAAAAAAAAATTTCAACCTTGTAAACAAGGCACGGTTTTCGAGACAGAACAACCGTTTCAAATCGTTTTATGAAAAATCACAATGAAAATTTACGTGGCCTCGCTCTGATACCACTTGTGGGGTAATATCCGTATAAGACCCTTTAAATTTAGGACTATAACGTAAATTTAACATGTGAAATATGGTCATAAACGAAATACAACAATGAAACGATAAAGATAAAGAATCAACCTCGGGTCCTTTGATGCACGGCGTAAAGAACAGAAATCAACAGAGATTCCCTCCTAATTGTTGCACCCAAGACCGTCCGAGAAATGCCCTTGTGCTAGAACGTGTTCTCCGATTGTCTTGCAATATTGGGAGAACTTGATGTGAGTTTTTCTCGAGATGTGAGATCTCGGTTTCAGAGAAAACTTAATCTCCAAAACCCTAATTCTTTTTCACTAATGATGATTCGGTTAAACAAGAGGAGGAGCTCTCCTTTTGTTCTCCTAATCTCGGTTTGGCCGAGTGGATCAAGGAGGGAATGGGCTTCCGTTTTCTCCTTACGTTCAACTCGTGGTCCGAGGCTAAAATGTATACGACGCGGTATATATTATAAACTGTCATCGGTTATCGGATATTAAAACATCAACTAATAACACGGATTAGTTGAATTATTAATACATGTCCGACAATGACAATATTGTATAATTATATTCAATAAACATTTAATTAAATATAAAACGCTTATATTCAATTTTACGAATTAACCGTTTAATTCGTCTTAGCCATTATTATTTAATCCGTATTAAATAAAATATCTCAACATCACATTTTGACTAAATATTAGTCAAATAACTCAGACTAACTGGTTAGTCAAAATTGGCATCTACATGACTGTATTTTCATACTATCACGTCTCTCAAACGTATCCTATAGGTGTGAATTTTAGGGACCAGTTGATCACCGCCATCTGTATGACAATAATGTCAAACTTATCTAGCAAGCCAACCGTTATTGATAAACGTGGATCAACTGATAATAATACCAAAAGTATGCCCTTTGATCCTTTTAGAGGTTTATAAGTCCTTGCACTAACTGTTAAGGACACCAACCCCAACACTCTATAAATTCCAATATCGACGGATACGGGTATCTACAATTACATGTAATGAATAAGAAGTTAAAGGTTGGTGACAAAGATCAAACATACCTATGGCACTGCCGTATGGGACACATTAATGAGAAACGTAACGCGTGAAACAGCTCATAAAGAATGGAGCTATCTCGGCCTTTGATTTTCAATCATTTGGCACGTGTGAATCATGTCTCATAGGTAAGATGACTCGAATTTCCTTCAAAGGTGTTGGAATGCGCGCTGCTGACTTATTAGGACTCATACATACGGATGTGTGTGGACCTATGTCAATCACCGCACGAGAAGGCTATAGGTATTTCATCACTTTCACGGACGATTTAAGTAGATATGGCTATGTCTACTTAATGAAGCACAAAAGTGAATCCTTTGAGAAATTCAAGGAATACCGAGAATCGGGTCTGAGAACCTCTTTGGGTAGAAAGATTAAAACACGCGATCGACCGTGGTGGCGAGTATCTTTCTCACGAGTTTGATCAACACCTCAAAGACTGTGGGATTGCCTTACGATTAACTCCACCGAACACCTCGGTTGAATGGTGTGTCCGAACGGAGAAATCCAACACTACTTGATATGGTTCGATCCATGATGAGTCACACCGTGTTTCACGACTCATTGTGGGGTTATGCTCTTCTCAGCCGCTCTAATACTTAAATCCGAAGTCCGTCTAAAGTCTGTGACAAGACTCCATATGAATTATGGAAGGGAACGGTCCCTAACTTGTCCTTTATACGGGTTTGGGGCTGAGAGGCTTATGTCAAGTGGAGACACGAGGATAAGCTCGGCCCGCGATCGGTCAAGACATACTTTATAGGTTATCTTAAAGGAACACTTGGTCATTACTTCTATTCGCCAACCGAACAACGTGTATTTGTTGCGGCTAGTGCGACATTCTTAGAGAAGGAATTTCCCGAGAATGCAAAGAGTGATAGAACCTTCGAGTCATTCGGAGGTTCCGGAACCAAATACCGAGCAACCATTGGAGGAACCAATTCATTCAATCCCGGCTGCGGTGAATATTTCTGAGGAACCTAGAAGGTCGGGAAGAGTCTCTATTCCTCCGGACGATACATTGGTATGGTCGAGGAACATGACATAGATGACATTCTACTCTTAACGAGTAGTGAACCCGCAACCTATAAAGGTGCCATGACCAGTTCTGACTCAAAGCTATGGCTTGAGGCCATGCAATCCGAGATGGACTCCATGTATGAGAACAACGTATGGGATCTTGCTGACTTACCTGCTAAGGTTCGTCCCCTTCAATGCAAATGGCTTTACAAGATAAAGCATTATGTGGAAGGTCAACAAGATATCTATAAAGCACGACTAGTTGCTAAAGGTTTCACCCAAGTGCCAGGTTTGCACTACGATGAAATTTTTGCACCCGTAGTCATGTTGCGTTCCATTCGGATTATCTTAGCGATTGCCGCTTTTCATGACTATGAAATTTGGCAGATGGATGTGAAAACCGCCTTCTTAAACGGTTTTTTGGAGGAAGAGTTGTACATGGTACAACCCGAAGGTTTCATCGATCCTGAACATCCTAAGAAAGTATGCAAGCTTAAGCGTTCCATTTATGGACTTAAGCAAGCTTCTAGGAGTTGGAATCATCGTTTCGACCAAATGATAAAAGAAAATGGATTTACTCGATCGGTCGAGGAACCATGTCCATATATCAAGTCGAGTGGGAGCAAGATTGTCTTCCTAATATTGTATGTCGATGACATACTCCTGATTGGGAATGACATACCTCTCTTAACTTCGGTAAAAGTATGGTTGAAGAACCATTTCCAGATGAAAGATCTGGGTGAGGCACAAAGAATTTTGGGCATCCGTATCTATCGAGATAGATCACGTCGGATGTTATCTCTCAGTCAGGAGTCGAACATAGACAAGATCCTAGAGAGATTCAGCATGACTAACTCCAAAAAGGGGTATCTTCCTATGGCTCCGGGTGCATTTGAGCAAGTCTCGGGCACCGAGAGACACTTGGAAGAGAAAGAGCGCATGACACGGATTCCTTATGCCTCGGCTATAGGATCATTCATGTATGCCATGATATGCACACGTCCGGACGTGGCATATGCATTGAGTATGACAAGCGATTCCAACAAAGCATCCAGGTGAATCACATTGGATGGTCACAAGAACATTCTTAAGTACCTACGGAGGACTAAAGCTTGGGCATTGACTTATGGAGGCGAACAAAAGCTATGCGCAACCGATTCGTGAGATGCTAGCTTCCAAACGGATCGAGATGACTCGAAATCTCGATCGGATTCGTTTTTACTCTTAATGGCGCTGCATCATCTGTAAGAGTTCCAAACAAAGTGTTACAGATTCTATGATCGAGTCCGAGTACTATGCCGCGTCGAAGGCTGCAAAGGAAGCGATATGGATGCGTCAATTCTTACAAGGACTATCTGTAGTGCCTAGTTCGAATGACCCGATCACCATCTATTGCGACAATAGAGGTGCCATCTTCCAAGCTAAGGAGCCTAAGTCTAGCAACAAGTCTAGACATGTACAACGGAAAGCTCATCTAATCCGAGATTACGTGGAGCAAAAGGAAGTAGTGATAGAAAAGATTGCTACAGATGATAATATAGCAGATCCTCTCACTAAACCATTACGACAAGATAAGCATGAAGGGCATGTTAATTCCATGGGAATTAAACGTGTTCCTGAGTTGTAGTACTCTTTTATCGATTAGATTCATTCTCTTTTGTACTCTATACGACATAATCGTTTTGATATTTATATATTTTGTTTTTCATGTGGAATTGTACGACAATTTTTGAACACCACAAAGTGAACTGAACAAACATTATATTTTAGTCCTTAATTGCCCACATGAGCTGATAACTCTGGCAATTATTTTGTGACGTTGGTTGATGGTGGGTTCAACGAGCCATAAGTCAAACGGTTGACTGACCAATCACAGAGGCGAGTTATACGGATATCTCGTAGGACACAATTGTGACATCGACGTGGAGTCCCAAATGTTTTATAACATTCGATGCCAGGTCGTGGATAGGACCTCCATGGTGATTCTAAGAGTCAATTCTTTTGACTATCGACTGTCTCTTGAGATTAAGGCAGATTTTGGGTGACTTGGGTTTCTTTCTCACGGTCATCCGTAACAGGGGGCCAAGTAGATTTTTTCAGGGTCATTTCATGTTGTGCTTAGTTCGGAAGGAGTCGAGTTGAAGGAAATATTCAGCCTTTATCAGGTACTCGATATTTCTCAGGGCCACTCGAGGAGTCAGAATCGAAATGCATGGCCATGCTCGAATACGAATTCGTTTTATCAGTTAAGTTACTCTCTAGTCGGGGAAACCACTCTTGATACAGATCGATTGTAAAATACGACCTTTGCGGATCCGGATCTGCAAATTGTTTTACATTGAGTGGGAGAAATTTTAAATGAATATGAGAATCGGTTATCGCACATACACTTGTACGGACAAGTGGGAGTTTGTTGGAGCTGTGTCCTCCAGTAAGTGCGGATAACGTTATTACACATACACTTGTACGGACAAGTGGGAGCTTGTTGGGGCTGGTGTCCTCTGCAGTTAGTGCAATAACATTTAAATCTCTAAAAGGATCAAAGTGTATACTTTTGTATTATTATCAGTTGGTCCACGTTTATCAATAACGGTTGGCTTGCTAGATAAGTTTGACGTTATTGTCATACTGATGGCGGTGATCAAATGGTCCCTAAAAGTCACACCTATAGGATACGTTTGAGAGATGTGACAAAGATGAAAATACAGTCATGTTGATGCCTAATATGACTAAGCAGTTAGTCGGAGTTATTGACTAATAATTAGTCAAACGCGATGTTGAGATATTTTATTTAATACGGATTAAATAATAATGGCTAAGGCGAATTAAACAGTTAATTCGTAAATTAAATATAAACGATTATATTTGATTAATGTATATTGAATAAATTAATTATACAATATTGTCATTATCGGACATGTATTATTATATCGACTAATTCATGTTACTAGACGATATTTTAATAACCGATAACCGATGACGATTTATGATAAAATCCCGTCATATACATTTTAGCAATTATGAGTCGGACCACGAGTTAAATGAGGAGAAAGTGGAAAGCCCACTCCCTCCTCTTGAGACCCGCGGACCGAGGCAAACAAAAGGAGAGGCTCTCTCTCCTTTTGATAAAAAAAAAAGCATTTTCATTTTTACAGAAAATTAGGTTTTGGAGGCATTCTCTTTGAAACCTAGATCTCACATCGAAAAACCTCACATAAACTCTCTCAATATTGCAAGGCAATTAGAGAGTACTTTCTAGCACAAGGGGCATAGTCTCAGACGGTCTTGGGTGCAACGATTAGGAGGAAATCTACTTTGATTTGTTCTTTCTTAGGTCAAATTCTCAAGCACCCGAGGTTGATTCTTTATTCCTTATCGTTTCTCTTGTATTTATGTTTTATGACGATAATCACATGTTAAAGATACGTTATAGTCCTAAAATTTAAGGGTATTATACGGATATTACCCCACACTTGCTTCATGCTCCCACTCAATTTCATATCCTTCTCGGTCTATACGAGAAGTGATTGTAGCTCATGAGGACTTTTCTTCATGTCATTCATGTAGTAATTTGCCCTGAAAAGGGAAAAACCATCATGAAGTGAATGAAGTATACGGTTAATGACTATGCTCTCACTGATTTTGCAATCAAGTGCCTCCAATTTCTCGACATTCTCAATCATGTTGAGAATGTGTAGGCTAACCGGTTGGCCCTTCTGGAGTTTCGCATCAAAGAAGCGATAGGTATGCTCATAAGTGACGATTCTCGGTGCTTTTGAGAACTCGTTAGTGAGCGTGGTGAAAATCTTGTTTGCACCTTGGGCAATGAAGCATCTTTGCAAAATGGTTTCCATTGCGAAAATGAGTACGTTCTTTATCGCACCCGCTTCCATGACGAAGTCACTATAAGCAAGTGACTCGTTAACTCCTGCATTGGGGCTTGGGTTTACCGGTATTGGCTCAATTAAGTACTTGAGCTTACCGTCAGCAATGGCAGTATTCCGCAATGATGCCTCCCAGTTCGCAAAGTTGGACCCGTCATTTTTCAGACGTGTGAACTGATTCATGTGGTCCATGAAAGCTTTCAGCCAGGACTCGCGTTCAAGTGTGGCACTTGGCATTGGGATTTCGTTATTTCCAGCCATTTGTTGTAACAATATTATCAAAATAAACGTATTCTGCCACTACTACAGATACAGTCAATAACAACGGGTAAAAACCGTTGTAAAAACAAAAAGCGGACGTTGTTAAAGCGGCCGTTGTAAAAGGTATTTACAATGGTTAGGTTATTTACTTAAACCGTTGTAGAAAGTATTCACCACGGTTAAAAGTCGTTGCTTTAGCGTGTAAGCCGTTGTTGAAAGTGTTTCAAAAATTTGGTGGGAATAATATAACAACGGTTCTTAGTTTAATAACCGTTGTTGTAACTTTCCCTCCAAAATTGTAAAGACTTTTAACAACGGGTATATGATACATTCCCGTTGTTAAAACTTGTAGTAACAACGGTTCTTAGTTTAAAACCCGTTGTTGTAACTTTCCCTCCAAAATTGTGAAGACTTTTAACAACGGTTCTTCGTTTAAAACCTGTTGTTGAATATTATGCGCGGTATTTGTGAAAGGTATTCACAACGGTTTTGTTTTTAGTAACCGTTGTGAAAGGTCTTCACAACGGTTTTTTTAAGTAACCGTTTTTATTACGAACTCCTAATGTTTTTAAAAATTAAATTTGTTTCATGCCATTCAAAAACCTGCATATATCGAAGACACCATATACAAAGACTAAAGATAAATCACAAATTTGGGTTCATCGAACTCAATAGATTCAATTCAACCACAACAAGAAGATCATATATATATATATATATATATATATATATATATATACATATATATATATATATATATATATATATATATATATATATGTATGTATATATATATATATATATATATATATATATATATATATATATGTATGTATATATATATATATATATATATATATATATATATATATATATATACTTACAAGGAGCTAAATTTACATGAACTAATCAAAGATTCCCTAACTTCAACAAAAAATTTACTAATAAGCTGATCTAAACTCTGAGTATCATGCATTTCTATTTTCTAAGACGTATTTGCCCAACATGTCCCTTACCTCGTCTATATCTACACTTGAGTACTGCTGAATCTCTGGTGACGGGTTGATTACATACTGCGGAAAAAATAAATTAAAGACAAGACATTATTGTAACAACATCAAATACTGCATAGCAACATCAAAAAAGTAATAAACGTAACACATTATTAAATTACTAACCTTTTCTGGAATAAGGATATATCTTCGCCTAATAATCTCCAACATGAACCGACAAACGTAGTATCCACATTGTATGCTATCCGGCTGGCGAGGGACCTATTATTACATAAAACCAAACAGACGAGAGAAGGCTCACATCAGAATCTTGAACTTTAGGTATTGTATTAGTATTAAACACAGATTTTTGCACTTAATGTATTGTATTTGACCACGTACCCCTGTTATCATAATAAAATCAGGGCCATCATCAGAATCTTTAGTGGGTTGATCCTGCTCGTTAGCTCTTCTCTTCTCAAAGGCCCTTTTTTTTTAAAAAAAAAAGAGGCAGACACTCATTTTTGTAGGGACAAAAATGAGCTTTTTTCTATAAATAAAAATTGAAACTTAATGTTATTATAAATAAATCAGTATTATAAACTTACTTATTAATCAAGCACTTAAAAGTCTCGCTTGGTGGATTATGTAAAGAGTCCAACCAAAAAACTTTCTTCTTTGTCGGCATGATGGCTGCTAGCACCCAGTGAGTCCTACATCAAGAGACATCATCATTATTAACAAGTACATATATTAGTTATGAAAATGCAATTGTAGGGGGAAACGTAATATTAATTTGTTTATTACCCTATTTCATTATAAGCGGCAAAAATCAGCTTCTTGGTTGTCCCCAATTGCTGAGCAATATAATCTACCCGTTCTTCGAACGAGAAATTCGGAATAAATAAAGATAAAACATAGGGGCACAGGAATCTGTATTGATCAGATGGAATCTTCTTCTCGGGGATCACTCTCAATTTCAATATCCTACATTATTACAGTATTAATTCCGGTATTTAATTAAAACACTATCTAGTAGTCAGAATATTAGAATATGAAATTATTTATTAAGAAACTTACTTCATCTAAACAAATAGGTGTGCCACATCAATCTGGTCTAGGCCAGCCCAAATGACTAGCATATCCCATGACATAAGTGCTTCGCGCTCAGCCCCTAGAATATCCTCCTCGAGCGGAATAACTATCAATTTCTCGGTGGCTATGCGACGGCAAGCCTCCTCATGCAGTTTCCTCATCGTCGCCGTTCTTACTTTTTGCATGTAATCCTTCCCAGTATATTGTGTGGAGTTTATACTCCTAACTTCTTTCGTGTCGGGAAATAATGATTCTTTGATTTTGTGCTACTACCACCAGCCTACACATGTAGATAATTAAAATAATAAAAAATCCAAAGGTAACATATCCTAGTTGGAGTAATAAAAATAAAAGCGTACTTAACTAAATACCTCGTCAACCTGCTCTTTCAATGATGAGGTAGTAGTAGCAGGTATGACTGGGGACTTAGGCTTATCAGTCTTTTTTGTCCCCTACACAAAATTACCATGCATGCTTTTTAGAAATATAGACAAAATATAATTAAGAGAGCGAGGTTTTTAAAAAAATGGAGAAGTTAATTAAATTCCTCATCAAGTTGTTGTCTGGACGAGGTAGTTGGCATGTCCGGGGACTTAGGCTTATCCGCCTTAGCCGGCTTTTCTGTTCCCTACACATACAAAAAATTTCCATGCTTTTTAGAAATATATACAGAAACAAAAAAAATTAAAGGGAGGTTTTCATAAAAATGGAGAAGTTAATTAAATACATCATCAAGTCCCCAGACATTAGGCTTACCCGCCATAGCCGGCTTTTTTGTTCCCTACAAAAAAAAAATAACATATAAATTTAACATATAAAAACATTCAACAATTAAAAATGTAACACATATATAAAGGTATTTCTTCTAACCCCAACTGTTTTCGGCTGCTGAGGCGGAGACGACCGAGCCAAGTGGATGTGAGTTTCAGGCCATTGGATGAAACTCCCAACCGCATCTCCCAGAATGCTAATGTCGTCATGAACTGGGACAGGCAGTTGACAGTTTTCATGCCCTGGAAAGACTGTAGTTATCTCTACTTTTCTATGATTCGGCAAAAATTTTTCGCCATGAACTACTACAGTTACCGCGGCTGATTTGGCGTGCATTTCTATGAGACCCTGGCCAACACGCACATTTGGATTTTCGAATTTAGGGTCAGCAAGAATAACTACTACCCTCTTGTTTACGGCCTGAAGAATATACACATACATTATTATATCCCAAAATTTAATAGAATTCATATAAATTTAACTAATTAAACACTTCATGTATGCATACCTTCGAAAACAGGAACCGACTTGAAGGGGATGTATCTTTGTTTTCCATCGACCGTCTTCTCAAGTTGCATCTCCTTTTCAGACCCATTATTTACCTAATAAAATTAACCAATGGCACGATGCCAGAAGTTATAGCATTAGTGTTGGCAGGGAACACACCCCCTGATCTTACCCAAAAAAAGAAAGAAAAGAAAAATAAGGAAGTATTAGGTGGTACCTGATCGGCTTTAGTAGTTACAGCTTCAGAAGCATTAGGTACCTGATCTTTCTGAATCTCGTTATCCGATACATCCTTCTCAGCATGTATTGCCAAGGTAGTAGTGTTCTCGGCCTCTTGACCAATCTGTTGTACCTTATTACCCCCTTTACAAATGACATCCTCCATCATCTTCACTTCTTCTTCGGAAAGCTTGCCTCCAGCATTCAACTTTAGTAGTACGGATGCCATTAACTGAAGCTGCGTGCCAAGAATGTATTGTGTCAGCAATTTTTATCCCAACAATAACATGTGAATTGAACTTAAATGAAAATAATAGAATAAATGGTACCATGTGAGCCTTCTCAGACTTAGTCTTCCTTTTGTTCTTTATCGGGGCAGTTGTCCCATAATATTTCGTTACTCCAACCTGTAACGGGACGCCCCTCAAACGACCTGGATGTTCGGGTCGGCCGATCGCTCTAGCAAGAACGTCATTACGACCACTGGGAGTGAATTTCCCTTCTTCTACCTCTTTCAATACGTTGTCCTATAATATATTAAATAAACTTCAAATTATATTTGTGACTAAAATAATAAAGTTAGTAATGAACTCGTCTTAATAAAATAATGCTTACTATGTTGGCCAACACTTCCTCATCATATTTGTCACGCGACCGGGATCCTTTAGGCGTGTGCCCTTCTTTATAAGTTACATGCCGATCCACCTCTTTCACTCCCCTTGCCACCTACACATTGACATGGTAACATTTATACATGTAAATGTGTATCAATGCAAGTCCAAGTGTGATTAAAAAAATAAAGTCTCACAGGGGAATAATGCATGCTACTTACGAGGTTCTCTTCTATCTTTCTGTAACCGCCTCGAGAACCATACCATTTCCCCTTCTTGCATGAAATGTTAGCACGATTTCTTCTGCTAACGGCCTTCAAATAATTGTATAAAAGCGCAAGTAGATGAGATAATAAAAAGATTATATAAAGGACTCATTAATTAAAAAAATGATAGGTAAATCGTTAAAAGGCGAGGATATTTAACCTGAAACTTCTCAGTAGTTCTCATCTTTTTTAAAAGATCCCATTGTTCCTGACTGATGGTGGGACACTTGTTTTCCGGTGGGCTCTTACGCATCTCCCCCGTTGCCTTGTCCACATACAATCAATCCCTAGCAACGTCACACCTCCACTGCCTGTGGACATCCGCTGCCTTATGCATTAAATACTTATCATGGATTTCATCGGGTATAATAAAGCCTTCCTTTACACGAGCCAAGTATAACTCCGCCAATTTTGGATTCAAACTTCTAACATCATCTAAATGGATAGGCACAAACTGTCTTGTGCAACATCCAATCCAACTGGAGAAATAACCCGCATTTGGACCAAAAGAGGGAAACCCTTCGAGCTCCATGTTATTTCCAACGGCTGTTTAGCGGCTATAGCTGCAAGGACTTTCTGGCACTTCGTAGCACCCCTCTCACCAGGCTTATTATCCTCAGGCTTATTATTCTTTTGACTTCTTTTCCGTTTTTCACCCATGATAATCCTAAAACCCAAATATGAATGATATAGGAAATGAACAACTTAACAACGTACATGCAGAGTATTATCTAAAACCCTAAACCCTAATAGGAATGAAAATTTAAAACAACAGATTGAGCTTCTAAAATCCTAAACCCTAATAAGAGGAGTGAAGTAGATGATCCGGGATGATAAAGATAACAAAGAAGACGAAAAACAAACAGTTGCATGAAAAAGAAAAAAGATGATCGTCTAAAAACACTAATGACGAAACACAAAATTAAAGTGAACATACCTGATGATGATGATGATGATGATGATAAAGAGAACGAGCAGGATGATAAGGGAAGGCAACAGAAACTGGGCGTCGGAAATTGGGCGACGGCCGACAACGAGAATGTAGAAAGCGAGGAAGAGAGAAGAATTAACTCAGGATACCAACGGTTGAACTGGTGTTGTATGTGTATGTGTTTGTAAATTAGTTTTTTATTAAGACAGACTATTGACAACGGGTTCTAAAAGGAAAACCGTTGTTATATGTTAATAACAACGGGTCAATATAAGTCAACCACTGTCAAAACTTTATTACAACGGTTAAAATATACCCGTTGTAATATATTTTCACCAAATTTGCGCCAAAATGAAATATGTCAAAAAAATCAATGACAACGGGTAGGGATAATACAACCGTTGTTGAAAGTAATAACAACGGGTAATGTAACTATAACCGTTGTTGAAAGTATTAACAACGGGTAATTTAAATATAACCGTTGTTATTGTTGAACCTTTTTTTTTTTAAAAAAAAATTACTGTAATTCCATTACAGTCCAAACCTGTAACAATATATACATCTCAGAATGAATGAAGCACCATATCTTTGCAACATTATTCAATAATTTCAACACCAGCATCCACATCTAATAATAAGATCAAGAACATAAGACAACACCAGCATGCATGCATACTGCATATCTAAGCTACACGATTTACCATGCCATGCAAATTTGGGAATTTTTATTTAAAAATGACCATTATTGATTTACCAATAAATTAAACCATCAAATTATTGGTCTGAAAATGACTCAAAATGTTGGTTGTCCATATCACTGTGTCCTGATGAACTATCTCAGGATCGGGGACGTTTCTTGGATGTCATAGTTTCTTCGTTAACCCAAATACCTTCACCATGGTCATCACGCATATAGATGCTTTTAGTGTCCTCATGATCAGTGTCAACATCGTTGAAATAAGATACAGTGGTAGAGTGATCCATTCCCTCAAAAACGACATCCTGATCATCATCACCATTATCGGATGGACTACTCCTTCTACTCCTTATAGACAGTACAACAGACCACTTCTTATCTATAGGATCGGTGACATAGAACACTTGTTTAGCTTGGGATGCCATTATGAAAGGATCATCCTTATTATTGCCAACCTTAACCAGATTGACCAACGTAAATCCCATCTTATCCTTTCGGACACAATGGATGTTGTTATCAACCCAATTACATCGAAACAAAGGCATGGTGAAATCAATGTAATCTAGTACCAATATTTCTTGAATAACACCATAATAAAGGCATTTTCCCCAAATAGGCTTTTTATCTTTTGAAGTAGCAAAGTGCATTGCCTCAAATTCAGAACTCACACCACTATTTTACATTATGCTCAACTCATCTTGCTCGCAGGTGTAAAAAGTATATCCTCTATTGGCAAAACTGTTGTAAAAGGTGACCCTGGCATTTGGACCTAAACCAAGACGTAGTAACCTAGGAGAGATGTCATCACCAGTTTGATCCGTACACTCTAAGACAATATTCCTAAACCACTCTGCAAACGTCTTCGTATGCTCGTTCGCAATCCACTTCTCGGTCTTGTTTGGGTGATCGTATTTGAGCTCATCTTTGTGTTGTTGAATATAAGGTTGCACCTCATCTTCGTTGTTTAGCACATACGTGTGTGCTAAATGCAACATTTCACGTGTCACAATTTTTTCAACCCGGCCCCTAATACCTTTACCGGTCATCCAGTCACTATGACGATTCTTAGGAACGCCAATCAACTCCTCAGGGGAGAGATGAGCGTAACAATATGAAAGAGCTTCGTCTAAAATAGCACGTTCAGCAATACAACCTTCCGGACGATACCGATTAGATGTATAGTCCTTGTAGACTTTCATCAATCTTTCGAAAGGATATTTGTATCTCAAGTACACGGGCCCAAGGTACAAAATCTCCCTAACCAAGTGAATGGTCAGATGAATCATGCTAGTGAAGAAAGAGGGTGGAAAATACATTTCCAACTAACAAAGAGAGGTTACAACGAGGTCCTGCAATGAATCCGCGTCATTGGGATCGATGACTTTCTCGTATATGGACTGGAAGAAGAGACAGAATCTAGTTATAGCATATCTTACCAATTCAGGTAAAATGGAACGAATAGCCACAGGTAGTAATTGTTGCATCAAAGTGTGACAATCATGTGACTTTAACCCGGTGAGTTTTAGGTCTTGCATCGACACTAGGCTTTTGATGTTTGACGAATAACCATGTGGCACTTTAATTCCATTCAAGCATGCACAGAACTCTTTTTTCTCATTCCGTGAAAGGGTAAAAGCTGCTGGAGGTCAAAATGTACGATTACCTCTCTTTTGTTGTGCCAACTCTAGTCTAATACCCATCATTTTCATATCTTCCCTAGCTGCGGCGTTATCCTTTGTTTTACCAGGAACATTCAGAAGGGTATTGATAATATTATCACAGACATTTTTCTCAATGTGCATGAAATCGAGGCAACGCCTAACCTCCAGGTCAGGCCAATATGGAAGTTTATCAAAAAATATGGATCTTTTCTTATACCCACGAGTAGACAATTTAGAGCCGCTCTTCTTCCCATAATCTATCTCAATATGCTTTACTTTCTGATAAACTTCATGCCCACTCAAAATTCTAGGAGGTTGATGAAGTTCTTGTCTTCCATTGAATGCTTTCTGCATCTTGCGATAACAATGCTCATGATAAAAGAACCTCCTATTTCTCATATACACATACTTACGAGAAGACTTCAAGTATTCAGACTCGATATCCTCCCCACACAATGGACAAGCCTCTTTCCCATGAACTGTGTGCTCAGAAAGGTCGCCATAAGCCGGATAGTCAGTTATTGTACACAATAACATCGCTCTCAAATTGAAAGTTTCGTTCTTATATGCATAAAATACTTCTATCCCACAACAATCGCAAATCATCTAGAAGAGGTTCCAAATATACATCTATATCATTTCCAGGTTGTTTTGGACCGGAAATTAACAACGACAACATCAAATACTTTCTTTTCATGCACACATATGGAGGCAAGTTATAAATAGCCAACATTACTGGCCAAGTACTATGTTGGCTACTCATGTTTCCGTGTGGGTTCATTCCATCAGTGGACAACGCTAGTTGTAAGTTTCTAGGTTCATTGCCGAACTCGGGATACTTAGCGTCGAACGATTTCCATTGCATACCATCTGCCGGGTGTCTTAGCTTTCCATCATTTATTCTTCCTGTTTCATGCCAAGTTAACATTTTTGAATCATCGGGATTCGCATAAATCCTTGTGACTCTTGGTATCAATGGAAAATACCACAACACCTTAGCCGGGATCCCTTCCTTATCCTTATAACGCCACAACAAACATTTAGGGCAATTGGTTAAGTTTTGATATAATTTCGGATACAATATGCAATCATTTGGACATGCATGTATTTTCTCATATTTTATACCCACTCCTCTTATTAGTTTTTTCATCTCATATGTCTTAACAGGTAGAACATTACCATCAGGAAGCAACTCCTTTATCAAGGCTAAAAAACTAGTGAAACATGTGTCACTCACCCCATTTACCCCCTTGATATTATACAACTTCACCACAAATAGACATTTTTGTGAACTTACAACCAGGATACGAGGGTGCTTCAGACTCACACAACTTCTCATACATGTTGTTAAGGTCATCCCAATTACTAGTGTCATCACCTACATCTTCAAAAGCAATCGACTAATCATCATTCTCTTCATTATCTATAGACTCAACATTCAACTTCTCTACTTCCAACTCTTCCAACTCAAAAACTCGCAAACTCGGGATCATCGATTAGCCTTTCGTGTACCTCAACATCATCTTCTTCAGAGTTATTCTCTTCCTCTAATGATTCCCCATGAAAAATCCAACGTGTATAGGATCGACTAAATCTCCACTTTTCTAGGTGTATTTTAACGTCCGGAAAAGCCATGTAGCTAATATTACCACATCTTTCACAAGGACATGCAATACTAGAAGAACCTTTCAAATTGTTCGAAACGAATTCATAAAATTCAGCTAAACCATCCTTGTAGGTGCGGTCACTCATATTTGCATCAATCATCCAAGTTCGAGTCATTATTCTACATTCGTAATAATAGGCAACTAATTCAGAAAATACAATAATAGGCAAACAAATAAACGAAATTCAGGAAAGCAATTAAGCTAAATTATCAACAAATTAGATAATAACCCAAAAATCCTATATCTATAAGCGTTGCTAAGAAACATATATATACCTGATTGATAAACACGATGAGGGAGAGAAGACGGTACGGTGACAACAGTGACGGAGATGAAGACAGAGAGACGATCAGGGAGGAATGGAGGATATTATAGTAGCAGTACGACGTATTAGCTTGTGTTTGTGTTTTGTAGCGTATAGCAGAATAAAGCAATTTGTTGTTCATTCTTAAGATTTTCATAACATTAATAACAACGGTTATTCAGTCTAAAACCGTTGTTAAAAAGTATTAAAAACGGGTTCTAATATAACCGTTGTGATTACTTTTCATAATTTTGCGCCAAATTATTAACAACGGCTAAAATTTATTACAGATTCAACCGTTGTTATTAATGTTTATATTAACAACGGTTTTTCAAGTATAACCCGTTGTTAAAACCAATAACAACGGTTAACAACACAGAACCGTTGTAATTAATTTTGGTAAAGTTCGCGGCATAAATTCTACAACGTGTTTTGATGATTTTCGTGAATAAGCGTTGTTAAGGGCCGTTGTAGTTGCCTGTATTTGTAGTAGTGTGCGCTGCGAAAAGAAGAATAAATATAATAAGCATACTCATCGTTATGATTTAAGTCTAATGCAATACTGTTATAACGCGAAGACTCAAGCATTTATACAATTGACCTCCCTCAAGAATTATATAAATGATCCCAAGACTCAATTATCTGTAAATTGATAAGCCAACCTTTTGGCTAATTCTACTGTTAGAATTCTTGGTCGATAAATTTCTGTAAATTCTATCTTTAGTCCATCATAATCACGAGAAACTCTTAGGATTATAATGTTGAGGTAAACTAAGTAAACACAAACTACTTACCCAACGTAGAAGGGGTTATATGGAGAGTAAGGTCCTTTATGCCTACCGACGAAGAAGGGATTCATAGTTGTTTGCCCTTATAAAGACTAGTCTCAATTTCAGTTTTAGAGGAAGATCCCATCAACTTTATTTTAATTCATTTTAAGTGAACTAATAATCTAGCATGCGAGAATGAACAAACTAAAGTGATGGCTTAAAAGTGTAACATCTGTATGTCGATGAAAATTAACATTCAACTTATATTAGTCAATTTTCATGCATTTTAGTAGGTGGTTTGGTTTAGGCGGAATATGATGCACTAACTATCATGCGAATGAAAAGCAATAAGAACGGTAAAACGTAAAACAAAAATAAAGTCCTAGTGTGGCCTATCTACCAAAATGAACATTAAATACAATTTTGGAATCCATCCTTGGACCCGAGAAGCTTGTCATGATGTTCCATCTTGGTCCATGTAGCGGGAGTGAGCAATCCAATCTCCATCTTTAGTTTTCTCAAAAAATTACAATTTAAAAATTACATAATAAACCTATTTACATTCTAATTTCAAAACCATAATATAAAAGAAAACCAAACAGAGATACGAGATCTCAAATTAAATTAAAAATTATGTTTCCATCATTACGAAAACATAATTTAACTAAGGCCACACTAGGTATTACAAATTACAACCGATTGCAAAAATACGTAAATAAATCCATTTAACGATTCATTCAACTAAAAAAAATTGCATCAACTAATAAATTAAACACGCAAGACATAATTCCGTAATTATGTAGATTAATTTACCCAAACCACCTATTTAAATGATCAAATTATGTGACAATTCCTCAATTACTCACATTTATTTCAATCTTAATACATATTAAACTTGTAATATGAATTAATTCAATATTATTTTAAACCTCTTTAAAATAATTAGGTATCTTAATATGTGAACCTTTTCACAACAAATAATCATACATTAAAAATGTATAATCATAATTATTGGGCAAAACAAAAACAAACACAATAAATAAAAAATAAAAAATTTTCGTCTCGGCAAAACAGGAGAAAAAAAACAGATATTTTTTTTTTCTCTTCTTGTGCTCTCGGCAAAGAGCAAAACGAAAAAAAAAAAAACAAAATTTTTTCTTCCCTTTTTTTTTACGGCATTTCAGCAAAAACACTCAAAAAATTATTTTTTTTCCTCGGCTTAATTAAAACGAAACATTTTTTTTTAAGGAAAACAAAAAAAACATTAGGATGAACAAATTTGTTTATAGTTGCTATTAGAACAAGATTGGCTTAAACATCTTTTTAATTTAAACATATATTCAAACTTGATGATCCAATTCAACATATTAAAAGGAACATCTAAATCATGATAAAAGCGATCATCACAATTGATTTGAATGTTAAATTAACTTGTTTGCCAAAAACCATATAGCAAAAAACAATTGAACAACCAATAAAACCAATCCCATTTACATTTTAATTTAACTTTTCATTAAATCAAAACATCTACAAATTATCATATTATCATCTTAACTAATTAAAACAACAATATGAAAAATCAAAATGGAAACAAAAGATAAAAAAAAAAAAAAAAAACTCTCGGCCAAAAATAAAAATAAACCCTACGGCCGTTTTTTTTTCTTTTTTTTTTTGATTCTACAATTTTTTTGTTCAAATTCATTTATGAAAATCATCAAAAATAATTTTGTGGCCTAGGCTCTGATACCACTTGTAGGAAATATCGGTATATGACATGGCTATCGCGTACCTGTCAAAAATACCAACTGGCTCTAACTAATATAGCTAGGGAAGTCGGGTCGAATCCACAGAGAGGTAGGAAATTGTCAGCTTAATCTAAGTTCGTCAAGGTAACCAAATTGGGGGGGTTTTTAATCGTGATATTCTAAACTAATAAGAAGGTAAGGAAGAGAAAATAAGAGAATAAAGATTAACCAAGGAGAGAAAAACAGCTAAGACAGACGGTTCACCATAATCATTCGGTCAAGTAATCTAGGTCTCAGGTCAATGCAAATACGATCTAAGGAGCAGTGAATATCTCCTTTCGGTCTCAATTCGCCCTAAAGCGTAAATAGCTTAGCTTTCGCCCTAACTACAATACCCTATTGTTCGCTACTAGTCTCGCCTTTTCCAACCTTTCGGTCCAGGTCAAGGGTCACTAAGATATAAATGTCTAATAGCGTCAACTCAATTAAATGGATACTGAGATAAATGCGAAAGAATTAACAACGAAGATTATACCAAAGATTAACCCAATAAATCGATTACTATTCCCTCATAATTATGGATCCCCTATAGTCTTAGCAGAAGAAAATTAGCTACTCATTATCATCGAATTAACAATAACAACAAATAAATAATTGAAACTAGACATGATAATAAACTAATAAGGAATGAGTTAAAGCAATTATGATAACAATAAAAGGGAAGAAGGAATTAAAGCAAATGATTAAAAATTAAGAGATTAAAAGAGATTGATAATACCAATAAAAATCCAAATCTGAGTAGCCAAAGAGTAAAGGAAGGGTAAAATCCAAAGAACATTAACCAGTGATAGAGTAAAAGTGAACAGATCGAAGACCCGAGTTATGTTGTTCACTCCTTCAGTCTTATACGAAAAATTCCATCCTAAATCTAATCTATGGACTAATTACAAAAGCCCATAAGATAATTAGGTGGAAAAAATCTTTAGAAGGACAAACCATTCGATCGAGTGGTAATAAACCACTCGATCGAGCAACTATACGTCAATCCTCTCAATCGAGTAGAAATAAACTACTCGATCGAGCACTCCTTGCTTTGTCTCCTCTTTTGTATACTCGGATTGGTCGATCGAGCATCCTTAGGCATATAAAGCATTCGATCGAGCATAAAATCTACTCGATCGAGCTGTTTAAGCACGTTAGACCTTGAAGCACTTCCCGAATCCAGCTCACGCGTCTTCCATGTGTTAGAATTCCAAACTCCGGCTCCTCATTCTCCATAAATGCATATAAATGGGACGGATTAAGGCTCGATTTAGCTCCTCTTTGGTCAATTCCTGCAAATTACATAAAACGAACCAAAGTAGAATATTCGGGGCATTTGTAGCTAGATGCTACATAAAAAGTACAGAAATGCGTGTAAAAATGAGGTAAAAACCTTATATAAAAGACACGCATCAAATCTCTCCAAACCAAACTTTTGCTTGTCCCGAAGCAAAAAATGAATGCAACTAAGAATAAACAGTGGAACGGGACCAACGCATCAGCTACAAATCACCCACTAAAACCAATTTAGTGCAACGGCTGACAAAGTGGCAAAAGAAAAGTGCAAACGAGTTGAATCATTGTTTCAAACTTACTAAACCGTCGACCTTGCAAGATTCAAAAGATATCAGACTCTCACGGGTCGCTCGTCACTCAAAAATTAGGCACAAGGTGAGTATATATGTGAAAGATAGACAGAAGTAAAGACACTCACCTAACTCGACCTATAAGAACATGCATGCAGTTAACATGAATAAAGTCTCTACAACCATACATATGCATTCCAACCATACTAGTGACTAAGACACATGCCGAGGACTTACATTTGGGTAAGTGAGGTAATGGGTAAGAAGTGGCTAAAACGAATTGGATATGTAGGGTTAATAGCCAGGCTAGCAACAACAAATCCAAATATAACTGCATCCCATCTTCATACTCAATATAACAAAATAAAACAGTGCAAATTCCATGCACTAAACTCACTAAACACCAATACTTGTCAACTCCCCATAAAGTATAGATAGAACATGGAAGTGAAAATCATTATACAGTTTTTTTTCCTTATCCATATGATTTTTCTTTCTTTTTCTTCTTTTCTTATTTCGTTTTTTTTTCTTTTTCATTCTCCTTTTTTTTTTTTTCGTTCCATTTTTTTTCATCCAACAATTCTTTTTCTTTCATTCCCTTCAGTTCTTCACCATCTTCTGAAATCAGATAGAATAACCAAATTGCGATAAAACATTCCAACAACTACTCGTCACTAGCTGGGCTAGGGTAGGAAGTATTATAGAAAGTAGTTAATAGGACAAAAAAGGCAATTTGGCTATGTGGGGCTCATGGGTAGAATAAAATAAAGGGAACTGTCTCTCCTAACATGTGTCACCATCCACAGACCGAATACATACAGGTATTAAGAAGACTAGACTCATGCTTATGCAAATTGATGTTACATGCCTTAAAGAGAGAACTACTCACATCCTAAATGAAACTAGTCATGAATGTCACCAGTTTATAAAGCTCTAACCTCAAAATGTAATGTAGCTTGCCGATATGATGAATCAAGTCTATGCGTTCAGATAAGAGAGAAACAAAAACTCGTAGATCATGCACATAATCATGCCAACTAAATGTCAAGAATATGCAAGGCTCAAGTAAAGATTCACTGTAGCGTCAGAGTTAAAACGTTCCGACTCAAATTAAACGTGTTTTTTTTTTTTTTGAATTTTTGGAATTTTTTCTTAATTTTTGAATTTTTATGATTTGATTTTTTTTTAATTAATTAAAACAACAATGCATGCGAAAATAATTAAACGTGCAAGCGAAAATGCAAGAAAACATGCAGACAGACATAGATATGGATGCATACCTCCCCAAACCAAACCGTACAATGCCCTAATTGTACCAAAAATAGGGAAAGAAATACAAAAACTAAAGGGAAAAGGAGAAGTGGAGTCGGAAAACTTACAAAACGTCATAAAGAGGGACCTCCCCAAACCGACCATGAACATGGGAGGTCAAAGAAAGTCAAGCAGAAGCTCAATAGACGTAAAACAGCCGCTGGAAGACGAAACTGCTCGATCGAGCAACATGTAATAGCTCGATCGAGTAAACTGGTGGATGGAAGTCCTCGATCGAGTAAAAAACTACTCGATCGAGTAAACGTGATTTCTGCTTTGGTCGATCGAGTAAGAATATCACTCGATCGAGTGAAAATTACCCCAAAAAGTGCTCGATCGAGCAGTAAACTACTCGATCGAGTGAAGTAACCTGCAAAACACGCATTTCAAAGCAAGAGAAGCATAAAGAGTTCGTAAGACAGCGTCTAAAGTTCAACAAAAAGCTAAAGAAAAACAAAAAGTTCAACAAAAGTTCAATAAAACAGTCCGGGCTGCCTCCCGGAGAGCGCTGGTTTATGAGGTCCCGCACGACCTTTCTAGTATAAATTAACTAGCGCGTCTAGCTTGTCAATGTACAGGACTTCGACACGATTGTCTACTTCATTCGCCTCGTGGTAATGCTTCATATATTGGCCATTCACTTTAAACCTATGACCCTCGGCATCTTCGAGCTCCACGGATCCAAATTTGGTAACAGCTGTCACCGTATAAGGACCACTCCACCTGGACTTCAGCTTGCCAGGAAACAATCTCAAATGGGCATTAAACAGCAGCACCTTTTGCCCAACATGGAACTCCCGAGGTAGAATTCTCTTTTCATGCCATCTCTTCGTCTTTTCTTTGTAAATGCGCGAGCTATCATAGGCATTAAGCCTAAACTCTTCCAACTCATCTAGCTGCAAAAGACGATTCTGACCACACAACTTAGAATCAAATTTAAGCTCACGAATTGCCCACCAAGCCTTACATTCCAATTCAACAGGTAAGTGACATGATTTCCCATTAACTAACCTATAAGGTGATGCACCAATTGGTGTCTTAAAGGCAGTTCTATAGGCCCATAATGTATCCTCTAACTTAAGACTCCAGTCCTTCCGTGATTTAGAAACTACCTTAGACAAGATCTCTTTCAACTCGTGGTTAGAGACCTCAACCTGACCACTAGTTTGGGGATGATACCCCAAACCACGCCGGTGTTGGACACTAACTTAAGACAGAATAGAAGTTAGTTTCTTTTCCTTAAAGTGCATTCCCCCATCACTAATGACGACCCTAGGGACACCAAATCGGGGAAATATGACCTTTTTGAACATTTTTATCACGGTCTTGGCATCACAATGGGGTGAAGCAATTGCCTCAACCTATTTTGACACATAATCTACATCCACTAAGATGTACCTGTTACCTTTACTAGACGGGAATGGTCCTTGAAAATCAATGCCCCAGACATCGAAAACCTCAACCTCTAAGATACCGTTTGGTGGCATCTCATGTCTCTTTGAAATGTTCCCTGATCGTTGGCAAGCATCACAAGCTGAAACAAAAGACTTAGCATCAGCAAACAAAGAGGGCCAGAAAAAACCAGACTGAAGTACCTTAGCCACGGTACGCGATGGACCGTGGTTACCACCATAGGAAGAGGAGTGACAGCCTTCCAGGACTACTTTGGCCTCCCACTGCGGAATACACCGTCTGTAGAGACCGTCTGCACATTCCTTAAACAAATAAGGATTAACCCAGAAATACTGCTTAGCGTTATACAGAAAACGCTTCCTCTGCTGATGAGAAAGGTCTGGCGGTAGCTTGCCACTGACAACCAAGTTAGCTATATCTGCATACCAAGGTTCTTGGTCAACAATAGACGATATAAGAGTAATTAAAGTATCGTCAGGAAAAGAATCATCAATAAGTAGAGAATCTTCCGCTTCTTGTCGCATCTGTCGCGACAAGTGATCAGCTACAACGTTCTCAGCTCCTTTCTTATCCTTAATCTGCAAATCAAACTCCTGAAGAAGGAGTATCCATCTCAATAGCTGTGGTTTAGCCTCCTTCTTAGCAAGGAGATGCCTCAAAGCTGCATGGTCAGTAAAAACAGTAACTTCTGACCCAACAAAATAAGTACGAAACTTCTCTAAGGCATAAACTACAGCTAGCAGCTCTTTCTCAGTGGTAGTGTACTTCACTTGAGCCTCATCCAGACTTCGGCTCGCATAATAGATCGCGTTCAAAGCTTTGTCCTTCCTTTGGCCCAGCACCGCTCCCAGTGCATAATCACTGGCATCACACATTATCTCAAACGGCAAGTCCCAGTCGGGAGGCTGTATGATCGGTGCAGAGACTAAAGCCTGCATTAACCTGTTAAAAGAAGAAAGACACTCATTAGTAAAAACAAAAGGGGCATCCTTAAGTTGCAACTGTGTAAGTGGTTTAGCAATTTTTGAGAAGTCCTTGGTAAACCGGCGATAAAAGCCGGCGTGACCAAGGAAACTCCTCACCCCCTTAACATTAACAGGAGGCGGTAATTGGCGAATCACTTCCACCTTTGCTTTATCAACCTCTATTCCCCTATTAGAAACTAAGTGCCCTAAGACAACTCCCTCGTTGACCATAAAGTGGCACTACTTCTCCTAGTTCAGCACAAGATTAACCTCAATACAGCGCTGTAACACTTTCTCAAGGTTAGACAGACAGTTAGAAAAATCACTTCCATAAACACTGAAATCGTCCATGAAAACTTCCATAATAGACTCAATATACTCTGAAAATATCCCCATCATGCATCTTTGAAAGGTGGCAGGGGCATTACACAAACCAAAAGGCATCCTGCGATAAGCAAAAACGCCCTGAGGATAAGTAAATGTAGTCTTAGCTTGATCGTCTGGGTGAATAGGGATCTGAAAGAACCCGGAATACCCGTCTAAATAGCAGAAAAATTTATGAGAAGCTAACCTTTCTACCATTTGATGAATAAAAGGAAGGGGAAAGTGATCTTTCTTGGTGGCGGCATTAAGCTGTCTGTAATCTATACACATCCGCCAACCAGTCACTACTCGAGTAGGTATTAATTTATCCTTATCATTCTTAACTACAGTTGTCCCTCCTTTCTTCGGGACCACCTGTACTGGACTCACCCATTTAGGATTGCCAACAGAATAAATAATACCTGCGTCTAGCAGCTTCATTACCTCAGCCATCACTACATCCTGCATCTTCTGGTTCAATTACGTGACGACCCTGTCAAAGAAGGTTTGTGATCTTCCTTCGGCTCTATCCTGTGCATACAGATATCGGGACTAATCCCCTTGATATCGTCCAGTGAATAACCCAAAGTGCTTTCCTGTTTTTCTTAAGTACACTAACAAAGAGGTCACCGATCATTATCAAGCTTAGCGCTAACAATGATCGAAATTGCTCGATCCATCTAAAAAGACATATTTAAGATGAGAAGGGAGGGGCTTACGTTCCGGCACCTTTACCTCAATGGAGCAGAGAGTGCTAATCATTTGTTCCACTTGCTCTCCCTCATGCTCATCTAAATCATCAACAAGCAAATCCAACGCAGCGTCATCGTCGTCTGGGCTATCTGCACACTCATCAAAAAGCATAAGGGCTTCTAGTGGGTCCTTCAGAAAAGAACCCGACCAGAAATCATAAATAGACTCGTCAATAATATCAACCGAATAACAAGTATCCTCTAACATTGGCCGAGCCAAAGTACTAGACAGACTGAAAGTGATCGCGTCATTCCCAACTGCAAGAGTCAAACGCCCTTGTCTGACATCAATAACAGCCCCAGCTGTACAAAGGAAAGGTCTTCCTAAGATAATTGGGGTCCGGGTGTCCTCAGCTATATCTAAAACAATGAAATCTACTGGAATAAGGAGCTTGCCTATTTTCACAGGCACGTCCTCTAAGACACCAAAGGGCTTCCTAACAGATCTATCAGCCATCTGTAGGGTAATGTTAGTCACTTTAAAATGACTCATGTTCAGTTTCTTTCAGACAGGAAGGGGCATAACGCTAACACTGGCTCCTAAATCACAAAGAGACTGATCAATGACCAAGTTGCCTATAATACAGGTAATAGAAAAGCTGCCCGGGTCTTTTATTTTAGGTGGACCCTTATTTAAAAGCAAATTACTAGACTCTTCCATAAATGAAATCGTCTCAAATTCACTTAAATTTCTCTTACGCGTCACAATAACTTTCATAAACTTAGCTTAAGTAGTTACCTGAGTAACAAGTTCGGAAAAAGGGACAGTTACCTGGATGTTCTTCACAACGTCCACAAACTTACCGTACTGTCGCTGGATCTTTGCGTCCTTTAGACGACCTGGGAAGGGCACTCTGGTAGAAATCAGTGGACCCGCAACTTTCTCTTTACCTTTATCAATGCGTGAGACCTCCACAGCAGGGGAAGACGACACGGTAGCGGAATTGGATAGTAAAATAGGATCTCCGCCACTTCTGGTACTCAATCGAGCACAATTACCACTCGATCGAGTGGTTTCACATTGCAATATACTCGATCGACCATTCTCCTTACTCGATCGAGTAATGTCCTTTTCTGATTTACTCGATCGAGCGTTTTTATCACTCGATCGAGTGATTTCTTCAGCAAATTCAGTCGATCGAGTAAGAATATCACTCGATCGACCATCTTCAATTTCTGCACTACTCGACCGACCAGTATTTTCACTCGATCGAGTGATGGGATGAGTTGATTCACTCGATCGAGTAGATAGATCACTCGATCGAGAGTCTTGATTACACGCAGCAAGTATTTCGGCTAAAAACTCATCCATATCATCCTCCGGGGCATCTTAAGCTATCAGAACCCCGTCTTCTGGTTCCTTTGGCTCTTCATGAGTAAGGCCAACTAGGAGGTTCGTTGCATTGGTTGGATTGCATGTCGATAGAAGCTTGGCTTGGTCACTCGCGAGTGTTAACTGTGCGACTTGTTCTCTTAATTCCACTATGACAGCTTCTTTCCTGTTGCACTTCTCATCACATTGTTGTGATATACTCAACATAAAAGATTTCAATTCGGCAATTTCCTCATTTGCAGGAGGAGAAACTGGCTGCGGCGCTGGCGTAGAAAGAGTAGAGACGTTCTTTATTTCTTCATATAGCTGAGAAACACTACAACAAATAAGGTAATTGGCGACCATATAAGGCGACTGAGAACAGTCGCCATTAAGAATAAAGCGACTAAGGCCCGTCGCCCGCACTTCGTAGCTAGGTTTAGTCGCTTTTGGCGACAGGACTTCGTCGCTAATTTTGGCGACTGAATTTTTTTAAAGCGGGCGATGAAACTGTCGCCAAAATTGGCGACTGTGTTGGGTCGCCAATTTAGCGACTGTCATCAGTCGCCTTTTTTCAAGCCACGTCACCTCCAAATCTTCAGGATTGGCGACGGTTTTTGGTCGCCATTTTGGCGACTGTTTTTGGTCGCCATTTTGGCGACTGATTTCCGTCGCCAATTGCACTGTTTCCCGTCGCCAATGACCCTAAAATTAATTCATGATCAAAAACATAGCGACGGTTTCCCGTCGCCAATTGCCCAGTATCCGTCGCCAAATTTACATTTTTTTTAGCCTAAAAATCGTTTTTGACCTAGCCAAATACGTAAAAACCTGCAAATAAACCAACACTTCCAGCAGAGAACACATGGGAAGCCAACACAACCAAACTTGATAAAGAAAATCATGTTCCATACACACAACTACGAGTTTTGGTCATCTAACATTATCCGGGAATAACATGTTCTCTAAAAAACTACATAACAGGGAAACTTGCTCCCGCTCCACTACCACCTCCATAATAAGGATCTGTAGGATCCTTTGGTTGCGGGTGCCACCCAGTGTTGCAATTGGCGAAGAAGGAGTTCATCCGGTCCATTTCCTCCTTCATCGTCCGAATTACTTCATCTCTCTCGGCATCCCGCCTCTCCCTCTCGGCATCCTGCCTCTCCCTGGCGGCTAATTGAGCTTGGAGCACACTTACGACACTTGCGGTATAAGGTTGTTGTTGGGAGGAAATTGACCCTCTTCTTCTTGTAGGAGGGTAGAAAATCTCCTTTGCCGACCCGGCTCCATACACATCTCCTCTTTGGAACCCCTCAACAAGATCAAACCATAGCTCATTGTCATCAATTTTCGGGTTGTTCTTCCTACGGACAAGGAATTGTTCCTAAAAAATTGATAAAACATTAATGGTTAGAGGTTACTTATCTAAAAATTGATAAAACATATACTTTAAAAAGCTAAGAAATTTTTATTTTTTGACACTTACATATAACTGTTGATATTTTTCCTTCGCGAAGATCAACTTGCCTTTGCTTGTCTTTTTTGCGTGAGTGTCAACAAAGAGATCAACAATCGTGGGTACCTTGCCCTTATTCTTCTTGGTCTTCCGGGAAAAAAAAACAAGGAAATTGTTACTCAAACATGATAATTAATGAGACTAATTAAATTAGAAGACTATTAAATTAAAAGCTAAGACAAATATCTTACATCTAACACCACACAATCATGAAAAGATTGAGACCCTCCATAATGAGTAGGCTCAACTTCCGCGTCCTTATCTCCTCCTTTCCTGTTGATCTTGTTCCGGGCCGATGCTTCCTTGAACTCAGGACTGTTCCGGTACTTGGTATATTCCTCATATGACGAACCTATAATCAATAAAATATCAATTATTAATTAATATAGTTTCAAAATATGTAATGATTTTAACTAATTACGGGTATTAAAAGAAACTAAATACCTTTCATGAAAGATGGCGCCTTCTTCCTTTTAGACACCTTATACATGTTGTCCCTTAGCCTCTTCTTGCCAATGTCATTATACCTTTGCCAAACTAGGCGCTCAAGGTCGGCTGGCCAATAGAACACACGCTACAAAAAGTAAACACATGGATGAGAACCAAATTAATAATAAGGTAATTAGAATAAATAAATTATATTTAATAATATATATTTTATAAATAGATACCCGGAAGTTGTTGAACCACATCTCCTTATCTTCATCATTAGCGTTACTCCAACAAGTAACGCCGTGTGTCATGTTCTCTTGGGTGCTATTAGTCACACCACGAACAACTATTTGACTTCTAAACCTGAAATCAAACATGTTAAAAACATAATTATATAGGAAAACAAAAATAATGTATAATTAACATATGTCTAAAAAAAGTCATTTATTACTAAATAAAAAAATTACAAACTAGAATGAATAAAAAATTACCAAAGACCATTCGGATCAAGGATCATCCTGCCGTCAGTTGATCGGGGTATAGTAACCTCCTCCTCCTCCTCCTCACTCACCTCCGTAGTAGAACGGTCAACGTCCTCCTCCTGCTCTCGGGAGCTACTACCTCCCTCACTATAGCCTCCGCGCCGCCTACCTCCTCCATGAGCCATGTGTACTACAATTGAATAAAAAGTGTTAGCAAATATTACAGGATAATTATTATAAGATACAAAAAAATAAAACCTAATAAACAGGTATAAAAGAAAAAATAAAACGCTAATAATTGTTTCCAAATTTTGATATGTATACTTTCAATACCTTCTCTTACTCATCATCATCATCCTCATCCTCATCTTCTTCTTCTTCTTCTTCTTCTTCTTCTTCTTCTTCTTCTTCTTCTTCTTCTTCTTCTTCTTCTTCTTCTTCTTCTTCCTCTTCCTCCTCCTCTTCTTCTTCTTCCCCCTCTTCTATCCCATCCCTCTCCTTATCATTCTCTTCTTCTTCCTCTTCTAACTCCTCCTCCGCTTCTATCTCATTTGCATAAATAATTTTATCATGATCAACTGGGGACAAAACTGTTTCTGATACAACCTCTTCTTGGAAAAACGATGTATTAACTTCTGATCGTGCCTTTGTTTTAAAAACGGCCCACCATTGCTTTTGTTGTCTATCATTACTTGTGCTCGGAAGAGATGCAAAATATACTTGATGAGCTTGTTGTGCAAGTATAAATGGGTCATATTGAGAGTAGGTTCGAGTTTGATTCACTTCCACAAGTTTGTAACAATCATGGACTCTCGTTCCAGCTACGGAATTATCCCTCCATTGAATCTTGAATAAGACGGTTTTATAACTCCGATCCCGGCCATTGTAGCACAACTCAAAGATATCCTCTAATATGCCATAATATTCATTGCCATCAAGAGAAGAAATAGTAACGCCGTAGTTGCATTTAGCCTTACTTTTGCCATAGTCAAATGTTTGAAACTTAAACCCATTAACTGAATATCGAGTCCACGTCACAACCTTTCGAGAAGGACCCAA
Source organism: Silene latifolia (assembly GCF_048544455.1). Classification (NCBI taxonomy): domain Eukaryota; kingdom Viridiplantae; phylum Streptophyta; class Magnoliopsida; order Caryophyllales; family Caryophyllaceae; genus Silene; species Silene latifolia. The sequence goes on from NC_133538.1 coordinate 322,333,428, forward strand.
AGCCAAGCTTCTTATCACATCATCTTGAATATTTAGCTTACATACATGCTTCCGAAACCAGGCTGGAAATTAATCCTCATGCTTATGCCAAACATCCTCTCTGTTCACATTTGGGTGTTCTTTAATGAAATCTGTCACAAATTGAGCTTTATATGGCTCCAAAACCTCACAATTAGATAGCACATAAAGGTGGGCACAGTTATACTCCTTGTCATCCAGAAATCTTGTTCCCCCAACTGATGAACACCCTATTTCATCCTGCATTTGGAAACACTTGGGTATACTTCTGTCTAGTTCATCCGCTTCATCAATATTTAAGTATTTTGCTTTGGTCTCAATATGTTTTTCAAAATAAAGAGAGCAAAAATTGGCAATTTCTTCCGTTAGGTAGGCATTGCATATAGAACCTTCCACACGAGCTTTATTACCAATTTTTTTCTTCACATGATTAAGAAACCTTTCGAAAGGATACATCCACCTATATTGGACGGGTTCACCAACTTTAGCTTCATATGGCAAATGGATAGGTAGATGCTCCATCGAATTGAAAAAAGAAGGCGGAAATATCATCTCAAGTTTACACAAAATTTCTGGTATTTGGTCTTCTAAACGACTCATGTCCTCAACTGATATCGTGGAGGAACATAAATCTCTAAAAAATTGACTTATTTCTCAGAATCGCATTCCAAATCGTAGTCGGGAGTAAATTTTTAAAAGCCACGGGTAATAAGCGCTCCATGAAAACATGACAATCATGACTTTTCAACCCTTTCAACTTCAGTTCCTTCAAATCAACACAACGGCTCAAATCGGATGCATATCCATCGGGAAACTTCAAGTTTCCTTTCCAATCGCACAATACCTTTCTTTGAGCTTTGTCAAGGGTAAATATGGCTTTTGGTTTAGCCTCATCCTTACGAATATGAAGTTTAGGACGATCACAAAATTTCTTCAATTCTATTCTTGAATTAATATCATCACGTGTCTTTCCTTTTACATCCATAATCGTATGAATAAGTAACTCAAAGAAGTTCTTCTCTATGTGCATCACATCCAAATTGTGTCTGATCAACATTGTTTTCCAGTAGGGAAGCTCCCAAAAAATACTTCTTTTAAACCAACCATTTTTTTTCTTTTTCAACTCTTTAAACTCTTCTTCATCCCCATCGACAGTTGATGGCAAATCACGTCTGACCTCCCATATCTCATCCCCTTGGAGTCGAACCGGAGCATTGTCACGCACCTCCTTACCTTTTAAGAAAGATTTCTTGTTCTCTCTAGGAATATGTCCATCCGGTAAGAAACATCTATGACAATCAAACGAACTAATTTTTTTCGAATTAGGAAGATAAAATGCTTTACTCCTGTCCATGCAATAAGGACATGCCTTTCGCCTAGCGGTTGCCCATCCTGATAGCATACCATATGCGGGAAAATCATTTATAGTCCATAACAATGAAGCTCTTAGTTGGAAATTTTGCTTCTTCGACACATCAAATGTTTCTACACCAACTTCCCACAAATACTTCAGTTCCTCCACCAACGGTTGTAAATAAACATCCAGATGGTTTTTTGGGTTATCAGGACCGGGAATAAGTAAAGAGAGGAAAATAAATTGTCTTTTCAGACAAAGCCAATGAGGTAAGTTGTACGGCGTGGTCATTACGGGCCAACACGAGTAGTTTCTACCAAACTGACCAAAAGGGTCAAACCCATCCGTACACAAGCCAAGTCTCACATTGCGAGGTTCCTCGGCAAAATCGGGATATAACCTATCAAAACGCTTCCACTCCTCCCCGTCACTCGGATGACACATCTTTCCTGGTGTACGAGGATTTTCTTTGTGCCATCTCATTTGGTTGGTAAGATTTTTCGTGGCATACATTCTTTGAAGTCTAGGAGCTAATGGAAAATAAATTAATGTGTTTTCTGATATTGGTTTCTTTCTCTTTCCACTCCTTTTATTACCCTTCTTCCCCTTCAAAACAATATTTCCTTCACTTGTCTCATATCTATCCCTTTGACATTTCTTACATTTGTCAAGCAAAGCATCATCTTTCCAAAAAAGCATACATCCGTTAGGACATGCATCAATCTTTTCATGTGGAAGTTGAAGACCTTTGACCACTTTCTTGGTATTATAGAAATTTCGGGTCATAACATTATTATCGGGTATAACATCCTCAACCAACGTAGCAATACTATCAACGGCTTTAAATGGCATATTATACTCACATTTTAAAGAAACTATCCTGGATGCAACTTGTAACAATGTCATTCTACTCCCCTCATATAAGGTTTTTCGGAAGCACTTAGCATGTCAAAAAGGCTTTTGCTCTTGGGTTTGGTTGTTCTTCATCAATCATTGGTACACGGTCGTCATTAATGAAATCATTAGACCGAAAGGCATCAAGTACCATTTCTCTATATGGGTTCTCATTTTGTTGGATTTGAGGCTCTTCGGGATAATATTTTTCTCCATGGGAGATCCAATTGTAGTAGTTTGGAAAAAAACCATTTGTAACAAGATGCTCTTCTACTTCAATGTCAAATAAATATTTTAAGTTTTTACATTTAGTACAAGGACACCTAAGTTTATGTTGTTCTAAATCATATGAATCTTGACATCTAGCAAATTCAATAAATCCACGAACTCCCTTTACAAATCTAGCGATAGGACGTTTCTTCTTATCTACTCTTTCTTCGTACATCCAAACTACGTTCGATCTCTTCATTTTAATCTATAAGCAATATATAGCAAACTAACCATTTTAAATAATAATATTTAATTTCAATAAAAAAAGCAATGGTTATCTCATCCTCCATTTTATGCTAATTTCAAGATTTCAATTGGGTCCTTATCACTCCAACCTAAACCCATCAATGTACGTTTCAAGTCACTAGCAAACACACATTTGTGAATTATTAATGAGAAAAAAATTCGCAAAGAATTCCCTTAGTTCTCCAAATACACAATGTGGAAAAGATACATATTCCACATATGTATTCAGAGAACATTGGAGAAAATTGCAACCAAATTCTTTTCTCATTAATAAAATCACAACTATGTGTTTACTACCTAAGTGACTTGAAACGTACAAAGACAGTCCCAAAATGGGGACTATTCAAGAATTGCTCCTAATGAGTAATTCTTGAACGGGTACTAGGTCATAATATATTAAACAAGTTGTCAAAATTATAAGGCAAATTTATACAATCCCCTAATCAAATGACATTACTAATTTAACAAATTTATACATCATGCTCATTCTAACTTAATTTCGTTAATTATAAGGCAAATTTAAACAATCCTAACATTATACTACCTTCATAAAACTATACTACCTTCAACAATACTACTTCAATATTACTAAAACTAAGTTACTACCTTCAATAATACTAATATTATCAAGATAACCTTCAATTACATCCCCTAATCAAATCACATTACTAAATTAACAAAAACCCCAATTTCTAACCCTAACTCAAATTAATTAACAAAAATGCTAATTAAATTATAACTACATACATTAATAAGCATCACTAATGTATAAATTACAACTAGATACTAAATAAGCATCACAACTTAAACAAAATATGAAGGATTGAAGTAATTAAATCAATTTGAGTCGAAAACAAACCTTTATTAAAAAGAAAAACAAAGGGTCGGTAGTGATGTGGTGATGTGGTGTGCGGATGACAGTGGCGAGTGGTGGCGTCCGGTGGTCGCTGTAGTTGGTGGTGGCGTCGGGTTTCTTGGCGATTTTTTTTTTTTGGTTGATGATAGAATGAATGAGGGACGGGGTGAAGAAACTGGCAAAAAAAAAATTAACAGGCTATTAGCGACCGTTTTGGTCGCCAAATTGGCGACGGGTATTGGTCGCGAAATTTGGCGACTGTTTTCGGTCGCCAAATTGGATAATATTCGGTCGCCCTTGGATTTCATATGGATTTTTGGATAAAAAGGTATAGTCGCCAAATTGGCGACGGGTATTGGTCGCCCGAATTTTCTTTTCTGTCACCAAATTGGCGACTGTAGCATGTCTGTCGCCTTTGTCTTGTTTTCTTGTAGTGAAAAAGGAACTCCTTGCTTGTATTTCTGATAAGCAAGGACGCGCTCTATACTTGCCAAGCATCCAATAGGGTCATGCCCTTCCATGCCACATCTACCACATGGCTCTATATGTTCAGTAATCGAACAAACCTGTAATTTAGACATTCTGGCAAATAGACTTACAAAGAAACGAACAACCTGCAAAACTTATCAAAACTTTGCAGAAATAAGATCAGCCTCAAGGAATGAATTCCTTGAGACGAGAGACAAACTTAATTAAAGCAACAAAAATTGCGCCACCTCCCCGGCAACGGCGCCAAAATTTGACACGGCTATCGCGTACCTGTCAAAAATACCAACTGGCTCTAACTAATATAGCTAGGGAAGTCGGGTCGAATCCACAGAGAGGTAGGAAATTGTCAGCTTAATCTAAGTTCGTCAAGGTAACCATATTAGGGGGGTTTTTAATCATGATATTCTAAACTAATAAGAAGGTAAGGAAGAGAAAATAAGAGAATAAAGATTAACCAAGTAGAGAAGAACAGCTAAGACAGACGGTTCACCATAATCATTCAGTCAAGTAATCTAGGTCTCAAGTCAATGCAAATACGATCTAAGGATCAGTGAATATCTCCTTTCGGTCTCAATTCGCCCTAAAGCGTAAATAGCTTAGCTTTCGCCCTAACTACAATACCCTATTGTTCGCTACTAGTCTCGCCTTTTCCAACCTTTCGGTCCAGGTCAAGGGTCACTAAGATATAAATGTCTAATTGCGTCGACTCAATTAAATGATACGAGATAAATGCGAGAATTAACAACGAAGATTATACCAGCATTAACCCAATAAATCGATTACTATTTCCTCATAATTATGGATCCCCTATAGCCTTAGCCGAAGAAAATTAGCTACTCATTATCATCGAATTAACAATAACAACAAATAAATAATTGAAACTAGACATGATAATAAACTAATAAAGAATGAGTTAAAGCAATTATGATAACAATAAAAGGGAAGAAGGAATTAAAGCAAATGATTAAAAATTATGAGATTAAAAGAGATTGATAATACCAATAAAAATCCAAATCTGAGTAGCCAAAGAGTAAAGGAAGGGTAAAATCCAAAGAACATTAACCAGTGATAGAGTAAAAGTAAACAGATCGAAGACCCGAGTTATGTTGTTCACTCCTTCAGTCTTATACGAAAAGTTCCATCCTAAACCTAATCTATGGACTAATTACAAAAGCCCATAAGATAATTAGGTGGAAAAAATCTTTAGAAGGACAAACCATTCGATCGAGTGGTAATAAACCACTCGATCGAGCAACTATACGTCAATCCTCTCGATCGAGTAGAAATAAACTACTCGATCGAGCACTCCTTGCTTTGTCTCCTCTTTTGTATACTCGTATTGGTCGATCGAGCATCCTTAGGCATATAAAGCATTCGATCGAGCATAAAATCTACTCGATCGAGCTGTTTAAGCATGTTAGACCTTGAAGCACTTCCCGAATCCAGCTCACGCGTCTTCCAAGTGTTAAAATTCCAAACTCCGGCTCCTCATTCTCCGTAAATGCATGCAAATGGGACGGATTAAGGCTCGATTTAGCTCCTCTTTGGTCAATTCCTGCAAATTACATAAAACGAACCAAAGTAGAATATTCGGGGTATTTGTAGCTAGATGCTACATAAAAAGTACAGAAATGCGTGTAAAAATGAGGTAAAAACTTTATATAAAAGACACGCATCAGTATACTTCCAATAACATTATAAGGATTATAACGAAATTATTATTATGAATACAAGTCATAAAAGAAATTACATAAATAAAATAGTAGAGGATTAATAATCAACCTTTGGTCCTTGCAAATTCGGCCTAAGAACAATATCAAAATGATACTCGCCTAATCGTTGCACCCAAGATGATATGAGAAATGCCCCTCAAATTGCTAGAATGAGATCCCCTTAATGCTTGAAGAGGAACCCTAATTTCGAAAATTTTAGGGTTTTGTGTTTATTTTGATGAGAGAATTTTAGGTAAAAATTAGGTTAAGAAAAATGATCTCCTACCCTCTTATTATAACCGAAATAAGAGAAGTAAAGGGGAGATATTTTTCTCCTCATTTTCGGCCAAAACAACCGAAATAATAAGAAGGATTATCTCCTTATTTTCGGTTTGTCCACCTACCAAAATAAGGTGATTATATCTTCTTATTTTTGGTAGTTTACAAAATGTATATAGAGTGTATAATTTATAAATTGTCATTTAATTTATTCCGTATTAATAAGTCTACATACAACAGCTTGCAGTCGATTTATTAATGCCGGTCTGTAAAAATTTATTATGACAATATCGTATAATATATACTTTAACTATAAATATCGCATATTTATAATTAGCTAATTAAATATTACTGGTTACGTTTAATTACGAATTAACATCTTAATTCGTTCAAGCCAACATTATATACATTAATTAAATATAACATATTATATTCAATTTACGAATTGACAGTTAATTCGTCTCAGCTAATATTATTTAATTAAATTAAATAATGGTCTCATCAACACATTGACTAACTGTTTAGTCAAATACATGGATTAACCTTTTAGTCAGGCATCAATGTGATTATATTTTCATACAATCACATCTCTCAAACACATCCTTTAGGTATGACTTTTAGGGACCAGTTGATCACCGCCATCTGTATGATAATAACGTCAAACTTTCTAGCAAGCCAACCGTTATTAAGTAATCGTTAATCAACTGATAAAATACGAAGTATACCCTTGTGAACCTATAAGAGGTTTATAAATGTTATCACACTAATTTGTGGAGGACACAAGCTCCAATAAAACCTCCCGCCAGGAAGCTCGCGCCTCTTCAGGATGACCCAGGACATTTTTGTGTTTCCTCACACTCACATTTCCTTGTTTTCGCGTTTTACGAAATCCGACACGGTTTCCATGACGCAGCTATAACATACGGATTTTTCTTTCTTTTTCTAGGGGGGAAGGGCTAGTCGCCCCGATCTGCGATGGATCGTTTCCATGTTAGTCGAAATTCCAAAATTTTTTCGCTTTTTCGCAATTTTCCATAAATATAAAAATCGAAAATTGATAACACGACATCAATTTTCCTCAAAATTTCAATCACTCACAAATTCGAGTCTTGACCTCACAAAAATCAAATCAAATATACTCGTAAATATCTCTTTCTAAAATTCATCCTGACGGTTTGAGTTTGAACTTTTTCGAGTCACAAATCAATTTCAACAATTCCGATGCAATTTAATTCAAGATACGAGTTAATTGCTCAATTTTCATATTAATTTCTTTTGGGAATCCAAACGTGACGACTCGTCGCGGAATTTTCAAAATTCATATCATTTCAAATTCAAATTTTAACTTCAAGTCATCTTGGTTAATTTTGTTTTCAATCAAATGCTTTTACGTGTTTACGTTTATGCATATGTGCTACATGTTGCCTGTTTTTCTATACTAACGTTGCAGGAACTGATGCAAAGCAAAAGAAGAATCAACAGCCGAAAGCGCTCATCCAAAACACAACACAAAAAAGCCAAAAATCACAAAATGAGCTACAATCCAAAAACACATATATACAAACCGCCTCACGCAAAATACATCGACACACTTTTGATACGGACAACTGACCGTACAAACAGGATCCAGTACAGACATCTATCATATAGACACTGGCCTAAAACAACTATCTATCATACAGACACTGGCCTAAGACAACGAACTGGGGGCTACCCGCCATTTACCGAACTAAGCACTCTCTATCCTCTCAAATAGAAAAGAATGGGAGCAACATAAGAGACAGGGGAGCAACAACGGAAGCAGAGGTGGTTACCATGACAGTAATACCTCGTTCCTGCTCCACGAAAAATAGAAAAATGGTACCTGGCACATTTTAGACGATGCGATAACCGAGGATCGTAACTCAGCGCGCTATCCCGACATTGGCCTCAAAACGTCAGAATTCAAGGGTGAAAAGGGACCAGGACAATGTGTACTACCCCGATGTTGAACCCCAATCAGCTGAATTCAATGGCGATTGAAAGCGACAACATGGGATAACACGCCCGTATTGAACCCCACTCATCGATCATCCGAACCTCTGTAGACAACGACCAACCATCGATACCCGATCATTGGCCGGGAAAAGGCCGCCAGGGAGAAACACAACCAAGCCTGTAACAAAAAACAATAGTCTCAGCTCCTCCGGGATCATACTCCTCCTCCAATGCCTCCACGACGGACCCCGTAGGTCCCAAATGGTATCCCGCGATCAAGAGAGTAAAAACAAAAAACGTCAGCCGAAATTTCGGCATTATGACGGCGTGAAATGGACAAACCCAAAACAAACACAACCTGCAAAACAAAACAAGGGCAATCCCGCCCAAAATCCGACCAAATAAAACAGCCACAAAACAATTCACAATAAATGCACAAAAAACGACTCGCCCCTCTTTTCAAGCAAAAGACGAGTCAAAACCACCAAAAAAACGGCATTTCAAGACCCATACAAGGTCCGCCAACAAACCAAAAATACATTCCCAATGCAAGGGAAAATTTTTCTACGGCTCGAAAAGGCAATTCATGCGCTAATTTGAGCACAAACCGGTCACAATTCAAAAAACGACCGCAAAAAGGCAAACGTGATTTTATCACGCCTCAGGGTGACCTAAACTACCAATAAGGTCCATTTCAAGGCAAAGTAACTCAATTCAAGCCCAAATAGGCGCTTATTTTGTCAGACATAAGACCGTCACAAAAGGCAAAAATTCCAATTTTGCCCACAATACACAACAAAGGTTCATAATGGCAAAAATGATCTTTCCCGACTACAATGCAACCTAGTGGGACCCACTATCCAAGCAAATAAACTTGGCATTGTGAAATGAGATGGTTTCTCACCTCACTCACGTTTTTCGAGCATAGGGAACGGGAACGGGGACCAAAATGCAAACTAAAAGCACCCCTATACTCCTAAATAGGTTTCTAACCTAATGCAATCATCAATTTCGCTCGAAATGGGCTCAATCAAAAACGCCCAATTTGATTTTATAGGGTAAAATTTTGCCCTAATTCAATTAAGCTAAAAGGCCAACAAATTTAAATGGATTCAAGAGGAAATACATACCTTGAGATGACATTGTTGTTGATGGCACGAATGGAAGTAAGCTTAAGGACCAACAATGGCGTTCTTGGGTTTATTTTGTGTCAAAGGTTGAAGACGGATGACGAATGAAATGCAACCTGAACTCGCGTCTTTTACACGAAAAAAGGGAAGCTCCTTTGGTTCGCAAGATGGCTTGCGCCTCAATCAGGCCTCCCCTTGCTTTTTCACCGAAATTTGGGCTTTGGCCCAATTTCACATATTAAACTTCGAATTTTCATTGACGATATTAAAGATCGTCATTTTCTCAAAGACAAAAACAATAGTGAAAATTTAAATTCGCTATTTTCGAAAATTTCAAACAAACGGCGATCAAAACCACCAATTTCAAAAATAATAGTGAAAATTCAAAATTCATTGTTTTCGCCAATTTCAAAAATAATAGTGAAAATTAAAAATTCACTATTTCCTTCAATTTTCAAAAATAATAGTAAAAATTAAAAATTCACTATTTTCTTCAATTTTCAAAAATAATAGTGAAAATGCAAAATTTGCAATTTTTTCAAATGTCAACGGCGGCACATAAACCGTAACTTCGATCAATAGTGAAGATTCCAAATTCACTATTTCCATCAAATGTTAACGGCGGCACATAAACCGTCACTTCAAAATGTAATAGTGAAGATTCCGAATTCACTATTTCCATCACATATTAACGGCGGCACATAAACCGTCACTTCAAACGTAATAGTGAAGATTCTGAATTCACTATTTCCATCACATATCAACGGCGGCACATAAACCGTCACTTCAAACGTAATAGCAAAATTTAAAATATTGCTATTTCCTTCAAAATTCAAACAAACGGCGATCAAAACAGCCACTTCAAATTCAAAAAGAACAAACGAGTAGTGGAAGTTCAAATTCACTATCCCTTCAAAATATCAACAGGGGGCTTCCTCGCGGAACCCTCTCATTTCAAAAACAGTGATAGTGAAAATTCGACTTCACTATTTCCACAGCGGCATCACGAGTTCGCTACTTTCAAAACAAGCCCATTTGACGCGGCTATTCTCACGGTCCATTAACCAAAACCACCATGGCTGGCGACCCTTACTACGCACCATGGCTGGCGAGCCTAACTACGCACCATGGCTGGTGAGCCTTACTACGCACCATGGCTGGCGAGCCTTACTACGCACCATGGCTGGCGAGCCTTTGTCCGCAAACACTCAAGGACACATCCCGAAGATGCCTCAGGTACATTTTCTTATCATAGCTGGCGAGCCTTTGTCCACAAACACTCAAGCACACATCCCGAAGATGCCTCGGGTACATTTCCTTATCACAGCTGGCGAACCTTTGTCCGTAAACACTCAAGGACACATCCCGGAGATGCCTCTCGTACATTTCCTTATCACAGCTGGCGAGCCTTTATCCGCAAACACTCAAGGACACATCCCGAAGATGCCTTGGGTACATTTCCTTATCGCAGGTGGCAAGTCTTTGTCCGCAAACGTGCAAGGACATATCCGAAGATGCCTCGGGTATGACTCCTTCCTATGGCTGGCGAGCCTTTGTACGTAGTCTAATGGACTTTAAACGACCCGCGCGGACAGTCGACACACTATAAACTGTTCCCGACGATAAGTCATTGGCTTGTACTCTCGAGTCGCCTTGGCGTAGCCCTTCCCGACGGCAGGTCCTTGGCCCGAATCCTTTCGAGCCGCCTCGACATCGCTTGGGTCTCCAGGTTGTAATCTTCGATTGACCTGGGGGCTCTACTTTGACTTTTGCCCTGTCCAAGCCTCAATCAAAGTGGGGGCTCTGTAGATACCCAGTATCTGCTGAGACTCCAACAAACACCCGATGATTATCGGACTATAACATGTTTTGGAATCGCGGCGTTTGATCGACTGTTTGTGTACAACTTTACGTCGGAAATTTTAAAACGATTTCGAAAATAAAACATTTAAAAAATACCTGGAGTGTTTAATGCACAACGACGGTGTCGCAATGACACTAACTAGAGTAAAAACCGACACCGGACCAAAAACCAACTCAAAAATTCAAATCCGACTCCAACAACGAGTCAAACCGAGTCAACCACCAAAAACAAAACATTTCAAACCTTCTACCTTAAGTTTTCCCAGATTCATGAATGGTCAAGTACCAAACATGTGACTACAAAACCTAGGATAAAACAAATCATGATTGCGTTTGTTGTGAAAGTGACAAGACAACTCGAAGAACCGCGACGTGGCTCGCGCCTCTTTGAGCAGCCCAAGTGGCCACGTCGCTCAAAACTCAGACAACCACTCATTCTCCTATAAATACCCCTCAAATGCCCCCCATTTGAGACTTACGCGAGTGTCCGCCCCCTCTTTTCTCCCTTAAAATTCTCGACTCGACTTCTTAAGTCACAATCCAATGCGTGTTTACGACCTACCGATCGTAAATACAAGCCTTACACATTATTTGGTACCATCATCGTGCATTAAATCACTTGACCGACCAGTTCGACCACTACACCGTCACTAATCTTAAAACATTCTTTTTACTTACCAAAACGGTTTTAAACCGATTTTTTTTCGACCGAACGAGTTGTTGCACTTACGTCGGCCACTCGCCATAACCAAACATGTAAGTATGAGGGTGTTAAAATCCTCTTTTATTATGTTTTTATTTGTTTCATGACTATAACATGCTAAAACGTGCATAACATGAACAAAAACATGGGATAAACGAGCCAAAACTAATTTTTGGCCTAAGACAGAAGCCCCTTGGTTCGCCGGCTTGCCCGCGCCTAAATGGGGTGTCCAGGTCAGAGATCAACTGTGTTTGTTCTCGTCTTTCCCCTTTAATTCATTTTCATATTTGTAATCGGTTTTTACCATTTCAAATATTTTCAAACCCTTTTTATTTCATTTTATTTGTTTTAACCATAAAACATTTTTCACCCTTGGTTCCTCATACCATGACGGTTAAATCCGTGTTTCGGTGATAATATTTGGTTAATGACATTTAAAGGGAATTTAAAACCCTTTTATTTCTTTTCTTTACATTTTGGGAGGTATTTTAAAGCCTTTCATCATTTCTTTACATTTCATATTAGTCACCAACACAAAGTCATCCTTGGTTCTACATACCATGCCGGATTTCAACCCAGGTACGATGATGAATACCGACTAATTACATTTAAATGAACTTAAAACAATTAGTTCATAATTATTTTCAAAACTATTCATGTCAAGTTTGTCAAATCGAACCCTGACACCGAATATTATCAAAATAATGATGATTATTCGAGTCTAGTTCTTCAAATCAACAAATGCGGTCTAAACAACCCTTTTAAATCAAATCGGGTTCAAATTCCCATTTCTATACGTTTTATAACGTTTTTCAAATAGTCAGAATACGGCATTTGACCGTGGGCTGACTCGCGCCTAAACAGGCCTTTCGTTTCTCATTTAAAAAACCAGGGAGAGGCCCCTTAAACCGCCGGCTGGCTCGCGCCTCATGTAGCCCTGTGGTACAGGGCCTGTTCCCTTCCAGCATTAGTCTAGGACGATCCCAACTCCGGTTAGCCCGGATATAGGATGGATCAGATGACTATTTGTTCATTCAAAATCACATTTGCAAAATGCCTTACTAAGACAAATGGATCACGTTATGCACCATAAACCTAATACGATAAATAGATGATTAATTTCTGTCTTGTATGCAAATCAATGATTAATCCAACTCGACATCTTATACTTGATACTTGGATTAAATCAACCGACTTAGAAAGCTCTCACATGTTACGTTTATATTATTGGATGCGCATGCATTTAAACCGTTTTATCAACTTTTGCATTCAACCAACCAAGATCTATTAGTAGAGGCCGCTACCGCGGGCGAGATTGGGCGTCTGATTAAAGGGCTTCCCAATATGTACCTTCACTTGTTACTCAGAAACTTTGGATAGTGGACGACCTTATCCAGGGCGTACGAGAATCATTCTAGAGATAAGATGCTAAAGAGGGACGATTCCTTATCTTTACTACCTATGTCAAACCCTGCTTTGTGCTTCGTTTGACCGAGGTATAAAGTGGATTCGAACGGGTTCCAAGCATCCCACAAATGCTTGGTAGCGACTCCGAACATCTCTAATCGTTTCGAGACCATTACCGAGACGAAACAGACCGATCTAAAACGATCCGGTCGAAAGCATTTTTTACGCCGCCGAGCGTGGCTTTCAAAAGACCGCTGCCATTGTCCACAGATCGAGCTGGGCATATGCAGGTGGGCCCACGTCCACACCAAGCCTCAATCAAAGTTGGGGCTCTGTAGATACCTAGTATCTGTCGAGTCTCCAACAAACAACCGATGATTATCGGACTACAACATGCTTAGGAATCACAGCGTTTAATCGACAGTTTTGTATAACTATACGTCGGAAAACTCAAAACGATTTCGAAAACAAAACATTTCAAAACTTTTCAAAAGTACCTAGAGTGTTTAATGCCCGAAGGGGTCGCAATGACACTAACTAGAGTCAAAACTGACACCGGACCAAAAACCGAGTCAAAAATTCAAATCCTGACTCCAACAACGAGTCAAACCGAGTCAGACAAAAAAAACAAAATTCTCAAAACTTCCATGTTAAGTATTCCCGGAATACTTGAATGGTCAATTACAAATCATGTCATCCAAAACATAGGATAGAACAAATCAAGATTTCAATTGTGTGATAGTGACAAGACTGCTCGATGACCCACGAAATGGCTCGCGCCTCTTCGAGTAGCCCATGCGGCCACGTCACTCAAAACGCACACAACCACCCGTTTTCCTATAAATACCCCTCAAATGCCACCATTTGAAGGTACACAAGTGTCCCCCCCCCCCCTCATCGCTCCCTTAAAATTCTCGACTCGATTTTAAAGTCACAAACCGACACCTATTTTCGACCTACCGATCGAAAATACAAGCCATACAAGTGTCCCCCCCCCCCCTCCTCATACGTGCATATTCTATACACTTTATTTGCAGTTTTGGCACGTATTTCCATGCGTATTTGTTAGGATTAAGCTACTATTTCTCCCGAAACGGTTTACTTTGCGATTTCTATGACTTATTGTAGGAATGAGCAGAAGTAGGCTAAATCAAGCCTAAATCGTCCTTCGGAAGCTGCTTTAGGGGAACTTGGAAGATGGGAGCTCGGACTTGTCCACCTCGGGATGCGTGCATTGGAGTGAAGTGGCTGCTTTGAAGAGAGGAGGACTTACTGCACAGCTCAGTTGGTCGATCGACCATCCTCTTCAGTCGATCGACCGTGGAACTTCAGCGGATGCTACTGTACTGCACTCACTAGTCGATGGACCATGCTACTCAGTCGATCGACCAGGTTTTGAGGCTGAGATTTATTTTTCGTGTTAGACTTTTAAAAGCCCAATTGTAATTTACTCTTTTGGCATCGTTTATCAGTAGAACGCAGAATAACTTTAGGTTATGCTTTTTATTATCCAAGAACTAAGTTTTAGATCTAGCTCAAAGGCAGAAAAGGGAGACGACGGAATTCCGGATTCGATTACTTTGTTCATCATTTAATTAGTAAGCTTTATGCAATTTCCTTCTTCTTGAATTTCTTGTTAATTCAATTCTTGTTGTTACCAATTTAATTTCAGTAATTCAGTATTTGTTCTTTTGTCTCTAATTCAATTCAATCATGTCAATCTTATCTTCTGCCTTTAAGTTTGTAATTGTTGTAGTTTTAATCATGCATAGCTAATTACCTTGATTGGGAACAAGGTGAGCCATGGCATAAATTAGGGTTGTTTTCTTCGTATGATTTCTTCCGTATCGATCTTATTACCTTTTGATAAACCCGTCTTGCTAGATTGAAAGATTAGTGGGTTAGGCTTTCATTTGGTTGGAATTTCCTTTGAGCGAAAGCTTTGAGAAATTCTTGGGAATTAGAAGACCGTAAGGTATTTGAGCATTGATCGAAAGGCCTGCTCTTACTCCCTGAGACTGTTACAAGACCTCTACTATCCCTTTGTGATCTAACCTTAGTCATGGTGAACCGAAGTTCCTGATCTTCTTTTTATCTTGTTGAGAAATTTCATATTTTAGCAACTAGTCATTAGAAACAAAAAAATTCAAAACCCCCATTTAATTGTAACTTTTTTAGACTAAAAATAGCAAATAGAATTGATCTTGTCTCTCTGTGGTTCGACCCTTACTATCACTAGCTATAGTTTTAATTCGGATTAATAAATTAAATTTTGATACAAAACGACGGTATCAAATTTTGGCGCCGTTGCCGGGGAGACGGTGTAATTCTGTTTGCTTTATTTTTAGTTTATTTTTCTTGTCTCAAGGAACTTTGGTTCCTTGAGGCCGTTGCTTACTCGTGCTTCTAGTTTTGCTTCTACACAGTTAGAAGACAGGGTTTTGAGAGGAAGGCTTGAGTACTCTCAGTTTTGCGAATATGGCTACGATATATGACAATCTTCAGCCAAAAGAGCATCACCTTCCAAAGGGGCACGTGTTACCTACCCCTACTACCGGTCACTTCGAATTTCGTTCCTCTTATATTGATTTAGTGGAGCGAAATCAGTTTCCTGGTATACCGGACGAGGATCCTTTGAAGCACATGGAAATTTTCACGGACTCATCTTGTTCCATACTGTCTTTGGGGTGACCCAGGATGAAGTAAAGGGGATAATGTTCTTATAGTCCTTGAAGGATTCGGCGCGAGATTGGTACCGCTACCTTGATAGGGTAGCAGCGGGGGTCATAGATTGGACATCTCTAGCGTTAGCCTTCTACAAGAAATACTTCACACTTGCAAAGAAAGATGCCTTGAGAAGTAAAATCACAAATTTTCAGCAAGGACCTTATGGGGGCTTTTGTGAAGTGTAGGGACGTTTCAAGAGCTTGGTTAGGGCTGTCCCTCACCATGGTTTCCAGCAGTGGTACATTTGCACCTTATTCTATAATGCTTTATATGATGATTACAAGGTCATCCTGGATGCAGCTGCGAATGGTACGTTCCAAAATAATACCGGTCAGAATAAAGGTTGGAACACTATTAAGGAGATGGCAGTCCATAGAGCCGAGTTTGGAAGTTCGCGTGGAAAGTCGCGAAAGAAAAGTGATGAAATGAGTGCCGTTGTGACACTCATAACTTCTATTACTGCCCGTCTCGAGACCTCTGAAGCTTCCAAGGAAAGAGTTGAAATTCCTGTCCATAATTCAGATGAGACCGCAGAATTGAGAGAAATGGTCCGAACTCTTTTGGTTCAAGTCGCGAAAATAGAAGCAGCTGGAATTGAATATACAAAGAATTTTGTGAAGCAGTTGGAGAATATAGAGGCTAAGCAAGTCACCAATTCTTCAAGCAAATGTGAGGGGCCAATTGAAACAATTAATGCCATTAATCTCAGAAGTGGCCTCTCTTATGAAGGTCCCAATAAGCCAAGAGAAGACTCAGAAAATGATGAAGAGGCTAGTTTAAATTCTGGTGCGAAAACGAACTATATTGCCAGTACCGGCGGTCGATCGACCAACAACAGCAGTCGATCGACCGGAATTCCTGAGGAAAAATTTTCTGATCAGAAACTATTCATGCCCAGCAGAAGTGGTCGATCGACCACCAACAGCAGTCGATCGACTGAGGTTCCTGAAGAAACAGTTTCTGACCAGAAACTGTTCACGCCCAGCACGATTGGTCGATCGACCGAGTCCAATGGTCGATCGACTGGGTCTCCAGTGCAGGACGCAAATCCGTCAACTAGTTTGCATGATTCTACACTATTTGATTATTTGACGGAGGTTTTAAACTTACAGAAGCCGAAGGTCACTGATCCTACGGCTAGTGTTGCAGTCCCGTATCCGGAGCGGTTAAAGAATACTAAGCTGGAGCGCAAGTTTGGTAAGTTTTTGGAAATGGTCAAGAATCTCGAGGTAACAATTCCTTTCACCGACCTAATTACCCAGGTACCCTCTTACGCTAAATTTATGAAAGACATTTTGAATCGTAAGAGAAATTTTCATGATGATGGTAATGTTGCTTTCGTGGAAGAATGCAATGCTCTTTCGCAAATTAATATACCACGAAATTGGAAAGGCCCTTTGCGATTTAGGGGCCAGTGTCAGTGTCATACCAAACTCTGTTTGTGAAAGGCTAAATATTTGTAGGCTTTAGGTGACCGATATTACCCTTCAGATGGCAAATAGATCGACTCAGAGACCTTTAGGAGTCTTAGAGGATGTACCCGTTCGAGTGGGTAAGTTCTTTATTCCTGTCGATTTCATTGTTTTGGACATTGCAGAGGACAGTCAGATACCTATTATTTTAGGTCGACCACTTTTACATACAGCTGGAGCTGTAATGGATGTCAAACGCGGAATCATTACCTTAGAGGTAGGGGATGACACCATTGAGTTTAGTCTTGCTCATAAGGCTATTGAACCTGCTGATGATGACACGTGTTATTCCATTGATATTGTTGACAGGGCTGTTAATTATAATTGGAGGGAATGCTTAGCCAAGGATCCCTTAGATGATCTAACCAGTTTAGATGAGTGTGCAGGTAAATACAGCGGAGAATGCTGAGGAGCCAGATGCTTTGGTAGCCTCAATGGAAAGCTACGAGATCACAGAGGAAGAAGATGAGAAGCTCTTGAGCCTAGCCAACGAGAATTTGGTAAACACTTGATATACCATTGAAGCTGATTCTGTCTGTGCTGTAGAGGTAAAGGTGCCTGAGCGTAAGCCACTTCCTCCTAATCTTAAGTATGTTTTTCTAGATGATACGAGAGCGTACCACTATTGTTAGTGCTAAGCTTAATGATGACCAGCTGTCTGCTTTGATGTGTGTGCTTATGAAAAACAGGAAGGCTTTAGGTTACTCTTTGGATGATATTAAGGGCATCAGCCCTGATATTTGTATGCACAGGATAGAGCTGGAGGAGGGCCACAAGCCTTACAGACAAGGTCAACGCAAGTTGAACCCGAAGATGCAGGAAGTTGTTATGGCCGAGGTGATGAAACTACTCGATGCAGGTATTATTTATACAGTTGGCAACTTCAAGTGGGTTAGCCCAGTTCAGGTAGTTCCGAAGAAATGAGGGACTACCGTAGTTAAGAATGAGAAAAATGAATTAATACAAACACGAGTTGTGACAGGGTGGCGGATGTGCATTGATTATAGACAGTTGAATGCCGCCACCAAGAAAGACCACTTCCCCCTCCCTTTTGTTGACCAAATGACTGAAAGACTTGCTTCTAACAAATTTTTCTGTTTTCTAGATGGATATTCAAGGTTCTTTCAGATCCCTACTCATCCGGATGATCAGAGTAAGACCACTTTTACCTGTCCACAGGGTGTTTTTGCGTACCGTAGGATGCCCTTCGGATTGTGTAACGCCCCAACTACCTTTCAGAGGTGCATGATGGGGATTTTTTCTGATTATATAGAGAACATTATGGAGGTATTTATGGATGATTTCTCAGTTTATGGTAATGACTTTGATCGTTGTTTAGCTAATCTTGATAAAGTCATGCAGCGTTGTATTGATGTTAATCTTGTTTTAAACTTGGAAAAGTGTCAGTTTATGGTCAATGAGGGAGTTGTATTAGGGCATCTAATTTCTGATAAGGATATACATGTTGACAAAGCAAAAGTGCAGGTGATTGAGCAATTGCCTCCTCCCGTGAATGTTAAAGGAGTGAGGAGTTTCCTTGGTCACGCTGGTTTCTATCGGCGTTTCATTAAGGATTTTTCAAAAATTGCTAAACCACTTACACAATTGCTCCTTAAGGATGCTGTCTTTAAGTTTACTAATTAGTGCCTTTTAGCTTTTAATAGGTTGAAGGAGGCTCTAGTTTCTGCACCAATCATTCAGCCGCCTGATTTGGATCTCCCATTTGAGATTATGTGTGATGCCAGCGATTATGCGATCGGTGCAGTTTTGGGACAGCGGAAGAACAAAGTTTTGAATGCCATATACTATGCGAGCCGAACTCTGGATGAGGCTCAAGTCAACTATTATACCACTGAGAAGGAGTTTCTAGCTGTAGTTTTTGCCTTAGATAAATTTCGATCTTATTTGTTAGGTTCTAAGGTTGTTGTTTATACTAACCATGCAGCGTTGAAGACTCTATTTCTTAAGAAGGATGCAGAGCCGAGGCTGTTGAGGTGGATACTCCTTTTGCAGGAGTTTGATTTGGAGATCAGAGATAAGAAAGTAGCAGAGAATGTGGTGGCTGACCATTTATCTCGTCTGCAGCTGACAGAAAGGGAGGATTCGTTACCTATTAATGATTCTTTTCCTGATGAGAGTCTGTTAGCTATTACTACTTTAGGGTCTTATCCACCTCCGTGGTTTGATGATTTTGTTAACTTTGCTGTGACAGGTAGGATACCACCCGAGCTTTCATGGCAGCAGAAGAAGCGGTTCGCTTATGATGCTAGACAATACTTTTGGGATGATCCTTATGTTTTCAAGGAATGCGCAGACGGTCTTATCCGGAGATGCGTGCCTCAATATGAGGTGAAGGATATCCTAGAAGCTTGCCACTCTTCTGCCTATGGTGGTCACCATGGTCTGTCCCGAACTGTGGCAAAGGTACTCCAATCTGGTTTCTATTGGCCAACTTTGCATGCAGATAGTCGCAATTTTGTTGCTGAGTGCGATGCTTCTCAAAGATCGGGGATTATTTCCAAGAGACATGAGATGACACAGGTAGGCATTCTAGAGGTTGAGATATTTGATGTCTGGTGCATTGATTATCAAGGACCTTTTCCAAGCAGTCAAGGTAATAAATATATCCTCGTAGCTGTAGATTATGTGTCCAAATGGGTAGAAGCTATCGCTACTCCCTATTGCGACGCAAAGGCCATGATTAAACTGTTTATAAAGATTATTTTCCCTCGTTTTGGTGTCCGTAGGGTTGTCATTAGCGATGGGGGAATGCATTTTAAGGAGAAACAACTTAGTGCTTTATTGACTAAATTCGGTGTCCAACATCGTAGAGGTTTGGGGTATCATCCCCAAACTAGTGGTCAGGTTGAGATTTCTAACAGAGAATTGAAAAAGGTTTTAGCTAAAGTTGTTTCTAAATCACGGAAATATTGGAGTCTTCAGTTAGATGATGTCTTATGGGCTTATAGAACCGCGTTTAAAACGCCAATTGGGATGTCAACATTCCGATTGATTTATGGCAAGACATATCATTTACCTGTTGAGTTGGAGCGTAAGTCTTGGTGGGCTATTTGTGATTTGAATTTGGTTCCTAACCTCTCTCGTGAGAAACACATGACACAGCTGAATGAGCTGGAGGAATTTAGGCTGCTGGCCTATGATAATGCTAGGATCTACAAAGAGAAAACAAAGCGTTGGCACGATAAGAGAATCATCAAGCGCGAGTTCCATATTGGCGATAAGGTACTTCTTTTTAACGCACGTATCCGTTTATTTCCTGGTAAGCTGAAATCCAGGTGGACAGGACCCTATACGGTCACAGCAGTTACAAAATTCGGGTCAGTTGAATTGGAGACCTCTGCTGGAGAAAGGTTCAAAGTTAATGGCCAATATGTGAAACATTATCACGGTGCAGACGATTTCGTTGGGCAGGTCGAAGTACTATACTTTGACCCAATTTTAGAAGCTGCAAACTGAGGTAAAAAGGTCGTGCGGGACCTATTAAACCAGCGCTAACCGGGAGGCAACCCAGCTTGTAAATTTTTGTAATTAGGATCTTAATGGTTTTATTTCATTTGTTTTGCATTAGGAGCTTTTGTTATTTCCTTTTAATAAGCAATTCCTTGGTTTGAAAAATGTGCGCCTTTGAGAATTTTTGCAGGACCTTATTTTATGCAAAGTGCGTAGGGTGGTATACTGAATATTCATGAGAGAAGAACGGGAAATTGAAGTGGCAAAATGAATTTTTGACGATTTTGAGTTTAATTGCCAGCGTTTGCAGTCGATCGACTAAGTTACTAAGTCGATCGTCTGTGGAGGAAAAGGCAGAAGCTACTGTGTAAGAGAGATTGGTTGATCGACTGGGTCATGTAGTCGATCGACCACCACGCGACAACCAGAAAAGCTGCATAAGGGGATCCTGGTCGATCGACTGAGTCAGGTGGTCGATCGACCACTGCGCGAATTCAGAATGCACGATTAATAAGGGAAGTTCTAACTCCTTATTCATTCATTCATTATACTCTTAATTGAAAAAAAAAATCAATCAGAGGAAACCCTTGTCTTCCCCTTCCTTGAGATTTTCCTGCAAATATCCCCTTTTACTTCGATTTTCTTGCCTAAATCTTCAAGTTCTCGTCAAAGGAAGCAAAGATGACAAAAGGAAAGCAGGCGATGTACGAAGGGCAGTCCAGTTAGGGAGCTGCTAAACGGCCACGGGGTCCGCCGCTAATGATTGAGGACACCACGGATAGTCTGCCTGACTATCCGCAGGTTACTTTTTCTTCTTCAACTCAGCGTGCTAAGTTCGCTCTCTTTGTCGCAAAAATGAAAGTTACAGCCACTCGATTTCTTCACAAGCCTTCTTTAGAGAAATTAGGCTGTTTTGAGTCTGTTGTGTCCCTGCTAAATGGGACAGGAATGTCGGGTCTTGTGGACATGGCTGAGTTCACTTACTACACTTTGACCCTTGAGTTTTTCTCGTCTTATGCTTTTGACCTGGCTTCTTTTGAGGATAACAGGAGTAGCCCTTGAATTTCTTTTCGGCTATTCAATGTCACCTACTCCCTGACATTAGCCGACTTTGCTGGATTTTTGGGTCTTTACTTCGAGGGTAACACCTCGGAAACTTCTGATGTTCACCGGGTCATGTGGTCATGTATTAGTGACTGGAACGGCCCTAAGAGGACGGGCACTTCCGTCCACTTGCCCCATTTTCGCTATTTTCTACGGCTAATGGGTAATACCATTTTCGGCCGTAAAGAGTCAAATAATGTGAATAACATTGAACTGTATATCTTGGCGGGCTATCTGAACATTGAAAGTCGGGTAGCGCGTATCTATAACATCACTTATCTGACTGCCGCTCACTTTCAGACTATAAGTGAGGGCACTTTAGCCACTATTGCTTGTGGCGGGTTGGTGACGCGTATCGCCAACCGTCTAGTTCTACTTTTCCCTTGAGAGGAGGCCCCTATTGACCCTGACCTACGCTTCATATATCTTGCCTACACGAGGTCCGTGAAGTGGGTCGATAGTCGGAGTGTAATACTCCGTATTTATATGTCTTGGGGGTACTCTATCGAGTAGCCCTTACTCTGTCGAGTAAGGGCAAGTTGCGAAGATAAATAGTTTCTGACCTGTTGGGCACTCGATCGAGTAGCTGGGGCACTCGATCGAGTAGGGGGGTACTCGATCGAGTACCTTGGGTACTCGATCGAGTGTCCGGTTTTACGGGGGAGTTTTCTCGGGTTTTGTTAATTACGCGATTAAGGTATTTAAACCAATTCGTCTTTGTTCTAAATCACTTTTTACAAAACCTAAAACCTGTTTAAGAGAGAAAGCAACTTGTCTTCTTCCTAATCGCGTTCTTGACAATTCCCGGAGTTCAGACGGTCGGTTTGCATCGTAGTTTGTGTCGTTGGATTCCTTGCGTCGAGGGTAAGCTTTTAATGTAATTTATATAATGTTTTGTTAAGATTAGTGAAACCCTAATTTAGGAATTTGGGGTTTTTATGAATAGTAATTGAATAGTAGTATCTATGTGTTGTATGGTAGGAGGAGAGTTCATAGAAGAGGCGTTTTGAGACAAATTGTAGATACCGTCTGCGTGTTGTGCTTTCCAGGTAGGATTTCCTACTCGGTATTAGTCCCATAATGGGATATTGGTGATGTCTTTGTAGTTAGTTGTTTGATATGATGATTGTGATTGTGATTGTGATTGTGGTTGTGTTTGTTGATGGTTCTCGAGATGCGTTCTCGGCCGAGTGGGGTCACTTGCGGGAGTGATCTCACGCCCTAGTTTCGCCCTTCGTGGAACCCGCCACGAAAGGGGATGTGCACATTAATGGACGGGGTTATCGCTCGTACGATGAGCGGGGCTTAGGTGGGAACGGCTGCGGTCCCCCATCGCGGCGGCCGGTCCGGTGGACGGTCGGTATTGAGATGATGGGAGTTGGTGGTGTATGTGTGTGTGTGACAGTTGGTGTTTGTCTTATTGTGGTTATCTATATTGATTGTGTGATTAGTACTGACCCCGGTGTTGTTTTGTAAAACTTGCGGTGATCCATTCGGGGATGGTGAGCAGATATTGAACAGGTATAGAGATGATACTGGGATAGCTGGGATGGCCACGACATGACGATAGAGTCTTCCGTTTGTAGTTTAGTTTTATTTACATTTCGATTGAGAAATGGATAGTTTGGAATAATGTATTGTGCTTTCAGTTTGGTTTCGAGGATTGTACTTATTCATTAAATTACATATAATAAATGTTGTTTCTGTTTTGTCTATTTGATTATCATACCTCGGGCAACCGAGATGGTGATGTCTTCATACCTGAGTGGTCCTGGTAAGGCACTCGGAGTATGGGGGTGTTACAAATGGTATCAGAGCGACGATCCTGAAACCTGTAACCAATGAACTTAATGAACATAGGGAGTCAATTAAAATGAACCCGGGGTAAAAGTTGTAGGAGCTAGTGCAAAGGCTTGGGAGACGTCCTAAAGCCGCAAGGGGTCGCCCTACAACTTTGAACCGGTCACATGGGAAAGTGTTTGTCGAGTCGTATGTGTGTTTGGTTAACTGGTTTATGAATGTGATGGAATGTGTTAATTGTTGGATGTTGAAGTAGAAAGTTGAGCATGTGAAAGAAAATGGTGATATGAGGAAACTTGTTGATGAAATATATAGAACTGTGGTTGGAATGAGAAACATGATGGATGATTCATAATGTGACATAATAATAACATGCGAATAGAAATGTTGTGTTGTACACGTATATTTTGTCTGCATAGAGTTGTATGATAAGTTTATGTACTTGTCCACGATTGTTCATGGGTATATGTTGTAAGAAGTGTGTAGCTGTAATTGATGAATTAGTTGGAAGAGATTAAGTAAGTAATTGCATAAGAATATGAAATTCATGGGTGGAGCATGTTTATGTGGGTAAATCGTGATTGACAAGTTAAATAACCTATGTGCATGATGAATGTTGTTGCTTGATTTTTGAAAATAGTAACGTATGATTACGAATACTGGTTTTATGAGTTTTGGACTGGTTTTGTTTGCTTGGTTGTTGTTTAAGTCGTTTGGGAAGTAAAAATCAATAGTTGTGTTTTTCGTTTATAAAGAGGTTGTCTTTAAACTGTTATAACTTGAGATGCATAAATGCTTTTGATGTGATTCCAATTGGAGATGATAGCTTGTCCTTTTACGATTCTAACGATAGGTCACACGCCCAAATTGACCAAGTAATGAGTGAGTTATGACTGTTCTGGCGAAAAACTGGACAAAGTCTTGAGAATTAGGGTACTCGATCGAGTATCCTTGGTACTCGATCGAGTAAGGGGGAACTCGATCGAGTACCTCAGTTACTCGATCGAGTAGCCCTGGTGATTTGTTTTACGTGCTTCTGATCTTGACCTACTCGATCGAGTGGCCTGTACTCGATCTAGTGACCCCTGTTTTGGGTAATATGCTTATCTTTTGAATTCGTTGCATATTATGTTTAATTCAAAGTTATTATTTTGCTCTTTTATGCATTGTTTTACATGTATATTGGTCTTGACGCGTAAGTTACCCAATCTTGTGGTGTAGTGAGTGGCACCTGTGGTGAGTATGAGTTCGGTGGGAGGACATGAGTTATATGTGTTGTGATAGATAGTGGAAAAAGAAAAGGAAGATTGGTATGGTGTATAGAGACATAGAGCATGTTTTGTGAGATGAGATGAGTGATATGTTTGTATGTTGAGTAACATAAAAGTAAGTGAATGTGGGCAAAGGATGATGTGAGTCTAAGGAACGTGAGAATGAAAGGATTGAGAGTAAGGATATGGATAGTGACAACCTGAGATGTGTAAAGAATTATGGAGGGAGGTAGTTAAGAGCCGTGTGGGTTAAGAATATACATAATGAAAGTTCGTTTTAAAGGGGTTGAGAAGAGTGGTATATAGTGAACTTTGTGGAGACATGTCGCGGGGTGGAGATTTGGCCTTTTAAGAGATGAAACTATTGTGGGTTTTCCTTGGGCAATTAGCGGTATGAAAGGAATTTTGATTTCTAGAGATGTAAGAAGGAGATGCAATTGTTGAACAAGAAACGTTGATTTTATGGATGGATTAGTGGCAAGGGTGATTGATGACATAATAAGAGAATATTTGTGGTAAGAAAGAGTGAGATGATATCGATATGAAATAATTAGATGTGAGTTTTGGAGCAGTGAGAACGAATCGGATTTCTAAAGAGTTAGCTAGAAGGAATAAGGAGTTGAACTATTAATTGGTATTATTGAGTGTAAAGAGAAAATAAGGATAAAAGTAAGCTGAGGAAAATATTCACCGGAGTCATGTGATATAAAGGTAAGGAATCATTGAAATGTGTGATAGCGTCACGAGGATGTTAGTTAATGGTTATAGAGGAGTTTTGGGACAACATGATTAGTAATGAGTTTCGAGGAATTAAGGAAAGTAAGAAGTTGGTAGAATATTTGCACGATACGAGATTTTTGGTGGAGAGTTAGATGATGATACAATTAAGGATAGTATTGGGAAGAATATTGAGGTAATTTTGTTGATGGATTCGATGTTTGTTATTTGGGATGTCAACCAAAGATAGGAAAGAAATCGTGATGTTTAGAGATAAGTGTAAGAGGTTTGATGTTCGGACAGTGGTAGTGTTATCGTTTGTGGTGTTGTCACTAGTGGTTAAGAGTGATGGTATATTAGAAAGGTAGCAATTCTAAAGAGGCTGATTTGGTAGGGACCTGATTGTTGTGTATGATTGTGAGAGAGTATAAGATGTGGTTAGACGAGGCGGATGCTAATAGTTGAATAGTAAAGGTATGGTTATATTTGGCAGGAAGTGATGGTTGTGCGAATGGGGGAATATGTTATGAGGGGCATATGAGTTAAACTCGGGCGACAGGTAACCTTTATCGAGTGGTAACTTACGTGGTCAGGATTGACTAGTTGGTTGTGATTACGGGTCTATGATATGTGTAAATGTTTGTGTGAGGTTCTGACCTCACAAGAAGTGGTATGGTGTGATAATTATAAAGCTGTTTTATGAATGTTCTGTAATATATATGTTGGACACGGTAGTTTAATTGAATGATATCCAAAAAGGTAATAATTTGATTAATTTGACATGGCTAGTTATAATTTTATGTGTATTAGTAACACATGTGTATTCCGTGAAATGGTAGAGATGATGTTCATGAGATGCTTATCTGTTTAATTCATATAATATGTTGCGTTGTGATTGAGTAAAGTGGATTTGAGTAAGTTTTCTTGTCCGAAAGGTTATTTCCGAGTCAGTATTTATGGAATTGAATGTAGCTGTGATGTCTATCGATGTGGTTGTGGTGCCTCCGGTGGTGAGCCGGGCACGGTATTTAATATTGTGATGCGGGTATTGTCGCATTGTGGTGTGGCTGCTGGTGGCGGTGTTGTGATGCCGTCACCGGTTGTGGTGGAGTAGGCGGGATGATTATGATACGAGTTTTCGAAAGTGCATACCAGTTATACATAGATTGTTGTTTTGTTTGCTGTTGTTCTTTGTGAGTTTTGGTTGAACATGTAGACAGTTGTCTTGCTTATTGATGTTTTCTTTACCAGGTTAAGTTAAGAATGAGGTAGAGTATGATATGAAATAGAGTTGAATATGTTTTCGTTGTTGTCATGGTATAGTGATGTTCTATTGATGGGACACGGTTGTGAGAGGTTGTTACAGTAATTTTGATCTTGTTCTAGATAAGGCTTTAGTAGACATGGTAATGGCAAGTGAGTCGTAGAACATGTGTGGTAATGACCCGAAGATGCGGTGGTTCATAATCTTTTGTTGAGAAAGTGAGTGTAGGGTATTGGGAATTAGTGTCATGTTAAGTTGTGTATGAGTTTTGCGGTAATGGAAGAAAGAACTTGATGATCTAGTGTGCGTGTACATAACGAGTGTGGATCGTGAGTTATGCTTCTGGGAGATAAGTGCCTTACATAGAGAGGTATGTTGTTTTGCAGAAATAATGGAGAGTTAGTATGGTGATTTTGCTACGAGTTTTGAGGTATAGGTTAGATGGTGTGACGAATGAGTTGAGGTATGAGGAATGTTTAAGTAAGAGAGCCTTGGATATATGCATAGCGAGTGTTTAGATTATAAGCGGTTATCTTACACATGTGGTGGTAAAGAGAGTAATGAGATGTATCTAGTATTTAGTATTAGTGAGTTACGAGGACGTAACATTTATCTTAAGAGGAGTAGGATGTGATAAAAGAGATTTTGATAGGTGTGCATATGGTAGTATATTTGAAAGTAGAGTGTTGGTGTAGCATAAGATATGGATTTGTATATGTTGTGGTTGATAGTGTTAAAAGGTCACGGACGTGCTTGTAGTAGTTTGATGCTAGGAATGCGAGAATACTTCGATAGTGTTGACAATTGGATGATGAGATTATGAGTGTGAGTAAACTTCGAGGACGAAGTTCCTTTTAAGGGTGGTAGAATGTAACATCCCGTTTGATGTCTATGAGTGTCTTGATTTTGGATTTGATAGTGGATGATATTATGGAGCTAGCAGCGTTAGAGGATGGTAGTTGGTTATGTATGGAGTTGGTGTCGTGAGAGATATATATATGTGGAGTTGATACGATATCGTGAGCCATGTTGTGGAGGTAGGAATAGTTAGTGGAGTTGGTGTTACGAGTTCATGTTTGGGTTGGAGTTTTGTTTCGAGTTCTTAGTTACGTTGTTGTGTCTTGATCGAGTTAGCATGTTTGTTTTTATGTATGGGTTGAACTTCGGGGACGAAGTTCCTTTTAAGGAGGGAAGACTGTAATACTCCGTATTTATAAGTCTTGGGGTACTCTATCGAGTAGCCCTTACTCTGTCGAGTAAGGGCAAGTTGCGAAGATAAATAGTTTCTGACCTGTTGGGCACTCGATCGAGTAGCTGGGGCACTCGATCGAGTACCTTAGGTACTCGATCGAGTACCTTGGGTACTCGATCGAGTGTCCGGTTTTACGGGGGAGTTTTCTCGGGTTTTGTTAATTACGCGATTAAGGTATTTAAACCAATTCGTCTTTGTTCTAAATCACTTTTTACAAAACCTAAAACCTGTTTAAGAGAGAAAGCAACTTGTCTTCTTCCTAATCGCGTTCTTGACAATTCCCGGAGTTCAGACGGTCGGTTTGCATCGTAGTTTGTGTCGTTGGATTCCTTGCGTCGAGGGTAAGCTTTTAATGTAATTTATATAATGTTTTGTTAAGATTAGTGAAACCCTAATTTAGGAATTGGGGGTTTTTATGAATAGTAATTGAATAGTAGTATCTATGTGTTGTATGGTAGGAGGAGAGTTCATAGAAGAGGCGTTTTGAGACAGCTGTAGATACCGTCTGCGTGTTGTGCTTTCCAGGTAGGATTTCCTACTCAGTATTAGTCCCATAATGGGATATTGGTGATGTCTGTAGTTAGTTGTTTGATATGATGATTGTGATTGTGATTGTGATTGTGGTTGTGTTTGTTGATGGTTCTCGAGATGCGTTCTCGAAAGTGGGGTCACTTGCGGGAGTGATCTCACGCCCTAGTTTCGCCCTTCGTGGAACCCGCCACGAAAGGGGATGTGCACATTAATGGACGGGGTTATCGCTCGTACGATGAGCGGGGCTTAGGTGGGAACGGCTGCGGTCCCCAGCATCGGGGCTGGTCCAAAGTGGACGGTCGATTGAGATGATGGGAGTTGGTGGTGTATGTGTGTGTGTGACAGTTCAAATTTGTCTGTTTGTCTTATTGTTGTTATCTATATTGATTGTGTGATTAGTACTGACCCGGTGTTGTTTTGTAAACCTGCGGTGATCCATTCGGGGATGGTGAGCGGATATTGAACAGTATAGAGATGATCTTTGGGATAGTTTGGGATGGCCACGACATGACGATAGAGTCTTCCGCTGTAGTTTAGTTTTATTTACATTTCAGTTGAGAACAGATAGTTTGGAATAATGTATTGTGCTTTCAGTTTGGTTTCGAGGATTGTACTTATTCATTAAATTACTTATAATAAATGTTGTTTCTGTTTTGTCTATTTGATTATCATACCTCGGGCAACCGAGATGGTGATGTCTTCATACCTGAGTGGTCCTGGTAAGGCACTCGGAGTATGGGGGTGTTACACGGAGTCCGTGGAAGATTGATTCTTTCATCTGCGACCCCATCCCTGTCCTTGGCCTCCCTCCTATTCTGCCCCTTACAACTCTTTCGAGGGCAGCTCGCCCGCCCTTTTCTAGCTACAGGCATCCTATTGGGGCGGGCACTGCTACTGCTAGCACCTCGAGGCGGGCTCATGCCTCATTTTCAGAGGCCTCCTCCTCTTCTACTCCTGCTCCCACGGGTTACCCGACCACTTTCCGCCCCCTACACCTATGGTTATCCCTCCGGTCATGGACCAAAGGGGGATTTCACGTGTGTTGAGTGACTTGTGCAGGAGCTTTGATCAGCACAGACTAGCCACGACCTTGGCCCTGTACCCAGTTTATGAAGAGTACGCTCGGACGGGGATGCTCCCACGAGGTGCCTGGACTCACCCGTCCTTCTTTGTTCCTCCGGTGAGTGGCTACCCTCAGCCTGCCAGGAGACCTCCTCCTAGTACTACTACTACTGCCGCTGCTGCTGAGGCAGAAGATGAGGAGGATGACTCTGGGTCAGACGAGGATAATGGTTCCGAGTATGACGGTGGAGATTAGATGCTTGTGACCTCCCCTGTTTTTGGCTGGTTTGGGGAGGTCGTCTTTTGTGAGTTTCCGATCCCTCTTTATTAGTTTCTTCTTATTTTGTTGTGCTTTTATTCTTCCCTATTTCTGCTGGTGATTTGCTGCTGAGCACAATGGGGACATTGTGCGTTTTGGTTTGGGGAGGGTATTTGCATATGTCTTTTGCATCTGCATTTGTTTTTTTCTTGTATTTCAGTCACACGTTTACTGCATTTTAGCTTGCATTTGTGTTATTTCAAAAAAAAAAAACAAAGAAAAAACAAACCGAAAAATTTCAAAAAAAAAAATCATAAATATCACGTTTACTTTTGCATATAGTCGAGTCGGATTGGAGTTTATTAATGATGACATTGCACTATTAGTCAAATATATGCCATTCCTTGCCTTTTCACAACTGCTTAGCGAGAATTTAAAGTGATTTATCAAATTTTGTTGTGGAATTAACTTCGGGTTATTAGACTTGACTCATTATTTTTGGCAAACTACTTATACTTTCTGAGATATAGAGCCTATAACTGGTGACATTCATGACCAGTTAATTTAGGATTGAGAGTAGTACTCCCGTCATTTCATGTTTTGCACGTGTATGAGTTTTGATTGCTTATTGCCTATACGCATCGGTTTGTGGACGGTATTACGTGTTTTGAGAACTATTACATCTTCCCCTTTCTCATTTTGCCCCATTAACTCCACTATAAGCCATATCTGCCAGTTGCCCTTAACTACATCCCATACTAGCCTACCATTGTGTCGAGCTAAGAAGTAGTAGAGGAATTTGTCGAATTATAGCAGTTTTGGTTCGTTTTTGTAATATTGGAGTGAGTATTTATGAGAAGTGCAAATGTGTCAGCCTAAAATAAAGAAACTCAGAAAACAAAAGAATGAAAAAAAAAAGAGAGAAGTTGATCTGGGCAGTGAGTTGAGTCCACCAGAGTTGGTCGATCGACTGCTGTTTCTGGTCGATCGACTGCCCTTTCCAGAAAAAGAAAAAGAAAAAAAAAACAGAAAGAAAGAAAAAAAAAGGAATTTGAAAAAAAATAATAAGAAAAAAATTCGGCTGATTTGAGAACACATCTCATGTGCTTACTTTATAAATTGGGGGTGTCCTTTTTGGGATAGTGTGTTGCCTAGACATTTAGAGGCAATGGTTCATATTTTAAGTTGGATGAACGGGATGCGGTTTCTGATGGTTTGTTAGGTACTAGCTTGGCTCTTACCCTCACATTTCCATACTTATTTTGCCCTTTGTTTCCCACTTAGCCTCACATATCCAAATCTTGCAATAGTTCGGCGTGTAATAGTCCTTGACGGTGGTTATGCATGTGCACGGTAGCTAGAATCATTATTCATACTAGTCAAGCATACATGTTTTGTCGGTCACAGTCTAGGTGAGAGTCTGTATTTCCTTCCCTCTCTTCTACATATATTCTTACCATTTGCCTTGCTGAGGGAAGAGTGACCCGAGAGAGTCCAAATTTATGAGTCTTGCAAGGTCGAACGCCCGATTTAATTCCATGATATTCATAAATTTGTTCACTTGATTTGAGCTTTGCAGTAGTTGGTTATGTGCATTAAACGGTTTGGCATTGACTTGTAGCTAGCTCTGAGATATTTTCCTTTCCATTAGGCTTTTATTTGGGTCATAGTGCTTGCTTGGGGACAAGCAAGGTTTGGTTTGGGGAGGTTTGATACGTGCATATTCTATACACTTTATTTGCAGTTTTGGCACGTATTTCCATGTGTATTTGTTAGCTTTAAGCTACTATTTCTCCCGAAACGGTTTACTTTGCGATTTCTATGACTTATTGTAGGAATGAGCAGAAGTAGGCTAAATCAAGCCTAAATCATCATCCGGAAGCTGCTTTAGGGGAACTTGGAAGATGGGAGCTCGGACTTGTCCACCTCGGGATGCGTGCATTGGAGTGAAGTGTCTGATTTGAAGAGAGGAGGACTTACTGCACAGCTCAGTTGGTCGATCGACCAACCTCTTAAGTAGATCGACCGTGGAACTTCAGCGGATGCTACTGTACTGCACTCACTAGTCGACCGACCATGCTACTCAGTCGATCGACCGGGTTTCGAGGCTGAGATTTATTTTTCGTGTTAGACTTTTAAAAGCCCAATTGTAATTTACTCTTTTGGCATCGTTTATCAGTAGAACGCAGAATAATTTTTGGTTATGCTTTTTATTATTCAAGAACTCAGTTTTAGATCTAGCTCAGAGGCAGAAAACGGAGACGACGGAATTCCGGATTCGATTACTTTGTTCATCATTTAATTAGTAAGCTTTTATGCAATTTCCTTCTTCTTGAATTTCTTGTTAATTCATTTCTTGTTGTTACCAATTTAATTTCAGCAATTCAGTATTTTGTCTTTTGTCTCTAATTCAATTCAATCATGTCAATCTTATTTTCTGCCTTTCAGTTTGCAATTGTTGTAGTTTTAATCATGCATAGCTAATTACCTTGATTGGGAACAAGGTGAGCCATGGCATAAATTAGGGTTGTTTTGTTAGTATGATTTCTTCCGTATCGATCTTATTACCTTTTGATAAACCCGTCTTGCTAGATTGAAAGATTAGTGGGTTAGGCTTTCATTTGGTTGGAATTTCCTTTGAGCGAAAGCTTTGAGAAATTCTTGGGAATTAGAAGACCGTAAGGTATTTGAGCATTGATCGAAAGGCCTGCTCTTACTCCCTGAGACTGTTACAAGACCTCTACTATCCCTTTGTGATCTGACCTTAGCCATGGTGAACCGAAGTTCCTGATCTTCTTTTTATATTGTTGAGAAATTTCATATTTTAGCAACTAGTCATTAGAAACAAACAAATTCAAAACCCCCATTTAATTGTTACTTTTTTAGACTGAAAATAGCAAATAGAATTGATCTTGTCTCTCTCTGGTTCGACCCTTACTATCACTAGCTATAGTTTTAGTTCGGCTTTATAAATTAAATTTTGATACAAAACAACGGTATCAAGCTTCCTGTCCAATAATTCGCTCGTCCCGAGCTAAAAAAGATCATCCTGAGCCTCAACCCGATCGGGTTGAATTTATCCCGAGCGGGTTAAGCTGTGTCCCGCTCTACTTGAGCTTGCCCCGCATGGGTTGGGCTGTTGTTCCCCTTTTTTCTTGCTTTT
The DNA here is from genome assembly GCF_048544455.1 of Silene latifolia. Classification (NCBI taxonomy): domain Eukaryota; kingdom Viridiplantae; phylum Streptophyta; class Magnoliopsida; order Caryophyllales; family Caryophyllaceae; genus Silene; species Silene latifolia. The sequence goes on from NC_133538.1 coordinate 322,366,719, forward strand.
GAGCCAATGATCGTTCTATATACTCTTTTATTCTTCATCCTTGGTCATCATTCTTGCCTCCTCTTCATACTAGTCCATCCAATATCGTCAAAAAGCTTCCAAATATGCATGGGAGACGGGAATTTCCGCCTAATTATCTTCTTTCCTACAAAACATACAAAATGCACTAGGAAAGCAAAATAGAAAGCATTTGATGGATAAAATGGCTATGGAATGCTATATTATTATGAAAAATAGGCTCAATTGGGGGACTAAATGTGCGCAATTATGAGTCACATCAAATATCCCCATATCGAACCTTTACTCGTCCCGAGTAAAGAGGTGACTAAAACTAGACCTTTATTTAAGCTATCCTAATAATATAACCGATATGAGACAATTAGCGGGTCTCACTCCTCCCCTTCAACTCATAACAAGACAACCCTGAGGTAGGGTGCCTTCTTCCAAGGCAAGGTGGGGCTTGCCATAATGGTGATACATCCAAACATTAAAGCACACAAAACAAGTAATGGATGCATCTATAAAAGAATAGCCACTTTCCTCATCTAAGTGGCGGAAATTATCTACATGGGAAGCAATCTAAGGGTACACATTCCATCATAGATACGGTTTTTTCAAACTACTAAGCGAAGAAGGATACCCAAAAATCACCTCCAAGTTGTGTCAAGCTAGGGTACCTTTGTCCCCAATCGTTAAATGCTTTCGTCAAGAGTAGACTCTCTATGGTGTTAGAAACACTGGAGGATCGCGGAATTCCCCTTCTTGCCTAGACAAGAAGAAGGGTCGTCCCCTCTCTGCCATGCACAAAAGTGGATTCGATAGAAAAAGGGATCAATATGTTTTGAGTTTCATATGGAGTTTGCTTTTGTTGTTGTTATTCCCCCCAATTTTTTGTGGCATTTCACATTTGAGAACACTTTCTTTTTGCCATTTCTTTTGATGTTTGGCATTTCAGTACTTGACAACTTTCAACTTTTTGCATTTTCTTTTGAATATTTTCAAAGCTACCCCATTTGTAGGGAGGGTGCTTATATTTGAAGCATAGGAGTTTTCATTTTTGTTACTCCTCTTTTATTTTGATGCATTTGCAAACTTTTTGACTTTCATTTCAATGCTTGAACTCAAATTTGAACAGTTTTTGTGCCCATTCCCTTTTTGATGACAAAATATGGTAGAACATGGATGATGGATGGTTGCATGGCTTCAAGGGTCACCTTGGAATAAACGGTAGCCAAGGAGTTATCACACCACAAGGTACTCTTGACTAGGCCTTAATCCATGGGTCAAAGGATACTAGTATGACACATCCTAGGGTGTTTTAAAAGTATTCTAACAAGCAAAGTCATAAGAAGAAAAAGTATCTACAAGGGCCTTATATACACTTATCAAGCTTCTCAAATAGTTGCTTTCACAAAATTTTCCTAAATGCAACTATATGCCATGATGCAACTATCATTTATACAACCTAATGCAAATGCTTCTACCAACTAGTATGCCAAATAATCTAAATGCAATCCTATAATCACATTGTTTATACCGCATCAATCAAAATAAAGCCACATAGTCATTAACATAAAGAGGAAAAAGGAGATTGGAAAGATCATACCATACGGTCTTCAATATCCTCATGTCTCGGGTGTGGCATAGTCGATCAATGTGAAAAAGTACAAACAAACAAACAAACAAGTTCATACAATATATACAATTCTATCATTGAAAGGAATGAACATGTTTTTGATTTTTTCAATTTTTCAAATTTTTATGGTTTTTGATTAATGAAATAAAAAGACATGTTTTTGTATTTTTCAAAATTTTCAAAATTTATATATTTTAGAATATAAATTCCCAACCCCCACTTTATTTTTGACCTTGTCCTCAATGTACATGTAGGAGTAGGAATGGAAAAGAAAGTACATGTTTTTGGGATTTTTGAATAAATGCAATGATATGAATGAATGAATGCATGCTCTAACTAAATACAATTCTATATGACATACATAACAAATGAATGCAATCTAAACTACACTAAATGATGCATGTTCTTCACCTATGATCAAACCTCCCGAAACCGATTTAAACACTATTTCTAGTGTAGAAAGAAATAGGTTTGGTCATTAATGACTATGCATGAATTCTAGTCTATATGCAACTATCTACATGAATCATGTGAGATATATTACAATGCAAACTAATCTAATCATGTGAGATATATTACAATGCAACTATATTATATGAACTAACTAATATGAATGCAATATGAAATAAAATACAAATGCAAGCTTAAACTATATGATATATATATATATATATATGTCGCTTCATAGTTTAACCTCCCCAAACCGATTTTAAACACTATTGGTAATGTAGGAAGAAAGGGGTTTAATCATGAGGCAACTACATAAATACAACAATACATGAGAGATAGGGAAAAAAAGGGTTCTTACAATCATTGTAGGAGATGAAGATGGTAGATAGGAAGCATATATGGCTATGACACGAGCCAAATGAGAGAAAAGATGAATTTTAGCCTGAACCAGCTCGGGTTGGTTTCGTCCTGCTCAGGTTGGAAGCTACGACGCTCATTTTCTTCAGAATCCGCTCGGATTCTCAGGCAGGGAGCTTTTCTTTTTTTTCTTGTCTTTCAATCCGCGCGGATTGGACTCAGGATGAGCATATTTCGAGAAATTTCGACTCAACACCTTTTTAATGATAACAAAGTTTCTCACAAGCCCAAATTCTCTATTTTCTTTATTTCTTTACATTTTCCATCTTCTCAATTTCATTAATTTCCTTCAAGAAGCTCAATTAAAATATGAGATCCCTCCCTTTCATCTCTCATGCAATTTATTAAATGAATGAATGAATACAAAATTACGCTAAATGCATACATACAAATTAATGGTTATTGGGGAACTCCATCAAACCAATTATTTTAAATTGACAATTTCATAGAAAATTATCACTAGCACTCAAAGCACGTAGAGGTCGGTCAAATTCTTGGGGGTGAGATATAAATAGGCATGCATAACAACACAAGATTATGCAGTTGAAAAAGGGCCAAGTAAAAGACCGAACAAGCATGTGAAGAACATTATGACAAAAATCATAAGAGATATGATGGATGGAAGGAACATGAAATGGGTAGTTGGTTGGCAATTCACTCAACTCATCCTCCAAATAGTCAAAATCACCACATTCAATGCAAGTACTCTCATTATCATCTAAGGTGATTTTAAAGGTGTCTATTTGGGGTTCCCAAATGTCCTCATATTCCTCATCCCAATAAGGGCCATTATCAAAGGGGTTGTCATAACAAGGCTTACCAAGTTCAACACAATTGTCTCCCTCTAATATGTCATCCTCAAAGGGTGAGTTTTCACTCAAGCTCACATCCATATCACTCTCACCTTGCCCATAATCATCAAGTTCCATGGAAGTTGGTTTCATTGGTACACAAGAAGAGTAGGATGACGGCATCAAAGCATTGGTTTCAAAATCAAGAATGTACTCCTCCTTATCATCACTTTCTTCATCTATCACACAATCTTCCCAAGGAGGGGCAAATTTGTGAACATAGTGAGTTGGCTCAAGGTTATAGGAAGGTTTCTCATTCTCACAAATCTCATTTTCATCATAGTTTTCCTCAATGAATTTTTGAAACGTGGTTTTTATCGCTTCCATTCATTCCTTGACACTTTCAAATATGTTATGTATAGTTTGGTTGAGACATTGGATGGTCATGAACTCAACAAATTCCCAAAATTCCTCACAACTCATCTCACATATCCTACCACCACTCAAGTGAAATGCCAAGTTGCCGGTTTCAAGGTTCATGCCATTATAAACAACACAACATGCTTCATAATTTGAAAGAGTAAAACCATAATGCCAAGCATGAGTAATATAATCTTCAAATATTGCAACATATTTATCAAATGACTCATCTTCATATTGCCAAAAAGTGAATGTAGACATGATAAACATATGAAATAGAAGCAGTACAAGAAATAAAATTCCCAAGGAACCAAGATTTCTCAAGAAGAAGCACAACTAAAACTAGACAAAAGAACAGTTCAAATACACAACACCGTCCCCGGCAACGGCGGCATTTTGATGAGAGTGTCGTTGGGGCTCTCAATCAAACACATTTATAATTCTCAATAAAGAACTAGTTAGTGGTTACGTCGAGGCCGATCCATGGGACGGGGGGTACTCAAATTGTTCAACCTAATTATGGTTGTGCTTGGGATTGTCACAATTGTAATGGGTTGATGATTCTAATCTAATAAAAGCAATAAACAGGTAACAAAAGGAAAGATGTAATCAAATGACTAAAAGTGCTAGGATATCATGGGTTCATAGGGGATTCATGGGAGTTGATCATACAAACATGTTCTCAATTATATGCAAGCACTTATTGTGGTGATGGGATCGAGTTAGTGTATATCTTACAATCCCTAAGAACGTTTGGGTCCCGGAGCCGAATCGATTAGATTGTACAACACCTACAAGTCGACTTAGTCCTTCCTATTTAACAATATGCATGGTGTAATGAGACTCGAGTTGGTTTATGTCTTACAAGTCTCATTGAAAAGATAAGTGATGGGTAAAAAATGCAAGGATTCATAGGCTCGCATTTCATCAAGCATAACATGTTCATAAGTTAATATCATAACAAGCAAGCAAATAAATTATGTGAACATATTAGATTAAGCATGAATCATTCCCCATGTTTATTTCCCTTAATTACCCATTAATCCTAGCTAAAGAAAATACTCACTCATGATCAAGTTTAACATGATAATAAGGTTGTCAATCATACTAACAAAGCCAAACATGATGAACAAGTAAGAAACATTAACAATAATTAAAGCAAGAGTAAAAGAGATTATACCTATGAAGATGATTCCAAATAATAAAGCAAAGAATAAAAGAAGAGAACTTGATTGATTGATGAAAAGTTGTCAATTCTCCGATAATAACCCAATAATCTTCAATTACCCAATAATAAACTTAAACAATAATTAAAGGAAAGATTAATGTGTGATTTGTGGAAAGATTAAAGGATAATCTATTCTAATATATTCCTAATGAAAGCTTAATCTAATCTAAGGAAGGATGATCCTTTGATTATTACAAATAGAGTATTTATAGTGGTACATCATTAGGTTAAGCTGGGGTAGATTAGAAAATAGCATTGCTAAGTGTTTGAATAGGGAAATGCTCCTCTCGAAGGAGATGCGCGGATCACGTAGGAAGGAAAAGCTTCCTGTCCAATAATCCGCTCGTCCCGAGCTAAAAACAAGCATCCTGAGCCTCAACCCGAGCAGGTTGAATTTGTCCTGAGCGGGTTGAGCTGTGTCCCGCTCTACTTGAGCTTGACCCGCATGGGTTGGGTTGTTGTTCCCTTTTTTCTTGCATTTAAGCCAATGATCCTTCTATATACTCTTTTATTCTTCATCCTTGTTCATCATTCTTGCCTCCTCTTCATACTAGTCCATCCAATATCGTCAAAAAGCTTCCAAATATGCATGTGAGATGGGAATTTCCACCTAATTATCTTATTTCCTACAAAACATACAAAATGCACTAGGAAAGCAAAATAGAAAGCATTTGACGGATAAAATGGCTATGGAGTGCTAAATTATTATGCAAAATTGGCTCAATTAGGGGACTAAATGTGCCCAATTATGAGTCACATCAAATATCCCCAAACGAACCTTTAATTGTCCCGAGTAAAGAGGTGACTAAAACTAGACCTTTATTTAAGCTATCCTAATAATATAACCGATATGAGACAATTAGCGGGTCTCACTCCGCCCCTTCAAGTCACAACAAGACAACCATGAGGTAGGGTGCCTTCTTGCAAGGCAAGGTGGGGCTTGCCAAAATGGCGATACATCCAAGCATTAAAGCACACAAAACAAGTAATAATGGATGCATCTACAAAAGAATAGCCACTTTCCTCATCTAAGTGGCGGAAATTATCTACAAGGGAAGCAATCTAAGGGTACACATTCCATCATAGATATGGTTTCTTCAAACTACTAAGCCTAGAAGGATACCCATAAATCACCTCCAAGTTGTGTCAAGCTAGGGTACCTTTGTCCTTAATCGTTAAATGCTTTCGTCAAGAGTAAACTCCTTATGGTGTTAGAAACACTGGAGGATCACGGAATTCCCCTTATTGCCTAGACAAGAAGAAGGGTCGTCCCTCTCTGCCATGCACAAAACTGGATTCGATAGAAAAAGGGATCAATATGTTTTGAGTTTCATATGGGAGTTTTTGTTGTTGTTGTTGTTGTTGTTGTTGTTGTTGTTGTTGTTATTCCCCTCAATTTCCTGTGGCATTTGACATTTGAGAACACTTTCTTTTTGCCATTTCTTTTGATGTTTGGCATTGCAGTACTTGACAACTTTCAACTTTTTGCATTTTATTTTGAATATTTTCAAAGCTACCCAATTTGTAGGGAGGGTGCTTATATTTGAAGCATAGGAGTTTTCATTTTTGTTACTCCTCTTTTCTTTTGATGCATTTGCAAACTTTTTTACTTTCATTTCAATGCTTGAACTCAAATTTGAACAGTTTTTGTGCCCATTCCCTTTTTGATGACAAAATGTGGTAGAACATGAATGATGGATGGTTGCATGGTTTCAATGGTCACCTTGTAATAAACGGTAGCCAAGGAGTTATCACACTACAAGGTACTCTTGACTAGGCCTTAATCTATGGGTCAAAGGATACTAGAATGACACATCCTAGGGTGTTTTACAAGTATTCTAATAAGCAAAGTATTAAGGAGAAAAAGTATCTACAAGGGCCTTATATACAGTTATCAAGCTTCCCAAATAGATGCTTTCACAAAATTTTCCTAAATGCAACTATATGCCATGATGCAACTATCATTTATACAACCTAATACAAATGCTTCTACCAACTAGTATGTTTAATAATCTAAATGTAATCCTATAATCACATTGTTTATACCGCATCAATCAAAATAAAGCCACATAGTCATTAACATAAAGAGGAAAAAGGAGATTGGAAAGATCATACCATGCGGTCTTCAATATCCTCATGTCTCGGGTGTGGCATAGTCGATCATTGTGCAAAAGGACAAACAAACAAACAAGTATATACAATATATACAATTCTATACTAAAAAGGAATGAACATGTTTTTGACTTTTTCAATTTTTCAAATTTTTATGGTTTTTGATTAATGAAATAAAAAGCCATGTTTTTGTATTTTTCAAAATTTTCAATTTTTATGTATTTTAGAATATAAATTACCATCCCCTACTTTATTTTGGACATTGTCCTCAATGTACATGTAGGAGTAGGAATGGAAAAGAAAGTACATGTTTTGGGATTTTTAAATAAATGCAATGATATGAATGAATGAATGCATGCATGCTCTAACTAAATGCAATTCTATTTGACATATATAATAAATGAATGAAATCTAAACTACACTAAATGATGCATGTTCTTCACCTATGATCAAACCTCCCCAAACCGATTTAAACACTATTTCTAGTGTAGAATGAAATAGGTTTGGCCATTAGTTACTATGCATGAATTCTAGTCTATATGCAACTATCTACATGAATCATGTGAGATATATTACAATGCAAACTAATCTAATCATGTGAGATATATTAAAATGCAACTATATTGTATGAACTAACTAATATGAATGCAATATGAAATATAATACAAATGCAAGCTTAAACTATATGATATATGGTATGTTGCTTCATGGTTTAACCTCCCCAAACCGATTTTAAACACTATTACGAATTGTTTTAGCAGGATTTTCCTGAACGGATCCGGCCTGATTAGGAAGTAATTCGGGTATCTAGTTCTATATATTTGGTAAAGATTAAGGGATAAGAAAAAGACTTAAGTATAGAGAATATTGTTTATATTGTATGGAAGAACTGAGTACAGATTAGTATATATGATCGGATATTTTTAGAGTAATGACAGATAGAAAAAGTGTAGAAAAATTAAAGAGTCCTCAATTGATCCTCATTGTCTATTTACAAAAGCTATATATAGTTCTCATTGCTATTCTCAACGTTACAATGATCAACCACCTCCCCAAATGTAGGAGTTGTTGCCGGATTAATAGGGTATGTTCCCTATTAATCCGCTTGACTTATTCTTCTTTTAACGAATCTTCAGCCCTTTCTCTCCTTTCCGTCTTGATTCATAGATGATAGGATCTTTTGGTTGGACTTGGTCTTCCTTAAGTATAGGACACGATTATTTATATCCAACAATTGCATTTCTTGTTTATCCTTCTCAATCCAAACTGTTTTAATGATCTCACAAAGTTATTCTCAGACTTACCATCGTGGCTTCTCTTCCAGGATTTGGTAGCCTTCTTACTATAATATTCTTTAATAGCTGAACAGTAGTTAGACTTGTCCGGTCTCAGGTTACTTCAATCAGACTAATAAGGTCGGGCCAGGTTGGAGTCAGACCAGGCTAAACTGGGCCTAACACTAATGTAGGAAGAAAGAGGTTTAATCATGAGGCAACTACATAAATACAACAATACATGAGAGATAGGGAAAGAAAAGGGTTCTTACAATCATTGTAGGAGATGAAGATGGTAGATAGGAAGCATATATGGCCATGACACGAGCCAAATGACAGAAAAGAAGAATTTTAGCCTGAACGAACTCGGGTTGGTTTCGTCCCGCTCGGGTTGGGAGCTAGGACGCTCGTTTTCTTCAGAATCCAAACGGATTCTCAGGCAGGGAGCTTTTCAGTTTTTCTTGTCTTTCAATCTGCGCGGATTGGACTCGGGATGAGCATATTTCGAGAAATTTCGACCCAACACCTTTTTAATGATAACAAAGTTTCTCACAAGCCCAAATTCTCTATTTTCTTCATTTCTTTTCATTTTCCATCTTCTCAATTTCATTAATTTCCTTCAATAAGCTCAATTAAAATATGAGATCCCTCCCTTTCATCTCTCATGCAATTTATTAAATGAATGAATGAATGCAAAATTACACTGAATGTATAGATACAAATTAATGTCTATTGGGGAACTCCATCAAACCAATGATTTTCAATTGACAATTTCATAGAAAATTATCACTAGCACTCAAAGCACGTACAAGTCGGTCAAATTCTTGGGAGTGAGATATAAATAGGCATGCATAACAACACAAGATTATGCAATTGAAAAAGGCCCAAGTAAAAGACCGAACAAGCATGTGAAGAACATTATGGTAAAAATCATAAGAGATATGATGGATGGAAGGAACATGAAATGGGTAGTTGGTTGGCAATTCACTCAACTCATCCTCCAAATAGCCAAAATCACCACATTCAATGCAAGTACTTTCAATATCATCTAAGGTGATTTTAAGGATGTCTATTTGGGGTTCCCAAATGTCCTCATATTCCTCATCCCAACAAGGACCATTATCAAAGGGGTTGTTATAACAAGGCTTACCAAGTTCAACACAATTGTCTCCCTCTAATATGTCATCCTCAAAGGGTGAGTTTTCACTCAAGCTCACATCCATATCACTCTCACCTTGCCCATAATCATCAAGTTCCATGGAAGTTGGTTTCATTGGTACACAAGAATAGTTGGATGGCGGCATCAAAGCATTGGTTTCAAAATCAAGAATGTACTCCTCCTCATCATCACTTTCTTCATCTATCACACAATCTTCCCAAGGAGGGGCAAATTTGTGAACATAGTGGGTTGGCTTAAGGTTATAGGAAGGTTTCTCATTCTCACAAATCTAATTTTCATCATAGTTTTCCTCAATGAATTTTTGAAACGTGGTTTTTATTGATTTCATTCCTTCCTTGGCACTTTTAAATATGTTATGTATAGTTTGGTTGAGACATTGGATGGTCATGAACTCAACAAATACCCAAAATTTCTCACAACTCATCTCACATATCCTACCACCACTCAAGTGAAATGCCAAGTTGACGGTTCCAAGGTTCATTCCATTATAAACAACACAACATGCTTCATAATTTGAAAGAGTAAAACCATGATGCCAAGCATGAGTCATATAATTTTCAAATCTTGCAACATATTTATCAAATGACTCATCTTCATATTGCCAAAAAGTGAATGTAGACATGATAAACATATGAAATAGAACAAGTACAAGAAATAAAATTCCAAAGGAACCAAGATTTATCAAGAAGAAGCACAACTAAAACTAGACAAAAGAACAATTCAAATACACAACACCGTCCCAGGCAATGGCGGCATTTTAATGAGAGTGTCGTTGGGGCTTTCAATCAAACACATTTACAATTCTCAACAAAGAACTAGTTAGTGGTTAAGTCGAGGTCGATCCATGCGACGGGGGGTACTCAAATTGTTCAATCTAATTATGGTTGTGCTTGGGTTTGTCACAATTGTAATGGGTTGATGATTTTAATCTAATAAAAGCAATAAACATGCAACAAAAGGAAAGATGTAAACAAATGACTAAAAGTGCAAGGATATCATGGGTTCATAGGGGATTCATGGGAGTTGATCATACAAACATGTTCTCAATTATATGCAAGCACTTATTGTTGTGATGAGATCGAGTTAGTGTATATCTTACAATCCCTAAGAACGTTTGGGTCCTGGAGCCGAATCGATTAGATTGTACAACGCCTACAAGTCGACTTAGTCCTTCCTATTCAACTATATGCATGGTCTAATGAGACTCGAGTTGGTTTATGTCTAACAAGTCTCATTGAAAAGATAAGTGATGGGTAAAAAATGCAAGGATTCATAGGCTCGCAGTTCATCAAACATAACATGTGCATAAGTTAAAATCATAACAAGCAAGCAAATAAATTATGTGAACATATTAGATTAAGCATGAATAATTCCCCATGTTGATTTCCCTTAATTACCCATTAATCCTAGCTAAAGAAAATACTCACTCATGATCAAGTTTAACATGATAATAAGGTTGTCAATCATACTAACAAAGCCAAACATGATGAACAAGTAAGAAACATTAATAATAATTAAAGCAAGAGTAAAAGATAATATACCTATGAAGAGGATTCCAAATAATAAAGCAAAGAATAAAAGAAGAGAACTTGATTGATTGATGAAGAGTTGTCAATTCTCCGATAATAACCCAATAATCTTCAATTACCCAATAATAAACTTGAACAATAATTAAAGGAAAGATTAATGTGTGATTTGTGGAAAGATTAAAGGATAATCTATTCTAATCTATTCATAATGAAAGCTTAATCTAATCTAAGGAAGGATGGTCCTTTGATTATTACAAATAGAGTATTTATAGTGGTACATCATTAGGTTAAGCAAGGGTAGATTAGTAAATAGCATTGCTAAGTGTTTGAATAGGGAAATGCTCCTCTCGGAGGAGATGAGCGGATCACGTAGCAAGGAAAAGCTTCCTGTCCAACAATCCGCTCGTCCCGAGCTAAAAACGAGCGGGTTGAGCTTGTCCCGCTCTACTTGAGCTTGACCCGCACGGGTTGGGCTGCTGTTCCCTTTTTTTTGCTTTTGAGCCAATGATCCTTCTATATACTCTATTATTCTTCATCCTTGGTCATCATTCTTGCCTCCTCTTCATACTAGTCCATCCAATATCGTCAAAAAGCTTCCAAATATGCATGGGAGACGGGAATTTCCGCCTAATTATCTTTTTTCCTACAAAACATACGAAATGCACTAGGAAAGCAAAATAGAAAGCATTTGACGGATAAAATGGCTATGGAATGCTATATTAGTATGCAAAATAGGCGCAATTAGGAGACTAAATGTGCGCAATTATGAGTAACATCACATTATCACCCTTTGTTCCTCATACCATGACGGTTAATCCGTGTTTCGTTGATAATATTTGGTTAATTACATTTTAAAGGGTATTTTAAAACCTTTTATTTAAGTTCTTTACATTTCAAAACAAACATATTAGTCATAAACACAAAGTCATCCATGGTTCCATATACCATGTCGGTTTAAACCCGAGTACGATGATAAACATTGACTAATTACAAACAAATGAACTTAAAACAATTAATTCATAATCATTTTTCAAAACTACTCATGTCAAGCTTGTAAAACCGAACCCGACATCGAATATTGTCAATATAATGACGGTTATTCAAGTCTCGTTCCTCATATTGACACCAAAGCAGTCTAAATGACATTTTTAAACCAAGATGTGATCAAACACCCTCTCTCCAAACCATTTTACAAACATTTTGACAGTTAAAAGATGTCCCTTGGACAGTCTGCTGACCCGCGCCTAAACAGGCCAACCATTTTCAAGTTTTCAGACCAGGATAGGCCTGCTTGCATCGCCTGATGGCTCGCGCCTCAATAGGCTGCCTGATGCAGACCCTGCTTCCTTTCGAGCACTTGTCTAGCACGATCCCGACATCGGTTAACCCGAATACAAGACGGATCATATAGCAAGACTATCCCTTTTACATTGTATTTTCAAAACGCCTTTATAAGACAAATGGATCACGTTATGCACCATGAACCTAACTCGGTAAATGGATATTTAATTTCCGTCTTGCATGCAAATCAACACTAAATAAAACTTGATATCAATTACTTGATATTTGGATAAACATGATACCGTCGTTTAGTATCAAAAATAATATTTATAACCTAAATACTACTAACAGAAGCTAGTGGTAAGCAGGGTCAAACCACAGGGAGGTAGGGAATTATTATTAGTTGCCTATATTTAGTCTATAAGTGATGGGGAGTTTGATTTTTAGCTGTAACTAATGAATGAAAATAAAATAAATCTAAAATTAAAGCGAATAAATATGCGAATAATATAAAAGGATCTGAACAATGACTAAAAGGGAGCTAAGACGATCGGTTCACTGCAGTTTTGACGGCGGTAATCCTAAGTAAGTCTGATAAAAATCATGTAGATGGGCAAATAAGAAGTCCTCTCAGTCCAACATAACTAGAAGCGCCTTTCAGCCTATGCTACTGGTCCCTAGGTCTCACTAATACTAGCTCTCGCCCCGAAAAGTGATTCCTAAAGCCTAAATTACTTATCTTTCGATCTTAACGTAATTTAGTTGTTTCAATTATTAGTTTATTTCCCTTCCCTATCTCTCGATCTTCTGGGTCGGTCAATTCCTAAGTATTTAACATGTCTCCTCTCGGTCTCGTCGTTAATATTGCAAATAAAACATTGAACCGGTGCTAATCTAACACGATGCAGTCGATTGACCAGTTAAGCCGGTCGATCGACCAACAGATACATTCGATCGACCAACAAGGTCAATCGATTGACCATACCCTAACTCAGGTCTACCTATTCTACGCCGTCTACACTACAGATCCCCTCACATCTTAGCAGGGTGAATTTAGCTACTCATACTAGAATTAATAACAGAAACGAAAACAAAGATAAAAACAACAGAATTCATAACTAAATTAAATGAACAATAAAACTGCATAAAATAAAGAATTAGGTATAAGGGAATCTATCTAATCAATTCTAATCTAATAAGAAGGAATAAAAGCAAACTAAAATTTAGAACAAGAATTACCAGAAATAAAGAAGGCAAGAAACGAATCCGGATGCAAAAGAAGAACTTTATTGAAAAACTAAACTAATGAATTATAATTGAAACAATAAAGTTGAATCTGTAAAAGAAGTCTTTACTGAATTCCTATGCCCCCATTCTGATGAATGAGGTCACGTTATATAGGAGTTTAACGTGACTCTTATTTCCTAAAACCTAATTGCAATGGGCTTCTAATTCTCGTTCTTTTAATTTCACGTCAGAGTCGTGGTGTGGTCGATCGACAACTGGGACCAGTCGATCGACCAAAGGTGTTGTACAGTAATGCATTCTGACGAATTCGGCAGCGCGCACCGATCTTAAAACGGCTGACATTTCTTTGTTACTTGGTCAAATCAGGTGTTCTACGCGGCGTTGGAAAGCTAAGAGGATACGCTTTCACCTCCAATTGGAGTCACTCGATTATCAGATTTTAAACTCGAGATATAGCCATTTTAAGCAGTCTGAAGTAATGTGCGGCGATTCTTTGCTTGTTTAAGCTTTGCAATTTGTACGCAACCATGCTTTTGCTATCTTTAGACCTTGAAACGCATCCTAAACTTCAAGTCCGAGTCAAATCTTCATGTTCTTCCTAATCTTAGCTCTTGGGGTCAAGATTTGGTCCATTATCTACTTATTTCCGCAATAATCTGCAATATTACATAAAAACACGAGAGTAGACGGAAATAGGGAATATAGTAGTGTAAACTACATAATAAGGCTCTGAAATGCGTGTAAAATAGGGTGTAAAACATCATATTATTGTCACGCATCAAACTTCCCCAAACTAAACCTTTGCTTATCCCTAAGCAAGAACTTGACTCGATCTTAGAACCTAATGGAACGCGTTCATTCTTAGAGCGAAATGCAAACTGTAAAGTCTAAACCAATTTAATACAACAATTGACAATCAACAAGCAATATGAATCATTCAAACGAGTTATGAAGTCGTTAAAAGCTGTCGAACCGTTGATCGTAGAGACTTATCAAATTGGACTCTCACGGGTCGCTCAAATCACAAATAAGCATAGGTGAATATATGTAAAAGATAGAAAGAAGTGATTTTGTAATGACTCTCACCTAATTACGACCTATAAGAACATGCCTGCAATCTAATATGAAAATGATCTCTACAACCGTACATATGCATTCCAACCATAAAAGACCATGACACATGCCGAGGTAAATTTGGATATGTGAGGGTATGGGTAAGAAGGGGCTAAAATGAATTTGGATAAAGGAGTTAAAGTCAATGTAGCAACTACTGAAAACCTAACTATAAAATATTCCAACTTCATACTCAAGATTTCAATCGAAACGGTGCTAGATATCAAGCACTAATCTCACAATTCCACAATATATTAATTCCACAAATAATATTAATCGCAACATGGGAAAAAAATCACCATCTAATAATAAATCCAATCATGTGATTTTTCGAATTTTCTTTCGCTACTGCAGCAAGCAGTCGATAGACCAAGTGGAACGGTCGATCGACTGATCCCTTTTTTTTTCGAATTCCTGTTTTTTTTTTCTTTTTTCTTTTCTTTCCCTTCAACATTTCAACAACACATTCTCAACACGAGACATAAAAACCAAAATGCAATAAAATATTCCCGAACGACTATCCCTACTAGCTCAGCAAGGGTAGGCTAAATATGGAATGTAGCTTTTGGGACAAAAAAGGCAAATTTGGCTTTTGTGGGGCTTATGGGTAAAATGAATAAAGGGGAACCTCTACCACATGTGTCAACAAACCACAAACCGAATGCATACAGGTATTAAGCAGATTAAGTTCATATTTATGCATATTGATATAACATGTCTCATAAGGAGTAACTACTCACATTCCTAAATGAACTGGTCATGGATGACACCAGTTATAAAGCTCTAAAACTCAGAATATAATGTAGTTTGCCAATAATCTAAGTCAAGTCTCAATATTCAGCGAATATATTAACGAATACTCGTAGACTATGCATATATGATTCTACTAATAACATGTTAATTAAGCACGGCTTAGGCATAAAACAGCTGAAAATGCAATGTCATCATTGAAATACTACCGTTCCGACTCGGGCTACATGCTAGAATAAACGTGCAATTTTTGAATTTTTGGGATTTTTTTTCAATTTTTTTGAATTTTGAATTTTGATTTTTGTATATATAGGAAATAAATACAATGCAAGCAGAAATGCAATAAACGTGTAACTGAAATGCAATAAAAACAATGCAAATGCTACGCAAAACTCTTCCCCAAACCAAATCACACAATGTCCCCATTGTGCAAAATCATCTAAAAGAAACAAAAGGGAAATGGGATTTTGCGATAAATAAATAAATAAGACATGAAAAGGAACTCGGAAACTCACAAGATTTTAAGCGCAAAAGGAAACCTCCCCAAACCAGCGTGAGCTAGGAGGTTTTAGTAGCCATTAGTGCTACCATAAGGTACTCCCTTTCGTGTTCCGCAAAACGACCAAACACAAATGGGAATGATCGCGAAACAATGTACAAAGAAGATAGTGGTCGATCGACCGTTGGTACAGGTCGATCGACTAGGTCAACTGAGACAGAAGCTCCTGTGCTGCAAAGGGCAGTCGATCGACCGATGGGTCTGGTCGATCGACTGAGTTACTTAACGAAACAGTACTTTCTTCGAATTAACTCAATAAATTGAGTTAACTTGGTCTAAAACCTGAAAATCGCACATAAATACAGCGCCCAAAATTGCGCTAAACCCAAATGCAAAGTCTATAGCCTATAAAATCCTAAGAAAACCAATAAAACCGAAGTCTCGCGCAAACCAAAACAGTAAATAGTCTAAAAACAGCAATAAAATGGTCTTTAAAAGCCTATGAAATGAATAGTTCATCCACCCAAGCTGCGGAATAGCTCCGACCACGACTTCTGGCTATAGGAAGTTCCCTCCACGGTACGAATCTCCTCAGTAGGTCTCCACTCTACTCCAACATCTGGAATACTCAGCGGGTCATTTCCAGCTCTAGCAACCTCCCATGCTCTTGGATCATCCGGCTCATCGAACTCCAAATCATACTCCGACACTTTCTTCGGCTCTTTCTTCGTTGGGCTCTCCGCCGGTTCCTCATCTGTGCCGTAACTAAGACATCCCAATCCACCTCTCTGGGTAATTGGTTCCTTCACAGCTGGAATAACAGGTGGTTCTTCCTTCCCCAAACCAGTTCCTGCAATCGTCAAAACAGAAGAATCTTCCTCCATATTGCTCCCAATCGGGGCGGAGGTGTTATAGCAGAATAGGCACAGTATCAAGCGAATGTCGTAACATAACATAGAATTTCTTATCAGACACAACATTGCAAGTTACAGGGCACATAGCATCCTTCTTTTTGGGGGTTTGGGCAAAAACAATGAACTGCTTCCCCACCTTGAAGGAGAGATTCTTATTCCCTACATCAATTATTGCACTTGCAGTGTGCAAAAATGGTCTACCCAATATAATTGGGATCTGAACATCCTCTGGTATGTCCAAAACAATAAAGTCAACTGGGAAAAAGAATCGGTCAATCTGCACAAGACTATCCTCTAAGACCCCTCCTGGCTGAACTACAGAACGATCAGCCATCTGTACAGTCATATTAGTAACTGCAAACTTGGTCAGACCCAACTTCCTAGCTAGACTCAATGGCATGACACTAATGCTAGCTCCTAGATCACATAATGACTTCTCAATTGAGAAGGTACCAATTTTGCAAGGAACAGAAAAACTACCAGGGTCAGCTAACTTGTGAGGAGCAGTGTGAGTCAAATAAGAAGAAGACTCTTCAGCTAAAGAAACTGACTCGACCTTATCAAGTGACCGCTTTTTAGACAATAATTGCTTCATGAACATTCAAACTTCTAACAACAACTTTAAATTTTTCGAAAGATACCTGATCCTTCGAAGGCACTAGTCTCTCTGGATATGGGGCCGTCAGAAGTAACATGGCCCTCTCCTCAATATCACGCATACCAGCATCAGTGGATTTGGGCTGAAAGTTCACTACTTTATCTTTGTTGTACCTCGAACCCTCTTCGCATCGAGTCAAGATCAAGATCAACCATTGACCGTTGTCGGGTCATATTTCGTAGCCGGAATCGTCCCCATCAAAGATTGGGAGCTTGTTTCAAAATTGCGGGTCGTCTTACCCCCGAACAAAAATTCCCTCAACTTATCGGGTAAAGGAGGACGGAAAGGCTCGTTGTCGCAAAGATCTTCATCGATCGACCATGTAGGTCGGTCCGATCGACGATCTCCTCTTCCCAAAATTCTCGGAGAATCGAAACTTTCACCAAGGATCAGTAGCTGGTCGATCGACCAACATCGCTATTGCTCAATTTTTCAGATTTTCCAGAAACATCAGAAACTCGCCACTGTTGACTGGAAGCGGTCAATCGACTGCCTATGCTGCTGTTCGTTTTTTTCCGATTTGTTCCTTTTCGCTGTTTCAGTCATTTTTCCAGTTGGTTCAGCCACGTCTCCCTCAGAAACACCTTCTACCATAGTGGGCCCATCAAGGGTAGACCCACTCCTCAGCGTCATTGCATGTACGATTTCTATACGCTGATTCAGAGAAAGAAATTAAGCCGGAATTTCAGCTGCATTCTTGTCTAAGTTAGCTAAATGAGACTTCAGCTCCGTTATTGAGGCCTCGTTCGCAACATTACTTTTCTTCACTTCCACCATAAGCTACTGCACTAAATTTGTTGACTCTGCAACTTCATCATTTAATAGTTGCTGCGGCGGAGTGGGTAATGGTGGAGCTACATAAGGAGGCATATAATGTTGTTCAAACTTAAATTCCTCCTGCTTCTTCTCCAGCATATCAAATCTGACACTCATAGCCTCCAACTGTACCAGGATAGCACTATTATCATTCGAGCTCAACCGTGTGTTACCCCTAGGATTATCATATTCTCCACGGTGTGTGGCCATCTCTTAAATCGTGTTCCAACCCTTATTATCACCAATGTTGTTTTGGAACCGGCCATTAGCTGCTGCATCAAGAATACTCCTGTGGTCATCGTACAACCCAATGTAGAACTGGTTGCACAAATACCACTACGGAAAACCGTGGTGTGGAATAGAGCGGACTAGCTTCTTAAATATGATCCAAGATTCGTGAAATTCCTCATCAGGCCACTGCTTGAAATTTGTAATTTGGGCTCTAATTGCATTTGTCTTGGACGGTGAAAAGTATTTCTTGTAAAAAGCTAGAGCCAATGAATTCCAATCAGTAATACCGAAAGCTTCTCTATCCAAATCTCTATACCACTCCCTAGCAGCATCTCGGAGTGAAAAGAGAAACGGAGTTTCTTTGAAATGATCCTGTGTCACGCCCTCTGGTGGAGGAACTTGTTAGAAATCTATATCTCATTATTATAACATATTCATATATGTTTCAAAATTAATTTAGTCATAAAATTAATTAGATCTTATGCATGCAAACATAAGTAAAAATTAAGGAGAAATCATCATTCTTACATTGATATTTCGGATTATTGGGCACAAGTAAGATCTCCTTCTTACTTGTTCTTGAGCACTCCTTAAATAGAAGAACAAAGGATTCAAGTATAGAATCCCTCCCAAGGAATAATACCCAAGGTAATCTCTTAATAAAATTAATATTATTGATACTAGAACAATATTAATTTGAATAAAAATGACCCAAAAATTATTTTGTTCTCTTAATTTTGGTTAAGAGAAGGAGAAGGAAGAAGAATTTTTATCTCTCTAAAAACTCTATTTTTGATGATGTGAATGAATGAATATTACACTAGTATTCAAGTAGTGTATATGGTAAAAATTATAGGAAAAAAAACCATGGTTTTCTCTTGGACAAAACCGGGTAGAGGGAGGGGTTGTGAGGGCCAATGCATGAGCAAGTTGTTCTTCACAAGAGCAAGTAGGTTTGCATGGCTAGGTTTAGGAAGAATGATTATGTTTTCCACTTAATTAATCAACATAATATTTATCCTAATACTCCTACTTATTCGGTCCATATGAGATAAAATGGACTCCATTTTATCTTTGTCAATTTGTCACATGTTACATGTCATGTAAAATTGTTATGTATTTTTAACATATTAAAAATCTACGCATTAATAAAAATACGTCATATACAAAATCGACTTAGTAATTCATAATTACTTGTACCAAAATAATTTACCAATTATAAATCACAACATCTTGTATTTATAATAATTATTCATTCAGTTCAATTGTTTTCGTAAACAATAATTTCATCTAAGCAATAAAACAATTCGATTACTTAGACCGTATCTTATTTAATCAAATTATAATGAGATACGTAAATATTACTTCCAAAATCGTCCGTCAATTTTAATTAATTTAATTAACCCGTATCGTCATACAATCAATTAAATAATCAATTAAGAGTGTTACTCTTTAGGTATGACCTAAGGGGATCAACTGATCACCACCGTCGCATGACAGTAATGTCAAACTCTAGTCAGCCAATCATTACCGATATGTGTGGACCAGTTGACAGTAAAATATTACTTCCCAATTGTATTCTTCAGAATGAGACCTAAACATGTGATCATCATAATCGACAGTTGTGATCGCATTATTGTCGGAGGACACATATTCCAACAATCTCCCACTTGTCCTCAACAAGTGTGCGTCACCAATTCTCTTGTCCTATTACTATCTACCACTCAATGCAAGGTGTCTTTCAGGTCGTACTTGCAAGTGATCATATTGAGAGTGGTTTCCTCGATCTGGAGAATAACTGATTGACCGGATTTATCTACCATAGATATCTTCCGAGCGTGGCCACGCATTTCCAGTTCATTACTCCTCGTGTGGCCCTGAGATATTGTTATAACCCTGACTAGGGGTGGACAATTCCTATCGCACTCATTCCCTTCGACTAGTCACAACTATCATAACCCAAAATATGCCCATTTGACCCCATTTACGAAGGTCGTAGTAAAACAAATCAAAGTTAATCTGAAACTGTGCCATCTTAGGCGAATAGTCTTTAGTCAAAAGAATCAACTCATTAGAATATTATAGTAGCTCTCGCCACGACCAGGCTATATAAATTTGCCAGAACTCTATAAGCGGTCATTAGGCTCGACAAGGTGTTCCTAACAGTCTGCCTATGTGATCGACTAGTCATTCTCATATGACTCCATGGCACTTGAACTTGCCATCAATCGCATCACACTCTAGTCACTTCGAGACGTCACCTCATGTAAGTAACTATGGGCGAATACAATGCTAATCCGTGTTCACTTTAACGGGGTTAAATTGTCTCTACAACCCGTTTGGATGTAACAAAGTATAAGGTGAGTTAATAATAACTCAAACGACAAATGTCGACATCACATTCAGGTAGTCAATACCATATTACAACCTTGTGATGCATATCGTAAGTGTGTAAACACTAGTCGATTGCAATAGAAGTTTAACATACCATGTGTCCATGTGTTCAAACTTCTTATATTGCATTATCCCTTATATTCATGTTATCTCTCATAGCATGAACCTTACCAAGTACACATATAGGTTCCCAACCTCGGTTTGGGTTCTTTATCTTGAAAGAACTTTCTGGTTGTTTATCACACAACCAACAAATTTGTGGTGGATGATATGACTTGCACTGGTCAAGTACTCCACCCACTCACAACGCACTAGGTATATGTTTTGTAGAGTCTTGCAACAATTGTCAAGGTGATTAGCCTAGCACTTCTCACAGGTCCTAGCATATTAGAAAATATTAGTTTTGAGTAACTTCTTACTTCAACTAAGTATCTTTCAAACTTCTTATTTATCCTTTTATCTTGAAAAGCTTAGGATTTTCATAAATCCTTATACGTGTTCAAACTTTAATATGTGCAACCTCTTGACACATAACAGAATGTTCTGTCCAGCACTGAAATCGCTCATCGTTTCTCCTCGAGAATTCATGACGATTCTTCCATGGCTTGCCAATGATTCATCATGCTCTTATGCATATGATTCATTATTGGACATGTGCATGATTATTCTAATGGCGGAAACATTAGTAACTAATAATCATGTGATCAACCATTCTTAAGTTTAATGAACGACCATGACTGCTAATGGCAATTCCTTTTTCATTGACATGAATAACCTACGTTTCTCGTTGATTCGATGTGTATATCTCAATACCTATCCAACATCTCATGATGTGATTGGATTCATCATAGTCCATTTTCATCCATAATTGAAAACTCAAATACTTCTTTGTGAAAGAAAGTATTAGCTCGTCATTCTCAATGAGTAATGAGTTATAAACTTTTACAAGATAATTGCTCCCACTAAATTCTATGTCTTCACATGATAATTTCCAACTCCCACTTAATTCCACATGTTTCGTAATTAACTACTCAATCGAAATATTTCATGAATTGAAATATATTTTGCTTTGCCAAGTTATTAAGATAAAACCATATATGTTCCTAGCATATCTTTTCAAAATACCTATCTTGAAAAGGTTTCAATCTTAAACTTATGGAAAGAGATTTTAATCTCTAACTCATTCATTTTGTAATGATGCGTAGCAATGTCATTATTTAAATGTTAATTATATCTAATACACGTCCTTATCAAAATACCCTTTTCGGAAGGAGGTTTAACTATTTCATTTTCATAATGAGGTTAAGTAATGACATTACTTTGGTTAATACTTAACTTAGCTCTTGTGGATATCGGCATACCATTCTTTGCAACTTTTAGTCATAAATCTCATTTATTTTCGAGGATGTAACTTGATTCATTTAGGCTCTTAAGTAAATATCAATATTGAAACTATTTGTCAAATTTTATCATAAACTAGTCAAATCTATTATTAAGACTTCATATTAGTCATTCTTTTTCAAAAAACATCCTTTTGGTCTCCTCGTGTAGTTATCTGGAGAACATATTCTTTTGATTACTTCACATGGTCTCTTTTGTCATGTAGATTTCATCTATTCGAGACCATAGATCTCATCTATTCGTGTATACTATCTTTATAGGTATACAAATCATTCCTTTCTTGCGTAGATCTCATTTACACAAGTATACAAATTTTTCTTGGAGTTCTTTGTGTCTTCATTTTCTCCCACTCTATCTTTAGAATGAATACACTAGAGATTCAAAAGATAGTATATGAGACACAAAAAATGATTTTTGAAGTATAAGGATGACTATCTCATAGGTTGACTAATTGTTTTAGATTTGATAAGTGTACTTGGTGATTGACATTCCTTTAAGAGAGTTCATCAACTCAATATCACTTTATAATTGATCATACACAAGCCTTAAGCTTGTGGTCATATAATGAATCCCACCATTATAGTTGTCCATTAGATCATTTAAGTGAATGATCATATGTTTCAATGAGCAAGCATATAAAGATGAATTTTTAGAACAAGGATAAAATACGATAAAGCGGGTGACTTGGGTTGTAAACCAAGCCACCATAATCCAAAATACAACAATTATTTTAGAAAGGATCAAACATTTCCATGTCGAACACGGAAATCAAAAGGTTCTAAAATCCGAAACATAAATTAAAATAAGACAATAAAAAGCCAAGCTTCATGGAAGCTACTCCTAGCTTCTTGATGGTTTCTCAAGCTTGCTTTTCTTTTCCCTTATCCTTGCTTGGTGGAGGCCCTATTTACAATAAAAAGGGGATACATTATCACAACTTTGTATCACAATACCATAGTTGAATTAGAAACATAAAAGAAAGGATAGTCATTTACCTATTGGAGTGATCTTTCCAGCTTTAATGTCACCAAGATATTTGGAACAATTTCTTTTCCAATGTCGAACACCATTACAATAATGGCATTTATCAAGAGGACCCTTCTTAGCCTTGGTGAAAGTGGGAGCTTGCTTCTTACCCTTCTTCCCATTATTCTTGAACTTCCCCTTGCTTTTGGTGCTTATGTTAAGCACATCCTTAGGTGGGTTAACATTTAACCCCATGTCTCTTTCGGCTTGCACAAGTAACTTGTGCAACTCTTCAAGAGCACGTCCTTGTCTTGCATGTTAAAATTCACCCGGAATTGAACATACGCTTTGACTTTGGACAAGGAGTGTAGAATCCTATCTACAATGAGTTCTTTGGGGATTTCAACCTTTTGAATCTTCAAGGTCTTGACTAGCTCCATCAATTTGAGCATGTGAGGGCTAACCTTTTGGCCCTCTTTAAAGTCGAGATCAAAGAATGTCGCGGCCGCCTCATATTGGACGATCCGCGGAGTTTGTGAAAACATTGTCACAAGCTTGGAATAGATTTCATTAGCGGTGCCCATCTTAAAGGCTCTCCTTTGGAGATCCGCCTCCATCGCAAAGATCAACACATTTTTCATTGCGGTGGACTCCTTGTGGTAAGCCTCATATGCTTCTCTAGTAGCGGCAGTTGACCTAGTATTAGGTTCGGGTGGAGAGGCCTTGGTGAGGTAACGAAGCTTGTCATCACCTTAGGCGGCTAATTTGAGTTGGGCATCCCAATCGGAGAAATTTGACCCATTCTTTTCAAGTTTACAACGATCCATGACGGAACGGAGCCATGACGTATTAGTGAGAGGTGTGGCGTTGGTGTTTGGAGTGGCCATTTGTTATGAGAAATAAAAGCGGTCTACAAAACAAAAATATAGAAGGAATAAAACATATGTCGTTTTCAAAATAATAATACTCGTAAAATTTTAATTTAAACAAGTTTTATTGCATTTATTTAGTGACCTCTACCCAACTTGATAAATGATTCCCAGATCCAAATTCATATTAACTTTGGCACGGTGTGGCCGATTCATCCCTTATAAATATAACTCGGTGGATTAACGCTTTAATCGATTTTACTTTTAGAACTCTTGGTCGATAAAATTACATTAACATTTATCTTTAGCCCAAAACACATCCGACAAGGGCACGGTGTAGCCGATTCATCCCTTATCAAAACTTTTGTTGAGTTCAACCCAAATTTCGAATAAATGTGTCCATGATCCAAATCCATATTAACTTGGGCACGGTGTAGCCGATTCATCCCTCATCAACATGAATTCGGTGGGTAGACATTTATCACCCACTTCCCCTACGTACCAAGGTTTTTACCCCGTTGTGGCCGAGTGCACTCCCTCACGAAATAGGTTTTCATGGTTTCTACTATTTGGTAAGGCTAAGTCTCAATTGTTTATTTTTAGCGAGAGGTCATGTCAATTTATTATCTATCACGTTTTAATTGAACTAAAGCGGTGAACTACGATAATTCTAATTGACACGGTCGATAAACACGATTAAAAAGATAATGCATGTTTTAGTTATGGCGATTTAACGATGCATGCAACATATAAATAAAATGCAAAACATAAATAAAATCCTAGTATGGCCTTCCTAAAATAGAAAATCTAATTAACTATTACATATTCGGAAACCAACTCCATTGGTCCCTTGAACTTCGGTTTTGGCACGCATCTAGAGGTAACGCCGTCTTTATGTATCGTCTTCCTTGAGTGACACCGTCTTCAAGGAACTCCGAAATAAATAAATTACATAACAAATTACATAATTTCCTATTATACATTTGTAATTAAAATAAAATAAATCTATTAAATTACAAAACGGTGATACGAGATCACAATAAATTACAACCGAATCGATATTCCCATACATTTCGGGTAATACTAATTAAAAACTAAAGCCATACTAAGTAAAATTAAATAATTCAAAAATTACACAAAATAAAATTATGACAATCATAAATAAAATGCAGCATTATAATATGTATGAACATGCCCAATTTTATGCTAAATCGCCTTTACGGAGCCAATATCGTATATTAATCGGTTTTTACGGATTTGCGTGATTCAACCTTTTAAAATCACAATAAATTACATAAAATCATATTTATGCATAAGTTAATTACCCTAACCAACTTAGGACTCAAAATTAGTCTCCACTAACATATTGACAATAATTAACTTTTATTTCTTAAAATTTTTTCATTAATGGACTCAAAATTACAATAAAATGCCATAAACTCCAAATAAACAATAAAAATTTCAAATAAATTTGAAATTTGAAATTTAAACTCATGAACATTCTGGAAAAATACCATTACACTCATAATGTCCAAAAACTTAGGTTAAAAATTTCGAAAATTTATCGGGAAAAACATTGTTGCGGTTTATCGGATTTATCAAATATAATCATAAAAACATGAGAAAAATTATATTTATCAAGTTTTCAATTTTAGATCTAAAATAGGTAATAAAATGCAACATGTGACGTTTTTCCTTAGTCATGAAGTATGTTTTAGAAATTATTCACTAATTAAGTCACTATTTATGTTATTTTTCATCAAAAATTCATCAATCATGCATAAAGACTTCATTATAGCCAATTATTCTACACACATCTTTTAAAATTGCATGAGACAACATACTAAATTTCTATGACCATATTCGAAATTTATCTCATATTAACCTATTTTTCATTTAAATTCGATTTTTATCATGAAAAATCCATATTTCGAGCATAATAACTCCAAAAATTATGACAATTTACAGGTCATCTAAAAATAATATATGTGAAAACAAATCCAAAAATCACTGAAAAATTCGAAATTTAGCTTATTTTAGTCCGAAAATGACATTTTTATCATAAAATCACATTTTTAATGCCATTATTATATAAAATGAACAATAAAACCCATAAATTAACCAAAATATCCTAAATACATTTTAGGATCAGAAACTTTAACATGCAAAATTTATTTCGTGATATATCATAATAAACACAAATTTATAAGTTTTATATGTTAATCGTATAACTCGGAAAAACTATAACCGATTTGCATGCAAACAACCTAAGGCTCTGATACCGCTTGTCTGAAATCTATATCTCATTATTAAAACATATTCATATATGTTTCAAAATTAATTTAGTCATAAAATTAATTAGATCTTATGCATGCAAACATAAGTAAAAATTAAGGAGAAATCATCATTCTTACATTGATATTTCGGATTATTGGGCACAAGTAAGATCTCCTTCTTACTTGTTCTTGAGCACTCCTTAAATGGAAGAACAAAGGATTCAAGTATAGAATCCCTCCCAAGGAATAATACCCAAGGTAGTCTCTTAATAACATTAATATTATTGATACTAGAACAATATTAATTTGAATAAAATTGACCCAAAAATTATTTTGTTCTCTTAATTTCGGTTAAGAGAAGGAGAAGGAAAAAGAATTTTTATCTCTCTAAAAACTCTATTTTTGATGATGTGAATGAATGAATATTACACTAGTATTCAAGTAGTGTATATGGTAAAAATTATAGAGAAAACCCCATGGTTTTCTCTTGGACAAAACCGGGTAGAGAGAGGGGTTGTGAGGGCTAATGCATGAGCAAGGTGTTCTTCACAAGAGCAAGTAGGTTTGCATGGATAGGTTTAGGAAGAATAATTATGTTTTCCACTTAATTAATCAACATAATATTTATCCTAATACTCCCACTTATTCGGTCCATATGAGATAAAATGGACTCCATTTTATCTTTGTCAATTTGTCACATGTTACATGTCATGTAAAATTGTTATATATTTTTAACATATTAAAAATCAACGCATTAATAAAAATACGTCATATACAAAATCGACTTAGTAATTCATAATTACTTGTACCAAAATAATTTACCAATTATAAATCACAACATCTTGTATTTATAATAATTATTCATTCAGTTCAATTGTTTTCGTAAACAATAATTTCATCTAAGCAATAAAACAATTCGATTACTTAGACCGTATCTTATTTAATTAAATTATAATGAGATACGTAAATATTACTTCCAAAATCGTCCGTCAATTTTAAGCAATTTAATTAACCCGTATCGTCATACGATCAATTAAATAATCAATTAAGAGTGTTACCCTTTAGGTATGACCTAAGGGGATCAACTGATCACCACCGTCGCACGACAGTAATGTCAAACTCTAGTCAGCCAATCATTACCGATATGTGTGGACCATTTGACAGTCAAATATTACTTCCCAATTGTATTCTTTAGAAGGAGACTTAAACATGTGATCATCATGATCGACAGTTGTGATCGCATTATTGTCGGAGGACACGTATTGCAACAAATAGAAAAGACATAATCAATGAAAACCTCCATATGCTTTGCTGGGTCTTCATCTGCAGCTCCACTAAATTGGTTCCTCTCCACTAAATATATATGCGAAGGACGAGGCTCAAAGGAACCATCTGTACCAGCTGGAAGAGCGTATCCCTTTGGGATATCCGGAACTTTAGGCCCAAAATGATGCGCTATGCTTCTGCTCTCCATCTATCAGGAGTACTCAATCCTTCCTCCTGAAATAACCTCTCTAATAGTCTCCGTCTAGCGCAATGTGACCTGCATATAAGAAGAAACTACAAGAAGAAGATAAATACTGCCTCAAGGAACGGATGCTCCTTGAGACCAAAAACTAAAATTAAAACAACTAAAAATTTACGCTGCCTCCCCGGCAACGACGCCAAAATTTGATACCGTCGTTTAGTATCAAAAATAATATTTATAACCTAAATACTACTAACAGAAGCTAGTGGTAAGCAGGGTCGAACCACAGGGAGGTAGGGAATTATTAGTTGCCTATATTTAGTCTATAAGTGATGGGGGGTTTTATTTTTAGCTGTAACTAATGAATGAAAATAAAATAAATCAAAAATTAAAGCGAATAAATATGCAAATAAAGTAAAAGGATCTGAACAATGACTAAAAGGGAGCTAAGACGATCGGTTCACTGCATTTTTGACGGCGGTAATCCTAAGTAAGTCTGATAAAAATCATGTAGATGGGCAAATAAGAAGTCCTCTCGGTCCAACTTAACTAGAAGCGCCTTTCAGCCTATACTACTGGTCCCTAGGTCTCACTAATACTAGCTCTCGCCCCGAAAAGTGATTCCTAAAGCCTAAATTACTTATCTTTCGATCTTAAAGTAATTTAGTCGCTTCAATTATTAGTTTATTTCCCTTCCCTATCTCTCGATCATCTGGGTCGGTCAATTTCTAAGTTTTAACAAGTCTCCTCTCGGTCTTGTCGTTAATATTGCAGTTAAAACATTAAAACGGTGCTAATCTAACACGATGCAGTCGATCAACCAGTTAAGCCGGTCGATCGACCAACAGGTACATTCGATCGACCAACAAGGTCAGTCGATCGACCATACCCCGAGTCATGTCTACCTATTCTACGCCGTCTACAGTACAGAGCCCCTCACATCTTATCAGGGTGATTTTAGCTACTCATACTAGAATTAATAACAGAAACGAAAATAAAGATGAAAACAACAGAATTCATAACTAAATTATATGAACAATAAAACCGCATAAAAGAAAGAATTAGGTATAAGGGATTCTAACTAATCAATTCTAATCTAATAATTAGGAATAAAAGCAAACTAAAATTTAGAACAAGATTTACCAGAAATAAAGAAGGCAAGAAACGAATCCGGATGCAAAAGAAGAAATTTATTGAAAAACTAAACTAATGAATGATAATTGAAACAATAAAGTTGGATCTGTAAAAGGAGTCTTTACTGAATTCTGATGCCCCCATTCTGATGAATGAGGTCACGTTATATAGGAGTTTAACGTGACTCTTATTTCCTAAAACCTAATTGCAATGGTCTTCTAATTCTTGTTCTTTTAATTTCACGTCAAAGTCCTGGTGTGATCGATCGACTACTGGGACCAGTCGATCGACCAAAGGTGCTGTACAGTAATGAATTCTGACGAATTCTACAGCGCGCACCGATCTTAAAACGGCTGTCATTTCTTCGTTACTTGGTCAAATCAGGTGTTCTATGCGGCGTTGGAAAGCTAAGAGGATAAGCTTTCACCTCCAATTAGAATCACTCGATTATCAGATCTAGCACTCGAGATATAGCCATTTTAAACAGTCTGCAGTAATGTGCGGCGATTCTTTGCTTGTTTAAGCTTTGCAATTTGTACGCAACCATGCTTTTGCTATCTTTAGACCTTGAAACGCATCCTAAACTTCAAGTCCGAGTCAAATCTTCATGTCCTTCCTAATCTTAGCTCTTGGGGTAAAGATTTGGTCCATTATCTACTCATTTCCGCAATAATCTACAATATTACATAAAAACACGAGAGTAGACGAAAATAGGGAATATAGTAGTATAAACTACATAATATAGCTCTGAAATGCGTGTAAAATAGGGTGTAAAATATCATATTATAGTCACGCATCAAAACAACTGACATAGAAAGCTCACATTTTACGTTCAAACTTGTGGATGCGCATTCATGCATTTACCCGTTTTATCAACTTTTGCATTTAACCAACCAAGATCGATCAGTAGAGGCCGCTACCGCGGGCGGGATTGGGTGTCCGATTAAAGGGCTTCCCAATATGTACCTTCACCTCTTACTCAGAAACTTTGGATAGTGGACGACCTTATCCAGGGCGTACGAG
Source organism: Silene latifolia (assembly GCF_048544455.1). Classification (NCBI taxonomy): domain Eukaryota; kingdom Viridiplantae; phylum Streptophyta; class Magnoliopsida; order Caryophyllales; family Caryophyllaceae; genus Silene; species Silene latifolia. The sequence goes on from NC_133538.1 coordinate 322,396,797, forward strand.
AGTCATTCTAGAGCAAAGTTTTGCTTAACCAGTTTCCAGACCAGCTAAACAAAGTTTAGCTATACCATTTTCTAGACCAGCTAAACAAAGTTTGGCTATACTAGTTTCAAGATACCAGACCAATAGGAAAACAAAGTTTTACTTTACCGGATTCCAGACCAGCAGCAAAAAGAATGTTTTGCCTTACCAGATTCCAGACGAGCTAAACAAAGTTTGGCTATTCCAGATTCCAGACCAGCAAAACCAACCAGATTCCAGACCGACGATACAAAGTCTTGCCATGCCAGTTTCCAGATTGGTGAAGCACAGTTTTACCAGCTTTATTCCAGATTAGTAAAACAAAGTTTTGCTAAGCCAGATTCCAGCTACTCCAGACAGTTAATATAAGAGGCCCAGGTATGAATCTTATCCTTTATCTGTCCCGACCGGACTACTTTGACCTTCGTCTTACTCAGACTTGGTCAAAGTGGAGGCTTCTGTAAATACCTAAAAGTTGTCTACTAGCCTTATAGGTACCCGATGATGAGGCTAAAATTAAATGACTAATATGGTAATTAAAAATGTTATAATTAAAGTCTCTTTACGCTTATTTCCTGAAAAACTAATTAAAATGGCATAAAGCCATTAGTAAATATCCGCTCCTTTCTTTTCTACTTTGACATCTCATTTTATAGCCAAATCTTACAATTACTTACGCTTTTGTTAAATGGGCTAAGAAAATAGTTCATAAATTAGCACATCGTTGGGTCAATGCTTAAGATAAGTGCACTACATGAAGGCCCGATTATCTACGAGAATGCTAAACAAAGTCCATATTCTATATACACAAGATAAAGAATTTAGGGGTCGTTTGGTTCAGAGTATTGGAATGGTATGGAATGGATTGTGATACTATAGTGGTATGGAGTTAGAACCCCATACTTGCTCATGAGTGTTTGGTTCGACCTTAGAATGGATATAGAGGTAGTAATAATATGGAATGGAGTTAGAAACTTGGGTAGAAACATGGGTATGAGAATCCAAGGGGTTGGAATGGAGTTAGAATCCATTGGGTATCTAACTCCATTCCAAAAATCTCCAACCAAACACTAGAATGGATTAGAATTGGATTAGAATTATTGAATATCGTAAGTCATATATGGACACGTGTGTATAAGAGAAACTTTATCATGAAGCAAGTAGGCGTGATGTTGTGACTTGCTGAGCAAGCAAATAGATATGGAAAACAAAAGTAGATAAAGACAAAATAATGTGGGAATTAGTGCATGAAAACACACGCATGTGACGGGAATAATAGGCTTAGGACTTGTTTGGTTGCCCATTAAAATCATGAGATTTTAAACTTTCGAGGAAGTGTAAAACCATGATGTTGTTTGGTTGCCAAAATCATGGGAAGTAGAACTTCCTACATGAATCTACTTCCTCCATTATGTGGGAAGTCACTCACCAAGCCCCCTCTTGGTCATTGGAACTTCCCACATGCAAACCAAACACTTTTTGGGAATTCACATGAATTGGAAATTCATGTGAACTTGAAGTTCTCGGGAACTTTAGTTCCCTTATGTCAACCAAACAAGTCCTATGTGAAATAGAGAAGCTTAAGGACTCTTCTCAGTTCCAACTTCCAACTATAGTATATCTTTTAAAGCTAGGATCTCATCTAAATTCTGAAGACTAAATACTCCCGCATATACACGGGTAGGGGAGGACAAATATATCATACGAAACATAGAAATAAAATCAGTAATTTCACTCTGATACACTGTCTTACATCACCAATTCTCATTTGTGACGGGTACTATTCCGTCACAAACACTATTCACATTTGCGACGGGCCATATGTCACCATTTTATGAAAAAATGTGACCATTTTTTTACAAGTGACATTTTATGAACAGTACTTGACTGGTTACATTTTATAAAAAAGTGGTCACATTTGCCCGTCGCAAATTGTGACCGTCACAAGGGAGAATTGCCAGTCTTACATATACTATCCCATATTCAAAATTAAACCATACAAATAAAATCATTCCAGTTTCATATAAGCGTATAAGAGTCGACAATTCACGACAAAGTCCAAAATCTTTCATAGTCGATCCAAATAGGCCTAAGGGTACCGGTTTCAAATAAGTTTTTCTTACTCTTTCCTTTATTCCTTTCTCTTATTTATTTCATCTATTTTATTGTATTTATATTTGTATATATACTAACCTAGTTAATTTGTCCTTGTATATAATTTATATCGTTTTGTATAAAGTTTGTTTTTTAACTTTCTTTTCTTTATCTTAATTTCGTCAAATATATAATATTACAAATAAATAGTAGAGGCCGTCAGTTTGATGGTCTGTCCGGGTGCCTAAAACCGTCTCTGACTGTACCTTTACCCCCGAATCCGCAATCTTTGGTTTAGACCGGAATGGCGGATCAGTCACCATACGAGGAATCAAAAGAGGTCTTTTTCGTTAAAGTTGTTATATATATGTTTTTTTTATAAAACCTACTGGCGACTCCTATTATCTATTTATTTAAAAAAAAAAAGATTTTTCCAAGGATCTCACAATATCAAAACATTTTTCATTCACTTTTATGTCATTTTATTTTCATCTTTATCTTGACCATATCACCCTTGGTTAACATATATGCCATGTCGATTTAATTCGAGTACGATGATGAAAATGTTAAGCATGCACATTTTACATTTTTATTTGTAAACTATATTTTTCAAACTTGGAAATCTGACACCGAATATTACTAATATAATAGTAATTCTTCCGAGTAACGCAAACGATATTTGCAAACAATTAACCTAAAAGCGGTTTTTTACAACCTTGTAAACAACCAGGAGATGCCCCTTAGGTCGCCTCATGGGTCGCGCCCCAAGAGGCAGTCTGTTTTAACATTTTAAAACCTGGGCAGAGCCCTTTGCATCGCCTTATGGCTCGCGCCCCTATGGGGCTGACTTGCACAGTTTTGCTTCATTTCAGCACTTGTCTAGGACGATCTTGACTTCGGTTAACCCGAATGCGTGGCAGATCAGATTGTCGAGTTTACATTTCACATTTTACACTTTATCATTTAAACACACTTCTTTTTCAAACAAATGGATTGTGTTAAGCGTCATAATCCGAATTTGGTAAATGGATGTTTAATTTTCGTTTTCACATGCAAATCTATAAAAATCCAACCTCGACACAAATTTCTTGATAAATGCATAAACAACCGACAGGGCAAATTGTCACATGTTAGGTTAAACTTGTGGATGCGCATTCATTTGTTTTACCCGTTTTATCAACTTTTGCACTTAAACAACCACGATCGATCGGTAGAAGCCGCTAACGCGGGTGGGATTGGGTGTTCGATTAAAATGCTTCCCAATACGTACCCTCACCGGTTACTCAAATCCTTTGGATAGTGAACGACCGTATCCATGGCAACGAAAGTCATTCTAGCGATAGGATACTAAAGGGAGACGAGTCCTTATCTTTAGTACCTATGTCAAGCACCGATCTTTCCTACGTTTGACCGAGGTACAAAGTGGATTCGAATGTTTTTCAAGCATCCCATAATTTCTTGGTGGAGACTATGAACTTCTCTGCATCATTTCGAGACCTTCATCGAGACGAAACCGACCAATCTAAGGCGTCTGATCGAAAGCATTTCCACGTCACCGAACGTGGCTTTCTAGACCGCTGCGATGACCACGGACCAGCGCGCAGGTCGTCCATGTCCACAGTTGTCACTGAGCCTGTGAATTTGTGTGATCACTAAACATGAAGGAAATTGTGAGAAGAAAAACTCACTCCAGTTGGGCGTTGAGTTCTTCCCTGAAAACGCCGACCCATGAAGTCCAGTACCCAAGAACGAAGGCCTTAGCCACGTCAATCACCTGTCAGACACTACCTCTCGGCGAACAGCAACAGATGTCCCCAGTGAATCCTGACCAATTTGTAATTCCCTCACGAGTGCTGATTTTCAAATGGAAGTCAGACAGGTCTTTCAAAGAGCCTCTCAACATGATTCATGATCCCGAAGCAGCGTTCTCCCTAAATGGTCTCCCACCAAGCCTTGCTAGAAAATTAATTCCCCGCGGAAAAGCTAGTGTTCGTGGCTCCTTAGCTAAATCTCTCCACGTAAAGACAACGAAGAAGTCACTACCCTAAGTCACCTAAGCCTGAAGGATGTTTATCCCCAACCTAGAACCCAAAGAAACCTTTGGCTTCACAATTTACTCCTTAGGTTGTTAAGCCTATACACTTTATACCCCCTTTGAATCCTTAGTCTCGCCTCAAATTTCCTATTCTCTTTTGAAATTATTTGAAGAAACCTCTCTAGAGTCCATAAGCATATCCAACATCAACTTATAATTTAAACTCCTTAGTTTAGCCTCTCAGGTTGTCAGACTTGAAGCCATTAGGAAATTCCTTAAGCACTCTATGTCTTACCCATTAGACTCCATCAGCCTATTGCCTAGATTCCTTATTTTAGACCCATTCGACACTATTTATTGTGATCCCTAGAAATCATCCAACCTGAATCTTTTAAGAGATCCATAGCTTTCTAGCTGACCCTTAGATTCTCTAGTCTAATCCTTAGGTGACCAAGCCTCTATTGTGCATCATCCAAGGAATATTTCATGTTTGATATCTTATTATGGCTGACGAGCCTTTATACGTAGCCTAATGGACTTTAACGATCCTCCCCGATAGTCGACAAACTCTAAACTATTCGTGATCACAGGTCCTTGACTCAGACCCCTTGAGTCGCCTCGCATCGCCATGCTTTCCAGGTTGTAATCTTTGACTGGCCTAGGGGTTATACTTTGACTTTCGCCATGTCCAAGCCTTAGGCAAAGTAGGGGCTCTATAGATACCCGGTATTTGTACCTTCCAAAAAAAACAAGCCATGATGGTCTAATGCATGACTCAGATATGAAAAATAATATCAAAATGGTTTTCTAACTACATTTGCATTAAAACAACACTACTTAGAGTTTAAACTGACTACGGGCCCAAAACCAAATCCGAAGCCCAAAACCCGAGTCATCCCTAGTCAACCCGAATCTCGAACGTGAAAAATAATGCCATAAATGGTTTTTTCACGTCCTTTGCATTAAAATAAAACTATTTTGAGTTAAAACCGATTACGGGCTTAAAACCAACTCAAAATTCAAAACCCAACTCAACACGGGTCAAACCCGAGTCAAGCACACAAAATATTTACCCCAAATAACACCCAAAAGCAAGATTACATGGCTAAGTAAACACAAATCACAACCAACAAAAAATTGGTTAAAACAAAGAGAAAATCCAAATTTGCGAAAAAGACAGGACGCTCCTTCCCTCGCATGTTAACTCGCTCCCCTTCTGGCCTCCTCCTTAGCCACTACACTTCTATATAAACACCCCTTCATGTGCACCTCTTTAGGATACACGAGAATCCGCCTCCTCACATCTCCCTTAAAAATTCTAGACTTGGACTTTCTAAGTCAAATATCGACACGTGTTTCGGACCTACCGATCCGAAATGTAAGTCTTACACATTTTGTTTTGTACCGCCGCCGTTGCATTTGCCCTACCAATTTGACCAACTCAACACATTACTCAACATGTTTTCAAACAACATATATTCAACATCTTTTCAAAACAAAATCCTTTTTTAAGGCACTCTTTTAAACTTATTTTGATACCAAGTAGTCGCATAACGAGAAAACCGTCTCAAATAGTCATCAACTTCGCAAACATCATAACATGTAACTTTGAGGGTGTAAACAACTCACTTATCGTTTTTAAGACACTATAAATATGAACAATGCATAACACGATCCAAAACATGGAAAGATTGACCCAAAAACCGAGTTTTGGCCTGAGGTAGAAGCTCTTTGACATGCAAAGAGACCCGCGCCCCGAGTGGCTTCTCAGGCCAGAACTTAAATTTGTTTGAGTTTGTCTTCCTTTAGCACTTTCTTTTGTTTTCTTTCTTTTCTTTCATGGTTTTTACCATTTATTTCTAAACCTCTTTCAACCTTTTGACCATCGCCAAAATCATTCTTGGTTCTTTATACCATGGCGGTTTATTCCGAGACTCGATGATATTGTTGCTTAATTACAAATTAATGGGTAATTAAACACCCTTTTCTTTTATTCATCATTTTTCTTCATTTATTTACACTTGCAAGCATTTTAGTCATATTTTTAATCATCCTTGGTTCTTTATACTATGTCGGTCTAATCCGAGTATGATGACAAATCTTGACTATTTACAAAGCAATGAACTTAACATAATTAGTTCATATCAAACATTTTTGTTTCACTTTTATTTTATTTTATTGTCACCTTTATCTTAACCATTATCATATGTCATCCTTGGCTAACATATATGCCATGTCGATTTAATTCGAGTGCGGTGACGAAACGGTTAAGCATACACATTTTGCACTTTCATTTATAAGCTATTCATGTAAAGCTTGTGAATCCGAATCCGACACGAAACATTACTAACATATTGGTAAATGCTCCAAGTCATGCAAACCATATTAAACGTTACCACAAAAGCGGTCTTAACGACATTTTCAACAAAAGCGGTTTTTGATAACCTTTAAAACGGTTTTAATAACCTTTTACAAACCCAGAGGCTCATTGTAGATACCCTGTATCTGTCAAGTCTCCAACAAACACCCGATGATTATCGGACTACAACATGCTTAGGAATCGCAGCGTTTAATCGACAGTGTTGTATAAATATACGTCGGAAAACTCAAAAAGATTTCGAAAACAAAACATTTCAAAACCTTTCAAAAGTACCTGGACTGTTTAATGCACGACGGCGGGGTCACAATGACACTAACTAGAGTCAAAACCGCCAACTCCAGACTCCAACAACGAGTCAAACCGAGTCAAACACAAATAATAAACTTCTCAAAGATTCCATGTTAAGTATTCCCGGAATACTTGAATGGTCAAGTACAAATCATGTCATTCAAAATATAGCATAGAACAAATCATGATTTCAATTGCGTGATAGTGACAAGACAGCTCGAAGACCCGTGAAATGGCTCGCGCCTCTTCGAGTAGCCCATGCGGCCACGTCGCTCAAAACGCACACAACCACCCATTTTCCTATAAATACCCCTCAAATACCACCATTTGAAGGTATGCGAGTGTCCGCCCCCTCATTTCTCCCTTAAAATTCTCGACTCGACTTCTTAAGTCACAAACCGACACGTATTTTCGACCTACCGGTATATACAAACCTTACACATTGTTTGGTACCGTCATCGTGCATTAAATCACTTGACCGACCATCTCGACTAACTACACCATCACTAAACTTAAACAATACACACTTTACATTGCTAAAATGGTTTTTAACCGAGTTTTCCGACCTAACAAGTTGATACACTTTCGTCGATTTCTCGTTTCAAGCCTAGCATGTAAGTATGAGGGTGTAAAAATCCTCTTGTTTCATGTTTTTCATCTGTTTTATGACTATAACATGATAAAACATGCATAAAATGGTTAAAACATAGGTTAGATGAGCCAAAACCGGATTTTGGCCAGAGACAGGGGCTGCTTGCATAGCAGAGAGGCTCACGCCTCAATTCCCTCTCAGGCCTTAATCCAGCCGTGTTTGCTCTCATCTTTCCTCTTTATTTCACTTCTTATTTGCAATCGGTTTTTACCATTTCAAATATTTCAAATCATTTTCGTAATAAACTTTTAACCATAAAACATTTTCACCCTTGGTTCCTCATACAATAACAGTTTAATCCGTGTTTCGATGATAATATTTGGTTAATTACATTTTAAAGGGTATTTTTAAACCTTTTATTTCATTTCTTTACATTTCAAAACAAACATATTAGTCATAAACATAAATTCATCCTTGTTTCCACATACCATGTCGGTTTAAACCCGAGTATGATCATAAACTTGACTAATTATAAACAAATGAACTTAAAACAATTAGTTTATAATCATTTTTCAAAACTATTCATGTCAAGCCTGCAAAACTGAACCCGACATCGAATATTGTCAATACAATGACGGTTATTCAAGTCTCGTTCCTCATATTGACACCAAAGCGGTCTAAACGGCCTTTTCAAACCAAGACAGGATCAAACACCCACTCTCCAAACCATTTTACAAACATTTTAACACTCAGAAGACGTCCCTTGGACAGTCTGCTAACCCGCGCCTAAACAGGCCAACCATTTTCAAGTTTTCGAACCAAGATAGGTCTGCTTGCATCGCCAGACGGCTCGCGCTTCAATAGGCTACCTGATGCAAACCCTGCTTCCTTTCAAGCACTTGTCTAGCACGATCCCGACTTTGGTTAACCCGAATACAGGACGGATCAGATGGCAAGAATGCCCCTTTTACATTGTATTTGCAAAACGCCTTTCTAAGACAAATGGATCACGTTATGCACCATGAACCTAACTCGGTAAATGGATGTTTAATTTCCGTCTTACATGCAAATCAATATTAAATCCAACTTGACATCAATTACTTGATATTTGGATAAACAACCGACATAGAAAGCTCACATGTTAGGTTCAAACTTGTGGATGCGCATTCATGCATTTACTCGTTTTGTCAAATTTTGCATTTAACCAACCAAGATCGATCAGTAGAGGCTGCTATCGCGGGCGGGATTGGGTGTCCAATTAAAGGGCTTCCCAATATGTACCTTCACCTCTTACTCAAAAACTTTAGCTAGTGGACGACCTTATCCAGAGCGTACGAGAGTCATTCTAGAGATAGGATGCTAAAGAGGGACGACTCCTTATCTTTAGCACCTATGTAAAAAACTACTTTTTGCCTTGGTTGACCTAGTTATAATGGGGATTCGAACGGGTTCCAAGCATCCCACAAATGCTTGGTGGCAACTCCGAACATCTCTTGCATAGTTTCGAGACCTTTGTCAAGACGAAACCGACCGATCTAAAACGATCCGGTCAAAAGCACGTTTACGCCGCCGAGCGTGGCTTTCAAAATACTGCTATGCATCCACAATTGGCTTTGTGCGTAGGTGGCATGTCCACAGATTGGCGACTCCGCTGGAGAAAACTAGGACACTTATGTCTTTGTGATCCCTAGATGGTGAGACTCGAACGAGATTTTGGTTGAAATGCATACGGTCATAAGTCGAGTTCCTTGTCCGGGCCCACAACCTAACCTTTTTCGATGAATTGGCTCGTCTCTTCGGCATGAGATTTCTCATCCCCGTGTTTGGAATCCCGATTGAGTCAATCATACCGTTGACATTACACATTTCTGTTTCGTCAAAGAGATTTCATTTCCTTCGAGCTCGAGGCTAAGGTACCCTCCTTACACATTATTTTTTGATTGGTATCCCTCTCAAAAATCGGGGTTTGATCGCTAGGTGTGTAACCCACCCTTTTAAGCCAAAACTCGTGTCAGCATTATGCATAATATAATGAAACTGCGAGTGCTTATGTGTTATATGATCATAAGTTCTTCCGTGTCATTTCAAACTTTCAAAAACCACTTTTGCGCCGTTATAATGGCCGTGTCAAACCTCGGTCTTTCGCCGACCATTGCATTTCAAAAACACGCATTTTTAGGCCGTCATAATGTCGATTTTCAAACTTGGTTTTTACAAACCATTTCAAAAACACGCCTTTTAAGGCCGTCGTAATGACGATTTTCAAATCCGATTTTCTACAACCATTTCAAAAAGCACGCCTTTTTAGGCCGTCGTAATGACGATTTTTCAAACCTGGTTTTAACAAACCATTTCAAAAACACCTTTTTACGCCGTTATAATCGCCGCGTCAAGACACGGATTTTAACCCGTCTCGCGCCGACACGATGGCTATTTCAAAATCCGAAAAGGCACTGACCCCATTTCGAGACTTTTTCAAATCCCGAGGACTATACACCGTCCCCGGGACCACATCCTTTCAAAACTCGATTTTCAAAACATACAATTTTGAATTTCAAAAATCGTCTTTGGGAACAGCACAATGTTTTCAGAGCCGCCGCAACTTAAATTCAAACCGTCTTTTTTAAAAAAACTTAAGAAAACTTTTCAACTGACCGATTTTCGAAGATCCCTATTCTTCGGAAGCCGTCCGTAAAGCGACAAACGAATCTTTTTCAAAATCTCTATTTTCGAAAATTTTAGTCCACCATTCCAATTCCGCCTCGTGTCTATCGAGTCGAAGCAAGCGTACTTATGGGTCTTTACTTATGAGTTGTCTCACCTCGAGACTCGTTCAATGGCGTCACGCCACTACGTTTTACGCAAGTCAAAATCGGGTCAACACCGTCAAATTATAAATCGAGCCTGCACCGAGGCACCACACACAGTTGCCATTATCTTGTTGAGTCTATTTTGTCTTTCCGTCTCTTGTATTATCTTCGTTTAGTCATTAAACCATGTCGAATTGGGATGTAACGTGAGATATTTTCTGCCTCAAAGCCATGGCCCCGTCTTCAGCTTCGTCCAACAACAACGATGACAACAGAGATCTCACAACTGCTCATCTAGCCAGCCTACTCACCACTCTTAAGGTCACCCAGGACCGTGTCGAGACCCGTATCGACACCCTGGAAAACAAGGAAACCGGAAAACAAGGAAACCGGAGAACACAAGACTCCGCCTTTTGACTGAAACCGAGAAGAGGATCAAGCTCTTGGAAGAACAACTCGTAGCCCGTGGTAACAACATCCACCTTGAGAACAATCGAAGATTGGAACCCGTTGGGGATCAACTACCCAACAACTTTAACCTAACTGATGTACCCAAGTTAAGGGGAGTGGAGGAGCCGCTCAACCACATTCGAGCCTTCAAAGATTACATGTCTATCAAGGGGTTCAAGCAGGAACTTTTCACCCGGATCTTTCCGTCATCCCTGGAACTAATTCCCCCTAATGGTACTACTCCCTCGACCCCAAGAGCATTACAACTTGGGACGAAGTCGCCGTTGAATTTGCCAAACAATATACCGACAACGTCGAAATCCAAGCCAACACCCGCACTCTTGAGGTCCTGACTCAGAATGATAAAGAAGGGTTCACATAATTCTTAACCCATTGGAGGAGGGCAAGCACTCAATTGGTCAGTAAGCCGAGTGAATCAACTCTCGTGGAGAAATTTGTCAACAATCTTTGCCCAGTTTATGCCAACCTACTGAGATATCAAAACATCAAAATGTTCCAGGATCTACAAATCCTCGGAACCTGCATTGAAGACGACCTCCGCAAAGGTGTCCTAGCCAAAACCACCGGTTGAGGCTATCAGGGATCTACATCAACTGGGCCTCGCCCCTATGGTCAAACAAACAAAATCGATGAGGTCAACCTCCTCGAACCAACCACAAAGAAAACTGAACGTCCTCAAAGGGTATTTACAAACTTGGGGAGAACCTATGCCAGTGCCCTAAAAAGACTGATGGACCAAGGAAACTACAGCCGATTGGGCCTACCCCTGACCCATCCGAGGCCAGGGAAACCCGTTTCTGGAATCCCAATGCCTATTGCCAATACCACTAGGGTACAGGTCATGACACAGAGGCCTGTTTCAAACTGAAGCACGCCATTTAAGACATGATCGAGAAAGGGGAACTACCTTTACCTCCACCCACCAAACCAAATAACAAAACGAGCCCTTTGGGAATCCATGCCATATCTGAGGACGAGCCGGCCTTGGATTGCTCACATCTCATACTACTTGTTGATGACGAGGTGAATGCCTTATATAAGGATACCCCAGACGGGATGTTCGTATTCAGCGCTGTAACTATGCTCACCATGTTCCAACAAGTTGAAGAAGCCATAGCCAGTCTCTCAGAAAGGATTACTTGACAACACCAACACCGCACCCGAGGGAGGGTCCTCCAAGCACCCAAAACTCCCATTACCAGAAAGGATTGCTCCCGCGACCATTATGGCATGCACCCCACAATAATCAACACCCCCAATAATCAACCCCACAAAAAATACCCCCACAAGAACTTCCCCTACAAAAACTATCCGACGACGGATGCCCCTTCAAGGTACCCTCGAGATCCCGAAATCAATGGTATCTAAAGAAACGAGGCAGAGGATGTCTACATTGTTCCAGGACAGGGGAAACAAGCAAAAGAGATCGGTGATCTTTCCCTGTCCGGACGCCCCTACCAAAACCCGAACAATACAATAGTCGTTCCGACAAAAAATGACCAAGTTTTCCCAGACGTGAACACTCTACCCAAGGTTCCCGAAAACTCGATCCTTATACAACAGCAAAAGGCGAAGGCCGAAATTTCAATTTGGCAACTGATTGCTACATCATTCCAACATGGGCAAGCTTTGCTACAAGCCATGGGAAAGTTGACTGTTCCCTCTACCTCCTCTCCTGAAGAAGTGGTAGCATACATGACAAGGGAAGTCCCTGTCCTGAGCAACCCGGTCATCTTCTCTGACAAAGATATCCCTCCATTCGGAGCCAACCATAACTTGGCCCTGTACATCACGCTACAATGCCTCAAGAAGAATGTGCCTATGGTTCTAGTGGATGACATATCTGCGGTCAATGTCATTCCCCTCAAGACGGCTCACAAACTAGGTATCAAAGAAGCTGATTTGGTCCCAACTAACCAAGGAGTAGGTGCCTATGACGGCACTCGTCGTAAGGTTGTGGGGCTTATCACCTTGACCATTACAACTGGACCCCTGGAAAGAGAAGCCAGTTTTCAGGTCGTTGACATCGACGCCTCCTTCAACATGCTTCATGGACGCCCCTGGATTCACACCGTCAAGGCCGTCACCTCAACCCTTCATCAGAAAATCAGGGTCCCTTTCAACGGGAAAACAGTCACAATTCCCACATCCTCGATCAAGGCTATCATGAAAAAGGGAATAGCCTCTCAGGTCATTGAACAGGACGATAATGAAATATGTGGATTCCAAGTTGTGAATGCCCTAACCGATGAACTGTGACGATGATGAAATGTTGCTATTTCCCGGGTTTACCCCTCAACCCGCGTAAGAGCACCTTGCCTCCTATGAAACAGGCAAAGGTCCCTAACATCCTCTTTGGGCTACGCTCTGAGCCTACCGATGAAGACATTTAGGAGATGAACCTCTTAATACAGAAACGCAAAAAGCACGGAGTCATCCTCCGTCCCTACCATTTCACTCTCAATGGATACTTCGTCCTCGTGGGAGAATACGAGCTCTACAACGGCTTTCCTGGGCCCATATATGACTTCGTAGCTAAGGTCAATCACCCGGGCGTAGAGTCTTCCAAGACTGCTACTTCATCCCTGACAACACCAAAGCAGCGTCGACCAAATCTGAGTCGACCCCATGTCTTGACAGACAAGCCGTCAGTCTAATCTTTGGAGAAGACAATATCAAGCACCTCGGCTATGAGAACATCATCAACATCACTCTAAAGGATAACCACTTCGATCCCACCGCCTTAATCTCTGATACTGACCCAGAGAAAACTATATAAGGCTGGAGGAAAACTGTCAAGTGGACCGATCCCCAAGGCCGCATTCTCAAGGTCACAACTGGAGAAGGCCCTATGTTCAATGACACGGCTGTTGCAACCCTATCAAAAATAAATCCAACCGGTCTCTATAAAATTTAGTAAAGGTAGTCGGGTATGGAATCCACAGGGAAATGGGAATAATGTATGCTAAACTAAGTCTGCCTAAGTAACCGTTTCTTGGGGGGTTGATTGTTGATTCTAAACTACGGACAAAAAGAGAAGAGAAACAATAAAGGAGCAAGCCGTGAATTATAATGAAATTATCAGAAAAAAAGAAACGGCTAGGACAATTGCTTCACCATGGTTTTCTAGGGATCCAATCTAGGGTCAAAGGTGAGCACAAACTCGGTCTGCAGGGTAGTGAAAAGGTCCTTCCGGTCCGCTATTCGCCCTATAACATTACTAACTTAGCTTCCGCCCTCATTAGAATACCCTAATGTTCATTGTAGATCTCACCCCTTCCAATCTTCCGATCTAGGTCAAGGTATATCAAATCAACTAGCTAAATGCCTCGACCCAAGCAGCTAATTGCTAATAAATGCGGTGATTAACAACACAAACCTAATTCTAGCCAAGCCTAATCACCTAATCATGACCTTCCTAATTATCATGGCTCCCCTTATGTCCTAGCATAAGGAAATTAGCTATGCATAATAAAAGATAAGAAATCGATAACAACAAACGAGATTAATAAATCAAACATGATAATAAATTACTAAAGAAACAAGAGAAAGAACAATAGAGAAAAGAGATGACAAGAAGAATAATTGCAACAAAATATATAGATTCAAATTAAGGATCGAAAATACCGAATACAAAGGAATTCCAAGGAATAGAGATTTTAGGTCTAAAGAACAAAGTGCCAGAAAAGAGACATCCCCCCAGCCGTCATTCTCTCCTCTCTTCTTTATTCTAAGATAAAAATAAAAATATCCGAAAATTAAATCTAAAAGATTGTGTAATTGTCAAAACCACTCGATCGAGCAGAAAAAAACTACTCTATCAAGAATAATAAGAGTCAAACCTCTCGATCGAGTGCATCAAGTACTCGATCGAGGAACTCAGAAAACGCCCTTCTCGATCGAGCTAAGCAGATACTCGATCGAGGGCTTTCAGCATAAACAAGTGCTTAATCGACCAGTTTTAGCAGCCTACTTAGTCGATCGAGTTAGCTGGCAATGAACCAGCGTAGGTGAACTCAAAATACCTTCCGAAGCCACTTCGCGCATCCTTAGGTGACAAATTACGGGCGTCGATTCTTCTATCTTCAAAATGTATGCAAACGGGTAAGGTTCAGGCTCGATTATGCTCCTTTCCGGTTCATACCTGCAAATAATACAAGACAAACCAAAGTAGACTATTCGGGGGCATTTGTAGCTAGATACTACATAAATAACACAGAAATGCATGTAAATATAGGGTAAAAACCTTATATAAAATGCACGCATCATTCAAAGACGAGCAACAAATTAACAAAGCAGCAATGGGTCAAATGCAAACGAGTTAAATCAGTGTTTTGAAACTACTGAACCGTCGACCTTTCAAGAATCATATATATCGGACTCTCACGGGTCGCTCATCACACAAATCAAGTACAAGGTAAGTAAAATTTTGTGAGATAGAAAGAAATAAAGACGCTCACCTAACTCGACCTATAAGAACATGCATGCAACTAACATGAAACCGATTTCTACCGACCGTACATATGCATTCCAACCAATCAGGGCCAAGACACATGCCGAGGACTTATATATAGTATGAGGTGAGGTAATTGGGTAGGAAGGGGCAAAATAATTTGGAAAAGTGGAGGTAAAGCCAAGCTAGTACAACCGTAACCAAATAATAAACTCATTCCGCTTCACTACTCAGCATATAGGAAGTAAAACTGTGCCATTGTGGCAAAACATCACTCACACCATCAAAAAAATCCCCATGAAAAATAATGATAAGCATGGGAGTCATATTCAGCAACTTTTTCATATGAGTCACTTTTTCCCTTTCAACTTTCTTTCATCTTTTTTTTTTCATATTTTTCTTCTTTTTTTTTCTTTTTTCCATTTCATTTTTTTTTTCATTCTCCTCATCTTCTTAATTCAAGATAAAAATACCAAATTGATAATCACAACATACCCAAGATAACTGCTAAACTAGCTTGACTAGGGTAGGCTAAATTTAGGATCGTAGTTAAATAATGGGTCAAAACATGTCAATTTGGCTATATGAGGCTCATTGGTAGAAATGAAATAAGGGATCGTAAGTTATCTCTCCACATGTGTCACCGCCATAAACCCGAATGCATAGAGGTACTAAGAAAACAATGGTATGTTCATGAAATTTGATGTTACATGTCTTATAAGGAGTACTACTCACATCCTAAATGAAACCGGTCATGAATGTCACCAGTTTATCAAACTCTAAATCTTAGAATGTATATGTAGTTTGCCAATATTAGAGTCAAGTCTATTCATTAAGCTAAGTTTAAACAAAAACTTGTAGATTATGCAAATAACCTTGCCAATAAAAATGTTAAAAAAGTGCAAGGCAAAGGTAAAAGGACTCAATGTAGCATAAAAGTGATAATGTTCCGACTGAACCTATATGCAAAAATAAACGTGGAATTTTTTATTATTACTAAAAAATTTCAATTTTTATAAGATTTTTTTTGAATTTTGTTGAAATTAAGATAAACAATGCATACGAAAATAAACGTGCAAACTGAAATGCAATAAAAACAGTATGCAGACACATATATGGATGCATATCACCTCCCCAAACCAAACCGTACAATGCCCTCATTGTACTCAAAAATAGGGAAAGGAAATGCAAACTTAAAAGAAGAATGTAGCTTCTAAAAACTTACAAGATAACGCGAAGTAGGGACTTCCCCAAACCAGCCACCAAAAAGGGAGGTCGTAAACAGCCCCATAACAACAAATGAACTCGATCGAAGGAACAAAGTGCTCGATCGAGTAGAATCAGACAACGAAAGTGCTCGATCGAGAGCATAAAGTACTCGATCGAGATGGCAGCTTCTGAGGGTGCCCGATCGAGAGTAGAAAGTACTCGATCGATGGTGAAAGTACTCGATCGAGAGTAAAGGGTACTCGATCAAGCTCTTTAGGCCTAATCTCTAGGTGTCATTCGAAGCACCTGCAAAAACACGACAAACGACCAGTAGAACTAACGAAACCAGTTGAAACGTTCAGTTTATCGCTTGTAAAACTACCAACTAAAGCACACGAAATTAACTAAAGGGTTAAAGAAAAGTACAATAAATTACAAGCCGGGTTGCCTCCCGGATAGCGCAAGGTTTAAGAGGTGCCGTACAACCTTTTGACTTCAGTTTTCTTATTCATCTAGATGGTCGAAGTAGAAAACTTCGACGTTGCCAACATAATCATCTGCTCCATAGTAATGCTTCACATTATGGCCATTCACTTTAAATTTTCTACCCTCGGGATGCTCTAACTCAACGGAGCCAAACTTGGTAACAACAGTCACTGTATAGGGGCCACTCCAACTGGACTTCAGCTTACCAGGAAACAATTGCAGTCAAGCATTAAACAGCAGCACCTTCTGCCCGACTTGAAATTCGTGCAGTATGATTCTTTTGTCGTGCCATCTCTTCGTTTTCTCCTTGTAGATGCGCGCTCTATCGTAGACATTGAGCCTAAACTCTTCTAGTTCATCTAGCTGCACTAAACGGTTCTCACCACACAACTTAGAATCGTAATTAAATTCACGAATAGCCTACCAAGCCTTACATTCTAGTTAAACAGGTAAATGACAAGACTTCCCCTAAACTAACCGATATGGTGATGCACCAATCGGTGTTTTAAAGGCAGTCTGATATGCCCATAATGTGTCATCTAATTTTAGACTCCAATCCTTCCATGATTTAGAAACAACTTTAGCCAAAATCTCCTTTAGTTCCTTATTAGAGATCTCAACCTGCCCACTGGTTTGGGAATGGTACCCCAAACCTCTACGATGTTGGACACCGACTTTAGACAGTATAGCTGTAAGTTTCTTTTCTTTAAAGTGCATACCCCCATCACTAATGACGACCCTAGGGACACCAAATCGGGGGAAAATAATCTTTTTAAACAATTTAATCACGATCTTGGCATCAGAGTTAGGTGAAGTAATGGCCTCTACCCATTTAGACACATAGTCTACAGCTACCAAAATATACCTGTTACCTTTACTAGACGGAAAGGGTCCTTGGAAATCAATGCCCCAGACATCGAAAACCTCGGCCTCTAGAATGCCATTTTGTGGCATCTCATGTCTCTTAGAAATATTTCACAAGCGCTGGCAAGCATCACAAGCTGAAAAAAACACTTTAGCAGCGGCAAACAAAGTAGGCCAGAAAAAACCAGACTGAAGTACCTTAGCCACGGTTCGCGACGGACCATGGTGACTGCCATAAGAGGATGAATGACATCCCTCCAGGATTGCTTTGGTCTCCCACTACGGAATACACCATCTGTAAAGACCGTCAGCACACTCCTTAAATAAATAAGGATCATCCAAAAAATAGCGCTTCACATCATGAAAGAATCTCTTCTTCTGCTGATATGACAGGTTAGGTGGAAGCGCACCACCTATAACGTAGTTAGCATAATCTGCATACCACAGATCAACACCTGTGTTAGTAGCAACTGTAAATAAAGAATCATCATGAAAAGAATCATCAATAGGTAAAGGATCCTCTCCCTCCTGCTACGATAAACGCGACAGGTGATCAGCTACTACATTCTCGGCGCCCGTCTTGTCTTTGATTTGCAGATCAAATTCCTGGAGGAGGAGTATCCACCTCAACAATCGTCGCTTAGCTTCCTTCTTAGCAAGAAGGTGTCTCAGCGCTACATGGTCCGTAAAAACAATAACTTGCGAACCTATCAAATAAGAGCGAAATTTCTCCAACGCATAAACCACAGCTAATAACTCATTCTCAGTAGTAATATACTTCACTTGAGCCTCATCCAGAGTTAGGATCGCATAGTAAATCGCACTTAAAGCTTTTTCTTTCCGCTGGCCCAACACCACTCCTAGTACATAATCACTAGCATCACACATTACTTCAAATGGAAGCTCTCAGTCGGGAGGCTGGATAATCGGTGCTGAAATCAAGGCTTGTTTCAATCTGTTGAAGGCAGAAAGACACTCATCAGTAAATACAAATGGGGCATCTTTTAAAAACAACTATGTAAGTGGTTTAGCAATTTTAGAAAAGTCGTTGATGAACCGGCGATAAAAGTTGACATGTCCAAGGAAACTCCTCACTCCTTTGACATTAACAGGAGGAGGTAATTGCTTAATCACTTGCACTTTTGCTTTATCCACCTCGATGCCCCAATCAGAAACTAAGTGTCCCAGGACAACTCCCTTGTTGACCATAAAGCGACACTTCTCCTAGTTAAGCACAAGATTAACCTTAATGCAGCGCTGCAACACTTTATCAAGGTTAGACATATAGTTAACAAAATCACTCCCATAGACGCTGAAATCGTCCATAAAGACCTCCATAATAGCCTCTGTATACTCATAAAATATCCCCATCATGCACCTTTGAAAGGTAGTTGGGGCATTACATAAACCAAAAGGCATTCTACGATAAGGAAAAACACCTTGAGGACAAGTAAAAGAAGTCTTTTCCTGATCATCCAGATGAATAGTGTTAGGCCCAGATTAGCCTGGCCTGACCTTACAAGGCTGATTGAAGAATGCGAAGACCGGACAAATCTAACTGTTATTTAGCTGTTGAAGAATATTATGGTAGGCAGGCTACTAAATCCTAGAAGAGAAGCTTGATGGTCAGTATAGAACAGCTTGGCAAACTATTAAAGCAGCCTGGATTGAGCAGATAAACAAGAAATACAAAGTTGTACAAGTCAAATAACCGTGCCCTATATTCAAGGAAGACCAAGTCCAACCAAAAGACTCTATCAATTATGAATTTGGACGGAAAGAAGAGAAAGAGCCCAAGGTTCGTTAAAATAAGAATAAGTCAAGAGGATTAATAGGGGACATGCCCTATTAATCCGGCAACAACTCCTACCTTTGGGGAGGACGTTATTCATTTATAACGTTATTCATTGTAACGTTGGGAAGGGGGTAGAGAATTATAAATAGCAGAATCTAAGCAATTGTAAGGGGATCCATATTATATTTTTAATGATTTTACACCTTATCTCTTTTTACTCTTGAATATTCAGATTTACTTACAATATTGTGCTCGGCTTATCAAGATAATAAAAACATTGTTCCTTGTACTTAATTCCTCCCTTATTGTTTTACTCACATTATTCCAAACATATCGAACTAGATACCCTGATTAATATATTATCAGGCCGGATTCCTTCCAGGAAAATCCTGCTAAAACAATTGGCGCCCACCGTGGGGCATCTAGTTCTTCAACCAATAAAATTCTCCTTATCATCTTTCATTTAATATTCACACACAAAAATGGTAGAACTCACCGCAGAACAACAATTAGCGGCTGCCCTAGCCAAGATCAAAGAATTGGAAACAATCCAAGAGAAGGCAAAAGTGAAGCAAATCAATAGGTCAAGGAATCGAGTCTAGCCCGAAAAGAAATTGGAAAATCAGGCTTCGGGCTCCAAGACCAGATTCGAACCAGGAACCCCATTCTCATCCATTATCAAAAACATAGACTTCTCTAATTTTGGAACCCCTGAGAAGGATACATTATCCTAAGACTCAACCATTCCCAATGATGAGACAAACAAAACTGAAGCAAGAATAATGATGGCTATGCTTCAGAAATCCAAAACTCCACAACAAAATAGAAAATATACCCGGAGTGCCGGACCACGTGGGTCAAGTAGAAGTCGACACTTTGCGATATTCACCCTTTGCAGATGAAATTGCAAAGATTGATCTCCCCAAGAAATTTACTGTTCCGTCCATGAGAACTTATGACGGAACTTCTGATTCACAAAATCATGTTGCCATATTCAAACAAAAAATGTTGGCTGCCTCAATACCCAGTGAACTCAGGCAAGTCTGCATGTGCAAAGGCTTTGGCACAACCCTGACCGGGGCAGCATTACAATGGTTCATCAATCTCCCAAATGGAGGTATCAAGAATTTCGCACTTGATCAATGCCTTCAATCAACAATTCGCAAGTAGCGAGACATGGCCAAGAGACCAAGCAACCTGCTCGGATAAAGCAACTTCCCAAGAATCTCTCAAGGAATTCCCGCCGATTTGTCAAAGAAAAGATGGCCATTCCCGGATGTGATGAAGAAACAAGCAGAGAAGCATTGAGCAAGAAGTCATGCTTGACAGTGACATCTATGCAGATCTGACCAAGAAAGCATGCCCAACCTTTGCCACTGTTCAATCCATCGCCTTAGAGCATGTCGATTAGAAGAAGACCTCAACTTCGAACGAACTCATCCTGGGAGGAAAGCAAGGCTATGGACATACTAACAGAAAAGCTCCTACCGAAAGGAGGCAATCCCGATCGACCCTATTCCAGCCCGAACGATCCGAAGTCAATATGGCACAAGAACACAAAGGTAACCTTTCTAGCCTTCCAACTATTCCCGAATATAACTTCTCTATCAATACTGCAGATTGATCAAACGCTGAAAACCTGGGAGATACGGTCAGATGGCCAAAGAAATCCGACAACCCCAGGAAAGACCCAACGAGATGGTGTGACTTCCATCAGGACATCGGACACACCACAGAAGAATGCATCCAGCTCAGGAAACAGGTGGCATACCTTCTAAAGAAAGGCTATTTGAAAGACATAATCCGGCACCAAAGAACAAAGATGAAGGACAAAACAAAAGAGACCCGGAAGCGGAGAGACCCTCCTCCTCCTCCTCCCATCTATGAAGTCAAATTCATAAATGGAGGATCGTAAATCAGGACTGACCAGCTCGGCCGCTAAAAGAATATCCAGGAGTCCGGACTCCAACCTCCTCCTAGGCCCAAGTCATTGCCTGCTATTACCTTTGATGACTCGGATCTGCAAGGAATATCGATCTACACCATGACACCTGGTAATCACCATGCAAATCGGCAAGACAAAGAAAGGTGTCAAGAATCCTGATAGATGGAGGAAGCTCAATCAACCTGGTGATGCTTGACGTCCTTAAAGCTATGAAGATAGACGAAGGGAAGATCATCAAGAAATCCAGCGTCCTGGTTGGATTCAGTGGAGAAACAAAGAACACCTTGGGAGAAATCAGCCTGCCAACCTATGTGGAAGGCGTGGCTTCATATGAGAAATTTGGAGTAATGGATTGCCTATCCTCGTATAATGTAATCCTGGGCAGACCATGGATCCACAATGTCAAAGCAATCCCATCAACATACCATCAATGCGTGAAAATTCCAAATGAATGGGGATAACCACCATCAGAGGAGAACAAAGGACGGCTCAAGAATGTTACACTCAGGCTTTGAAACCCTCAAAGTCAGGTAAGTCCCTTGCATAGCAATTAAAGTCCCCTGTCAGGGAAGAATATATAGCACAAACACAGATGGAAACAGGAGAGGTCACATTAGACCCAGAATTCCCTGATAGGAAAGTACTTGTAGGGTCAGATGCACCCGACTCAATCAGACCGAATCTGGTCAGCTTTCTCAAAACTAAAATGTCTTGTTTTGCTTGGTCACATTTTGATATGACTGGTATAGATGCTGATGTTATTACTCATAAGTTGAACATTGACAAATCCTTTAAGCCTGTACAGCAAAAGAGAAGAAAATTTGCTGCAGAAAGGCACGAAATTATCAACCAAGAAGTTGACAAGCTACTGGACATGAGAATGATCGGGAAGTAATGTACCCGACCGCTTGCAAACGTGGTAGTCGTCCAAAAGAAAAATGGCAAATGGAGAGTCTCGTAGATTATACCGACTTAAACAAAGCCTGCCCAAAAGATCCATTTCCCCTACCACACATCGATGCAATGGTAGATGCCACTGCAGCCACGAAATGTTGACATTCATGGATGCCTCCAAATGGATTCAATCGATAAAAATGCACCCAGCAGACCAGGAAAGCACACTTTCATCACCGAAAGAGGTATATATTGTTATCTTGCTATGCCCTTTGGATTAAAAATGCAGGTGCAACCTACCAAAGGCTAGTCAACATGATGTTCAAAGATCAGATAGGAGACACCATGGAAGTCTACATAGATGACATGGTAGTCAAATCAAAAAAGGCAGAAGACCACGTCAAAGACCTGGAAGTAGCCTTTCAAATACTGGAAAAATTCAATATGAAGCTCAACCCACAAAAATGCCACTTGAGTCTCGGGCAAATTCTTGGGCTACATGGTGACAAAAAGAGGAATAGAAGCCAGCCCTGAACAGATCAAAGCCATCCCGGAGCTAGAACCACCAAAGACAGTCAAAGACATACAAAAGTCGATCGGAAGAATAGCAAATACCCTGAAATGATTCATTTCAAGATCATCGAAAGATGCAAATCGTTCTATAACCTCGCTAAAAAAGAACAAGGACTTTCAATGGACACCGATCATCAGTCGCCTTTGAAGACCGAAAATATATCTATCTTCTCCCCCTTGCTGGCAAAACCAGTCAAAGATGAACCCCCGACAAAGATACCTGCATACCACGAGAAATCTTTGTCGGTGCGATCTGGTCAAAGAAGCGGACGGACAACAAAGACCTGTCTATTATGTAAGTAAAAGTCTACTGGATGCGAGATCGGTATGGCCTACTAGAAAAATATGTTTTAGCTTTAATTATGAGTTGCACAAAATTAAGACCATATTTTGAAAGTCACCCTATAATAGTCGAACCAATCTTCCTATCAAATCAGACTTAGGAAACCGAATTGTCCTGGACGAATGTGCAAATGGTCACCCAAATAAGCACATACAATATAACATTTGAACCAAGGACAGAAATTAAGTCACAAGCACTAGCAGACTTTGTGGCTGATTTTAGTCCGACCCTAGAACCTGACCTAATAAAAGAAGTGAATAAACCGACCCGCGACCAAAAAGACCTAGAATGGACCCTATTTGTCGATGGAGCAGCCAATACGAGGGCACAGCCTAGGAGTAGTACTAAAATCGCCACAGGGGGATAAGATAGTACAGTGCTATAAGTCATGTGCGTTTGAGGCCACCAACAATGAGGCAGAATATGAAGCCCTAATAGCCGGATTAAAGGTATGTATTGACACTGGTGTGCAAAACCTAAAGGTACGTCTTGATTCCCTCCTCATCTCCAACCAAGTAAATGGGATATATACTGCAAAAGACCCCAAAATGATGCTTTATCTAGATGTTGTTCAAATGCTAAAATCAAAATTTAAAGATTTCAATATTGACCAAATTCCCGTGGATTTAAATACCCAGGCCGATGCTTTAGCCTACCTTAGGATCCAACTTTAGTCCCCTTGACTTCGACAAAATACCCATCGTGCATTTATTAGAACCTGCAATAAATAAACAAGATGAGAGTTTTCCAATCTACATTGCTAATTCTTGGACAAAACCCTACTATGATCAAGGCTACAACAGGAATCCTTCCTTAAATAAGCAAGATGCCGAGCACTAAAAGAAAAGTCGCTTCATATACTATTATTGACAACGTGCTTTTTAAGAAATCGCAGTGGGCCCTACCTCGGATGCCTGGAACCACGGGAAGCTGAGCGGATATTATCGAAATCCATGAAGGATCTTGTGGAAATCACAAAGGTGGAAGAAGCCTGGCAAGCAAAGTACTCGGAAACCTAGGTTATTATTGGCCTACCTTGAGAGCCGATTGCCTGGATTTTAGCTCTAAATGCAAAGCTTGTCAGATTCACGGACCATATATCCACCAGCCATCTGAGGAACTACATTCCATATCCGCACCATGGCCATTCATGAAGTGGGGCATGGATATAGTAGGAAAACTACCTCAAGCACCCGGACAAAAGGTTTTCATGTTAGCAATGACCGATTACTTCTCCAAATGGATAGAAGCTGAATCATACAGGCAAGTTAAGGAGAAGGACGTCATAGCATTCATTAAACACAACATCATATGTAGATATGGCATCCCCTCTGAAATAGTATGTGATAATGGCACACAATTTGTGGGAAAAAGAACAAGAAATTACTGTGCTCAATGGAACATCAATCTAGTAACATCCACACCAGGATATCCAAAAGCCAACGGTCAAGCGAGAATCCAAAAAAGAATAAGGTGGTAATCACCGCATAAAGAAAAAGTCGGAAAAAGGAAAGGCAGATGGGCTGAAGAACTCCCCCTGGTCCTTTGGGCTGATAGAACCACGCCAAAAACATCCACAGGCCAAACCCCCTACTCCTTGGTCTATGGATGTGAAGCAGTAATCCCAGCTGAAGTGGACATTCCATCAGCCAGATGTAGCCTGAACACAACAACAAACAATATACCTCTAATGGAGGATAGCCTGGACTTAACAGAAGAGCTAAGAGATGCAGCAAGCATCAGATTAGCAGCATACCAGCAAAGAGTTGCAAGAAGCTACAACAAAACTGTCAAAGCCAGGGTATTCAGGGTAGGAGATCTTGTTCTCAGGAAAGTATTCCAAAACACAAAAGAAAAGAATGCTGGCAAATTGGCCCCAACCTGGGAAGGCCCCTATCTGATTGATTCAATAGTAGGCCAGGGAGCTTATAGATTGCAGACCCTGGACGGCGAAATGATCCCAAGAGCCTGGAATATTACACATTTAAAATTATTTCACATATAGAATATATCGCACAACCCAGGTATAACTTTTTACTTTAAACACTTCTTGCCTGAAAACTACATGTATGATACTTGCAGTTATATGAATAAATGCCATATATGATTTCTTCAAATTACGTGCCCAAGTACTTATCTTTGTTCTCATATTTACTTAGTGAAATCTTCAACACTTGTTTTACATATTGCATCTTATTTAAAACAAATCTTAAAGATTGGGGGCCACCCCACCAAATATTCAACTGATATCCAAAATTCATTGCAAAACAGCCTTTAAATATTGAGCTCAACATAACATACAAACCTGGAAAATCTATTCCTAGGTCAGATATGACATAAATGGGTCATAAGCCCTCCCAGCATGGCAAGGGACATAAGCCCTCCAGCATGTGCAACAACCCCACCCATAACACATTGAATCTGGCGGATCCAAGACAAAATCGCCTGATCCGGTCGAAAAAGCGCCCGATCCAGTCGAATAACCGGCCAGATCCAGTACACGTCCAACATCACAAAAATACCTTGTCAAAACACAAAAAGAAACAAAACAAAGACCAAATATTTATTCACCCAAAATAATTGGTCCTACCTAATAACCATCCATTCCAGGGACATCCCCCCTGGATGAGCCAAAAAATTTGAGAAATATACTCTAAATATTCATTCCAAGGACATTCCCCCTGGATAGACCAAAACCCAAAAGCCAAATACTAAGTTACTTTTGAGCCAGTAACCGACTCACAACCATCCACCATTTCCTGATCACCAGACTTTGCCTTGGAAGGAGGAGAATCCACTTCTTCTTCTTGACCCATACTGGCCAAATCAGGATATTGAGCGTCCAAAGCCATCTCATCCCGGTCCGGATTCCGTTAGCCCTTCGATTCTGGATCTCTCATAGCATCAACCCGACCTTTCCCAAAGAAGTACCGAGCAAGATCGCCAACCGCGCCTCCACCAACTCCTTTTCAGCAGCAAGCTCCTCGTTTTTCTTTAACGATCCCGCATTGCACGCTTCTCTCGCTTCCAACTCTTGCCTGACAAACCTTCTCGATTCTTCGCAGCCACCTCACAAACCACGGCAGCTCTCCGCCCTCCTTAGTCAGTCCCCAACCGAGATTGAAGTACCACTTCATTACCCCTGGATGTGTGCAGGTCACGGTTTAGCCTATCAAGCTTTTCCTCCAAATTAGTAACCTTGGCCTGGGCGTCCCTAAGCTGACAAGCAGTAGCCAGCCCAGCATCCAACCCCTGCATACATACAAAATCAATTAGCCAAATACGAGGTAAAACAAAAAGCACATAAACAATTAAAAATATCCCTCTACAACTAACCTCCCTAGCACGGGAAGCGAGTTCAAGACCCTTGTTACAAGAGAAGTCAGAATAGAAACCACCCTGGTAGACGAATCAAGGGTACTAGCGACAATAGCCGGTCGCTCATCTTTGCGAAAAACTCATCTATCCTGGCCCGGCATCATCCATGTCATCAATCCTAGCAGTACACTTGCCTTATACTCCCGAGTGGGGCCGAGGATAGGTGTTTCTCTCCTTCCTCCTCTGCCAAGATATCATCTTCCCTCTTTCTTTTCTCGAGCCGGACAATCTCCGGTGAAGTTACCCCGGAAGATCTTGAAGAGGTCAATCTCGAAACCAGGATATCAAGCGTTTTGTCACTCCCACTAGCCTCCCGACTCTGGGACTGCTTCAAAGAATCCTAGCCACCCCACCTTCAAATCCTTTGCAGAAAAGCTAGCCACCCCTAGCGAAGACCTAAACACTGAATATATAAAAATATACGTGAATATCAAGCAAAGAACGACAAGAAGATAACAGCCAACATAAAAGCATACGAAGACGTACAGAAAGAGCAAAGAGAACTAGGCTTGCCTTTGGGTACTTTAACCCCAACCTGTCAACTTGGTCTTCATATACCGGGCAACAATTCCCCGCCCAAGCAAGCTGGCCAGTCCTCTCTACTCGGGAATGGCAAGGAAAGCATCTATCCTTGCAATAGCCTCTTCATCTAGAGGATCGTGATTCCAATCGGAGCTACAAACATTACGAAAACAAAATATACAGGTAAGACTTATGTACCTCACTCTCATTCAATATAGCTACAAAATAAAAGTACAGAAACCTACCACTCTCCAAAGGAGGATATCTCGAGTAATCAAAGCCCGATCCCGAGTCTCGATCCGGATAAACAGAAAGTCTTTGCCCAACTCTTGTCGTCTCCGAAATCCAGGTTAGTAATTAATGGAGTCATCTTTGACTTAATTCTCAAATTAAAACGACCAACAGAAGGATTTTTAAAATGATATACTGCCTTAATATCATTGAGAGTAATCACAAGATTGTGTTTAGCACATAAATTTTCTATGGAATGAACAAGTTTCCAAACCATCGGCATAATCAAAAAGGTGACACTTCCATAACACGGATGGTGTCAATCATTAAGGGAGTAAAAGGTAACTTACACCGCTTTGAATGCCCATTCGAAAATACTGAACCAACCAGGTGATACCCGATTAGCCCTAATCGGACAAGACTCGAATCCATACCTCGGTCGATTCAGGAATTATTTTCTTCTCCCTTAGTATCTTGTCATAATTTGTTTTCAACAAGTTCTCTTCAGAAAGTAAGGATCCAAAGATTGAAGGGCGGTGAAAACAAATCCTGGTACTTAAAAGCCACAAAGACGAAAGCGGAGGATCAATCTCCATCACTTCTTCTTCCTGGACGTTTATAGGTTCAGGCTCGGCAGCAGCAGCTTTCTGGGATGAAGGGCGTTTCTTTGCTCCCATGTTCTTAAGTGTTTGATTTATTATAGAAATTGTTGAGAAAATACAGAACAGGATTACTGAGAAGTATGGAAGAATTTCAGAAGAATTTTAGAAGAATATTTAGCAAAGAAAGTGGAGGAAATTTGGTGAAAGATAATCTTGCCCTAAATACCGTATTTATAGAAAATCTATAACGGTGTGAAAACCCTAGGGATTGCAAAACTCTCAGCATGACATCACCTAGCCGTTATAGTGTTCAACGGTAACTAGGAGTCTAAGAGTCATTGATTAAGTGTAAGTCTCTTTATTATTCAGCCCGGTAAAAATTGACATTTCACCCCTGGCCTGATCCAGCACGGGTAAAATGTCAAGGGGCAATTGTTAGGCCCAGATTAGCCTGGCCTGACCTTACAAGGCTGATTGAAGAATACGAAGACCGGACAAATCTAACTGTTATTTAGCTGTTGAAGAATATTATGGTAGGCAGGCTACTAAATCCTAGAAGAGAAGCTTGATGGTCAGTATAGAACAGCTTGGCAAACTATTAAAGCAGCCTGGATTGAGCAGATAAACAAGAAATACAAAGTTGTACAAGTCAAATAACCGTGCCCTATATTCAAGGAAGACCAAGTCCAACCAAAAGACTCTATCAATTATGAATTTGGACGGAAAGAAGAGAAAGAGCCCAAGGTTCGTTAAAATAAGAATAAGTCAAGCGGATTAATAGGGGACATGCCCTATTAATCCGTCAACAACTCCTACCTTTGGGGAGGACGTTATTCATTTATAACGTTATTCATTGTAACGTTGGGAAGGGGGTAGAGAATTATAAATAGCATAATCTAAGCAATTGTAAGGGGATCCATATTATATTTTTAATGATTTTACACCTTATCTCGTTTTACTCTTGAATATTCAGATTTACTTACAATATTGTGCTCGGCTTATCAAGATAATAAAAACATTGTTCCTTGTACTTAATTCCTCCTTTATTGTTTTACTCACATTATTCCAAACATATCGAACTAGATACCCTGATTAATATATTATCAGGCCGGATTCCTTCCAGGAAAATCCTGCTAAAACAAATAGGGATCTGAAAGAACCCTGAGTATCCATCTAAATAACAGAAAAAATTATGAGAGGCTAAGCTTTCTACCATTTGATTAATAAAAGGAAGGGGGAAGTGATTCTTCTTTGTGGCGGTATTCAGCTGTCTATAGTCTATGCACATCCGCCAACCAGTCACAACTCTAGTACGTATCAACTCATTTTTATCATTCTTAACCACAGTAGTTCCTCCTTTCTTAGGAACCACCTGAACTGGACTCACCCATTTAAAATGACCAACAGAATAGATAATTCCTGCATCAAGTAGCTTCATTACCTCAGCCATCACAACATCCTGCATCTTCTGATTCAACCTGCGATGACATTGTCTGCAAGGCTTGTGATATTCTTCTAGCTCAATCTTGTGCATACAAATATCAAGACTGATGCCCTTAATATCATCCAACGAATAACCCATCGCTTTCCTGTTTTTCTTATGAACAGCTAACAAAGTGGTCAGCTGCTTATCATCAAGTTTAGCACTAACAATGACTGGATACTTCCCAGTAACATCTAAAAATGCATATTTGAGATGAGAAGGAAGAGGCTTATGCTCAGGTACCTTTACCTCTATAGTGCAAGAAGTGTTATCCAGCTGTTTTACCTTCTCTCCTTCAGCGTTGGTAAGTTCACACTCATCTATTGCAGCTTCAAGCAAATCTAACACAGCGTCATTGTTCTCCGGGTTATCTGCACACTTATATAACAACGTCAAATCTTCCAGTGGATCCCTTATCAATTAATCCGACCAGACCTCATAAACAGACTCATCAATGATATCAACTGAAGAGCAAGTATCCTCTATCATTGGTCTAGCAAGTGTAGTAGGAAAACTGAAAGTGATAGCGTCATCCCCCACCGCAAGAGTCAAACGCCCTTGTTTGACATCTATAATGGCCCCAGTTGTACACAAGAAAGGCCTTCTCAATATAATCGGGGTTCGCGTATCCTCAGCTATGTCTAAGACAATAAAATCTACTGGGATAAAGAACTTGCCTAGCTTGACAAGCACGTCTTCTAGGATGCTTAAGGGTTATCTAACCGATCTATCAGCCATCTGGAGGGTAATATTAGTCATTTTAATGTGACCCATATTAAATTTCTTGCAAATAGAGTAAGGCATGACACTGATAGTGGCTCCTAAATCATAAAGAGCCTTTTCTATCACTTCATTTCCTATTACACAAGTAATAGAGAAACTACCCCGGTCTTTCAATTTGGGCGGAGCTTTATTAAGAATTAAATTACTAGACTCTTCCATAAAGGCAACAGTCTCAAACTCACTAACCTCTCTCTTACGCGTCAAAATGTCTTTCATAAATTTCACATAAGAAGGTACCTGGGTAATTAGTTCGGTAAAAGGAATGGTTACCTGAAGGTTCTTGACCACCTCCATAAACTTACCAAACTGTCGCTCAACTTTAGCATCTTTCAGACGTCCTGGATAAGGAATTCTGGTAACAGTAAGCGGGTCAACGACTTTTTCCTTACATTTGTCTAAACTTGGCATCTCCGCAACAGGGGAAGATGATCCATCAGTGTGTTTAGACTTCGAAACAGCGTCTTCGCTATTGCATGTACTCGATCGAGTACTTTTATCAATCGATCGAGACCTTTTCTCTTGGGATCTGCTCGATCGAGGAACACAACCTTCTCGATCAAGGTCGTCAGTTTCGGCACTACTCGATCAAGCACTTTTATCACTCGATCGAGAACTTTTAGAGGGGGAATTGCTCGATCGAGTGCCCAAATCACTCGATCGAGAACTTTGACGAGGTTTAGCAGCGCCTTCATCAAATTGATATTCGAAAACAGTTTCCGTATTTTCATCAATAGATAAATCAGCATTTTTCGGCATTATTGGTCCATCATAGGTAAGACCACTTCAGAGATTAAATGCATTAATCAGCTCGCAAGGGGGTGATTTATTTGCTTGATTCATTTTCTTGGATGCAAATTGTGCAAATTCATCTTTCAAATTCTTTATAGAATTCTCATTGTCTTCCGCATTTTGCTGGAGTTGAAGTGCCAAAGACAGCACCAAGGATTTTAGCTCTGCGATCTCTGTATTTGTAGAAGAAGAATTCTCTTGTTGTGGAATCAAATTAAAAGGATTAGAGATACTTGGCATGGCTAAGTCTTCATAAAGTTTAGAGAACGGAATTCCTTGCTTATATTGTTGGTAAGCATGGACTCGCTCTACTTCTGCCATACAATTAATGGGATCATATCCTTTCGTACCACATCTACCACAAAACACCTCTTGCTCAATCATGGCATGGAGCTGCTCATGATCACCCAAAATTTGCGGATCTCCGAATTGTCACACCTGTCATTAGGAATTTCCACCTTAGCTACAAGGGATTCAACATATCTTTCATTCACTCGCCTACCTCCTCTGGGTTTCCCATACTCAGCTACATGAATGGCCATGTCTTCAATAAGATTCCATCCCATATTGTCTTCAATATTTTTCTGAAATCTCCCTTAAACTGCAACATCCAATATGGCTCTTTGATCGGCATAAAAACTATTGTAAAATTGGTTGCATAAGAACCATCGTTGGAAACCATGATGAGGTATAGAGCGAACTAGCTTCTTGAACCTAGTCCAAGCTT
Source organism: Silene latifolia (assembly GCF_048544455.1). Lineage (NCBI taxonomy): Eukaryota > Viridiplantae > Streptophyta > Magnoliopsida > Caryophyllales > Caryophyllaceae > Silene > Silene latifolia. The sequence continues at coordinate 322,428,562 of NC_133538.1, forward strand.
TACTCAAATCTTCAGTAGCCATTTGTGTGAAAGTAGTGATTTGGCCTCTTAATGCGTTGGTGCGCTGTGGTGGAAAGAAAATTCTATAAAAGGCAAATGCTAGGGAATTCCAGTCAGTAACACTAGCAGCTTCGCTATCCAAATCTCTCAACCAATCCCGGGCGTTATCAGTCAAAGAAAAAGGAAAAATAATTTCCTTGATCCAATCTTGCGTCACCCCAGCAACTAAAGGAATGGTGGAGCAATAATAAGTGAGCAACTCCATATGCTTGCATGGATCATCACCAGCTACTCCCTTTAAAAGATTCTTCTCAACCAGCTCAATGTAGGATGGATGAATTCCAAAGGTACCAGTGTCTGTAGTAGGAAGTAGGAAACCTTTGGGTAAGGAATCTACAGTAGGCTCCGAGTGACTAGCGATGTTAGGCATTTTAGCAAATGAAGTTGTGAGAACAGTAGATGTTCAGTGCCCTCTTCTAGGACGGATCACCTACAAAAAAAACTATAGCACTAGAGAAAAATATGAGAACAGTCTCAAGGAATAAATTCCTTGAGACTAGAGACAAACTTAATATGAAGCAAAACAAATAACACCATTTCTGCGGCAACGGCGCCAAAATTTGACACGGCTATCGCAACCCTATCAAAAATAAAACCAACCGGTCTCTATAAAATGTAGTAGAGGCAGTCAGGTATCGAATCCACAGGGAGATGGGAATAATGTATGCAAAACTAAGTCTGCCTAAGTAACCGTTTCTTGGGGGGTTGATTGTTTATTCTAAAATATGGAGAAAAAGAGAAGAGAAACAATAAAGTAGCAAGCAAAGAATTATAATGAAATTGTCAGAAAGAGAGAAACGGCTAGGACAATTGGCTGACCATGGTTTTCTAAAGATCCAATCTAGGGTCAAAGGTCAGCACAAACTCGGTCTGCAGGGTAGTGAAAAGATCCTTCCGGTCCGCTATTCGCCCTATAAAATTACTAACTTAGCTTCCGCTCTCATTAGAATGTCCTAATGTTCACTGCAGATCTAACCCCTTCCAATCTTCCGATCTAGGTCAAGGTATATCAAATAAACTAGCTAAATGCGTCGACTCAAGCAGCTAATTGCTATTAAATGCGGTGATTAACAACACAAACCTAATTCTAGCCAAGCCTAATCACCTTATCATGACCTTCCTAATTACAATGGCTCCTCTTATGTCCTAGCATAAGGAAATTAGCTATGCATAATAAAAGATGAGAAATCGATAACAACAAACGAGATAAATAAATCGAACACGATAATAAACTACTAAAGAAACAAGAGAAAGAACAATAGAGAAAAGATATGACAAGAAGAATAATTGCAATAAAATAAATAGATTCAAATTGAGGATTGAAAATACCGAATACAAAGGAATTCCAAGGAATAGAGATTTTAGGTCTAAAGAAAAAAGTGCAGAAAAGAGATACCCCCCCCCCCTCCCCCCAACCGTCGTTCTCTCCTCTCTTATTTATTCTAAGATACAAATAACAATATATGAAAAGTAAATCTAAAAGATTGCGTAATTGTCAAAACCACTCGATCGAGCAGAAATAAACTACTCGATCCAGAACAATAAGAGTCAAACCTCTCGATTGAGTGCATCAAGTACTCGATCGAGGATCTTAGAAAACGCCCTTCTCGATCGAGCTAAACAGGTGCTCGATCGAGGGCTCTCAGCATAAATAAGTGCTCGATCGACCAGTTTTAGCGGCTAACTTAGTCGATGTAGTTAGCTAGCAATGAACCAGCGTAGGTGAACTCAAAACACCTTCCGAAGCCACTTCGCGCATCCTTAGGTGACAAATTCCGGGCGCCGACTCTTCTATCTTCAAAATGTATGCAAACGGGTAAGGTTCAGGCTCGATTATGCTCCTTTCCGGTTCATACCTGCAATTAATACAAGACAAACCAAAGTAGACTATTCGGGGGAGTTTGTAGCTAGATACTAAATAAATAACACAGAAATGCGTGTAAATATAGGGTAAAAGCCTTATATAAAATGCACGCATCATTCAAAGAGGAAAGTGAATAAGAGTCCTGAGTCTGAGTCTGAGTTTATCTTAGCTCCTAGCACTCCTGGTGTCCTAGTCAAGGTCCCCTTTCCACTGTTTTATCACAAACTTATGCTGCTTCAGAGGCCGAGTCAACTAAGTTTATCCCCACTCCCATGGAAGGTAGCAGCCTGGAGCTTGTTCCAGGGGCCACCCGCTCTGTTGTGTCACCTCTGACTGCCCATGAGATGTCTCTCCTATCCGAGCTTTTCGCTCAAGTCGACTAAATGAACACTAAGTTTGCTTATGACTCATCTCAATTTAACTGCAATGCAATTCTAAACGAACATGAGGAATTTGACTTGAGTGACCACCCACCTCACCTAGCCAAAGAACTTGACAAACGAGAAGATAGGACACCTATCATTGAGGAGACCGAACCTATTAACGTAGGGACCGATAACACACCTCAAGAACTTAGGATAGGGACCACCCTTGACCCCTCGGAAAGACAACAATTCATCGACCTTCTACACGAATACAAGGACGTATTCGCTTTGTCCTATAGAGACATGCCTGGGATCGACAGGGAGATTGCAGAACACAGGTTACCCATTAAACCCGAAGCTAAGCCCGTAAAACAAAAGTTGCGCAGTATGCGCCCTGAATAGGCCTTTAAAATCAAGGAATAGGTAGACAAATAGTTCAAAGCTAGATTTATCAAAGTGTCCGAATACTCGGACAGGGTGGCCAACATAGTTCCTGTACCCAAGAAAGACGGGAGAACTCGAGTTTGCGTCGACTTTAGGGATCAAAACAAAGCAAGTCCAAAAGATGACTTCCCTCTGCCACATGTTGACATTCTGGTGGATAACAACACCGAGCACGCCCTACTATCATTCATGGACGGGTATCCTGGGTACAACCAGATCAAAATAGCCGAGGAAGACATGCACAAGACTGCATTAACTACACAGTGGCGTACATACTGCTACACTGTCATGCCCTTCGGGCTAATCAACGCCGGAGCAACCTACGAAAGAACCACCACCACACTCTACATGACATGATGCATAAGGAGGTGGAGGTATATGTCGATAACATGATCGTCAAATCAAAAGAGCGGGACGGCCATATCCGCACCCTTTGGATTTTCTTCGCTCGTTCGGAAATACAACATGGGACTAAATCCTCAGAAGTGTGCATTCGGGGTCACCTCCGGAAAACTCCTGGGACACGTCGCTAGCAAAAGAGGCATCGAAATTGATCCTAGCAAAATCAAAGCTCTTCAATAAATGCCCCGGCCTATGAACGAGAAGGAGATTCGAGGATTTTTCGGTCAAGTCCAATACATCAGCCGCTTCATAGCCAAGCTATCTATGATTTCTCGGTCAAGTCCAATACATGATCGTAAAGTTAAAAGGGCGGGATGGTCATATCTGCGCCCTTCGGAAATTCTTCGCTCGCCTTCGGAAATCCTTCGACTGATTGATTTGTGAACCAATCTTCAAGAAGCTTCGTGCCTCCGATCACACCGATTGGGACGACGGCTGTCAAAAGGCCTTCGACAGGATAAAGCAAATCCTATCCAAACCTCCTGTCCTCATGCCACCTCAACAAGGAATTCCCTTATCCATATACTTAACTGTCACCGACATGGCCATGGGGGCAATGCTAGCACATACGGTCAACGGTGAAGAACGAGCCATCTACTACATCAGCAAAAAGTTCATCGAATACGAGACAAGGTACACCCAACTGCAAAAGACATGCCTTAACCTAGTCTGGTCAACAAAGAAGCTGCGACATTACATGCTCAGCTACACGGTTCACATCTACTCCAAGATGGACCCGGTCAAATACATCTTCGAAAAGCCCGTACTAAATGGAAGGCTGTCTAGATGAACACTCATGCTATCTGAATTTGACCTCAAATTCGTACCCCTCAAGGTGATCAAGGGAAGGGCGGTCGCCGATTTCCTAGTAGAAAACCCCGTCAACGAGGATCCAACGACCGACACATAGTCACTCCCTGACGAAGATATACTTTGTGCCGACACCGACGCATGGGACCTTTACTTCGACGGTGCATCAAACCTAAGAGGCTTCGGGGTAGGAATCCTTCTAATATCACCGGAAGGGGAACATGTTACGATCTCAGTCAAACTAGAATTCGCCGTCACCAACAATGCCGCCGAATATGAAGCATGCCTCATCAGCCTACAAGCAGCCATAACACTTGGCATCAAGAAGTTGAGGGTCCACGGTAATTCCTCGCTCATCATCAATCAGGTGTTCGGATCATGGAAAATCCAAAGCGACAGCTTAGCACCCAACCAAGTAAAAATAAATCAAAAGGCCGAATTCTTCGACCAAGTCGACTACTTCCACATGCCACGAGATAAAAATAAATTTGCTGATGCCCTAGCAAAACTTGCCGCGCTCGTCAACTTACCTGACGACATGACATCGATGCCCTTATGTGTCGAGAGAAGGAGCGAGCCAGCTCACATCTGCGCCATCAACAACAACAAGGAGAACCATGTCGAACCTTTGTACCAATCCATCCTCAACTATAAAACCAAAAATAATTCCCTTCCAACTCTGATACAAGAGGACAAAGAGCCATCCGTTTACTTGCATCATAATTTATGATAAACCAAGAACAACTATACAAAAGAACACCCCAAGGGATTCTCGTCCTTTGCATTAATCACCATAAAGCCAAAAAAGTCATGGGAGAGGTCCACGACGGAGAATGCGGCCCTCAAATGAGCGCAAAGATGCTAGCCCAAAAAATCATGCGGTTAGGCTACTACTGGACCACCATGGAAGCCGATTGCAGAAACTACGTCAAACATTGCCACAATTGCCAAATCTTCGCCAACATACAACATATATCACCATCCCTTCTATACACCATGACATCACCCTGGCCTTTCTCGACCTGGGGCATCGACATCATCGGGAAAGTTAATCTGATAGGCACCAAAGGGCATTGCTTCATCCTCGTCGCCATTGACTACTTCACCAAATGGGTGGAAGCACAGTCTTATGCAGTCTTGACCGCCAAACAAGTGGCAAAATTAATCCAGGACAACATCATCTGCAGATATGGGGTACCCCATGAAATAATCAGCGACCAAGGCTCCCACTTTCGGGCGAAAACACAAGCCTTGCTGGACAAATACAAAATCAAGCGACATCGATCATCCCCCTATCGTCCCCAAACCAACGAAGCGGTAGAGGCAGCAAACAAAACTCTTGTCACCATGATCAAAAAGATGCAAGATAATTACCGAGATTGGCCGAGCAAACTCCCATTCGCACTCTAGGGATACCGAACCTCCATTCAAACACCAACAGGAGCCACACCCTTATACCTAGCATACGGTATGGAGGTGGTTCAACTAGTAGCGTTGGAGGTCCCATCTCTACGCATCGTGCTGGAAAGTCATGTTCCTGAGGCGGAATGGAACCACTGAAGGTTTGAACAACTCACGCTTCTAGACGAACGGTGACTCAATGCCTTACACAACTTCCAGCTATACAAACGACGTATACAACGGGCATTCAACAAAAAGTTCAAACCCAGAAACATCAAAGAAGGCGACTTGGTCCTCATGTCGGTTCGAGCACCATTACCCGTCGATCCGAGGGGGAAATTCAAACTCAATTGGGTCGGGCCGTACCTCATCAAGAAAACACTTTTAAGGGGGCGCAGTGATACTGAGTGACCAAAACGGGGAGGATTTCACAAACCCGACCAACCTAGACCAACTCAATAAATACTACCCTTGAATCCTAGTAACCACGAACATTCCTTTAGTTTCACAACTACTGACCACAATATCCCTTTCAAGTCAAATTCCTCAAACGCGTTCTGATTTGAAATTGCATGTTTTACCGAGTCTAAGCCACGACATCTTGCCATGTTTCGAACAGCCTCTAATCTGTCAAAGGCAACATCCATTTGCACTCAAACAAAACAACTGAACTATGAGCATGGTTTGATTTCACCTTTTCAGGTGGATACATAGGCACTCCTTTCTTACATAAGAAGGATACAACCACACCACCCAAACAAAAATAATAAAACTTTTCGAACTACGATCATGGTTTGATTTCACCTTTTCAAGTCGATACGTAGGCAGTCCTTTCTTACATAAGAAGGACACAACCATCCCCCCCCCCCCCACACACACACACACAAAAAATCACCCATATCAACTTCAAACAAAAAGAAAAGGAAAAACATTCCCTTTCCCACAAAATACAAAAAATAAGCCTTTCTCTCTTCCCAAAAAAATCCCCTCACACAAGTGCAATATTGATGATAATTCAAACTGAATTGCCTTTACAAAATGGGTGGAAACCAGAAGCGTTCACAATTTCTTTTAACACAAGCAATCCTCTTATTTAATTAATAATGAGAAGGATTAGAAAGTTGACAACAAATAAAGCTAAGCAAGTCTACAACTTGTCAAAGCAAGAGTGTCGACTAAGACATCTTACATAGTAAAACTAGCACAAAATACACAATACATAGCTAATACAAGATAGTAAAAACTCACAACACTATTACAACATAATAGTAAAATGGGTAATGGAGATCTTCATTATTTCATTCTACCCTTGCCTTTTCCCTCAGGGTACATCTTCCCCTTATTCTTCTTGTTGGCCCGCCTAGCTTGGGCTTCCTCTTCGGAACGGATCCTCAATGGATCTTGTTTTTTATGGATTTTGCGCAAGGCGAAATCAGGTTAGGGTGAAACTGTGTAGGGTTAACTAGCTCTAGATAGTCTGTAGATCAGGTCGTCAGGGTACAATAATAAGCTGTAAATGAAATAACAACAATAACAATAAGACAAGTAATTTTGTACGTGGAAAACCCTTGAATGGGAAAAACCACGGGAACCAAGCCAGGACAGGATTTCACTATGTAATTTGGGAGAATAATTGTATGATAATAACAATGCTTATATTTCTCTATGTATTGTGCATGCTTCTTCTTGCGTATGAATGACATGACCTCTAGTATCTTCAAAGTGTTCTTTATATAAGCTTCCATCTTGAACGGTTGCTTGATCTGGCATTAAAGGCAGATTATTCTCCATTATTACCAGTAGTAATTGCCAATGATTTCTCCCTTAATTACTGCATTTACTGCATAATCTTCACACTTAATGATGCGTATATAATCCCTTTATAACACGCGTATATGGTCTAATATCGTCCTGATATTTTGACCGTTGTCCTCTCCATGGCCTGGCGCCTATCTTCATGTGCCCTGATAGCCGGACACCCTGACAGCCTGGTAGTTAGGTTCAGGTGAGATACTGATCAGGAAGGTCTGCGGATTTCCAGGCCTAACAATTGCCCCTTATCTCCCCATTTGCAGTGTGCTAGGACGAAAAAATGAGGATATAACTTTATTATTGGTAAGATTACCCAACGGTTAAGTTTTTCCTGATAAATTTCCTATAACGGCTATTTTAATGCAGTTGTTGACGCGTGTTTATTTACTACAACTTCCTTAATGATTATCCACATCCTTTACGGCTGAAACCCTAATCCTCTTCATTATAAATACATGTGTGCTTCATTAAGTTGAACTCACCAACGCAATTTCTTCTCATCTTCTCTCTTTAACAATCTTTTTCTTCAGTTTTCTTAATTTCCAACTTCCTCAATCTTTAATCAATTCTCCATAATCTATCAAATAATGGCTGCAAAGAAAAAATCTACCAGGGCAGCGGTTCCTGCAACTCCTCCTCCTCAGAATCCCGAGGAAACTTCTTCTGAAAATCTGCCTACTTCTTGTGCTGCTTCCTCTCCCACAATCAATAAGCCGAGTGATTCTCCATTGGAGATGATCTCAATATTTCATGGTGATTTCCAATTCAAGCCTACGAAGGCTTTAAATGAGGATCAGTCTCCTGCAAACCGTTTGAAGCCTGAGTTTGAGAAGATTTTAAAGGATAAGGGGATCATCCCTGCTGATGTTGAAGTCTGGATCCCTGAGAATTCTCCTATCAGGGCTGACTGGGCTTGTCCTGGTTGGTTCTGCATCCATGACTGGGCTTTTAGGGCAGGCTGTAAGCTTCCTTTTTCTCCTCTTATGGTTGAGGTTATTAAGGAGAGCGGTGTTCCATCTTATCAGTTAATGCCAATGGTGTGGAAGGTTGTATGTTCCATTGAGAATCTCTGTAAAAAACACAATATTTCTTTTTCTCTTGACGATTTGAAGACTTGTTATGCTGTTAAAAGAAACAGTCCTAGCCGTATAAGTTTTAAGGTCAGGGCGTCTACTACTCCTCTTTTGAGTAATTTGGACAGTGGCCATGATAAAGGCTGGGCTGTTGGGCACATGTTTGTCAGTACCAATTCTGTGGGTCCTGACTTGGCGTATTTGAATCATGAGGCCTGCGTTGCTGGTGAGTCTTTTGGTTTCTTTCTTTGCCCTTCATGTTTTATTTGTTAGTGAAAAATAAAAATTGTAATAAGTCATACCTCTTATATGTGCAGTTGATGACTGGGTTACTGAAACTGAGTATCCCACTCCCAATGTTTCTGCTTTCCTCGCTATTCCTCCTTTGGAGAGGTCATGGCCTCTCGGTTGTGTGGTTGGTCATCTTCCTCGCTGTTTTAAGGCTGACGGTGCTCCCAGGGCAGCTAAAGCTTTAGGGGCTGCTAGTGCCACTACCTCAGGCAGTAAGTCTATCTTAATCTTTCCTTTCTTTTTACTTAGGCTTTCGATGATGTCCGGTTTATATTCTTGACGATACAAGATTTCGTGTTGCAGCCACCAGGTCGTCTATTCGCCTTGCCGGTTTGGTATGGTGACCTTTCGGCCAGGTGGCTAAGATTAAGAAGGAAGGGTCCCGGGGAAGCGGGGATGCTTGAGCTCATTATTGACTTGATCGAACAATCGATCTTTGCCAAGGTCATGCTTTGCCTGCTTGCCCTGTTTGAAACAAGTTAAGCGACAAAAAGAAAAATTGAAGATGTCGATGTTTCTGGCCCGGTCAGGGAGGTGAGAGCCAGGTTGGACAATATGGAGGCTGCTAGGGTGAAGATCAGGAATTATGCTGCTTCTAAATCAGATGTCATGCTTACCCTTGATCTTGTTGAGACTGCTACTCAGGCAGTTGCTTTAGTGGATCATTCGGTCAGCCTCTTGGCTGGTGCCTTGGCTGCCGTAAGGGAGGTAGGTTGGAACAATTTCTATGTGTATTTTGTTTTGGTAGTTTTCTATTATTAGGGTAAGTTACTCATTCTTTTCTCTCTGTTTTTGATTAGGGTGTCGCGACCTGTCTCCATAATGCCTATCAGGCTACTTCTTTGGTAGCCAGAATTGATGTGATGAGATCAGATTATGATAGGCTAAAGTCTAAGCTGGATTTTGCACGAGCTGACCTGGCCGCTAAAGTCACGCGACTTGACAAGGGTGCAGGTGAGAGGATCTTGCTAAGACAGAGGCGATTTGAGCAAGCGGTACATTGCGAGGCCTTGGACGAAATGAATGAGGAGCTCACCCAAGAGAGGGATGACTTGGAGTTTAAGCTGGATGATGATTCCCTCTACTTCTATATCAAGGGAAGGGAGGCTGCTATGTCAGAGCATGTCGAGGCCAGGGCCAAATGGGACCCTGCAGCTGAGATGGTTTTCGCTGCTTCAAAGTATCCTGACCTGCATAATTTAGAGAATGAACAGGAGGTCGACTCTCCAGGGGAGCAGGACGTTGAGGCTGATCCGGCTAAGAGTGGGGAGCAGGTTGTTGATGTTGCTGTTGTTTCTAAGGAGAAACAGTAATATATTTTTTCAATTGGTATTTTGGCCCATCCAGGGGGATTTCCCTGGACAAACAATATTTTTATTTTCCTATCTTGGGTCAGGGAGACTATCCCTGGCCTTTATGAATATTTTGGCACCTTTGCCCCAGGGGTAAAGGTTTTTATTAATATAGGCATGATGGCCTTCTTTTGGTTTATTCTACTTTTGATATTCCTTTGTGAGTTTCATCTTGTTGGGCCTGTCAAACATTCTGTTTGAATAACCTGCACATTATTTTCGTTTTATTTTGTTTTTCATGAGTAATTCAACCAAGTATAGTTTAATGGTTTGAAGGGGTGAGAAAGCCGGCCTGTCAGGAGGGCTTATGTCCCCTGCCTAGCAGGAGGGCTTGGTTTTCGGCCTGTCAAGAGGGCATTTTAGACTAAGTGTTTGGGAGAGAACACCCTTACACCTGTCTTACTGCGTCCAGCCGGTTGTAATCCGTGGCAGTAAACCTAGTCAGTCGACGCAATTATTTCATGCCTGATTGGTCCTGACTCTTTAGTGTATCTGGTGGCGGTTACCAACTCGTCAGGCACAGTTAAGTGCAAAATTTTTGTTTCAGGAATGTATAGTAGAGTAGCCCTCAATCCTGAATATTTATGCATATAATCTTTTATCATGTGTAATTGTTCAGGATTCAAAAAGTAAATAGATACGTTAGTTTGAACAGATATAAAATACAGACAGGGCATGTAAAACATGTAGTTCATCACATAGCATGTTAGGTTGAGTAGTGATTGAATTTACACCTGGTTGTAGCCTGATCTTTACATATGGAATAATTTTAAATGAGTTACTTTCCAGGATCTCGGGATCATTTCCCCTTCTAGCGTTTGGAGCCTGTATGCTCCTTTTCCAACGATTGAATCAATTAAGTAAGGGCCTTCCCATGTGGGAGCCAGTTTGCCTGCTGATTTTTCTTTTTTATTTGGAAATACTTTGCGTAGGACAAGGTCTCCTTCTTTAAAGATCCTGACCCTGACGTTTTTATTGTAAGTCTTGGCAACTGCTTGTTGATATGATGTCATCCTGATTTTGGCAGCGTCTCTTAATTCTTCTGTTAGGACCAAGTTGTCTTGCATCAGGTCTTTGTTTGCTTCAACGTTGTTCAGGCTGCATCTGGATGTTGGTACTCGTACTTCCGCAGGAATGACAGCTTCACAGCCATACACCAGGGAGTAAGGTGTTTGGCCTGTTGTAGTTTTTGGAGTTGTCCTGTCTGCCCATAGTACTAATGGAAGTTCTTCAGCCCATCTGCCTCGTCTTCTTTTCAGCTTCTTTTTTAGGCAGCTTATGACTACCTTGTTTCTTGACTCCGCCTAGCCATTAGCCTTTGGGTATCCAAGGGTTGATGTTACCAGGTTGATATTCCATTCTTGGCAAAATGCTTTGGTCCTATTCCCTACGAACCGAGTTTCGTTGTTGCATACTATTTCTGATGGGACTCCATATCTGCAAATGATGTTTGTCCTGATGAAGGATATTACTTCTTTTTCAGTTACTTGCCTGAAAGAGTCAGCCTCAATCCATTTGGAGAAGTAATCAGTCATAGCTAACATGAAGACTTTTTGTCCTGGAGCTACAGGCAGTTTTCCCACAATATCCATGCCCCACTTTATGAATGGCCAGGGTGCGGAAATTGAATGAAGGAGTTCAGATGGCTGATGTATGATTGGTGCATGAATTTGGCAGGCTTCGCATATTGAAGAGTATTTCAGGCAGTCAGCCCTCAGTGTAGGCCAGAGTGTGCTTTGTCTCCGAGAACTTTGCTTGCCAGGCTCTTTCCTCCTTTGTGGTTGCCACAATGTCCATCATGTATTTCTTGAAGTACTAGTTTGGCTTCGTCAGGCTCCAAGCATCTCAGGTAGGGTCCAGCCTGCGATCTATTGAACAGAGTGTTATTGATGATAGCATAAGTTAAAGCTCTAATTTTAAAAGCCCTTGCCTTATGTCTACCCTGAGGAAGTATTCCTCGGAGAAACCAGCCATAATAGGGTTTAGTCCAAGAGTTACTGTCCTGATTGACAGGATTGACCTGTTCAGGTTTGCTGATGGTTGCCTCTAATAAGTGCACAATTGGTGTTTTGTGGAAAACAGTGGGGGTGAAATTTGAACCTAGGGTGGCGAGCATCACCTGGGTATTCGTGTCTCTTGATATTTGATCTATGTCAAATAAAGCAAATTTAGCGGTAAGGTTTTTTGCATATTCTAAATACGAAATCATTTTTGCATCCTTAGCCGTATAAATTCCCTTTATTTGATTAGCAATTAAGAGTGAATCAGTTTTTACCTTTAGGTTTTGAACACCGAGGTCTAGACATACCTTTAAGCCTGCTATCAGGGTTTCATATTCTGCTTCATTGTTGGTAGCTTTGAACTCACAGCTTACAGCCTGAGCTATCACGTCTCCCTGTGATGATTTAAGTACTAGTCCTAACCCTGTCCCCCTGGCGTTGGATGCCCCATCTATGAATAGGGTCCATTCTTGGTCTAGGGTTTTATTTTCTAGTTGGTTGACCTCTTTTATCGGGTCTGGTTCCAGGTTAGGGCTAAAGTCAGCTAAAAAGTCTGCTAGGGCCTGCGATTTGATCGTTGTCCTGGGTTCAAAAGAGATGTCGTATGTGCTAATCTGTACTGGCCATTTGGCTATCCCGCTGAAAGTTCGAGTTTACGCAGATGATTTTATGGGCAGATTGGTCCTGACTATAATGGGGTGACTTTCAAAATCGGGTATTAACTTGGTACATGACATAATTAAAGCTAAAACATATTTTTCAAGTAGTCCATACCTCAACTCAGCATCTAGTAGGCTTTTACTTACATAGTAGACTGGATGTTGCTGCCCGTTCTGTTCTTTCACCAGATCACACTGATCTTTGTGTCGATGTGAGATAGGTATATTGAGAAAGGCTCTCCCTTTTCTGGCTTGGCCAGTAAGGGTGGAGATGATAAATACGATTTTAGATCCTGAAAAGCTGTCTCATGCTCATCCGTCCACTGGAATTGTTTATTTTTCCTGAGGAGGTTATAGAATGTTTTGCATCTCTCGGAGGATCTTGATATGAAGCGATTCAGGCGGCTACCCAAATGTTAATATTTGGATATCCTTGACAGACTTGGGTGACTGTAGTTCCAGGATAGCCTTTATCTGTTCAGGGCTGGCTTCTATGCCTCTCTTTGTGACCATATATCCGAGAAATTTGCCTGTAGAGACTCCAAAGTGGCATTTTGCGGGGTTTAGCTTCATGTTATATTTTTCTAATATCTGAAATGTTATTTCTAGATGCTTCACATGATCTTCTGCATTCTTGGATTTCACCACCATGTCGTCTATGTATACTTCCATGATGTCGCCTATCTGGTCTTTAAACATCATGTTGACCGGGCGCAGGTACGTTGCCCCATTCTTCAGCCGAAAGGCATGGCGGTCTGTAACAAGATATGCCTCGATGCTCGTAATGAATGCGATACTCTCCTGGTCGGCGGGTGCATCTTTATTTGATTGAATCAACGGAAGCATCCATGAATGTCGGCATTTCATAGCCCAACGTGGCGTCTACCATGGCATCAATATGAGGCGGGGGAATGGATCTTTAGGACGAGGCTTTGTTCGGTCGGTGTAGTCTACACACGTACTCTCCACTTCCCATTCTTTTTCTCGCACAACAACTACGTTAGCCATCCATTCAGTGGTACATTACTTCCCTGATCATCCCCATATCCAAGAGTTTTTCTACTTCCTCGTTTATTATGGTGTTTCTTTCAACAAATTTGCGCCTTTTTCATGTACAGGCTTAAAAGATGGGTCAACATTGAGCTTATGAGTAATTATATCAGCGCTAATTCCAGTCATATCAAAATGTGACCAAGCAAACCAAGATGATTTATTTTTAAGGAATTTTACCAATTCAGGCCTAACACTATCTGGTGCGTCAAATCCTATCAAAACATACCTGTCAGGGTACTCAGGGTCTAGGATTACCTAATCTGTTTCCATTATGGGAGGTGCCACATAGGTGCTCCTGACAGGGTACTGTAATTGCTATGTCAGGGACTTACCTGCCTTGGAAGGCTTCAAGGCTGCTGTGTAGCATTCCTGGGTTCTCTTGTGATCCCCTTTGATTGTGGCTATGCCCCAGTCTGTTGGTATCTTGATACACTGGTGATAGGTTGATGGTACGGCCTTGACATTGTGAATCCAGGGTCTACCCAGGATAGCATTGTAGGATGACAGGCAGTCAAGGACTCCAAATTTCTCATAGGATGAGATTCCTTCCACGTAGGTTGGGAGGTGGATTTCTCCTAGGGTGCTCTTGGTTTCACCACTGAATCCTACTAGGACGCTGGATTTCTTGATGATTTGATCCTCGTTTATCTTCATGGCTTTCGGTACGTCAAGCATGATCAGGTTCACTGAGCTGCCTCCATCTACCAGGATTCTTCTTACCGTGGCTGTTCCAATCTGCATAGAAATTACCAGGCCATCATGATGAACATCAGGGATGCCCACCAGGTCACAATCATTGAAAGTGATTGTCGGGACAAGATCCGGCTTGCAAGGTGACACAGTCCTTGGTGTCCTGGCTATCTTCTTTCTTCTTGAACTTGTCAGTCGCAAATCTCCGAACCGCCGATATGAATTTTACTTCATAGATTGGTGGTGGTGCGAGAGACTACGATCCCGCTTGTGCTCCCGGTTTTCCTTATCCTGGTTTGCGTTCCTGCCCTTCGTCTTGATCAGGTCTTTTAAGTACCCTGATTTTAACAGGTAGGCTACCTCCTTCCTCAGGGTGAAACAATCATCCGTGGTGTGTCCAATATCCATGTATAATTCGCACCATTTTGAATTGTCTCTTCCGGGATTTGGATTTTCTCGACTTCCCCGGGCCATCTAACAAACCGATCCCATGTTGTCAAGTCTCTAAATTAATCCTGCAATATCAACACTGAAGTTATGTTTGGAGATAGGTGGATAAACTTTAACCTTACCTTGATACTCATGGGCCAGGTTAACTTCTGACTGAACTGGCCTGGAATATGGGGTAGGTCTATAATTGTTCCCTTTGTTGCTTTTCCTATTGCTTCTTTCATGATCCTTTAGTCTACTGGGTGATCCAAGTTTGTAGCTTTTATCTTCTTCCAGCCTGATGAAAGCAAGAGTCTTGGCCTGAACATATTCGAAGGTCTGGTAGGGATACTTAGTGAGTTCGCTGTATAAGTCACTATATGGTAGTAACCCCTGTCTGAATGCCTCCACTGCTGTTCCAACGTCACACCTGGGTATAGACACTTTCTCTTTGTTGAATCTTGCAAGAAATGTCCTTAGAGTTTCATCAGGCTTATGTGTAACTCGGTAAAGGTCACTGGATCGTTTCTCCAACTCCCTGCTACTCGCAAACGGCTGGTTGAAACTGTTGACCAGGTTGGCAAAGGAGTGGATGCTTGCCAGCCACCGCGAGGTTGATGTACCATTGCGGGGCGGGGCGGTCGGGGTCGTTCTAAATCCCTTGCACATGCAAACTTGTCTGAACTCGCTGGGAATAGATGCAGCCAACATTTTCTGCTTATAAAGAGCCACGTGATTCTATGGATTCGTGGTTCCATCATAGACCCTCATGGATTGAATTGTGAACTTTTTTGGTAAATCTACTTTTGCTATTTCGTCTATGAAAGGCGAATTAGCATAGCTGTCTTAGGGCGACTTCTTCCATCTTTGGCGGTACTCCAGTATCTTATCGAATTTTTCGTTGAGTTTCTTGATCTCCCGAACTATCGCCATCATGATGGTCTGCTGCAGATCATCGTGGTTTCTCTTTATCATCATCTTTTGGTTCATCATCACCATCTACGTTAATGGCTTTAGGAATTCTTGGGCTCCCAAAACTGGAAAAGTCAATGTTTTTAATGATTGATGAAAATGGGGTTCCTGGTTGGAATCTAGAGCCTGCCCCTTGGGTTTTTTCCAATTTTTGCTTCAGGGCTGACTCAGATTCTTTCAATTGCAGGATTTCTACTTCAGTTTGGGCCACTTTTTCTTTCAGGCTCTCCAACTTAGCGATTTTTTGGAGAGCTGCATTCAATTGTTCTTCAACGGTGGGTTGGGCCATTTTTGTAGGTTTTTTGAGTTTTTTTAAGAAAAGAAAAAAGGGTTTAAAGAGCTAGATGCCCCACGGTGGGCGCTAATTGTTTTTTATGGATTTTGCGCAAGGCGAAATAAGGTCAGGATGAAACTGTGTAGGGTTAACTAGCTCTAGATAGTCTGTAGATCAGGTCGTCAGGGTACAATAATAAGCTGTAAATGAAATAACAACAATAACAATAAGACAAGTAATTTTGTACGTGGAAAACCCTTGAATGGGAAAAAACCACGGGCACCAAGCTATGAGAGGATTTCACTATGTAATTTGGGAAAATAATTGTATGATAATAACAATGCTTATATTTCTCTATGTATTGTGTATGCTTCTTCTTGCGTATGAATGAGATGCCCTCTAGTATCTTCAAAGTGTTATTTATATAAGCTTCCATCTTGAACGGCTGCTTGATCTGGCATTAAAGGCAGATATTTCTACATTATTACCAGTAGTAATTGCCAATTATTTCTCCCTTAATTACTGCATTTACTGCATAATCTTCACACTTAATGCTGCGTATATAATCCCTTTATAACACGCGTATATGGTCTAATATCGTCCCGATATTTTGACCGTTGTCCTCTCCATGGACTGGCGCCTATCTTCATGTGCCCTGATAGCCTGACACCCTGACAGCCTGGTAGTTAGGTTCTGGTGAGATACTGAACAGGAAGGTCTGCGGATTTCCAGGCCTAACAGATCTACAATAGCGACGGCCTTCGGTCTCTTGCAAGACCCCAGACTCGGCCCAAGTCAAGCCCAAACACGGCCCACTACCTCTTTGGGACCCGAGCTTCTCCTCTTCGGTGGCCTCATTACATCCGGACAAACATCATCGACAAAATCATCAAAGAAGGCACGGTTGGCCTTGCCAACCTCTCTATACTTCACGTCGACGACCTCGTCCTTACGGAACTTGGACCTTTCTTTCAAGGTTTGAGGTCTTTACCACTTGATATAAGCGGGATTCACCCATATCGTGGCAACGGAGTTTGGTACCTCCCAAATCAGCCGAGTGGCCCATCACCTTTCGAAGACCTCCACAAGCTCAGAGTTCCGGAAAACACTTTCTTTATGAGAGTATCTTGAGCGGGCGCCTTTGGTTGACGCCCCATTTGCCTCATAAGCCTTTCGGGATAGACGAATGAAGCAACCTTTAAGCCCACCACCATCAAAGAACAAGAACTAGCGGCTGAAGCGGGCAACCCCGTGAAGGACCTCAAGTGCAACCATGGGACCACCCAACGGATATGAGGACCACCCTCCTCCACTAATCTCGAGGTCTAATAGGCATCGGTGGATGCAAAACTATCCGACTACAACTTCTTCCTCATAGTAAGGTGACGGAATAAGTAAGAAGAAGAATCGGCCGGAGGCTTTACATACCTTAGCCTCTCCAAGAGCCACAGTTAGAGGATCCTTGGGGATCCAAACGAAGGAGCCTCTCCACAAGATCCTTTCTTATCCAATTCTTGGATTATCTCACCAAGCACCAACCATAATGGATCCCAACCGTGCTCCATTTACTCAACTATATGCACAAGGGTCATACTACCGTACCACTTTGACCCCTTCTTATTCAAGGCATCGACAAGGAGGTATGCATGAACTAAGCAAATGGCAAGAGCCCTTCTCCTAGCTGTAAAACTACGGTTTTGTATGTATATGGGTACTCTATCGAGTAGGACTTACTCTGTCGAGTAAGTAGCTTTTTACGCAAATCAGTAGTCTGCTTGTTGGGTACTCGATCGAGTAAGGGTCACTCGATCGACTAAGTTACTTACTGGATCGAGTAAATGTGTTTTACGGGTTGTTTTTGCCGGGTTTTGTTAATAACGCGAGATTTATATAAAAGGCTTCCGTCATTGTTCTTAATCATTTTTACTTCTTAAAACCTTTCAAGAGAAGAGAAAAGAGTTACGTAGTTCGCATTCGTCACGTTAATAACAAATCCCAAAGGCTAAGGTGGTCGGATTGTCGTGTTCTTTACGCCGTTGAGTTCGTCATGTCGAGGGTAAGATCCTTGTATAGTTTTTATGTTGTTTCTTTAAGTTTGGTTGAAACCCAAATTGGGTAGATTTGGGGGTTTTGGTTATATTGTATGGATTAGGTGATAATTATGTGAATATGTGTTATAGGAGGAGGATTCGTTGAGGGACATTACTGTTTACCTGCTGTGACGGTCTTGTGGATGCTACTCCAGGTAGGGTTTCCCTACTCAGTATTGGTTACATGGTTGTGTTGGTAATTGATTGTTGTTGTTGTTGTTGTTGTATAACTTATGGTATTGGATACTGATTTACTGATTTTTTGTAGTGTATTGTGATTATCGTATAACTGTCTGTGATCTTCGGGGTGCGTCCCTGGCTGAGTGGAGTAACTTGCGGGAGTGGCTTCATGCCCTTGATTCGCCTTCTGTGGAACCCGCCACAGAAGGGATGTGCACATTAATGAACATGGGTTTATCGCTCGGATGAGATGAGCGGGGCTTAGGTGGGAACGGCTGCAGTCCCCCACTGGCGGCGACGATTACCTGTTGCAATGGGTAATCTGGCAGGGCTACACACTTTAGTGTATAGTCAGGTGTGTGGTGAGGTGATGGAGTTTGGGTTGATTGAATTGGTTGTGGTATTATTTTATTACAGTTGTTTGGTTTGTGTAATCATTACTGACCCCGTTTAAATGTTTTAAAAACTCTGGTGATCCATTCGGGGGTGGTGAGCAGTTGTCTAGTTGGTATACTATGGATGCGCGCGGGATTAGCTGGGGATGGAGTTAACACGAGTCTGATAGTAGTCTACCGCTGTGTTGTCTTTATAGTTTTGTTACTTCAGTTGTAGTTTGGTTGTAGAACAGTTGTACTTTACTTTACTGTTGGTTTTGTTATATAATCACTTAACCTTATGCATTAAAGTACGTTCTTTTATGGTCGATTTGATATACATTGCCTCGGGTAACCGAGAGGGTAGCATTCTCATGCTTTAAGTGGTCCTGGTAAGGCACTTGGAGTAGGGGGGTGTTACAAAGTGGTATCAGAGCGACGATTTTGGAACCTGTAACTAATGAACACAATGAACTTAGGGAGTCAAAATAAAATGAACCTGGGTAGGAGTTGTAGGAGCTAATGCAAAGACTTGGGAGACGTCCTAAAGTCGCAAACTCGCCCTACAAGTTAAAACCGGTCACTGTGGGGTGTCATGGGATTGCTATGTGTTTACTAATGTTCTATTGCGTAGGATGGATGATGTGTTGTATAGAAATGTTGGAAAATGATTGTGGTGGAATGGGAAATGTGGTAAAAAGTGTTGTGAATAAGCATGTTGCATGATAGTTGATTTACAATGTTGTTTGGAATTGTTGGAAAAGTACATGAGAAGATGAATGATTTGGTGAAAAGGGAAGTAGTTCATATATGATAATATGTGATGAATAATGATGTTGCAGGATGGATGATTTATAATGTGTCTATACTAGTAACATGTGATTAGGGGATGTGATATGATTATACATAATCTTGTTTGCGTAAAGTTATATAATAAGTTCATATACTTGTATATTATTGTATCATATGCACTTGTTAGATGAAGAATGTGGTTGAAATGGATGAGTTGATTAGAAAAGGTAAGTGACAATTGCATGAGAATATGAATTTTGTGATTATGAATATGTTTAGGTGACGAAGTGGATTTGTAATATTGTTGAATTAGTCACATGGAAATAGGATTTGTAATGTATGAGTATGTTTTGTGTTATGAAAAGTTATAAAGTTAAAGCATGCGAGTAGTACATGATTGATAAGTTGAATGTTGTATGAGCATGATAGATGTTATTATTTGGCTTTTAGTAGATAGTAACATGTGGTTAGGGATAGTGGTTTTACAAGTATCGAGTCACTTTTATTCACGTTGTTGATGTTTAAGTTGTTTGAAAGAGAAAATAAAATAGTTATGTTATCCGATTACAGCGAAGTGGTCTTTAAACTGTTATAACTTGAGATGTATATATGATTTTGTTGTGATTCCAATTGGAGGTGATAGCTTTACAATTCTAAGGATAGGTCACACGCCCAAAATGACCAAGAAACGAGTGAGATATGACCGTTTTACGAAAATTGGACAGTGCTGAGAAATGCGTAGGGTACTCGATCGAGTGGCCCTTACTCGATCGAGTGCACCTCTTGTTACTCGATCGAGTATCCCTGGTAATTTATTATACGTGCTTCTGACCTTCACTTACTCGATCGAGTAGGCTGTACTTGATCTAGTGACCCCTGTTTTGAGTCATATTCTTATCTTTTGACTTCGTTGCATATTATGTTTACTTCAAAGATGTTATTTTGCTTCTTTATGCATTGTTTTACATGTGTGTCAAGTCTTGATGTGTAAGTTAACCAATCTTATGATGTAGTGAGTGGCACCTTATGGTGGGTATAAGTTCGGTGGGGAGGACATGAGTTATATGTGGTTGTGATGGATAGTGGAAAAAGAAAAGGAACTATGATGAGCTGATTGAGGCATGGTGAAAGTTTTGTGAGACGTGGTGAGTGATAGAATTGCGATTTTGAGTGATGTAAAGGCAAGTGTATATGAGTAAGGAGTGGTGTAAGTGTAAGGAACGTGAGAATGAAAAGGTTTAAAGGAAGGATGTGGGTAGTAGCAACTTGAGATGTGTAAGGAATTATGGAGGGAGATGGTTAGATTGTGTTGGTTAAGAATATATGTAATGAAAGGTCGTTGTAGGAGGATGGAAAAGAGTGGTATATAGTGAACTTAGATGGAGACATGTCGCGACGTGGATTTGTAGACAACGAGTGAGTTTGGGAGATTTGGTTTATTAAAAGGTAAAACTAGTGTGTGCTTTTTGGGCAATTAACGGTATGAAACGAGTTTTGGTTTGTGAGTGATAGCATGATGAGAGAAGATCCATGGTAAGAAAGATTGAGATGGTACTGATATGAGATAATGGAATTTGAGTTTTGGAGCAACGAAAAGGTAACTGGATTACTAGAGAGTTAGGTACAAGGAGTAAGGAGATGAACTATTAATTGGTATTGTTGAGTGTAAAGAGAAAAGAAGGATAAAAGTAAGCTGAGAAAAATGTTGACCAGAGTTATGTGATATAGAAGTAAGGAATCGTAGAGATGTATGATACTATCATGAGGATGTGAGTTAATGGTTATATAGGAGTTTCAGGACAACATGATTAGTCGTGAGTTTCGAGGAATTAAGTGAGTAAGAAGTTGGTAGAGTATTTGCACGATATGAGATATTGGAGGTGAGTTAGGTGGCGATACAATTAAAGGCAAAAATTTGGGACGAATATTCAGGTAAATTTTGTGGATGGGTTTGATGTTTGTCATTTGGGTCGTTAACCGAGTTGGGAATGAACCGTGATATTTATAGGTGAGTGTAAAGGATTTGTTTTACGAAGAGTGGTGGTGTTGTCACTAGTGGTTAATGGTGGTGATTAGTAGGAAAGGTAGCCATTCTAAAGAGGTTGATTTTGTAGAGGCCGGGTTGGTATGTATGGTTGTGAGGGGGTATACGATGTGGACATAGGAGGCGGTTGCTAGTAGTTCAGGAGGTGATGGTTATACGAATGGGAGAATATGTTTTGATGGGCATACGAGTTAAGCTCGGGCGAGAGGTAACCTTTATCAAGAGGTAACTTACGTGATCAGGATTGACTAGCTGGATGTGATTACGGGTCTATGATGTGTATAAATGTTTGTGTGAGGTTCTGATCTCACGAGAAGTGGTATGGTGTGATAGTTATAAAGTTGTTATCTAAATGTTCTGTAATGCATGTTGGGTACGGTAACCTAATGGAATTATATTCAAAAAAAAAACATTGGAGCAATCCGGCATGGCTTGTTATACTTGTGTGTGTATTCATAATATATGTTTATTCTGTGAAAAGGTATGGATGGATATTCATGAGATTCTTATCTGTTTATTCCGTGTGATTTGTTGCATGGTGCTCTTGTAAGAGTGGTTTTAATGATGTTTTCTGGTCCGGGAAGTTATACTAAGTCAGTGTTTATGGGAATTATATAAGTTGTGATGTCTGTCGATGTGGTTGTTGTGACTCGGGTGGTGATCCGGGCATGGTACTTCGTTTTGTGATGAGGGTATTTTCGCGCTGTGGTGCGGCTGTTGGTGGCGGTGTTGCGATGCCATCATCAGTTGTGGTGAAGTAGGTGGGATGAGTACGTTTTCGAGGGAGTACACCAGTCATATAGATTGTTGTATTGTTTACAGCTGTTTCTTGTGAGTTTCGTTTGGACATATAGACTGTTGTTTTGTTTATTGATGTTTCTTGCTAGTTTTAGCTTGAGAGTGAGGCTAGAGTATTATATGGAAGAGAGTTGTGTATGTTTCCGTTGTTGTCATGGTATAATAATATTCTGTTGATGGGACACAGTTGCGAGAGGTTGTTGGAGCACTTGTGATCTTCTTTTAGAGGAGGCATTGGTTGACATAGTAATGGTAAGTGATTTGTGGAACATGTGTTGTACTGATCTGGAAGCTGCAAGTGGTTCATAATCTTTTATTGGGACAGTGAGTATAGGGTGTTGGAAATTAGTATCATGTTAAGTTATGAATGAGTTTTGCGGTAATGAAATAAATGAACTTGAGGATCTAGTGTGAGTGTGGGTAATAAGTGTGGATCGTAAGTTATGCTTATGGAGATAGGTGCTTTGTATAGAGGAGTATGTCGTTCTACAGTAATGTGGAAGAATTGGAGTATTGGTTATGCTAAGGATTTTGTGGTATATATTAGGTGGTGTGCTAAATTAATTGAGGTATGGGAACTGTTACAGTAAGAGCGTCTTGGATATAAAAATGGTTTTAAGGGTTGAGTTTATAGGCGGTTATCATTGACGTGTGGTGGTGATGAGAAGATACAATTAAGGATTTAGCATTAGTGGGTAACGAGGATGAAACCTTTATCTTAAGAGGAGTAGGATGCGACAAAGAGAGTTTGATGGGTGTACATGTTGTAGTATAATTGGAAGTAGACTGTTGGTGTATCATAAAGGATGGATTTGTATTGTGGGTGATATTGTTAAAAGGTCATGGTCGTGGTTTTAGTAGTGTGATGTCTAGGAGTGTGAGAATACTTCGATAGTGTTGACAGTTGGGTGATGATGATTATAAGTTCAATAGTGTTGACAGTTGGATGATGATGCTATGAGTGGGAGTAAACTTCGAGGACGAAGTTCCTTTTAAGGGTGTTAGAATGTAACATTCCGTTTGATGTTTATGAGTGTCTTGATATTGGATTTTCTAGCGGATAATATGTTAGTGAAACGGAGCTAGCGGCATTGGTGGATGGTAGTTGGTAGTGTATGGAGTTAGTGTTGAGAGAGACTACAATATAGTTGATAAGATATCGTGAGCCATGTTGTGGAGGTAGGCATAGTTGGTGGAGTTGGTGTTAAGAGTACATGTTTTATAGGTTGGGGTTTGTTTTGAGTTCTTAGTTGCGTTGTTGTGTCTTGATCGAGTTAGTACGTTTGTTTTGAGTATGGGTTTGAACTTCTGGGACGAAGTTCTTTTTAAGGAGGGAAGATTGTCATACTACGGTTTTCTATGTCTATGGGTACTCTATCGAGTAGGACTTACTCTGTCGAGTAAGTAGCTTTTTACGCAAAACAGTAGTCTGCCTGTTGGGTACTCGATCGAGTAAGTTGGGGAATCGATCGAGTAAGGGTCACTCGATCGACTAAGTTACTTACTCGATCGAGCAAGTGTGTTTTACGAGTTGTTTTAGCCGAGTTTTGTTAATAACGCGAGATTTATATAAAAGGCTTCCGTCATTGTTTATAATCATTTTTACTTCTTAAAACCTTTCAAGAGAAGAGAAAAGAGTTATGTAGTTCCCATTCGTCACGTTATTAACAAATCCCAAAGGCTAAGGTGGTCGGATCGTCGTGTTCTTTACGCCGTTGAGTTCGTCGTGTCGAGGGTAAGATCCTTGTATAGTTTTTATGTTGTTTCTTTAAGTTTGGTTAAAACCCTAATTGGGTAGATTTGGGGGTTTCGGGTATATTGTATGGATTGGGTGATAATTATGTGAATATGTGTTATAGGAGGAGGATTCGTCGACGGACATTACTTTTTAGCTGCTGTGACGGTCTTGTGGCTGCTATTCCAGTTAGGGTTTGCCTACTCAGTATTGGTTACATGGTTGTGTTGGTAATTGATTATTGTTGTTGTTGTTTTTGTATAACGTATTGGTATTGGATTCTGATTTGGTGATTGTTAATAGTGTATTGTGATTATCATATAACTCTTTGTGATTTTCGGGGTGCGTCCGTGGCTGAGTGCAGTCACTTGCGGGAGTGGCTTCACGCCCTTGATTCGCCTTCTGTGCACTACTACAAATCCAGGCAACTAAAACACCCCTTTAACAAAGCTTATTCACGAAAATCACCAAAGACGTTGTAGAATGGATGGCGCGAATTTTACTAAACTAAATTACAACGGTTATGTGTTGATAACCGTTGTTATAGGTTTTAACAACAGGTCAAACTTTTACAACCGTTTTTAATATAATAACTAATAACAACGGTTTACTCTGTAATACATTATAACCGTTGTTCATAATTTGGCGCAAAATTAGTGAAAAGTAATTACAACGGTTATATTAGAACCCGTTGTTAATACTTTTTAACAACAATTTTCTAAGGACCCGTTGTTAATATATTCTCTAATGACAACGGGTTTTTGTGTAAAAACCGTTGCCAATACTTTCCAAAATATAAACCACACAAACACAGCAGATCAGCTACAGCCACAAACACAAACCTAACACAAACAAAAATATCACAAACACAAACACACACTTTTTCATCGTCTCTTTCTCTCTTTCTCATCGTCGCGTTATCATCTCCGTCACTGTTGTTGTCGTCGTCTCTTATTTTCTGTAGTTATCAAGTATCGCTTTAATTTATATGCATGGTTTTAGGATTTGTCATCATCTCAGTCATTATTTTCTTTCTCTAATTATTTCATTTGCATGTGTTTTTATCGATCATTATTGTTCTTTCTCTAAGTATTATTCGCTTAATTAGTGAATGGTTACTGTTGTTTTTCTGCGTTTATTAGCTTGTGAAACAAATTAAATAAAATAAAACAAAAGAAGAAGATGATGGAGAGGAATGCATAATAAACTTAATTAATTAATATATAAATAAATAAAAAACGAATTACATTGCTAAAAATGCAATTCTTAGATATGCATAGAGAGTCTTATTCTCTTCTATGATATTCATCCTCTCCTCCTTTGTTATTTGGAGGTTTTGTTCCGCAGTTGCTATATCGTCATATAGCTGCAACATCTTCTGCTCTGACAAGCCATTTTTTTTGGCATCCTTGAGTGCGGTCCGAGCGTCCTCAAGGTAGCTCATGTACCTGCCCTCGATGTCCAGCAACCGGCGGATGAAACTCTTGTTGAACTCGGTCATAATGCATGTATTACGGATGGTATCATTCATTGTTGAAGGAAGTGTTGAAGGAAGTTTGGAGTTTGTTTTAAAGATTTAGGGTTTGAAGCAGTTTACGACGTGAGGTAGTGAGATAATGGAATGGTTATTGAGATAATGCATGAATTTATACTTAGTAATGTGTCCTTTGAGTTATTTTTTAATTAATATATGTTTAGGAAGTTGTGCCATCATATCTGCTTCAAATCTTATAACCCTTCTCATTCCATATATTGTCCTTTCATATGAAGGGATTTGGCAGTAATAATAATGCATGCATCGGTAATGGTAATGCATGCATATAGTAATATATAATTTAATTTTTTTTTAAAAAAAAAATCAACAACGGTTATTTAAAAAAACCCCGTTGTCTTTAGTTATAACAACAGTTTTTTATACTGTAACTGTTGTTATAACTTTCCCACCAAAAATTAGTCACACTTTCCACAACGGTTTTTTCTCCTTTAAACCATTGTTAATAGTTTTCACAGGGGGTTTCTTAGAAAAACCAATCGTTGTTAAAACCTTTAACAACGGACGCTTTAACAACGTCCGCTTTTTTTATAACAACGGTTTTTAACCGTTGTTATAGCCTGTATCTGTAGTAGTCATAGAACCCGCCACAGAAAGGATGTGCACATTAATGAACATGGGTTTATCGCTCGGATGAGATGAGCGGGGCTTAGGTGGGAACAGCTGTGGTCCCTCACTGGCGGTGAGGATTACCTGTTGCGGTGGGTAATCTGGCAGGGCTACACACTTTAGTGTGTAGTCAGGTGTGTGGTGAGGTGATGGAGTTTGGGTTGATTGAATTGGTTGTGGTATTGTTTTATTGCAGCTGTTTGTTTTGTGCAATCAGTACTGACCCCGTTTAAATGTTTTAAAAACTGTGGTGATCCATTCGGGGGTGGTGAGCAGTTGTCTAGCACGTATACTATGGATGCGCGTAGGATTAGCTGGGGATGGAGTTGCCCGAGTCTGGTAGTAGTCTTCGCTGTGTTGTCTTTATACTTTTGTTACTTCAGTTGTAGTTTGGTTGTAGAACAGTTGTACTTTACTTTACAGTTGGTTTTGTTATGTAATCACTTAAACTTATGTATTAAAGTACATTCTTTTATGGTCTATTTGATGTACATTGCCTCGGGTAACCGGGAGGATAGCTTTCTCATGCTTTAAGTGGTCCTAGTAAGGCACTTGGAGTAGGGGGTGTTACACTAGCCACCTCCGAGATATTAACATTCAACCGGTTTGAGAAAATTTTGATAAGAGCCAACATATCCACACCATGGGGAGCAAGGAGACAGTTCACTTGGCTTGTTTATAAGCCCAACATTGAACGGAACTTGTCTTTATAACACAACCGAGTCGGATGAAGCACCAGAGTACAACCCGGCCATCCACCAATGGTTCCCACTTCTTCGGCAAGAGGGCAAATTTCACCTTTCGGGAAACCGAAAACATGATGTTTTGAATCCCAAAACCGAGAGCATGCTTCAAGGAATGAGGAACCAACAATTGACCAACTTCCAGAGTCCCAGTACAAAGAGTTAATACTTCTCGGGAGGTGATAAATCCCGACACCAATGTCGCAACCTATTTTCAAATGCATCCATGAATTATTTTGTGGAAGAA
Source organism: Silene latifolia (assembly GCF_048544455.1). Taxonomy (NCBI): domain Eukaryota; kingdom Viridiplantae; phylum Streptophyta; class Magnoliopsida; order Caryophyllales; family Caryophyllaceae; genus Silene; species Silene latifolia. Next base: position 322,455,677 of record NC_133538.1, read on the forward strand.
GAAGAAATGTTTTCGTAGGGTTGTTTTTCGTGTTTTGGATGATGAAACAATGAATCACAAATGTCCCTATATATACGAAACAATCAACGCATTTTTCCAAATAAAAGCGAAGCTCGCTTCCATCGCCTATGGCCTCGTGCCTTTCTGGGCTGGTCCTCACGATCCGCACCTTAATTTGTCCCTATCAAGTTGTGTTTCTTCCTGACACCTAGATTCTCTCGCCTCAAGGCTCGCGCCTCTTCGGGAATATCTGGGAATTTTTATGTTTTCTCACACTCACATTTCTTTGTTTCCGTGTTTTACGAAATCCGACACGGTTTTCATGACGCAGCTTTAAACATATGGGTTTTTCTCTTCTTTTTTTGGGGGGAAGGGCTTGTCGCCCCGATCCGCGATGGATGGTTTCCATGTCAGTCGAAAATTTTGAAAATATTTCGCTTTTTCACATTTTCCACAAAAATCGAAAATTGATAAAACGACGTCAGTTTTTCTTCAAAAATTAGGACTCTTGCAAATCCGAGTCTTGATCTTGCAAATATCAAATCAAACACACTCGCAAAATCTCTTTTGAAATTCATCCACGACGGTTTGAATTTTAGTTTTTCCGGGTTACAAATCAATTTTCGGCAAAATTCGACCCAATTTAATTCAAACACGAATTAATTTCTCGAAATTTCAAATCAATTTCTTTTGAAAAATCCAAACAGGACAGCTGGTCGCGGAATTTTCAAAATTTCAAACTCAATATTAACTTCGAGTAATCGTGGTTATTTTTGTTTTCGTCAAATGCTTTTGCGTGTTTACGTGTGTGCGTACGTGCTACCTGTTGTCTGTTTTTTACACTAACGATGCAGGAACAAATGCAAAGCTAAGGGGAATCAGCCGCTGACCGTGCTTCTCTGAAACACAACAGAAAAAAAAAACCAGACAAAAATAAACTACAAACCAAAAACACATATATACAAACCGCCTCACGCAAAATGTATATATATGCAAGCAAAAGTCCAAAACACGGAAAAATAGCTACAACTACTCAACGCCTCCCGGTGGGCCAGTCTCGGTCTCACGAGGAGTCGCGGGCAAAGCAGACACCACCTCCTGCTCAGGCCCCCTCTCCAGAGATCTCTCCAACGTCTCGTACTCCATCAGGACGCGAAGCTCCTCCGCCGCATCCAACTGAGCCCTAAGAAAGGCATCTCCGCATCTTGGCTCCGCAACACGTCCTCGCGGCGCCTCAGCTCCTTGTCCCGACTGATGATCCTCAACCCCTGTGACTCAATCATCGACCTAGCTGCATCCAACTCAGCATGGACCCGAGCAAGCTCCGCCGGATCCGCAATACCTGCAAAACACAATACAGGTCATTAAGATCTAAAACGTGAAATGCAACACAAAAAACACACAAAACAATCAATAAAAGCACATGTGCAAGCGGAGACTCCCTCGCAGCCCGGTCACTAGCAAGCGCCATCTGCAACAAAGCCTGATGACTAACGGTCGACACCTACAACTAGAAAAGCCCTTCAACACAACAAAAAACGCAAGGCAAAATACAAACAAAAAGGAGGGTTCAAATCAAAAACTCACCCTCAAAACTGTCAACCTCCACTCCATGCCAGGGTCGGTCACCTCAGCAGCTGCAGGCTCTGGCAGACACAGCTGTAGCTCCTCATCACCCGGCCCCTGGAAGGTCGTCTGTGTCGGGAAAGGTGGGGGTTGGGTCCTCATGAGCGCGTCGACGCCCTACAAAAGAAATCCGCGTCATAGGTAACAAACCCTCCCACCAAAGCGCAAAAAGAGGAAATGAAAATGAAGAACAGAGGAAAACATACCTCAATCGGGTACCAGGCAAGCCTCGACAAGCGGAAGGTGTCGTAGTCGGCCTCTCGTAACAACAGCTCCTCACCTCCATGGCCGTGAAGGTGCTCCTCAACATCATCGGGTTTCGACTCCTAGAACAACACCCTAGGCGGATGGACCGGCACCACGAAGGTCTCACTAAAGCACTGACGAGCTAAACGCTCACCCAGGTACCAAACCGGCTTGAGCGCCGTCTTGAGGTACAAGCGCTTGCAACTACGAGGTTGCAGACGCTCCCTGACAGCAGTCGGAATGCCTGTGTAGTGCTCCCAAGGCCACCCGACAAACTGCACTCAAGGTAAAGCTAATCAACTAACTATAGGCTTTCTAAGCTACCTACTCATCCTATCTCTATCCTTTTCTACAAAACAAAAGAGATAAGAAGCAACGACCTACATCACCAACCTGGAGGGCGTTCACCCGACGCTTGTAGTCCTCGTAAGTCGACTTGGTCGACTTATTCCGAGCCACCGTCCAACCCCTCACGGCGGGGTAAACCGAAGGCACGTCACCCGTCGTCTTCGGGCGCAGGGGACCAAGTAAGCAAACAACCAAGCCTGTAACAAAACACAGCAACCACAAATCAGCCAAATTTTCAAAATTTCCAAAACTCAAAAATCAATCAAAAACCAAAATCAAAACAAAAAAACCCACAAAAAATGCTCGCACCTCCAAGATGAGGCCGGGACCAACCAAAGCGGGAGAACTCCCATCCCCTATCACCTCCGGACGAACCGCAGCGTGCAAGTAATGGGTAAAGCTCACCAAAGCCGGCGTCACCCAGTCGTACTGACCTAAGGCATCTAGATCACCAAGCAGAGCACGTACCTTGGTCGACAAGCGTTCACCCTTGTCACTAAAGTACTTGGTACCCAGGAAGTACCACAACCACAACTGCGCCTCCTGCGCGTCAGCTCTACCCTCAGCCTCTGGTCTCGCTAACGGCACCGGAACAACGCCAGCCACTCTCCCCCTGAAGTGGTCCCTCACATAGGAGTTCGCTATCAGAAAAGGATGATGTCAGTTGGCGCAGGCAGAACATTGCCGATCAAACCCGTAACCACGGCGAAAGACACTCTCTCTGGCATCTCCGGGAACTCAACAGGCATCTCGCCACAGGGAAGGCCCGATATCATAGCAAAGTACTCCAAGGTGACACCAACGTCCCCAAACTCCATGTGGAACGACGACGTCATGTCCCAGTAACGGTCCATCATGGCGCGAATCAAACACAGGTTCGACCTAATCGAAGCCCTGTGAATCTCGCGCCAGGCAGCCACCAACGGCCTCATAGTCAACCTCTCTATCAACGCCCTCGTACTGGCCCGGAAAACGTCGTTAAAACCCATGCAAGTTGAGAAGCCTGAGAAAGTCCTCATGGTAGCAATCTTATGAAATTGGGAAACAAACAGCATCAGAACACCTATTCAATTCTGAAAAAAAAAACAGCATAAACAACAAAAAAAAAGGACAGTGATACAGTCGTTATGTACCAAAAATAAATACCTAAATATAACTAACAGAAGCTAGTGATAAGTAGGGTCGATCTCTACAGGGAGGCAAGGTATCTATCTGTAAGTCCGTCTATCTTAGTCACAATCGGGGGGTTTTAAGTTTTATTTTCTAACTACTAAAGATTGAAGGCAAGAGAAATAAAGCAAGAGCAATACAGTGGGAAAATAAAGATAAGTGATCAGATAAAAGAGGTATGTCAGTATTTCGGTTCACCATGGCAGTTCATCGACTCAGTCATAAATAGCTTAGACAATCTACTGTGAGAAAGGCAAGGGAAAGGTCCTTCAGGTCCACTATCCACCCTAGACTTCCACTAACTTAACTTCCGTCCTCATTAGGGTAGTCTACTGTTCATAGCAGGTCTGTTTATTCCAATCCTCCGATCCAGAAACAAAATTAACCAAATTAAAGTTATTTAGAAGCGTGCACTCAACTAAATATGCTACAGTTATATTGCTATGGTCGCGGATTCTCACAAGTAAATCACCTAGCCTATTTACTACATCGTCTCATCACTACCATGGATCCCATAATCCTAACATAAGGAAATTAGCTACTCATGTTTTTAATACTGTCAACAATAATAACGATAAGTATACTAATAATAGATATAATAAAGGAGTGATAATAAAGCATAAACTAAAATAAGAGAACAAATAATGAGAGCAAACAGAGAATTAAGATTAAAGAGAAAGGAGCGATTACAAAGTTTGAATCCGGAGAGAAAAGAGGCAAAGAAAAGTTTCAGCAGCAATTCCAGTAAAGTAGTGTGTATCAAACGTGATTAAGACCTAATAAACACTTCCTTATATAGGGGAGCGTTTTTATTAACAAAATAAACCTAACACGGATTAGTTAACCCGTGTAACATAGAAAACCACTACGTCGAGTCTTTTCAGATAACTCGATCGAGGACTTCTCTAGCAAAACTGTTCGATCGAGCACTTGAGGCTCTCAATCGAACTCTTCCAATTCAGCACATTTCGATCGAATATAAAAACCACTCGATCGACTTCCAGCATCAGCCAAAACACTCGATCGGACTCCAGAAGCTCTCGATCGAGTACTTCCCACTGAGATCAGCCTTGACTTCGTCTTGGCAGCTTCCTAAGACCCTCCTTCACACTTCCCGAGGTATGACTTCTGCTCTAATATCTCCGCCTCCTTAAAATGCATGCAAACTGGGACGACTAAGGCACGATTCCACTACTTTTAGGTCCATTCCTGCAATTAAGACAGAACAAACCAAAGTAGCCAATTCGGGGCATTTTGCAATGTAAAGCGATACAAATGGCATAGAAATGCGTGCAATAAGAGGCTAAAAAGTCTATATAAATTGCACGTATCAGGCAACACACTCACCAAGCCGTCGTGTGCACGGTAAGAGATGTGAGTGTCTAGCCGCAACAACAGCTGGCTACCGTCAAAGCCCTCGGTCCAAGCAGGCGCCGCCCGCAGGTTCACCCCCCGAGGGTTTGTAACCCATCTAGACTCCCAGTTCTCGATGAAGACGTCATTCGCCTCCGTCTCCACTCTCCGTTTCTTCGACCCACGAGACTCCACGGGATGAGGAGGAGGCCTCCCAATGACCATCGCAACGTTCTGGAGCCTCTGTCTAGAGACCCGAGGACTCCTCCTCACGGTATTAACCCTCCTCCCGGAGGTACCGACCTCGGACCCCGTTTGAGTCCTCCCACCACCACCAGCCTCAACAACGGGCTCCTCCCGAGCCCCTGTAGCTCCCACAGCACCAACGACCCCAGCAGAGGCCTCCTGACGAGCCTTCGTAGCTCTCTCGACTCTAACAGCCTCCTCAGTGGGCTCCTCTTCGGAAGCATCCTCTACCACCACCTCGGGCACACTCACCGGAGTACTAACTTGCCCAGTCCCAAACAAGGCCTCTAAAGCTTCAGCAACGGACCCAGTGGGCCCAGAACACTCATCTGCAATCAGGACAAAACAAAAGCGTTAGCCGAAATTACGGCATTACGACGGCATAAAATGGACAAAATCCAAAAACAAACCACCTGGAAGGGAAAACAACGGCAAACCCGCCCAAACCCATCCAACAAAAACACTTCACAAAAATCGCACAAAAACGACTCGCCCTTCTTTTCAAGCAAAAGACGAGTCAAAACAACAACAAAAATTACAAAAACTACCCAACACCTCGAGGCCCACACAAGGCCCGCGAAATAAACAACAAAAATTCCAGACACAACTGGGTATTTTTCACAGCTCAAAAAAGGCAATTTTACGCCAATTCGGGCACAAACAGGTCAAAAATTTGAAATACGACCACAACAAAACAACGTGATTTAATCACATTTCAAGGTGACTTAAACTGCCGTTAAAGTCCATTTCAAGACAAACAGGCTCAGTTTGAGCCTAAGCAGACGCTTATTTTCAGCAGCATAAGACCGTCTCACAAAGGCGAAAATTCAAAATTTGCCCACAACGCCCAACGAAGGTTCAATATAGCAAAGATGGTCTTCCCCGACTACAATGCAACCTAGTGGGGCACACAACTCAAGCAAACAAACACGACATTGTGAAATAAGATGAATTTCCGTCTCATTCACGTTTTTCGAGCCTAGGGAGTGGGAACGGGGACCAAAATGCAAACTAAAAGCACCCCTATACTCCTAAACAGGTTTCTAATCTAATGCAATCATCAATTTAACTCAAAAATGGGCTAAACAAAAATGCTCAAATCGATTTTTTGAAGGATTAGCGTTTCGCCCTAATTAAATCAACAAAAAGGCAAAAAAAATCAACATACCTTGAGATGACATGATATTTGTAGCACGAAAGCAAGCAATAAACGCGACCCAAAAATGGCGAGTTTGTGGAAATGTCGTGGTTTTAGGGAAGAAGACGAAGGAAATTAGAAGCTTAGGCTTCTCGTGTCTTTTTACAGAAAAACGGGGAGCCTCATTCCCTCGAAGGAAGGCTCGCGCCTCTTTGATGTATTCCCTGCCCTTTCAGCGAAACTTTGGGCTTTGGCCCAGTTTCCTCACTATTTTCACAATTTCAAATGACGGAATTAAAACCCGCCATTTTTCAAATCACAAAAACAAAACAACGAAATTCAAACTCGCTATTTCCTACAAATATCAAACGATGGAATTAAAAACCGCCATTTTTCGAATCACAAAAAGAAAATAGTGAAATTAAAATTCGCTATTTTCACAAATTTTCAACGATGGAATTAAAAACTGTCTTTTTTCAAATATAAAAACAAAACAGTGAAATTCAAATTCGTTGTTTATACAATTTTCAACAACGGCATTAAAAATCGTCATTCTCAAATCACAAAAAATGAAGTAGTGAAAATTCAAATTCGCTATTTCCACAAATTTCAAAATTCAAAACAACGGCATTAAAAACCGCCACACCGTCGAACAAGATGGTGAAATTCAAACTCACTACTCCTCACAAATTTCAAATCACAAGAAGACGAGACTAAAACCGTTATCTCCCTAAACAAAAATTGGATGGCGGAATTCTCATCCGCTATTTCGACAGTTTTAAACAAACGGCAATAAAAGTCGTTACCTCTCTTCAAAATTCAAAATCACCGCCGACCACAGGAGCCAGACTCACAAGCCTATCCCTTTCCGGCACCACAAACATCCAATATAAACACCGAAATTTCCCAGCAAGATATCGGAGATCTCCTCACGGAGCCCACTAACTCAACAACCTCTCAAAATAAGCCCGTCTAACACGGTTATTTCCCATAGTCGATCATTCGACCTTCAACATGGCTGGCGAGCCTCAAAACGCACATTCAACATGGTTGGTGAGCCTCACAACGCACATTCAACATGGCTGGAGAGCCTCACAACGCACATTCAACATGGCTGGAGAGCCTCACAACGCACATTCAACATGGCTGGCGAGCCTCACAATGCACATTCAACAAGGTTGGCGAGCCTCACAATGCACATGCAACATGGCTGGCGAGCCTCAAAATGCATCACAGTCAACATGGCTGGCGAGCCTTACAACGTAACCTCAACATGGCTGGCGAGCCTCACAACGTAACTTCAACACGGCTGGCGAGCCTCACAACGCACATCCAACGCGGCTGGCGAGCCCCATCATATCCGCAGCACGGCTGGCGAGCCTTTGCCCGCAAACACGAAACAACCCAAGGACATATCCTGAAGATGCCTCAAGTATAACTCCTTCTTATGGCTGGCGAGCCTTCGTACGTAATCTAGCGGACTTTAAACGACCCACACGGACAATCGACAGACTCTAAACTGTTCTCAACGATAGGTCCTTGACTCGTGTCCCTGAATCACCTTAGCGTTGCCCTTCCCAACGGTAGGTCCTTGGCCTGAACCCTTTCAAGCAGCCTCGACGTCGCTTCGGTCTCCAGGTTGTAATCTTCGATTGACATGGGGGCTAGACTTTGAATTTTGCCCTGTCCAAGCCTCAGTCAAAGTGGGGGCTCTGTAGATACCCAGTATCTGTCGAGTCTCCAACAAACACCCGATGATTATCGTACTACAACATGCTTAGGAATCGTAGCGTTTAATTGACGTTTTTTTATAACTATACGTCGAAAAACTCAAAACAATTTCAAAAACAAAACATTTCAAAACTTTTCTAAAGTACCTGGAGTGTTTAATGCATGACGACGGGGTCGCAATGACACTAACTAGAGTCAAAACCAACACCAGACCAAAAACCGACTCAAAAATTCAAATCTCGACTCCAACAATGAGTCAAACCGAGTCAAACACAAAAAACAAACTTCTCAAAGCTTCCATGTTAAGTATTCCCGGAATACTTGAATGGTCAAGTACAAATCATGTCATCCAAAACATAGAATAGAACAAATCATGATTTCAATTGCGTGATAGTGACAAGACAGCTTGAAGACCCGCGAAATGGTTCGCGCCTCTTTGAGTAGTCCATGCGGCCACGTCGCTCAAAACGCACACAACCACCCATTTTCCTATAAATACCCCTCAAATGCCACCATTTGAAGGTACGCGAGTGTCCGCCCCCTCATTTCTCCCTTAAAATTCTCGACTCGACTTCTTAAGTCACAAACCGACACGTATTTTTGACCTACCGATCGAAGAAACAAGCCTTACATCTTGTTTGGTACCGTGATCGTGCATTAAATCACTTGACCGACCATCTCGACCAACTACACCATCACGAAAATTAAACAAAACACTCTTTACATTGCTAAAACGGTTTTTAACCGAGTTTTTCGACCTAACAAGTTGATACACTTTCGTCGATTTCTCGTCTCAAGCCTAGCATGTAAGTATGAGTGTGTAAAAATCCTCTTCTTTCATGTTTTTCATCTGTTTTATATAACATGCTAAAACATGCATAACATGGTTAAAATATAGGTTAGATGAGCCAAAATTGGATTTTAGCCTGAGACAGGGTTGCTTGCATAGCAGAGAGGCTCGCGCCTCAATGCCCTCTCAGGCCTTAATCCAGCCGTGTTTGCTCTCATCTTTCCTTTTTATTTAACTTCTTATTGGCAATCGATTTTTACCATTTCAAATATTTCAAATCATTTTCATGATAAACTTTTAACCATAAAACATTTTCACCCTTGGTTCCTCATACCATGACGGTTTAATCCGTGTTTCGGTGATAATATTTGATTAATTACATTTTAAAGGGTATTTTAAAACCTTTTATTTCATTTCTTTACAGTTCAAAACAAACATATAAGTCATAAACATAAAGTCATCCTTGGTTCCACATACCATGTTGGTTTAAACCTGAGTACGATGATAAACATTGACTAACTACAAACAAATGAACTTAAAACAATTAGTTCATAATTATTTTTCAAAACTATTCATGCCAAGCTTACAAAACCGAACTCGACATCGAATATTGTCAATACAATGACAGTTATTCAAGTACTCGTTCCTCATATTGACACCAAAGCGGTCTAAACGACCTTTTCAAACCAACATGGGATCAAACACCCTATCTCCAAACCATTTTACAAACATTTTAACAGTCAGAAGATGTCCCTTGGACAGTCTTCTAACCCGCGCCTAAATAGGCCAACCATTTTCAAGTTTTCAAACCAGGACAGGCTTGCTTGCATCGCCTGACGGCTCGCGCCTCAATAGGCTGCCAGATGCAGACCCTGCTTCCTTTCCAACACTTGTCTAGGACAATCCCAACTTCGGTTAACCCGAATACAAGACGGATCAGATGGAAAGACTACCCCTTTTACATTGTATTTGCAAAACGCCTTTCTAAGACAAATGGATCACGTTATGCACCATGAACCTAACTCGGTAAATGGATGTTTAATTTCCGTTTTGCATGCAAATCAACACTAAATCCAACTTGACATAAATTACTTGATATTTGGATAAACAACAGACATAGAAAGCTCACATGTTAGGCTCAAACTTGTGGATACGCATTCATGCATTTACCCGTTTTATCAACTTTTACAAACCAACCAAGATCAATCAGTAGAGGCCGCTACCGCGGGTGGGATTGGGTGTCTGATTAAAGGGCTTCCCAATACGTATCTTCACCTTTTACTCAGAAACTTTGGATAGTGGACAACCTTATCCAGGACGTACGAGAGTCATTCTAGAGATAGGATGCTAAAGAGGAACGACTCCTTATCTTTAGTACCTATGTCAAACACCGCTTTTTTCCTTGGTTGACCTAGGTATAAAGTGGATTCGAACGGGTTCCAAGCATCCCACAAATGCTTGGTGGCGACTCCGAACATCTCTTACATCGTTTCAAGACCCTTGCCGAGACAAAACCGACCGATCTAAAACGATCCGGTGGAAAGCACTTTTACGCCGCCGAGCGTGGCTTTCAAAATACCGATATGCGTCCACAGATTGGCTTGACGCGTAGGTGACATGTCCACACTCATTTGGACCGTCACATTGCACGTGCTCCAATGAGCCCTCTTTTTTCCAACTTTCACAAACCTGAGGAAGGCTCTTTATCACACTAATAGGCTCGTGCCCCAATTGGTCTGTCTGGTACTGTTCTATTTCATTTTAACACTTGTCCATGACGATCCCGATTATGGTTAACCCAAATGCACACGGATCAGATTGACGAGTTTATATTTTACATTTTATCATTTAAACAAACTTTTTCAAACAAATGGATTAGCACCATAACCTAACTCGGTAAATGGATGTTTAATTTCCGTTTTTGCATGCAAATCAACTTATATCCAACTCGACATCAATTAATTGATACTTGGATAAACAACCGACTTAGCAAAACTTTCACATCTTAGGTTAAATTAATGGATGCACATTCATGCATTTAACCCGTTTTATCAACTTTTTCACTAGCAACCACGATCGATCAGTAAAGGCCACAAACGCGAGCGGGATTTGGTGTCCGATTAAAGGGCTTCCCAATACGGATCATCACCCCTTACTTATAACCTTTGGATAGTGGACGACCTTATGCATGGTAACGAGAATCATTCTAGACATATAATGCTAAAAGGGGACAAGTCCTTATCATTAGTATTTTTGTCAAACACCGCTTCATGCTTTGTTTGACCAAGGTATAAAGTGGATCTCGAACGGTGTCCAAGCACTCCACACTTGCTTGGTGTAATACCGCGTATTTTATAAGGTTTGGTCAAAGGTTAGTCAGCGGTAAAGTGTTAAATGTGTTTTATAGATTATATTTATTAAATTATGAGATTATATATATTAAATTTCTTAGCAATTGGCCTTGTATATTTTCTAGAATTAATTCGTTATGAACATATCGACTGAGAATCCATGAATGTACCAGTAGTCTAAGTTTTATTTCGTAAACATAATTTATACATTGAAATTAAGTTGGGTCTTTTTCATACAATAACTTTGAAGAGTCTAAATGATGCTAGGAAAAGGAATTTCTCAAAAATCATATGATAAACTTGTTTTATGAATCGATACCTTTTATGCGACGGAATTCGTCAGTATTTATAAATCTTTCAATAAAACCTTATAAGTCTGGAAATTGAGGAAAGTCTATTTCATAAGAACTCTAGATATGAGTCTTAGGGTTCCAAACCCACTGGTCTTGTGTCGTTTGGATTCTTATTGAATTAATTATGAATTTTATAGTGAGACTGAACTGTGTTGTAAAATGGTAGAGTTAGATATGTAACTTTGAAGTTGTCAAAAGGTTGGACGTGATGGGAATAGGATAAGTGCATGATTAGTTGGTTGGTTGCTTGTGTGACTCGTGTGACCCGAAGATTTGCGAAAAGGTAGGGATATCTACTCAACTTGTGTTTAATTATATTGTGCTTGTTTGATTGTATTAAGACGGTATGGTAAGTTTAATGTTGATATTAAGAATGATTATTTGAGATGGATTCTTGCGATTGTGGAGTTGAGTTCAGACTGTGACATTGGCCTTGAGCTCCGTGTAATATCGATATAGTGATATTGGCCTTTGGGCTCCATGAATAAAATAAGAATAATTTTTATTAAGTTGGTCCGAGTATGCCATCAAGTTGGTCCGTGTATGCCATTAAGTTGGTCTGTGATTGCCATTAAGTTGGTCTGTGATTGCCATTAAGTTAGTCGGTGATTGCCGTTAATCGGTCCGTGTGGTAATACCATTAATTAACGGTCTGTGATTCTAATGCTTTTAGACGGTTTAAGTTTATTGAATGTGTTTTCTTACTGTTCTGTCTATCCCTAGTCAACCATTGGTTGACGGTGTTATGTGTGTCTTGTCAAAAATAAAATGATGTCTGCTTTAATTGATGGCGTCCTGTAATGAACCAATTAATATTTCCGGTTAATTATGGAGCAGCTTCAATAGCAGGTTAGATTTGAGAAGTTATCTTAGCTGCTCGGGAATGGATTGGCGCGAGATCACACTGTCTTTGAAGTCTAGATTGCCACATATACATATTGTCTAATCACTAGTTTTTAGTTCCATTGTTTATATTAAAGCTATTATTCAAGTTTATTTAAATTAGGAATTATAATAAAACCGTTATCGTATTACTATTCATTTAAACTTATTTATTTAAATTACCTTTGTATCTGTTTGTCTTCTATACTTACTACCTCAGGCTACTGAGATGGTAACACTCTTATTTACTTGGGAAGCCTAGCTAAATGTTCCTAAATAAATGGGGGTGTTACACTTGGTGGCGATTCCGAACATCTTTACATCGTCTTGACACCTTCACCGGGACTAAACCGTCCGATCTAAAGCGATCCAGTCGAAAGCATTTTTACGTCACCAAACGTGGCTTTTCGGACCACCGTTACGTCCACAGATTGGCATGCGTGTGGCCCATGTCCACACTTGTAAGTGGGCTTTGTAGGGAAGTCTGGGGGCTGAGTGCTCATGAGGTAAAACACACTGCAAAAGCTGGAGATCGAAAATGAAACGATAACCTACCTCAATCTAATACCAAGCATGTAACACCCCCATTTATTTAAGAGCCTTTACTAGGCATTCCTAGATAAATGTAAGTATTACCATCTCAGTTTCCTGAGGCAGTGATTACAAAGGCAAACGAAACCAAAGTACTTTAAATAATTTAAACGATTAATGGCCTTTACTACAATGTTCCAAACTTAATAACTATAGAGTAATTAAATACATCTCGCAGCGGAAATTAAATAAAGTGAATAACGAAAGAATAAATGTCCAAACTAAGTGATCTATACTCTTAAGTCAGCCGTCCAACCCTCACGCATCCCGTGCTCCTATGTCGGTCAAATCAAGTACCTGCTATTTAATCTGCTCCCCAATTAACCGAAAATATTAATTGGTTCACCACAGCTGATACCGTCGTTTTGTATCAAAATTAAATTTATAATTCCAAACTAAAACTATAGCTAGTGATAGTAAGGGTCGAACCACAGAGAGACAAGGTTAATTTTGTTTGCTATTTTCAGTTTATAAAAGTAACAATTAAATGGGGGGTTTGAAATTGGTTGATTCTAATGACTAATTACTGGAAATGAAATTTCTCAACAAGATAAAAAGAAGATCGGGAACTTCGGTTCACCATGGCCAAGGTCAGGTCAATAAGGTAGCAGAGGTCTTATAAAACGGTCTCAGTGAATAAGAACAAGCCTTTCGATCTATGCTCAAATTAACCTTACGGTCTACTAATTCCCAAGAATTTCTCAAAGCTTTCGCTCAAAGGAAATTCCAATCTAATGACAATTTAAATTACTAATCTTTCAATCTAGTAAAAGGATTTATCAAAAGACAACAAGATCGATGTTGAAGAATTCGTGCTAACCAAATAATCCCAATTTACGCCATGGCTCACCTCGTTCCCAATCAATAAAATTAGATAAACATATTTAAAACTATAAATATTGCAAAATTGATAGCAAAGAATAAATTTGACATGATTAAATTGAACTAAAGACAAAAGGTAAGAACTTAATTGCTGAAATTAAATTGGTAAAAACAAGAATCGAAATAACAAGAAATTAAGGAAGAAAGGAATTGCATAAAAACTTACTAATTAAAACGATGAACAAAGTAATCGAATTATTCGAGGTTTTCCATCTTCAAAGCTAGATCTAGAAACTGAGTTCTTCCATAATGAAAAAGCATAACCTAATAATTGATGCGTTCTACTGATAAAAGATACCAAAATTTAATTACAAGTTGGGCTTTTAAAAGTCTAAAACGAAAAATCAATATCAGCTCGCAGACTGGTCGATCGACCGGTCAGAATGGTCGATCGACTGGTCACTTCAGGACAGTAGCGTCTGTTGTACTTCATTGGTCGATCGAATGTGCAGCATGGTCGATCGACTAGTTGAGCTGTGTAGTGGCTTCTTTCTCTCTTCAAATCAGCTCTTTACTCCAGGTGCGCATCCCGAGGTGGTTAAATCCGAGCTCCCTTCTTCAAAGCTGCCAAAAAGTTGCCTCCGGAGGACGATTCAGGCTTGATTTAGCTTACTTCCACTCATTCCTACAATAAATCATAGAAAATTCAAAGTAAACCGTTTCGGGAGAAATAATAGCTTAAAGCTAACAAATATGCATGGAAATACGTGCCAAAACCGCAAATAAAGTGTATAGAATATGCACGTATCAAATCTCCCCAAACCAAACCTTGCTTGTCCCCAAGCAAGCACTATGACCCGTATAAAAAACTAAATGGAAAGGAGTGTATATCTCAGAGCTAGCTACAAGTCAATGCCAAACCGTTTAATGCACATAGTCAACTACCGCAAAGCTCAAATCAAGTGAACAAATTTATGCATATCATGGAATTAAATCGGGCGTTCGACCTTGCAAGCCTCATAAATTCGGACTCTCCCGGGTCACTCTTCCCTCAGCAAAGCAAATGGTAAGAATATATGTAAAAGAGAGGGAAGAAAATACTTACTCTCACCTAGACTGCGACCGACAAAACATGTATGCTTGACTAGTATGAAAAATGATTCTAGCTACCGTACATACGCATAACCACCGTCAAAGACTATTACATTCCGAACTATTGCAAGATTTGGATATGTGAGGCTAAGTGGGAAAGAAAGGGTAAAACAATTATGGAAAAAGTGAAGGTAAGAGCCAAGCTAGTACCTATCAAACCATCAGAAACCGTATCCCGTTCCTCCAACTCAAAATATAAACCATGCCTTTAATGACTAGGCAACACAATATCCCAAAACAAATACCTCCAAATCATGAAATAAGCATATGAGGCGTGATCTCAATTCAACCAAATTATTTTTTTTCAAATTTCTTATTATTCTTTTTTTTTCTTTTTTTTTTCAACTTCTCAGCTGGTGGTCAATCGACCAGTGAAGGCAGTCGATCGACCACCCTGTCACAACCAGTGCTTTCTGCCCAGGTAAACGTCCCTTTTTTTTTCTTCTTAATTTCTTTCTTTTCATTCCTTTGGCTGACACTCCTGCAATTTCTCCACTTCTCGTAAATACTCACTCCAACACAACAAAGACGAACCAAAACTTCTTATAATACGACAAACTCCTCTACTACTTCCTAGCTTGGCATAATGGTAGGCTAAGTATGGGATGTAGTTGAGGGCAACTGGCAGTTATGGCTTATAGTGGAGTTAATGGGGTAAAATGAGAAAGGGGAAGATGCAATAATTCTCAAAACATGCAATACCGACCACAAACCAATGCGTATAGGCAATAAGCAATCAAAACTCATACACGTGCAAAACATGAAATGAAGGGAGTACTACTCTCAATCCTAAATTAACCGGTCATGAATGTCACCAGTTATAGGCACTATATCTCGGAAAGTATAAGTAGTTTGCCAAAAGTAATGAGTCAAGTCTAATTATCCGAAATGAATTTCATAACAAAATTTGAGAAATCACTTTTAATTCTTGCTAAGCAGCTATGAAAAGGCAAGGAATGGCATATTTGACTAATAGTGCAAAATCACCATTAATAACTCCAATCCGACTCAACTATATGCAAAAGTAAACGTTATATTTTTTATTTTTATGAATTTTTTTCAATTTTTCCTTTGTTTTTTTTTTTTTTGAACTGAAAAACAAATGCGAACAGAAATGTACTAAACATGTGACTGAAATGCAATAAAAAACAAAAGCAGATGCAAAAGACTATGCAATTACCCTCCCCAAACCAAAACGCACAATGCCCTCATTGTGCTCAGCAGCAAATCACCAGCAGAAATAGGGAAGAATAAAAGCATAATAAAATAAAAACGAAACTAATAAAGAAGGTTCGGAAACTCACAAAAAACGACCTCCCCAAACCAGCCAAAAACGGGGAGGTCACCAGCATCTAATTACCACCGTCATACTCCTCACCACTAGACTCTCCGGACCCTGAGTCATCCTCCTCGTCCGCCTCAGCAGTAGCGGCAGTGGCTCTCCTGGAAGTGGAGGCACCAGCAGTAGTAGTAGGAAGAGGTCTCCTGGCAGGCGAAGGGTACCCACCCACCGGAGGGACAAAGAAGGACGGGTGAGTTCAGGCACCCTGTGGAAGCATCCCTCCCCGGGCGTACTCCTCGTAAGCAAGGTACAGGGCCAAGGTCGTGTCAAGTCGGTGCTGGTCAAAGCTCCTGCACAGGCGTGAAGTGGAGGCACGAGCTCTCCTCGAAGTGCTAGCAGTGGGTGGAGGGGGACGGAAAGTGGTCGGGTAGCCGGTGGGAGCAGTAGTGGAGGTAGAGGGTGCCTGTGAAGTGGAGGCACGAGCTCTCCTCGAAGTGCTAGTAGTAGCAGTGGCCGCCACAATAGGGAGCCTGTAACTAGGCAAGGGCGGCCGAGCTGCTCCCTGAACAGTGGTAAGGGGCAGGATAGGAGGGTAACCTAGAACAGGGATGCGGTCGCAGATGAAAGAATCAATCTTCCACCGCATCTGTCTATCGACCCACTTCACAGACCTCGCGTAGGCAAGGTCCATGAAGCGCAGGTCAGGGTTAATGGGGGCCTCCTCTCGAGGGAAAAGTAAAACTAGACAGTTGGCGATACGTGTCACCAACCCGCCACAAGCAATAGTGGTCAAAGTGCCCTCACTTACAGTCTGAAAGTGAGCGGCGGTCAAATAGGCTATGTTATAAATACGGGCTACCCGACTTTCAATGTTCAGATAGCCCGCTAAGATTGACAATTCAATAGCATTCACATTGTTGGACTCTTTACGGCCAAAAATGGTATTACCCATTAGCCGTAGAAAATAATGACGAGGGGGCCAGTGGACGGAAGTGCCCGTCCTTTTAGGCCCGTAAAAGTCACTAATGCAAGACTACATGACCCGGTGAACATCAGCGGTATCCGAGGTTCTACCCTCGAAGTAAAGACCCAAAAATCCAACAAAATCGGCTAATGTCAAGGAGTAGTTGACATTGAATAGCCGAAAAGAAATGCAGGCACTATTCTTGTTTTCCTCAAAAGCAGCTGAGTTAAAAGCATAAGACGAAAAGAACTCGAGGGTCAAAATGTAATATGTGAACTCAGCCATGTCCACAAGACCCGTCATACCTGTCCCGTTTAGCAGGGACACAACCGACTCATAACAACCTAATTTCTCTAAAGTAGGTTTGTGTAAAAAGCGGGTGGCAGTAACTTTCATAGTTGCGGCAAAAAGAGAAAACTTGGCACGTTGAGTCGAATTAGAAAAGATAACCTGCGGATAGTCAGGAAGACTATCCGTGGTGTCCTCAATCATTAGCAGCAGTCCTCGTTGCCGCTTGGCAGCTCCTTGACTCGACTGCCCCTCGTGCATTTGCTGCTTTCGTTTTGTCATTGTGGTTCCTGCAAACAACAATTAAATTAGCAACAATCATCCCCTAACAGTGTCAATTTAAGAAAACCCGAACAAAATCAAAAATTAAAAGGCAAATTAGGGTTTCGAAATTTTTGGGGAAAACTGAATTAAACATCTCCTAGTTGCTAATTAGTTTCGAAAATCAAGGGGGAAAGGGTAGAACAAGCAATTAAAGCATAAAAAAGACAAGAAATCAATCCCTAAAATCGATTTCCCCAAATCGATTTTTCCGTCTCAATGACACAATGCTCGAAAATTTGGCATGAAACTTGCATAAAAATCGAATAAGAAGGATGGAAACAAGATTAAGGACATACCTTTGACGAGAACTTGAAGGATTGAGCAAGAAAATTCGAGATTAAGGGGGATTTGCAGGAAGAAATCGCAAAGGGAAGAAGAACAAGGGTTTCTATCCTCTAATTTTTTTGATTAAGTGTAAAATGAAAGAATGAATGAAAATAGAATAGAACTTCCCTTATTATTACGCGTTCTGAACCCGCACTGTGGTCGATCGGCCAGGCTTCCCCTTAAACAGCTTCTGGACTCTTCTCTTCAGTCGATCGACTGAGTAACACGGTCGATCGACTGCTTGCACTGGCAATTTGTCTTAATTACGTTAAAAATTGTTTGCCAACTTAAATTGCTTTGCCTTTTCCTCCAATTTTACGCGCTTTGCATAAACTATATTCCTGCAAAATTTATCAAAGGCGCACATTCCCCGAACCAAGAAATTGCTAATCAGAAAGAGAATAAATAAAAGAAAACTCAAAATGCGAATTAAATGAAATAACAAAATAAAATTCCTAATTACAAATAATTACAACCCGGGTTGCCTCCCGGTTAGCGCTGGTTTAAGAGGTCACGCACAACCTTTTTTTACCTCACTTTGCATCATCTGATAACGGGTCGAAGTATAATACCTCGACTTTTCCAACAAATTCGTCTGATCCATGATAATGCTTCACATATTGGCCATTAACTTTGAACCTTTCTCCAGCAGAGGTCTCCAATTCAACTGATCCGAATTTTGTAACTGTTGTGACCGTATAGGGGCCGGTCCACCTGGATTTCAGCTTACCAGGAAATAAACGGATACGAGCATTAAAAAGGAGTACCTTATCGCCAACATGAAACTCGCGCTTGATGATCCTCTTGTCGTGCCAGCGCTTTGTTTTCTCTATGTAAATCCTGGCATTGACATAGGCCAGCAGCCTAAATTCCTCCAGCTCATTCAGCTGTGTCATACGTTTCTCACGAGAGAGGTTAGGATCCAAATTCAAATCACATATAGCCCACCAAGACTTACGCTCTAACTCAACAGGCAAATGGCATGTCTTACCATAAATCAATCGGTATGGTGACATCCCGATTGGCGTTTTAAATGCGGTCCTATAAGCCCATAAGACATCATCTAACTTAAGACTCCAATATTTCCGTGATTTAGAAACAACTTTAGCTAAGACTTATTTCAATTCTCTGTTAGAAACCTCAACCTGACCACTAGTTTGGGGATGATACCCAAACCTCTACGATGTTGGACACCGAATTTAGTCAATAAAGCACTAAGTTGTTTCTCTTTAAAATGCATTCCACCATCGGTAATGACAACCCGAGGGACACCAAAACGAGGGAAAATAATATTTTTAAACAGTTTAATCATGGCCTTTGCATCATAATAGGGAGTAGCAATAGCTTCCACCCATTTGGACACATAATCTACAGCTACGAGGATATATTTATTACCTTGACTGCTCGGAAAGGGTCCTTGATAATCAATGCCCCAGACATCGAAAATCTCAACCTCAAGAATGCCTACCTATGGCATCTCGTGTCTCTTGGAAATATTCCCCGATCTTTGACAAGCATCGCACTCAGCAACAAAATTGCGACAATCTGCATGCAAAGTTGGCCAATAGAAACCAGATTGGAGTACCTTAGCCACAGTCCGGGATGGACCATGGTGACCACCATAAGCAGAAGAGTGGCAAGCTTCTAGGATATCCTTCACCTCCCATTGAGGCACGCATCTCCAGATGAGACTGTCTGCGCATTCCTTGAAAACATAAGGATCATCCCAAAAGTATTGTCTAGCATCATAAGCGAACCGCTTCTTCTACGGCCATGAAAGCTCGGGTGTTATCCTACCTGTCACAGTAAAGTTAGCAAAATCAGCAAACCACGGAGGTGGATAAGACCCTGAAGTGGTAATAGCTAACAGACTCTCATCAGGAAAGGAATCATTAAAAGGCAACGAATCCTCCCTTTCTGTCAGCTGCAGGCGAGATAAATGGTCAGCCACCACATTCTCTGCCCCTTTCTTGTCTTTGATCTCCAAATCAAACTCCTGCAAAAGGAGTATCCACCTCAAAAGCCTCGGCTTCGCATCTTTCTTGAGAAAGAGAGTCTTGATTTTGCATGCATGGTCAGTATAAACAATAACCTTAGAACCTAACAAATAAGACCGAAATTTGTCTAAGGCAAAAACTACAGCTAGAAACTCTTTCTCAGTGGTAAAATAGTTGACTTGAGCAGAGTTCGTCTTGCATAGTATATGGCATTCAAAGCTTTATTCTTTCGCTGTCCCAAAACTGCACCAATTGCATAATCGCTGGTATCACACATGATCTCAAATGGGAGATCCCAATCAAAGGCAATTTGATGATTGGTGCAGAAACTAGAGCCTCCTTCAACCTGTTAAAACCTAAAAGGCACTCATCAGTAAACTCAAAGACAACATCCTTAAGGAGCAATTGTGTAAGTGGTTTAGCAATTTTTGAAAAGTTCTTAATGAAACGCCGATAGAAACCCGCGTGACCAAGGAAACTCCTCACTCCTTTAAGATTCACGGGAGGAGGCAATTGCTCAATCACCTGCACTGTTGCTTTGTCGACATGTATACCCTTATCAGAAATCAGATGCCCCAACACAACTCCCTCATTGACCATAAACTGACACTTTTCCTAGTTTAAAACAAGATTAACGTCAATACCACGCTGCATGACTTTATCAAGGTTAGCTAAACAACGATCAAAGTCACTACCATAAACTGAGAAATCATCCATGAATACCTCCATAATGTTCTCTATATAATCAGAAAAAATCCTCATCATGCACCTCTGAAAGGTAGCAGGGGCAATACACAATCCGAAAGGCATTCTACGGTACGCAAAAACACCTTATGGACAAGTAAAAGTGGTTTTACTCTGATCATCTGGATGAATAGGGATCTGAAAGAATCCTGAATATCCGTCTAGAAAACAGAAAAATTTGTTAGAGGCCAGTCTTTCAGTCATTTGGTCAACAAAAGGGAGAGGGAAATGGTCTTTCTTGGTGGCGGCATTTAACTGTCTATAATCAATGCACATCCGCCACCCTGTCACTACTCGAGTTGGTATTAATTCATTTTTCTCATTTTTAACCACGGTAGTCCCTCCTTTCTTCGGGACTACCCGAATCAAGCTAACCCACTTGGAGGTGCCAACTGTATAAATAATACCTGCATCGAGTAGTTTCATCACCTCAGCCATAACAACTTCCTGCATCTTCGGGTTCAACTTGCGTTGACCCTGTCTGTAAGGCTTATGGCCGTCCTCCAGCTCTATCCTGTGCATACAAACATCAGGGCTGATGCCCTTAATGTCATCCAAAGAGTAACCTAAAGCCTTCTTGTTTTTCTTAAGCACACACATCAAAGCAGACAGCTGGTCATCATTAAGCTTAGAGTTAACAATAGCTTGGTACTGCTCCGTATCATCTAGAAAAACATACTTAAGATTAGGAGGAAGTGGCTTACGCTCTGGCACTTTTACCTCTATAGCATAGACAGAATCAGCTTCAATGGTATAGCAAGTGTTTACCAAGTTCTCGTTGGCTAGGCTCAAGAGCATCTCATCTTCTTCCTCTGTGAGCTCATAGCTCTCCATTGAGGCTACCAAAGCATCTGGCTCCTCAGCATTCTCCACTGTAGTACCTGCACACTCATCTGAACCAGTTAGATCAGCTAAGGGATCCTTGGCTAAGGATTCCCTCCAGTTGTAACTAACAGCCCTGTCAACAATATCAATGGAATAACATGTATCATCGTTAACAGTCGCCTTGTGAGCAAGACTGAACTCAATGGTGTCATCCCCTACCTCTAAGGTGATGGTTCCGCATTTGACATCTATTACAGCCCCAGCTGTATGTAAAAACGGTCTACCTAAAATAATAGGTATCTGATTGTCCTCTCGCAATGTCCAAAACAACGAAATCGACAGAATAAAAATTTACCCACTCGAACGGGTACATCCTCTAGAACTCCTATAGGTCTCTGAGTCGATCTATTTGCCATTTGAACGGTAATATCAGTCACCTTAAGTCTACCAATATTTAACCTTTCGCAAACAGAATACGGCATGACACTGACACTGGCCCCTAAGTCACAAAGGGCCTTTCCAATTTCGTGGTTACCTATAGTGCAAGGAATTGAAAAACTACCCGGGTCCTTTAATTTAGGTGGTACATTAATTTGCGAAAGAGCATTACATTCTTCCACAAAAGCAACATTACCATCATCACGAAAATTTCTCTTACGATTTAAAATGTCTTTCATAAATTTAGTGTAAGAGGGTACCTGGGTAATTAAATCAGTGAAAGGAACCGTTACCTCGAGATTCTGGACCATCTCCAGAAACTTACCAAACTTACGCTCCTACTTAGTATTCTTCAAACGTTCCGGATACGGGACTGCAACACTGGCCATAGGATCAGCAACCTTTGGCTTCCGTAAGTTTAAAACTTCCGTCAAATCATCAATGAGTGAAGAATCATGCAAACTAGTTGACGGATTTGCATCCTGCACTGGGATCCCGGTCGATCGACTGATATGAGTGGTCGATCGACCAACTTGGTGTTGGGAAATGTGTCCTCAACAATAGTGCGATCACATGATTTAAATATCATTATTAAATCTCATACCAAGAATACAAAAGGGATGATACATTACATATATATAGTCAACTGGTCCACACATATCGGTAATGATTGGCTGGCTAGAGTTTGACATTACTATCGTGCGACGGTGGTGATCAGTTAATCCCTTGAGGTCACACCTAAAGGACGATTCCCTTAATTAAAAAGGTTAATTAATTGTATACCGATACAGATTAATTAATTCCTTAAAATTGAACAAATTATTATAAGAGAGAGAATAATGACATCTTATTATAATGTGATTAAATGAGATTTCATTTAGTAATTTAAGAAGTTATATTACTAAAATTAATCGGTGTTTGCGAAACATGCGAGATGAGAATGATAAGTTAGTTATAAATACAAGATATTGTGAATTATATTAACTAGTAATTAAATGACCATTTTATGAGAAAGTAATTTTATATTACTAGTCAATTTGTTAAATATGATTTATTTAATTTATAAATGATATTTAATTTGTTAAATATGCATTTTAAATTAAAACAAGACATAAGACATGTCACATGTCACATGACATACAATTGTACAATTGACAAAAATAAAATAGACTCAATATTACAAGGAAAACCGTTTTTATATGTAGTGAGTGGGTTTTGATGGTTTTTGTTATTTAAATAATAAAATAAACATCATGATGACACCTACTACTAGCTAGTTTTTCTTGTGAAGATAAAAAGCATATTGGGAAGAAAAATTTGACTACCCTAAGCTCCTCCCAACCGGTTTTCAATATAGAAAAATTAGAGAATTTTTCTCCAATTAATTCATTCTTACTTTTTATGAAAAACCTCCCTTCTCTCTCTTGTTCTTCACAAAATTCATTTTTGTGAATCTAATTTGTTTAAATCAAACACTAATAATACTAAAAGTAGTATATGAGTATTAGTAATAGATTTTAAGGTAAACCACCATATAAACATCTAGTACATGTTAGTTTGTGGGATTAAGGGATAGTTTTGGGTGCAACTAATTGGGGGGCTTCTAATTTGAAGTCAAGAATGTTCATCCATTAATGGAAAGCTCAAGAACTAACAAGAAGGAGATCTTGTTGGTGCCCAATATGACCGAAATTATTATGGTGAGAAAATGTTTTCTTATCTTCTTTTATTAAAGTTTGCATGCATAAAATCCATCTTTATTTTTATGACAAATTAATTTAAGACATATATGAATATGTTAAGTATATAGATCTACTTTTCTATCAATCGGTATCAAGAGCCACGGTTGTTTGCATGCAAATCGGTTAAAAGTTTTTCCGAGTTATAAGAATAACATATAAAACTTGTAAAATTTGTGTTATTATGATATATCACGAAATTAATTCATGCATGTTAATATTTCTGATCCTAAAATGTTTTAGGATATTTTGGTTAATTTTACGGATTTTTATTGTTCATATTATACAATAATAGCATTTAAATATGATTTTATGAGTAAAAATGTCATTTTCGGTCTAAAATTATCTATACTTCGAATTTTTAGTTGATTTTTGGATATGTTGTCACATATATTATTTTGAGATAACCTGTAAAATTTCATAATTTTTGGACTTGTTATGCTCGAAAAATGGATTTTTCATTATTAAATTCGGATTTAGGTGAAAAATAGGTTAATATGAGTTAAATTTCGAATCTGGTCATAGAAAATTAATATGTTGTCACATGCAATTTTAAAAGATGTGTGTAAAATAATTGGCTTTAAAAAAGTCTTTTTGCATGATTTATGGATTTTTGAAGAAAAATAGCATAAATAGTGACATTATTAGTGAAAAATTAATAAAACATAATCTATGACTTAGGAAAAACGTCTAATGTTGCCTTTTATTATCTTTTTCAGATCCAAAAATTGAAAAGTTAATTAATATAATTTTTCCATGTTTTTATGATTATTTTAGTTAAAATCGATAAACCGCAACATTGTTTTTCCGGAAAAATTTCGAAATTTTTAACCTAAGATTTTGAACATTATGAGTGTCATGGTATTTTTCCAGAATGTTCATAAGTTTAAATTTCAAATTTTGAATTTATTTGAATTTTTGTGATTTATTTGAAGTTTATAGCTTATTTTTGTAATTTTTAGTCCATTAATGAACAATTTTATAAATATGGGTTAATTATGGTCAAATTATTAGTGAAGACTAAATTTTGAGTCCTAAGAGGTTAGGGTAATTAACTTATGCATAAATATGAATTTATGTATTTTTGTGATTGTAAAATGTTGAAATCACGCAAATCCGTAAAAACCGAGTTATATACGATATTGGCTAATTAAAGGCGATTTAGCATAAAATTGAACATGTTCATACATAT
This sequence comes from Silene latifolia, assembly GCF_048544455.1. Taxonomy (NCBI): domain Eukaryota; kingdom Viridiplantae; phylum Streptophyta; class Magnoliopsida; order Caryophyllales; family Caryophyllaceae; genus Silene; species Silene latifolia. The sequence goes on from NC_133538.1 coordinate 322,480,596, forward strand.
TATAATGCTGCATTTTCTTTATGATTGTCATAATTTTAATTTATGTAATTTCGAATTATGTAATTTTACTTAGTATGGCCTTAGATTTTAATTGGTATTTCCCGAAATGTATGGGAATATCGATTCGGTTGTAATTTTATTGTGATCTCGTATCACCGTTTTGTAATTTAATAGATTTATTTTATTTTAGTTACAAATGTATAATAGGAAATTATGTAATTTATTATGTAATTTTATTCATTCCGGAGTTCCCAAAGACGGATTTCTTCAAGAATGGCGATACATAAAGACGGTGTTACCTCGAGATGCGTGCCACAACCGAAGTTCAAGGGACCAATGGAGTTGGTTTCCGAATATGTAATAGTTAAATAGTTTTTCTATTTTAGGAAAGGCCATACTAGGATTTATTTATTTATTTTTATGCTTGCATTTTATTTTATGTCACATGCATCGCTAAATCGCCATAACTAAAACATGCATTTTCATTTATCGAGTTTATCGACCGTGTCAATTAAAATTATCGTAGTTCACCGCTTTAGTTCACTTAAAACGTAATAGATAATAAATTGACATGACCTCTCGCTAAAACAATTAATTGAGACATAGCCTTACCAAATAGTAGAAACCATGAAAACCTATTTCGTGAGGGAGTGCACTCGGCCGGTACAAACCTTGTTACGTAGGGGAAGTGGGTGATAAATGTCTATCCACCGAATTCATGTTGATGAGGGTTTCATCGGCTACCCCGTGCAGAAGTTGATGTGGGTTTGGATAATGGACACATTTATTCGAAATTTGGATTGAACTCAACAAAAGTAATTGATAAGGGTTTTCATCGGCTACCCCGTGCCCTTGTTGATATGTTTTGGGCTATAGATAAACATTAGAGTAATTTTATCGACCGAGAGTTCTAAAGGTAGAATCGATTAAAGAGTTAATCCACCGAGTTATATTGATAAGGGTTTCATCGGCTACCCCGTGCCCAAGTTAATATGAATTTGGATCTTGGAATCATTTATCATAGTTGGGTAGAGGTCACTATGTAAATGTTATACTTGTTTACAAGTATTATTATAACGATGAATGTTTTGTTTTCATTATTCCGTTATCATATTGTTCTATTTCTTTACCACAATTCATATACGATATCATTTCGGTTTTTGATTCAAATCTCCATTAAAACATCGTAACTAAAGACAAATATGAATTTTCTTCTAAAACCTCATATTATCCATTGGAAGGATCTCTTGTAAAGAGTATAGATAAAAGTTATTCATTATCAAACAGGTTTTTGATTTTTGACTAACACATCTACTTACAATAGATTGTTATTCATATACTTAATTGAATTAAGTATCTTGAAGCGATAAATTGTTTTGGTAATTAGTTTTGTCAAGAATTCGTAATTGACCAAAATAACGCAACCACTTCAATGAAAGTTTTAAGACTAAAACGAACAAATGAAGAGTAATCTTCATGAATTCAATTTTGCTTCTCAAAGCAAAGACTCATTGAAATGAGTGGGAGCATTCTCTTAAACCGTTAAGATGAGGACGAGGTTCAAGAAGTAAAGATAATAAAGGAATTGATACAAGGTAATGTTAAAAGTAAAGTTGTTGAGAATAGCAATACTAAACCTATCAATTCCGACCGATAAAGTTTCCACTGTCTTAAATGTTGGACACTAGAAAGGAAACTACCCCAAATTATTGAAGAATCAACAAGTTAGTTGTGAGACATCTAATGGGACCTTCTTCGTTAAATGTTTATTTGATTAAACATAAATTTTGCTAGTACTACTTCGTCAATATTAGAAACCGGTGGTGGTTTTCATCATTATGTTTGATACATAGGATGATTAGAATATGACGACTAGCAACAATGAAGTCAAGAGATAGAGTCATTGTGTACTAAATCTAGTTTTCGGGTTTGGAGTTGTACTTAATTGTGACTATTAAGTACATAAACTCTAAATAAGAATACAACTTGTTAAGATACAAAAAAGGTTTCACTTTTGTGACCCTATACACCACGATTTGATGTATGGCTAGTCCTTCATCAAGGTGATTATATTCTAAACCAAACTAGAATGATATATCATGAATATGATGCAAGACTCAAATTGGTAACCCAAGATTAAACCTTAAAATTTTGGAATGATGAACGCAAAGAGTTAACGAGTACTCTTGAAACCATTAGATTGTTAATGGTATATGCGTATCTTGTATTCAAAGCAAGATATCTCGTACTTTTTGGTTGAAAAGGAGATCGAGGTTATAAATCATCAATCCAAAATAGGTTGATCATCATCTTTTACCAACGATTTAAGTTGACACTAGTGTGTTCACTTAATAAGGTAAATAGAGAAATCTTTGAAGAAGTTCAAGAGTTCAAGGAATCACGATTTAGTCGTGATGGTACTATCAAAGTGAAGACTTTGATATAAGCCAAAGGAAATGTGATATAGTATCACAAGTTAATCTCTCTTAGCACGCATTATGAAATAATGTGTGGATGGATAAGAAATCAAACGCTATTCGATATGGTTTGGACTTCAATCAAGTTACTTTGAGTTACTTGATCCTTTTGGGGATTTTATCATTTTGTCTAAATTATTTTTCCACTAAATCGAATCATATGAGATATGAAATGGTAGGATACCATGTTTGTAAGTTTTCACAAGAAACAAATGCTCATTTTTCCCTTCATTTATCACGAGTACACCGGGTTTGTGGCTCATGAAGCTGTCTTTCTAAAATACAAGTTTATTTCTAGAAGACAGAGTGGGAGAAATTATTCAAAAAGCCACAGAGAATGTTGTGTCGCAAGAAACTGGTCTTTCTTGGCTACATGAGAAGTTTTGTGTAAGACATTGTTTCTTCAAGACCTAGGAGGTTAAATTCGTCACTTGTTAAAAATGATGAATTCATGCTACTTTTAAGAAAGTAATGAGCTTATAACTTACAAAACAAATTGTTTGATTCAATTTGATTACTTCTAGAAAGTAATGAACATATGACTTACATAAGAGTGTTTAAGTCACAACTCAATACAAGGCTTAGAGCCATGAAAATCCGAAACAAAAGGGCTTGATTAGTGACAAAGGGTTTTGCACTAATAAAGAGATATTTCAAAACAAGATTGGTTGCAAAGGGTTTTGCACTAATTGAAATGATTAAGTCTATTTGGATCTTCTTAGGGATTGTGTTTCATTATGAGGATATGCATACAGCAAGTGAATCTAAAACCCACTTCTTCAATAGAAGGAATGTATTCAATACATGTCATGAGTTTCATAGATTCTTGCAATCCTAAGATAATGTGAAACTTAGGAGAGGATCTTAAGTTGGACATCAATGAGTTGGAATCAACATTTTGATCATGTGATAAAACATTTCTCGATAAGTCGAGAAGTTGTGTTTATACATGGAGTTTAGTGGGAGTTACGGAATTTTTAATTAGTCCAAAATGTGGAAGACATATTGATCATTGAGAATGATTTAAGACTTTTGAGTATTATAATACATCTTGAATATCCGGATTTATGAAGATAAATCCACATGATATTAGCGTCGATAAGTCTTATGTTGATAAGATTCATGACTAGTTCAATTAAATTGAACATATTTGATTGATTTCATTTGCTTCCGCTGCCGAATCAATTAAAAAGAAATGATGTATAACACTTCATATGCTTTGTGTATGATGAATTGTTTTCAAAATCGAATTTAAGTAATCTTTACCAAGTAAGCCATAAAGATTACCCTTAAGTCCTTGCAGAAGCATTAAGGCTATGATGCAAAGTGTTTATGATGCAATATTGTGTAAGGGTGTTACACAAGTGACAATTGACAATTGAGATTGCGCATGGTTTCCGACAAAACCATAATCAAAACATATTAGGATGGTTAAGATACCATTGTGGCAATGTTAATTAAGAAGTAGATTTTCTAGAATCGTTCTAGGCAATAAAGAACATTGAGAGATATTTATAACGGAAATTGAGTACACTTGCGATCATGAGATGTGTAAGAAGGATGAGTCCCGCACACTGTGAAAACAGTGGGAGCTATTCTTAGGCTAGAGGGCCTATGTCTTGATTGGATCTCGACACGTACTCAGAAAGTTTTGTAATGCAAATGTATACATTACAAAGGAAAACGAGTATGTAGTGAGGTTGAGTAAGGTACAAGAAGTTGATAAAACCTACTAACCAAAGCCTTCTCATAGGCTAAACATGATGAGTCATGTCATTTCAATTGAATTGAAATGAACAACTACATACAAGATCAAATTAGATTATAGAACATGAAATAGTAATCAGGCATTGACTATTCATATGTGATAATCGCATTTGTCGTTCGAGTTTTACTTTAAAACTCTATTATTATACTTTGTTATATCCAAACGGGTTGTAGAGACAATTGAACCCCGTTAAAGTGAACACGGATTAGCATGGTATTCGCCCATAGTCACTTGTATGAGGTGACATCTCGAAGTGACTAGAGTGTGATGCAATTGATGGCAAGTTCAAGTGCCATAGAGTCATGTGAGATGACTAGTCGATCACATAGGCAGACTGTTAGGAACACTTTGTCGGGCAGTGACCGCTTATAGAGTTCTGGCAAATTTATAAAGCCTGGTCATGGCGAGAGCTACTATAGTATTCCAATGAGTCGATTCTTTTGACAAAAGACTGTTCACCTAAGATGGCACAGTTTCAGATTAACTTTGATTTGTGTTACTACGACCTTCGTAAATGGGGTCAAATGGGCATATTTTGGGTTATGATGGCTGTGGCTAGTCGAAGGGAATAAGTGCGATAGGAATTGTCCACCCCTTGTCGGGGTTAAAAACAATATCTCGGGGCCACTCGAGGAGTAATTAATCGAAATGTGTGGCCACGCTCGGAAGGTATCCATGGTGGATAAATTCCGTCAATCGATTATTCTCCGGATCGAGGAAACCACTCTCGATATGATCACTTGCAAGTACGACCCGAAAGACACCTTGCATTGAGTGGGAGATAGTAATAGGACAAGAGAATTGGTGACGCACACTTGTCGAGGACAAGTGGGAGATTGTTGGGAAATGTGTCCTCAACAATAGTGCGATCACATGATTTAAATATCATTATTAAATCTCATACCAAGAATACAAAAGGGATGATACATTACATATATAGTCAATGGTCCACACATATCGGTAATGATTGGCTGGCTAGAGTTTGACATTACGTAAGTCGACGGTGGTGATCGATTGATCCCGAGGTCACACCTAAAGGACGATTACCTTAATTAAAAAGGTTAATTAATTGTATACCGATACAGATTAATTAATTCCTTAAAATTGAACAAATTATTATAAGAGAGAGAATAATGACATCTTATTATAATGTGATTAAATGAGATTTCATTTAGTAATTTAAGAAGTTATATTACTAAAATTAATCGGTGTTTGCGAAACACGCGAGATGAGAATGATAAGTTAGTTATAATTACAAGATATTGTGAATTATACTAACTAGTAATTAAATGACCATTTTATGAGAAAGTAATTTTATATTACTAGTCAATTTGTTAAATATGATTTATTTAATTTATAAATGATATTTAATTTGTTAAATATGCATTTTAAATTAAAACAACACATAAGACATGTCACATGTCACATGACATACAATTGTACAATTGACAAAAATAGAATGGACTCAATATTACAAGGAAAACTGTTTTTATATGTAGTGAGTGGGTTTTGATGGTTTTTGTTATTTAAATAATAAAATAAACATCATGATGACACCTACTACTAGCTAGCTTTTCTTGTGAAGATAAAAAGCATATTGGGAAGAAAAATTTGACTACCCTAAGCTCCTCCCAACCGGTTTTCAATATACAAAAATTAGAGAATTTTTCTCCAATTAATTCATTCTTACTTTTTATGAAAAACCTCCCTTCTCTCTCTTGTTCTTCACAAAATTCATTTTTGTGAATCTAATTTATTTAAATCAAACACTAATAATACTAAAAGTAGTATATGAGTATTAGTAATAGATTTTAAGGTAAACCACCATATAAACATCTAGTACATGTTAGTTTGTGGGATTAAGGGATAGTTTTGGGTGCAACTAATTGGAGGGCTTCTAATTTGAAGTCAAGAATGTTCATCCATTAATGGAAAGCTCAAGAACTAACAAGAAGGAGATCTTGTTGGTGCCCAATATGACCGAAATTATTATGGTGAGAAAATGTTTTCATATCTTCTTTTATTAAACTTTGCATGCATAAAATCCATCTTTAATTTTATGACAAATTAATTTAAGACATATATGAATATGTTAAGTATATAGATCTACTTTTCTATCACTTGGCTGGGCGTGAACAGTTCCTGTTCAGAATTAATTTCGTCAGGTGACTCAGTCGATCGACTGACAATGTTGGTCGATCGACTGCTTGTGCTGGATGTGAATAGTTTCTGATCAGAAACTTTTTTATCTGACGCTTCAGTCGATCGACTGACAATGTTGGTCGATCGACCAGAAGTACTGGCAGTTGAGCTCGTTTTTCCAGAAATTAAACTAGCCTCTTCATCATTTTTCGAGTCTCCTCTTAGCTTGTCGGGATCTTCATAAGAGAGGCCACTTCTGAGATTAATGGCATTAATCGTTTCAATTGGCCCTTCACATTTGTTTGAAGAATTTGTAACTTTCTTAGCCTCTATATTCTCCAACTGCTTCACAAAATTCTTTGAGGACTCAATCCCGGCTGCTTCCATATTCGCCACTTGAATCAAAAGAGTTTGGACCATTTCTCTCAACTCCGCGGTCTCATCTGAATTATGGACAGGAATTTCAACTCTTTCCTTGGAAGCTTCAGAGGCCTCGAGCCTCTCAAGACGGGCAGTAATAGAAGTAATGAGTGTCACAACGGTACTCATTTCATCACTTTTCTTCCGTGAATTCCCACGTGAACTCCCAAACTCAGCTCTATTGACCGCCATCTCCTCAATAGTGTTCCAACCTCTATTCTGACCGGTATTTTTTTGAAACCTACCATTCGCAGCTGCGTCTAGGATGACCTTGTAATCATCATATAAAGCATTGTAGAATAAGTTGCAAAGATACCACTGCTGGAAGCCATGGTGAGGGACAGCTCGGACCAAACTTTTGAAACGTCCCCATGCTTCACAAAAGCCCTCATTAGCTTCTTGCTGGAAATTTGTAATTTTACTCCTCAAGGCATCAGTCTTTGAAAGCGGGAAGTACTTCTTGTAGAAGGCTAATGCTAGAGATGTCCAATCCGTGACTCTAGCTGCTACCCTATCAAGGTAGCGGTACCAATCTCGCGCCGAATCCTTCAAGGAGTATAAGAACATCAACCCCTTTACTTCATCCTGAGTCACCCCAGCTGGTATAGGTATGGAACAAAGAGAGTCCGTGAAAATTTCCATATGCTTCAAGGGATCCTCATCCGGTAGACCAAAGAAACTGATTTCGCTCCACTAAATCGATATAAGAGGAACGAAATTCGAAGTTACCCGTAGTAGGGGTAGGTAACTGGTGTCCCTTTGGAAGATGGTGTTCCTTTGGCTGAAGATTATCATATATTGTAGCCATATTCGTAGAACTGAGAGTACTCAAGCCTTCCTCTCAAAAACCTGTCTTCTAACTGTGCAAAAGCAAAACTAGAAGCAAAGGTAAGCAACGGCCTCAAGGAACCAAAGTTCCTTGAGACAAGAAAAATAAACTAAAAATAAAGCAAACAGAATTACACCGTCTCCCCGGCAACGGCGCCAAATTTTGATACCGTCGTTTTGTATCAAAATTAAATTTATAATTCTAAACTAAAACTATAGCTAGTGATAGTAAGGGTCGAACCACAGAGAGACAAGATTAATTTTGTTTGCTATTTTCAGCTTATAAAAGTAACAATTAAATGGGGGTTTGAAATTGGTTGATTCTAATGACTAATTACTGGAAATGAAATTTCTCAACAAGATAAAGAGAAGATCGGGAACTTCGGTTCACCATGGCCAAGGTCAAGTCAATAAGGTAGCAGAGGTCTTATAAAACGGTCCCAGGGAATAAGAACAAGCCTTTCGATCTATGCTCAAATTAACCTTATTGTCTACTAATTCCCAAGAATTTCTCAAAGCTTTCGCTCAAAGGAAATTCAAATCTAATGACAATTTAAATTACTAATCTTTCAATCTATTAAAAGGATTTATCAAAAGACAGCAAGATCGATGTAGAAGAATTCATGCTAACCAAATAATCCCAATTTACGTCATGGCTCACCTCGTTCCCAATCAATAAAATTAGCTAAACATATTTAAAACTATAACTATTGCAAACTTGATAGCAAAGAATAAATTTGACATGATTAAATTGAACTAAAGACAAAAGGTAAGAACTTAATTGCTGAAATTAAATTGGTAAAAACAAGAATCGAAATAACAAAAAATTAAGGAAGAAAGGAATTGCATAAAAACTTACTAATTAAAACGATGAACAAAGTAATCGAATTCGAGGTTTTCCGTCTTCAAAGCTAGATCTAAAAACTGAGTTCTTCCATAATGAAAAAGCATAACCTAATAATTGCTGCGTTCTACTGATAAAAGATACCAAAAGTTAATTACAAGTTGGGCTTTTAAAAGTCTAAAACGAAAAATCAATATCAGCTCGCAGATTGGTCGATCGACCGGTCAGAATGGTCGATCGACTGGTCACTTCAGGACAGTAGCGTCTGCTGTACTACATTGGTCGATCGACTGTGCAGCATGGTCGATCGACTGGTTGAGATGTGTAGTGGCTTCTTTCTCTCTTCAAATCAGCTCTTTACTCCAAGCGCGCATCCCAGGTGGTTAAATCCGAGCTCCCTTCTTCAAAGCTTCCCAAAAGTTGCCTCCGGAGGACGATTCAGGCTTGATTTAGCTTACTTCCACTCATTCCTACAATAAATCATAGAAAATGCAAAGTAAACCGTTTCGGGAGAAATAATAGCTTAAAGCTAACAAATATGCAGGGAAATACATGACAAAACCGCAAATAAAGTGTATAGAATATGCACGTATCAACAGCACACCATCAATTAAAGCATACATCATTTTTTTTGACACAACAAACACACGTCAATCAAAAGGTCGAGTAGGATATAAATCCAACAGTTATAAAACACAATAATAAAAGTTCATTATATGCAAATGCAATGCAGCTGCGCTTATCACTCATGATACCCATTCATCCCGCCAATCCCTGGCCCGAGGAAAACCCTCAACCGAAGTTGAGTCAACCAGGATATATCTGAGGACACCATAGAAAAGTCTGCAGAGCCAGCCTGGGCCTTAAACCAGAATAAATCTGAGGACACCAGCGACAAGTCTGCAAAAGCAGCACCAGCCTGGGCCTAAATCACAATAACTGATAACCAATATGCATATGACATGCCAATGAATGCAACAAAGATAATATACTTCCATAAAACAATCCACAACAATATCTCAGCCAAAGGCTATAAACCAACCAATCCAAACTTGTTATATGAACGATATAACCACATAAAAACACAATTGCATATATATCCTATCTGGCAAGAAAATATTCCAATTACGCAGTTCTAAGAAATCAACTAAAAGTATTCTTTAGCAAATCACTCACCTAACACAAATATTATTTGCAATTACTAATTATTAATAATCAATCGTTTTAATTACCTTTAATTACATTAATTATATTATTACGTAATTTAGTATTTATCAACCTGTCTTAACAAATCCCAAAATAACCAACCACCCCGTGATAACCTCAGGTTCAAAACCCAAAAACACACCTAACCAAACACGGTTTTAACCCGTGTTACAAACCCTTGCATATCCCCCCACAAACCCATGTAAAACACCCCTCTCACGACCACAATTACCCCTGCCACCAGCTCCACCGTAAGCCACAACCGCCTATCACCCAACCATTCTCCACACACGAGCCTAGCCACCACACACGGCTGCTAAGGCTAAGCCCTAGCAACCGTCTTCACGACACCAACAATAACAACAACAACACACGACACCAACCAAAACCGCCATCAATCACCATTAGGAGCCACCACCGTGGTCTTCCTTAACCCACGCTGATCCCACCAGCAGCCACCCATCCTAGGTCAGGTCTAGGTCAAGACACGATGGTCCTAATGCTAGCAATTATACTGTTTTACAACCAAAACACGCAACAACCACCAACACTTGCGAAACTCCAGTAGACCACCGCACAAACCACCAACTTTCGTCACCCTCAACCACCCTCGACAGGTGACACAACCACAGCCACCCAACCAACCGAAGCCTAGGTCACAACCACCCAGAACACGAGTTTTATACACGGTTTAAACTGTTAGGTTCATATACCTATTATTAGACTCATCTAATAGTGAACTAATTAACATATTAATTTGTGTTCTAAGGATCTAGTGCATGCATAACTAAATAAGAGATAAAATAAGAAAACAATATTCCTTACATTGTTAAATGGTTTGAATGAGCACAAGTAAGGTCTCCTACCTTCACTTGTTCTTGAGCATAAATGTCAATGGAAGATCCTCCAACCTTGGTCTCAAATGTAGAAACCCTCCTCAAGATATGCACCCAAGATTAGCCCTTATCTCTACTAAATAATATTTGATAGGTACTTATTTAGTAGTCTACCTTAAAAATGACTACTAATACTCATATATTACATTAATAATATTAGTAGTATTTTGGAATAATTTAGATAAAAAAGTTCTCAAGTTTTAGAGAAGAGAAATGAGTATGAGAGAGGGATTTTTGCATGTGTATTATTTTGAGAGATGGTAGAGAAAAAATGAGAAGAACAAATTATTCTCATGCATGATGTATGTACCGTCTAAATGCTCTATTATAGAGCATTTTGGTCTTCTCCAAAAATCACATGCAATAATAATTTATATGTAGGTAGTAGGCTAGCTTATAAAGTGTGTCATAAGATGTTGGAGCATCTATCCAACAACAAAATGACAAAACTTAAAAATCAAGCATGCTCACCCTTTGGACGGTGCACTTGAGTGCATATGGGTCTATTTTTGTCTTATAATATTTGTCCCACAAATGCTTATAAGTCTTATGTTTAATTATCTTACATAATTAAATATTAATTTGATCATACAACAATTATGTGACAAATTAATAAACATATATTCACTCAACTTATTGAGTAATATTTTACCATTATATCAACATATAATGGGTCCCCATAAAAGCTAGTTAGTTAAATTTACAACCTCTTGTAAATGTAAATAACTAATTGCCTCTACCTCGAAATAATTATAAAACCTCAACATAATTTAGTGAATTAATATATTAATCCACTAAATTGAATCTTATTTAATCGAATTACAATATAAGATACATATTTCCTCTCATAAATATAAATTGTTCTTATTTAAGGAATTAATTAACTTGTATCAATATACAATTAATTAACTTTACTGATTAGGGCGTCATCTTATAGGTGTGACCTTAAGGGATCAACTGACCACCACCGTCCTACGACAGTAACGTCAAACTCTAGCAAGCCAATCGTTACAGATTAATATTGATCAGTTGACTATATAATGAATAATCCCTTACGTATTCTTATTATGAGATTTAATTATGATTTTAAATCATGTGATCGCACTATTGTTGAGGACACATACTCCAATAATCTCCCACTTGTCCGAGACAAGTGTGCGTCACCAATTCTCTTGTCCTATTACAATCTCCCACTCAATGCATGGTGTCTTGCAGTTTGTACTTACATTTTATCATATCTTGAGTGGTTTCCTCGATCTGGAGAGTAACTGTCTGACCGGAAAAATCTACCGTAGATACTTTCCGAGCGTGGCCACGCATTTTCAGTTCAATACTCCTCGAGTGGCCATGAGATTTTAAACAACCCTGACAAGGGGGTGGACAATTCCTATCGCATTATTCCCTTCGTATAGCCATAGTTCATCATGACCCAAAATATACTCATTTGACTTCAGTTACGATAGTCGTAGAGTATAAATCAAAGCCATTCAGAAACTTGTGCCAACTTGGGCGAATAGTCTCTAGTCAAAAGAATTGACTCATAAAAATACTATAGTAGCTCTCGCCACGACCAAGCTTTATGAATTTCCAGAACTCAATAAGCGGTCACTGCCCGACAGAGTGTCTCATACAGTCTGTCTATGTGATCGACTAGTCATCCCAAATGACCCTATGGCACTTGAACTTGCCATCAATCGCATCACACTCTAGTCACTTCGAGATGTCACCTCCTTTAAGTAACCGGGGGCGTATACTATATCAATCCAGTTCACTTCAATGGGGTTCAATATTGTCTCAACAACCCATTTGGATATAACAAAGTAATTGATGAGTTTAAAGAAACTCAAACGATAAATGCGATTATCATATATGAATAGTCAATACCCTATTACTACTTCATATCTCATAATCTATAGTGTACATTTTACACTAATTGAATTGCAATAAAATATTGGTAAATGGATATACCATGTATTCAAATATTCCAACTTTATTAATTGCTATTTCCTTCTATTCAATGTTATTTCTAATAACATGAATTTTTCTAAGTATATGTCTAGTCTTCTTACTAGACTTGGGCTCTTGTACTTGGAAGATGCTCCAACTGTTATCATATAACTTGTGATAAAGTCTTTGGTAGAGGGATTCTCTCTCACTCCCTCTGTTGACTATCTTATCACAATGTACTTAGATTCAGTTTGTAGAACTTGCAATGGTTGAAACTAAAACATTTCTCTAGTCTCTTACTCCTAAGTTAATAAAAGCAGCCTAGGATTTCGATAAATCCTTACGGGTTTGGAAACTAGAGTTTATGCAACCCTTCAACACACAACTTAGTATTTCATCCAAATATAAGAACGAATCCTCAATTCTCCTCAAGAAACTTAAAGGATGTTCTTTAAGGCTTTCAAAAGACCTTCATTCGAATTAAGTTGTTATTGACTTATTATGCTCCAAGCATATGATTCATCACCGCATGTGCATATAATGGCATACATGATCGTTCTAATGACGGAAACATTAGAAATCGATTTCATGTGATCAACAACTTATTTAGGTTCAGTGAATGACTATGACTCTATCATAGTAATTCCACTTTCATCAATATGAATAACCTACTCAACCTTGTTGATGCTAAACAGATATGAATGAACTTATCATCATAAGGCTCTCGACTCTATGCCAATATTCTCTCAAATTTACCACATAGATTCTGAAATCTAAAATACATCAGACCTTTTCCTAGTCTCCCAATCACTCTTTCACAGAAGAGAGCATTGGTAGATTATTCTCAATAAGAAATATGTTATCAACATATAAGAGATGGGAAAAATAGTTCTGGCTCCCACTTTACTTCATGTATAAACATGATTCTTTAACAATGTGAATGAAACCATTCTCAATTATCACATGAACGAAAAGTATAATCCTTTGATGCTTGCTTAAGACCATTCTAGGATTGCTTAAGTAAGCTTTGCATAATATGTTAGGATTCTTAGATCTTTATCCAAGGTTTTGTGCTCCATAAACATCCTTCTCTAAATTCCCATTTTAGAAAAGCGAATTTTTAATATCATTTGCCCTTCTTCATCAAAATGAAATGTGGCAATTCCTAACATGATTTATTTTGATTAACATCTTCATGTCAATCTATGCGTTTAAGTACACTAAAGTTTTATTTACTTTAAAGAGACCATCGCCTTAAAGTAAATCTATTCTTGAGTAAAAATTTTGGATTGTAATGTTATGGCTTGTATGCAACAAAGTCGATTTGGGACTAGTCGCAATTGATCATTCAATAGGTCGTAATACCATTACTTTCGAAAAGTAACTTATTAACAATAAGACATGTCTACTTTACTCCCACTCTATCTCAATAGATTATAGTTCCATTACTTTCAAAAAGTAACATATTAACTAAGCTTGTATGCAACAAAGTCGATTTGGGACTAGTCGCAATTGATCATTCAATAGGTCATAATATCATTACTTTCGAAAAGTAACATATTAACAATAAGACATGTCTACTTTACTCCCACTCTATTTCAATAGATTATAGTTCCATTACTTTCAAAAAGTTATATATTAACTATAAGACATATTTGTGACGATCTACTCCCACTCTATCTCTTAGAAATACATCTATCTTCTTAAGAGATAGCTTTGTGAGTTACAAAGATATATGGTGAAGTAATAGAAGTTTGTCTAGACTGACGTGTTAGCTCATAAAAAGACCAACTCTATTATGGCAGCTTGATTCATGTAATATGCGAATCTGATCCATGTCATTTGTTAAATAGACTTGCTATTTTTAGGTATCTCCAGGTTGACCTTTCGAAAGTAACGTGTCCGTTTTGGATTGCTAATTCCCAAAAGTGAGCTCGACAACTCAACCCGACTCATATTAGTTTGATCTTATGGGTAGTGACACAAGGTCATCATCCATATATAATAAATCAAATTCATTACTTAGATCTTTGCCACCACGATCAGATTGTAATGCTTTAATACTTTTGTTCAATTGGTTCTCTACGTCATTTAGAAATAGCTTTGTGAGTTACAAAGATATATGGTGAAGTAATAGAAGTTTGTCTAGACTGACGTGTTAGCTCATAAAAAGACCAGCTCTATTATGGCAGCTTGATTCATGTAATATGCGAATCTGATCCATGTCATTTGTTAAATAGACTTGCTATTTTTAAGTATTTCTAGGTTGACCTTTCGAAAGTAACGTGTCCGTTTTGGATTGCTAATTCCCAAAAGTGAGCTCGATAACTCAACCCGACTCATATTAGTTTGATCTTATGGGTAGTGACACAAGGTCATCATCCATATATAATAAATCAAATTCATTATTTAGATCTTTGCCACCACGATCAGATCGTAATGCTTTAATACTTTTGTTCAATTGGTTCTCTACGTCATTTAGAAATTCCTTAAATTTCTCAAATGCTTCACTTTATATTTGATTAAGTAAAAATACCAATATCTACTTAAATCATCGGTAAAAGTGACGAAGTAGTCATAATTTCCCCTTGCGGTGATGCTCATTAGACCATATACATTAGTATGCATTGGTCCCAACAAATCACATGCTCGTGTCCCTTTACCACTAAAGGGGGCACGAATCATTTTTCCAAGGAGACAAGATTCGCATAATCCATGTGATTAGAAATCAAATGGCTCAATAATTCCAGTCGACACTAGTTTTTTAATGCGTTTCTCATTTATGAGACCTAATTGACAATGCCAAATGTATTCATTTGGTTCATTTGTTATGAGTCTTTTGGATTGTATGTAATGGATATCCTTAGTTGACTTGAAAGTGTCTAAAACATAAATACCATTTATAGAAGTGGCTTGGCTCACGGCCAAGTCATCTTAAACAAAATACAAAAATTGTTTTTGATGGCGAAAGAAAATCCTTCCATGTCTAACATAGAAATGGAAATAATGTTCAGACATAATGGATACATAATAACAATTATGTAGATGCAACTTAAAATCATTAGCTAAAACAAGTACATAAGTCTCTCTTGAAGTGGCGGCAACCCTAGCTCCATTTCCCAGTCGGAGATCTACATCACTCTTGTTTAACTTTTCACTTCCAATGGCCCATGACATTACAATAATGACATTCATGGTAGGATTGGGCACCCTTCTTGGTATTGGTTGTGATAGTCTCACTATCCATTTCCAATTAATTATCGGATTTGGGTTTATTACCCTTCTTTGCATTTCCTTTTAAAATACCATTACTCCTTTCAGTTGCAAGGACATTCTTCCTAGAACTCCCACTCAATATAATATTTTTTCTTACTTATACAAACAAGGATGCCTTGGAATTAGTGAGATTTTCTTCACAAGATTCTGTTACCAAAGAGGTAGGCATGAATATGGGAGTGGGAGGTGTGGAAGTGGTAAGGTAGCAAAGATTTCCATCCTGACCAATGCCAAAGCGTAAACCTATAGTCATATCATTGTCATACAAGGAGCATTTTTCATTGAATGATTGAAGCCATGAATTAATGGTGATTGGTGTAAGAGTATTAGATGAAGCCATTGCGGATAAATAACTACAAAAACGGAGATGAAGGAAACAATTAACATTTATCGTTATAATACTTGTAAATACAAGTATAGCATTTATATAGTGACCTCTGCCCAATTATAATAAATGATTCTGAGATCCAAAATTCATATTAACTTGGATGTGAGCCTACGGGCCCTCTATATCTTTACTAATATAACTTGGTGGGTTAACACTCTTAACCGATTATACAATTAGAACTCTCGGTCGATGATTTTACATTAAATTCATCTTTAGCCCGAACCTTTTGCGGCTACGGTCGCAAAATACCTTCGTTGAGATCAACAAAATTTTCGAAGTGTAATAACTATTTATTACCCCATTTATCCAACGTCAATAGAAGCACCCCGAAAAATCGTATTGTACCCCTTATGAAATTTAGACTCATGGGCTCCTACTATTTGGTAAGGCTAAGTCTCAATCTTTTAAAAGTAAAGGTCTTGTCAATTTATTATCTATCAATTTTAAGTGAGCTAAAAGTCGAATTCTCGATAATTATAATTGACACGGTCGAAGACTCGATATGATATGCATGTGTTGTTATGGCGATTTGCCAATGCATGCAACATATTAAAAGAAATGCAAAACAAATAATAAATTCCTAGTATGGCTTTCCTAAAATAGAAAGTCAAATATCTATTACAAATTCGGAAACCAACTCCTTTGGTCCCTTGAATCTTCAAGTGGCGCGCCTCCCTAGAACACCGTCTTCGTCGGAACGCCTTTCCGAATGGCACCGTCTTGAAGAAAATCCGGAATTTCAAATAATAATAAAAATACATAGCTATTCCTATTATACATTTGTAAAATGAAAAACTAGTAAAATAAAAGTGATACGAAATCACATTAAATTACAAACAAATCAATATTTCCTTACATTACGAGTAATATTGATTCAAACTAAGGCCATACTAAGATAAAATTACATAATTCAAAATTATATAAATAAAATATAACATTCAACAATGAAATATGCAGTATTATAATATGTATCTATCATGCCAAATTATGTACCCAATCGCCCTATTTAACTTATATCGATCATATAACCCGGTTTTATGGAAATGCACGATTTTAAATTAATAAAAAATCGCTAAATAATACTAAAATCTAATTTTGGTCCAAATTAATTATCCTAAAACTTTTAGGTCTTGAAAATTAGTCATAACTCAAGTTTTGACAATAATTCAACTTGATTTAATTTTATGCTCATTTTCGACCCTAAAATCATAACATTTATGAAATAAATCCAAATTAAATTACAATAATTTTGAATTTTGAATTTTAAATTTTTGAACATTCTGAAATATATCCATGATACTCATAATGTCAAAAATCATTGTTAAAATTTTCGAATTTATTCCGAGAAAAATGTAGTTGCGATTTATCGGTTTTATCAAATAAAACATCTAAAGTATATAAAAATTAATCTAATCAATTTTATAACTTTATATCTGATAATTGGGATATAAATTCAACCTAAAATAATTTTCTCATGCCATGTAATTCGTTTTAGCTATTTATGCTAAAATAGTCACTATTTATGTCATTTTTACTCTAAAAATTCATAAATCATGCAAAATGAATCAAGTTCATCTCAAATTTTACACACAGTGAGTAAAATATGCATGTAACAACATATGAAAATTTTATGGCCTATTTCGAAGTTGAACTATATTTAACCATTTTACCTCCATTTAATTCATTTTTATCTCATAAAAATCATAAATCATACAAAATAAATCAAATTTATACGAAATTTTACATACAATAAGTAAAATATGCATGTGAGGTCATATAAAAATTTCAAGGTCAGAAACTTAGTTTAACAATTTTTAGCATTTTAATTTCCATTTTAGTCATAAAAATATAATAAAAAAAATTAAAAATCATTAAAATGAGCAATAAAATACCATAAATCATAAAAATGACCTAAAAATATTTTAGGACCAGAATATATAACATGTATCAATATTTCATGACTTTATCTAATAAATCACAGATTTTTAGTTTTAATTAAGTTACTAATAACTCGAAAAAACTATAAATCGATTATGCATGCAACTTCCTATGCTCTGATACCAATTGTTAGGTACATATACCTATTATTAGACTCTTCTAATAGTGAACTAATTAACATATTAATTTGTGTTCTAAGGATCTAGTGCATGCATAACTAAATAAGTGA
Organism: Silene latifolia; assembly: GCF_048544455.1. NCBI lineage: Eukaryota > Viridiplantae > Streptophyta > Magnoliopsida > Caryophyllales > Caryophyllaceae > Silene > Silene latifolia. Next base: position 322,498,955 of record NC_133538.1, read on the forward strand.
TAAAATAAGAAAACAATATTTCTTACATTGTTAAATGGTTCGAATGGGCACAAGTAAGGTCTCCTACCTTCACTTGTTCTTAAGCTTAAATGTCAATGGAAGATCCTCAAACCTTGGTCTCAAATGTAGAAACCCTCCTCAAGAGATGCACCCAATATTAGCCCTTATCTCTACTAAATAATATTTGCTATATAATTATTTAGTAGTCTACCTTAAAAATGACTACTAATACTCATATATTACATTAATAATATTAGTAGTATTTTTGAACAATTTAGATAAAAAAGTTCTCAAGTTTTAGAGAAGAGAAATGAGTATGAGAGAGGGATTTTTTCATGTGTATTATTTTGAGAGATGGTAGATAAAAAATGAGAAGAACAAATTGTTCTCATGCATGGTGTATGTACCGTCCAAATGCTCTATTATAGAGCATTTTGGTTTTCTTCAAAAATCACATACAATAATAATTTATATGTAGGTAGTAGGCTAGCTTAGAAAGTGTGTCATAAGATGTTGGAGCATCTTTCCAACAACAAAATGACAAAACTTAAAAATCAAGCATGCTCACCCTTTGGACGATGCACTTGAGTGCATATGGGTCTATTTTTGTCTTATAATATTTGTCCCACAAATGCTTATAAATCTTATATTTAATTATCTTACATAATTAAATATTAATTTGATCATACAACAATTATGTGACAAATTAATAAACATATATTCACTCAACTTATTGAGTGATATTTTACCATTATATCAACATATAATGGGTCCCCATAATAGCTAGTTAGTTAAATTTACAACCTCTTGTAAATGTAAATAACTAATTACCTCTACCTCGAAATAATTATAAAACCTCAACATAATTTAGTGAATTAATATATTAATCCAGTAAATTGAATCTTATTTAATCGAATTACAATAAGATACATATTTCCCCTCATATATATAAATTTTTCTTATTTAAGGAATTAATTAACTTGTATCAATATACAACTATTTAAATATACTGATTAGGGCATCATCCTATAGGTGTGACCTTAAGGGATCAACTGACCACCACCGTCCTACGGCAGTAACGTCAAACTCTAGCAAGCCAATCGTTACCGATTAATGTTGATCAGTTGACTATATAATGAATCATCCCTTACGTATTCTTATTATGAGATTTAATTATGATTTTAAATCATGTGATCGCACTATTGTTGAGGACACATACTCCAATAATCTCCCACTTGTCCGAGACAAGTGTGCGTCACCAATTCTCTTGTCCTATTACAATCTCCAACTCAATGCAAGGTGTCTTGAAGTTTGTACTTAAATTTGATCATATCTTGAGTGGTTTCCTCGATCTGGAGAGTAACTGTCTGACCGGAAATATCTACCGTAGATACTTTCCGAGCGTGGCCATGCATTTTCAGTTCACTGCTCCTCGAGTGGCCCTGAGATTTTAAACAACCCTGACAAGGGGGGTGGACAATTCCTATCGCACTATTCCCTTCGTATAGCCATAGTTCATCATGACCCAAAATATACTCATTTGACTTCAGTTACGATAGTCGTAGAGTATAAATCAAAGCCATTCAGAAACTTGTGCCAACTCGGGCGAATAGTCTCTAGTCAAAAGAATCGACTCATAAGAATACTATAGTAGCTCCCGCCACGACAAGGCTTTATGAATTTCCAGAACTCTATAAGCGGTCACTGCCTGACAGAGTGTCTCATACAGTCTGTCTATGTGATCGACTAGTCATCCTTAATGACCCTATGGCACTTGAACTTGCCACCAATCGCATCACACTCTAGTCACTTCGAGACGTCACCTCCTTTAAGTAACCATGGGCGCATACTATATCAATCGAGTTCACTTCAATGGGGTTCAATATTGTCTCAACAACCCATTTGGATATAAAAAAGTAATGGATGAGTTTAAAGAAACTCAAACGATAAATGCGATTATCATATATGAATAGTCAATACCCTATTACTACTTCATATCTCATAATCTATAGTGTACATTTTACACTAATTGAATTTCAATAAAAGCTTGGTAAATGGATATACCATGTATCCAAATATTCCAACTTTATTAATTGTTATTTCCTTCTATTCAATGTTATTTCTAATAACATGAATTTTTCTAAGTATATGTCTAGTCTTCTTACTAGACTTGGGCTCTTGTACTTGGAAGATGCTCCCACTGTTATCATATAACTTGTGATAAAGTCTTTGGTAGAGGGATTCACTCTCACTCCCTCTGTTGACTATCTTATCACAATGTACTTAGATTCAGTTTATAGAACTTACAATGATTTAAACTAAAACATTTTTCTAGTGTCTTATTCCTAAATTAATAAAATCAGCCTAGGATTTCGATAAATCCTTATGGGTTTGGAAACTAGAGTTTGTGCAACCCTTCAACACACAACTTAGTATTTCATCCAAACATAAGAACGAATCCTCAATTCTCCTCAAGAAACTTAAAGGATGTTCTTTAAGGCTTTCAAAAGACCTTCATTCGAATTAAGTTGTTATTGACTTATTATGCTCCAAGCATATAATTCATCACGACATGTGCATATAATAGCATACATGATCGTTCTAATGGCGGAAACATTAGAAATCGATTTCATGTGATCAACAACTTATTTAGGTTCAGTGAATGACTATGACTCTATCATAGTAATTCCACTTTCATCAATATGAATAACCTACTCAACCTTCTTGATGTTAAACAAATATGAAAGAACTTATCATCATAAGGCTCTCGACTCTATGCCAATATTCTCTCAAATTTAACACATAGATTCTAAAATCTAAAATACATCGCACCTTTTCCTAGTCTCCTAATCACTCTTTCACATAAGAGAGCATTGGTACATTATTCTCAATAAGAAATATGTTATCAACATATAAGAGATGGGAAAAATAGTTCAGGCTCCCACTTTACTTCATGTATAAACATGATTCTTCAACAATGTGAATGAAACCGTTCTCAATTATCACATGAACGAAAAGTATAATCCTTTGATGTTTGCTTAAGACCATTCTAGGATTGCTTAAGTAACCTTTGCATAATATGTTAGGATTCTTAGATCTTTATCCAAGGTTTTGTGCTCCATACACATCCTTCTCTAAATTCCCATTTTAGAAAAGCGAATTTTTAATATCATTTACCCTTCTTCATCAAAATGAAATGTGGCAATTCCTAACATGATTTATTTTGATTAACATCTTCATGTCAATCTATGCTTTTATGTACTCTAAAGTGTTATTTACTTTAAAGAGACCATCGCCTTAAAGTAAATCTACTCTTGAGTAAAAAATTTGGATTTTAATGTTTTGGCTTGTATGAAACAAAGTCGATTTGGGACTAGTCGCAATTGATCATTCAATAGGTCATAATACCATTACTTTCGAAAAGTAACGTATAAACAATAAGACATGTCTACTTTACTCCGACTCTATCTCAATAGATTGTAGTTCCATTACTTTCAAAAAGTAACATATTAACTAGGCTTGTATGCAAAAAAGTCGATTTGGGACTAGTCGCATATGATCATTCAATAGGTCATAATATCATTACTTTCGAAAAGTAACATATTAACAATAAGACATGTCTACTTTACTCCCACTCTATCTCAATAGATTATAGTTCCATTACTTTCAAAAAGTAATATATTAACTATAAGACATGTTTGTGACGATCTAATCCCACTCTATCTCTTAGAAATACATCTATCTTCTTAAGAGATAGCTTTGTGAGTTGCAAACATATATGGTGAAGTAATAGAAGTTTGTCTAGACTGACGTGTTAGCTCATAAAAAGACCAGCTCTATTATGGCAGCTTGATTCATGTAATATGCGAATCTGATCCATGTCATTTGTTAAATAGACTTGCTATTTTTAGGTATCTCCAGGTTGACCTTTCGAAAGTAACGTGTCCGTTTTGGATTGCTAATTCCCAAAAGTGAGCTCGACAACTCAACCCGACTCATATTAGTTTGATCTTATGGGTAGTGACACAAGGTCATCATCCATATATAATAAATCAAATTCATTACTTAGATCTTTGCCACCACGATCAGATCGTAATGCTTTAGTACTTTTGTTCAATTTGTTCTCTACGTCATTTAGAAATTCCTTAAGTTTCTCAAATGCTTCACTTTATATTTGATTAAGTAAAAATACCAATATCTACTTAAATCATCGGTAAAAGTGACGAAGTATTCATAATTTCCCCTTGCGGTGATACTCATTAGACCATATACATTAGTATGCATTGGTCCCAACAAATCGCATGCTCGTGTCCCTTTACCACTAAAGGGGGCATGAATCATTTTTCCAAGGAGACAAGATTCGCATACTCCATGTGATTAGAAATCAAATGGCTCAATAATTCCAGTCGACACTAGTTTTTTAATGCGTTTCTCATTTATGAGACCTAATTGACAATGGCAAATGTATTCATTTGGTTCACTTGTTATGAGTCTTTTGGATTGTATGTAATGGATATCCTTAGTTGAGTTGAAAGTGTCTAAAACATAAATACCATTTATAGAAGTGGCTTGGCTCACGGCCCGGTCATCTTAAACAAAATACAACGATTGTTTTTGATGGCGAAAGAAAATCCTCCCATGTCTAACATAGAAATGGAAATAATGTTCAGACATAATGGATACATAATAACAATTATGTAGATGCAACTTAAAATCATTAGCTAAAACAAGTACATAAGTCTCTCTTGAAGTGGCGGCTACCCTAGCTCCATTTCCTAGGCGAAGATCTACATCACTCTTGTTTAGCTTTTCACTTCCAATGGCCCATGACATTACAATAATGACATTCATGGTAGGATTGGGCACCCTTCTTGGTATTGGTTGTGATAGTCTCACTATCCATTTCCAATTAATTATCGGATTTGGGTTTCTTACCCTTCTTTGCATTTCCTTTAAAAATACCATTACTCCTTTTAGTTGCAAGGACATTCTTGCTAGAACTCCCACTCAATATAATATTTCTCCTTACTTCTACAAACAAGGATGCCTTGGAATTAGTGATATTTTCTTCACAAGATTCTCTTACCAAAGAGGTAGGCATGAATATGGGAGTGGGAGGTGTGGAAGTGGTAAGGTAGCAAAGATTTCCATCCTGACCAATGCCAAAGCGTAAACCTCTAGTCATATCATTGTCATACAAGGAGCATTTTTCATTGAATGATTGGAGCCATGAATTAATGGTGATTGGTGTAAGAGTATTAGATGAAGCCATTGCGGATAAATAACTACAAAAACGGAGATGACGGAAACAATTAACATTTATCGTTATAATACTTGTAAATACAAGTATAGCATTTATATAGTGACCTCTGCCCAATTATAATAAATGATTCCGAGATCCAAAATTCATATTAACTTGGATGTGAGCCTACGGGCCGTCTATATCTTTACTAATATAACTTGGTGGGTTAACACTCCTAACCGATTATACAATTAGAACTCTCGGTCGATGATTTTACATTAAATTCATCTTTAGCCCGAACCTTTTGCGGCTACGGTCGCAAAATACATTCGTTGAGATCAACAAAATTTTCGAAGTGTTATAACTATATATTACCCCATTTATCCAACGTCAATAGAAGCACCCCGAAAAATCGTATTGTACCCCTTATGAAATTTAGACTCATGGGCTCCTACTATTTGGTAAGGCTAAGTCTCAATCTTTTAAAAGTAAAGGTCTTGTCAATTTATTATCTATCACTTTTAAGTGAGCTAAAAGTCGAATTTTCGATAATTATAATTGACACGGTCGAAGACTCGATATGATATGCATGTGTTGTTATGGCGATTTGGCAATGCATGCAACATATTAAAAGAAATGCAAAACAAATAATAAATTCCTAGTATGGCTTTCCTAAAATAGAAAATCAAATATCTATTACAAATTCGGAAACCAACTCCTTTGGTCCCTTGAATCTTCAAGTGGCGCGCCTCCCTAGACCACCGTCTTCGTTGGAACGCCTTTCCGAATGGCACCGTCTTGAAGAAAATCCGGAATTTCAAATAATAATAAAAATACATAGCTATTCCTATTATACAATTGTAAAATGAAAAACTAGTAAAATAAAAGTGATACGAAATCACATTAAATTACAACCGAATCAATATTCCCTTACATTACGAGTAATATTGATTAAAACTAAGGCCATACTAAGATAAAATTACATAATTCAAAATTATATAAATAAAATATAACATTCAACAATGAAATATGCAGTATTATAATATATGTCTATCATGCCAAATTATGTACCAAATAGCCCTATTTAACTTATATCGATCATATAACCCGGTTTTATGGAAATGCACGATTTTAACTTATTAAAAAATCGCTAAATAATACTAAAATCTAATTTTGGTCCAAATTAATTATCCTAAAACTTTTAGGTCTCAAAAATTAGTCATAACTCAATTTTTGACAATAATTCAACTTGATTTAATTTTATGCTCATTTTCGACCCTAAAATCATAACATTTATGAAATAAATCCAAATTAAATTACAATAATTTCAAATTTAAAATTTTAAATTTTTGAACATTCTAAAATATATCCATGATACTCATAATGTCAAAAATCATGGTTAAAATTTTCGAATTTATTCCGAGAAAAATGTAGTTGCGATTTATCGGTTTTATCAAATAAAACATCTAAAGTATACAAAAATTAATCTAATCAATTTTATAAATTTATATCTGATAATTGGGATATAAATTCAACCTAAAATAATTTTCTCATGCCATGTAATTCGTTTTAGCTACTTATGCTAAAATAGTCACTATTTATGTCATTTTTACTCTAAAAATTCATAAATCATGCAAAATGAATCAAGTTCATCTCAAAGTTTACACACAGTGAGTAAAATATGCATGTGACAACATATGAAAATTTTATGGCCTATTTCGAAGTTTAACTATATTTAACCATTTTACCTCCATTTAATTCATTTTTATCTCATAAAAATCATAAATCATGCAAAATAAATCAAATTTATACGAAATTTTACATACAATAAGTAAAATATGCATGTGAGGTCATATAAAAATTTCAAGGTCAGAAACTTAGTTTAACAATTTTTAGCATTTTAATTTCCATTTTAGTCATAAAAATATAATAAAATAACTAAAAATCATTAAAATGAGCGATAAAATACCATAACCATAAAAATGACCTAAAAATATTTTAGGACCAGAATATATAACATGTATCAATATTTCATGACATTTTCTAATAAATCACAAATTTTTAGTTTTAATTAAGTTACTAATAACACGAAAAAACTATAAATCGATTATGCATGCAACATCCTATGCTCTGATACCAATTGTTAGGTTCATATACCTATTATTAGACTCTTCTAATAGTGAACTAATTAACATATTAATTTGTGTTCTAAGTATCTAGTGCATGCATAACTAAATAAAAGATAAAATAAGAAAACAATGTTCCTTACATTGTTAAATGGTTCGAAATGGGCACAAGTAAGGTATCCTACCTTTACTTGTTCTTAAGCTTAAATCTCAATGGAATATCCTCCAATCTTGGTCTCAAATGTAGAAACCCTTCTCAAGAGATGGACCCAAGATTAACCCTTATCTCTACTAAATATTATTTGCTAGATACTTATTTAGTAGTCTACCTTAAAAATGACTACTAATACTCATATATTACATTAATAATATTAGTAGTATTTTTGAAAGATTTAGATCAAAAGCTTCTCAAGTTTTAGAGAAGAGAAATGAGTATGAGAGAGGGATTTTTGCATGTGTATTATTTTGAGAGATGGTAGAGAAAAAAGGAAAAGAACAAAGTGTTCTCATGCATGGTGTATGTACCGTCCAAATGCTCTATTATAGAGCATTTTGGTCTTCTCCAAAAATCACATGGAATAATAATTTATATGTAGGTAGTAGGCTAGCTTATAAAGTGTGTCATAAGATGTTGGAGCATCTTTCCAACAACAAAATAACAAAACTTAAAAATCAAGCATGCTCACCCTTTGAACGGTGCACTTGAGTGCATATGGGTCTGTTTTTGTCTTATAATATTTGTCCCACAAATGCTTATAAGTCTTATGTTTAATTATCTTACATAACTAAATATTAATTTGATCATACAACAATTATGTGACAAATTAATAAACATATATTCACTCATTTTATTGAGTAATATTTTACCATTATATCAACATATAATAGGTCTTCATAATAGCTAGTTAGTTAAATTTACAACCTCTTGTAAATGCAAATAACTAATTACCTCTACCTCGAAATAATTATAAAACCTCAACATAATTTAGTGAATTAATATATTAATCCACTAAATTGAATCTTATTTAATCGAATTACAATAAGATAGATATTTCCTCTCATAAATATAAATTGTTCTTATTTAAGGAATTAATTAACTTGTATCAATATACAACTAATTAACTTTACTGATTAGGTCATCATCCTATAGGTGTGACCTTAAGGGATCAACTGACCACCACCGTCCTACGACAGTAACGTCAAACTCTAGCAAGTCAATCGTTACCGATTAATGTTGATCAGTTGACTATATAATGAATCATCCCTTACGTATTCTTATTATGAGATTTAGTTATGATTTTAAATCATGTGATTGCACTATTGTTGAGGACACATACTCCAACATAAACGCACAATCCTAACCTTAGACTAGCGGTCAACGGTGGTCAACAAAGAGTCTGGTCAGTCCATGGTGGGTCACGGCAAGGTCACGGTGCTAGGTCAGTCATACGGTGGTCAAAATAATAACTTGAATTAAATATTAAAAGATGGATTAAATTGTGAGACGATATCTTACCTTGAGGCGATAATTAAGATGAATGCTCCCTTTTTCCCTTTTTATAACTCCCTCTCTCGCTTTATGTAATTTTGTGACGTTTTGTGAATAAAGTCTTATGGTATCACAAGCCCTCCTTATATACTAGTATGGGTAGGCGGAAGCAAGCTTCCTTGAAGTTTCCTAATATTATAAAATGTAATACTATTATTATTATTATTATTATTATTATTATTATTATTATTATTATTATTATTATTATTATTATTATTATCATCATTAGTCCAACACTAGCCATACACGGCTATGTTCCACGTTATACTCAAAATCCCTACTCACTATTATTATTTATTTTATTTTCCGTCTCACACTATAATTATCTAATTAATATAATTTATTAAAATACATTTTAAAAGCACATTTACTATTTCCACCGTCTGACTAACCATTAACCATGCCTTAAAATACGGGGTATTATAGTCTTCCCTCCTTAAAAAGAAATTCGTCTCCGAAGTACACCCAAATCACCCAACTGGCCGAAACATCAAGCTTAAATTAACCAATTTAAATTCATTAAATACTTTTATTATCAAACTAACATCAAAATGTCACAAAATACGAGGTGTTACATCCTATCTCCTTAAAAAAAAGGGTTACGTCCCCGTAACCAACTTACTTAAACAAAAACACTAGGATATTTGTCCCTCATTACAGCTTCAGCTTCCCATGTAGCTTCCTCTACCTTATGATTAGACCATAGAACTTTCACCAAAGCTGTTTCACCATTTCGAGTCTTCCTCACTTTTCTATCCAAGATCTCCTTAGGTACCTCAACATAATAAAACTGCTCATCAATCTCAACATGCTCAAGTTCTAAGACATGAGCAGGATCACTCACATATTTCCTCAATTGCGAAACATGACACACATTTTGGACCTTATCCAGAGTTGGAGGTAGTGCTAAACGGTAAGCTACTTCTCCAACTCTGTCCAAGATCTTATATGGTCCAATAAACTTCTGACTCAGCTTCCCTCTCTTCGCAGATCTCATCACTCCCTTTATAAGAGACACTTTCAGCAATACTTCATCTGTCGCAGCAAATTCTATCTCACTTCTCTTCAAATCTGTATAGCTCTTCTGTCTATCTTGCACCGCACACATATTCTATCGAATAATATTCACTTGCTCCACCATCTCTTGCATCATCTCAGGTCCTAACACAACCACATCCGCTCTGTCATCCCAATAAACTGGACTCCTGCACACATCCTTCCATACAAATCCTCAAAAGGTGTCATGCTAATACTAGCATGGTAACTATTGTAATATGAAAACTCTATCAAATCCAACCTCTCCTCCCATGATCCGCCAAACTTTATCACACAAGCTCTCAACATATCCTCCAGTGTTTGAATTATCCTCTCAGTCTGACCGTCAATAGCTGGATGAAATGATGTACTCATCTTAAACTAAGTCCCCATCAAAGACTACAACTCCTGCCAGAACATAGATATAAAGCTTGAATCACGATCAGAAATAATGTCTTTAGGCACACCATAAAGCTTCAGCACATATTTGACATAAGCCTTAGTGAACTCAGCTTTACTCCAAGTATCTTTCATAGTAATGAAGTGAGCTGACTTAGTCAATCGATCCACTATTACCCATATCATATTATTCCCCTTCTGAGTTCTAAGCAACCCCATAATGAAGTCCATAGAAATGCTCTCCCACTTTCACTCAGGTACATCAAATGTTTGAACTTTACCTTGAGGTCTCTTATGCTCTCCCTTTACTCTTTGACAAACCAAACATCTTGCACCAAACTCAGTAATCTCCTTCTTCATCTTAGGCCACCAAAAAGTCTTCTTCAAGTCTTTATATAGCTTATCTCCTCCAGGATGAACAGAATATGGAGTACAATGAGCTTCAGTTAAGATCTTACTTTTTAATTCTTCATCATCAGGTACACACCATCTCACATCAAATCTCAAGCTTTCATCACTAGCCACGTAAAACCGTGACATCTCATCACCCTCCTCGGCACTGCCCACGATCGAACTCCAACACACCACCCGTTGGTCCTCCACTTACTTCTCCCTGATTTCAGCATACAACTTCGGCTCAATGTTTAAATCCCCAATTGTATCTCCCTTCTTAATCATATAAATATCCATCTTCTCCACCTCTTCATGCAATCTCACTCTTGGATTTGGAGTACACAAAGTGTGAACAGATTTCCTACTAACCGCATCGGCCACCACATTAGTCTTCCCTTCGTGATACACTATCTCTATATCATAATCTCCAATCAACTCTATCCACCTCCTTTGTCTCATATTTAGCTCCTTATGAATATAAATGTACTTCAAGCTCTTGTGATAAAAAAATACCTTAAAAGTAGCTCCATAAAGGTAACAACATCACAACTTCAATTCAAACACCACTGCTCCCAACTCTAAGTCATGGGTAGGGTAATTCTCCTCATGGTTTCAGTTGTCTCGAGGCATAGGCTATCACCTTCCCATTTTGCATCAACATACACCCCAACCCATTCTTCCAGGCATTAGTGTATACTTCAAAATTCTCACTCCCTTCAGGTAAAGCTAAAATAGGAGATGTAGTCAGGCGCTCCTTCAAAGTTAGGAATGCCTTCTCATAACTCTCATCCCACTTAAACTTATTCTCCTTCCTTATCAGGGTAAAAGGCTTAGCTATTTTTGAAAAGTCTTTTACAAACCTCATATAATAGCCAACCAACCCCATAAAACTTCGAATATCCCCTACATTCTTCGATCTCTACAACTTAGCAACAGTCTCTATCTTAGTTGGGCCCACTGACACTCCCTCCTTAGACACCACATGCTCCAGAAAGGCAACTTTCTCCAACCAAAACTCACATTTACTCAACTTAGCATAAAGATTATTCTCCCTCAAAGTCTGCAACACAATCCTCAAATGCTTCTCATGTTCTTCCTTATCCTTAAAGTACATTAGGATATCATCGATAAAGACAACTACGAAATGATCCAAATAGGGACCTAACATGCGGTTTATTAAGTCCATGAAGACTGTCGGTGCATTAGTTAATTTAAATGGCATAACAACGAATTGATATTGTCCGCATCTAGTGCTGAATGCAGTCTTAGGAATATCTTAATCCTTAATTCTCAGCTGATGGTATCCCGACCTCAAATCAATTTTAGAAAATATTCCAGCCCAACTCAACTGGTCAAACAAATCATCAATTCAAGGCAAAGGTGTATAAATTATTAATCTCATATTTCGACATATTCATATATGTGACAATTAATTTAGTCATAAAATTAAATTTAGATCTTATGCATGCAAACATGAATAAGAATAAAGAAGAAATCGTTTTCCATACTTTGAGTTTTCGTATATATGGGCACAAATGAGTTCTCCTACTCACTTGTTCTTGAGCTTTCCTTTCAAATGGAAGAATAAGGATTCAAAGGTATAATCCCTCCCAAAGATATATACCCAAGATAACCTCTTAAAGATTAATATTATTTTAACTAGAAGAATATTAATCTTACTAAAATTGACCCTAAAATTATTTTGGTCTCTTGTTTTTTCGGTCAAGAGAGGAGGAAAGAAGGAGTAATTTTTTCTCTCTAAAATTTCTTTAAGTTTTAGATGTTATGAATGAATGAATAACCACACACATTTGTTGTAGTGTATATTAGGAAAAATATAGAGCAAAAACCCTTGGCCTTGCTCTAGAAAAACCGGGTATTGAGGGGGGGGGTGGTAATGGCCAATGCATGACTAAGATGCTCTTCACAAAAGCAACTAGGTGTGCATGGCTAGAATGTGTAGTAATCATTTTGTTTTCACTTAAATAATTAACACAAATTAAACATTACACTCCCTCCATTTTATTTTCGGCACTTATATATAATGGGAAGTCCATTTTATATTTTGTCATTTGTCAATTGTCACATGTCACAAGTTCCATGACATTATGTGTATAAAATGTATTTTTAACAATTAAAAATCAACATATTAATAAAAATGTCACTTATAAAATTAACCTAGTAATTCATAATTACTTGTACCAAAAAGTGTTTCCGAATTATTGTATTTATAATAATTTATTCATTCCGTTTAATTGTTTCCGTAAACAATAATTTCATCTAAGTAATAAAACAATTCGATTACTTAGACCGTATCTTATCTAATCAAATTACAATGAGACAAGTAAATATTACTTCCAAAATCGTCCGTCAATTTTAAGTAATTTAATTAACCTGTATCTTCATACGATCAATTAAATAATCAATTAAGAGTGTTACCCTTTAGGTATGACCTAAGGGGATCAAATGATCACCACCGTCGTACGACAGTAATGTCAAACTCTAGTCGGCCAATCATTACCGGTATGTGTGGACCAGTTGACTGTAAAATATTACTTCCCACATGTATTCTTAAAATGAGACTTAAACATGTGATCATCATGATCGACAGTTGTAATCGCATTATTGTCGGAGGACACATATTCCAACAAAAGGGTACCGATTCTTGATGGTAACATTATTTAACTCCCTGTAATCAATACAAAACCTCATACTCCCATCCTTCTTCTTAACAAATAATACATGTGCTCCCCAAGGTAACACACTTGGTCTCATATATCCCTTATCCAACAACTCCTCCAGCTGCTTTTTAAGCTCCTCCAACTCCTTAGTTCTCATCCTATAAGGTGCTTTAGAAATAGGTCACGACCCCGGTTTCAAGTTAATGCCAAAATCAATATCCCTTTTAGGTGGTAGCCCCGGAATCTCCTCTGGAAACACGTTCTGAAAGTCCCTCACCACGTCTACACCCGCCGCCCCTGGCGCCTCTTCCCTTGTGTCCCTTACATGGCATAAAAACAATTGTCCACCCTTCCTCAAGCAATATTTCAAGGTAATTGTTGAGATAAGTTTCATTTTAGGTTTAACTACAAATCCCTTATAAGAAACTTTTACTCCCTCCGGTTCACTCAAGGTGACCTTCTTTTGATGGCAGTCAATAAAAGCTTTATATTTACCCAACCAATCCATCCCTAAGATTACCTCAAATCCTCCCAAGGGAAACTCAATTAAGTTGGTGAGAAAGATAAATTCCTCAATCTTGACTGACACATCTTTATAAACACGAATACAAGGTATAGGATCCCCCGAAGGTATGTCAACTAAGTCCTCTATCACATCAAATATTTCTAATTTTAAGGCTCTATCATGCTCACTTGAAATAAAAGAGTGGGTATCCCCCGAATCAAATAAAACAAAGGTAGGCTCAGAATTAACAAGAAAAGTACCCGTGACCACATGAGCATCCTCCTCTGCAGTTTCTTTCCCCATTATAAATAATTTCCCACTACTCTTATCTCCTCCCTAGCTAGCTGATGCTTATCCATTCTTTTGATTTCCACTATTCATTATCTTTTGAAAATTTCCACTTCCATTGCCTTGTTGTTGTTGAAGCGATTCTGATTAGAATAATTGTTGAAATTCCTCTGATTGCTCCAACCTTCTGACTTTTCATTATTCCATAGCCTGATGTAGGAGTACGGTAACCTCCACCTTGATTTCCATTGCCATATCCTCCTCCTTGATAATACAAATTAACTCTGCAATCCGCCTTCTTATGACCCATCCTTCCACATCGAAAACAAGCCAACCCACACACTCTACTCAGCCCAGAACGTCCTCCACCGCCACGTTTGTAAGTCCCTGCCGGCACACTCTTCGTGAAAACTTACGAAATTGATTAACATTCTGCTTCTTGCTCCCTCCTTCACCTATGGAATTACCCTTCATCTTCTCACCCTTCTCCTTTTTCTCCTCTCTCAACATATCAGCAATCCTCTCAGCATGCGCATCTCGCTGATAGACATCATCCATGCTACTTGGCTGACCAGCTGCCAGCCTCTTCTTGATAGTTGTTAACCCCTTCTCAAATCTTAGTGCCAATATCTCTTCACTGAAATTTAAGTCAGACACATACTCTGACAACTCCATAAACCTGTTATAATAGGTCTCCACTGACATATCATCGGTCATATTAAAGGAATCAAATTCTGCTCTTATTCTACTCCTAATATGCCCCGGAACAAATACCGCTCTCATAATCTTCTTAAGTCCCGGCCACTTCACATAAGCAGAGTTATTTCCCTCACTAGCTTCTCTTATGGGCTCCTTGTTACGAGTCCACCATAACTCGACTTTCCCTCTCAAATAGTAGGCAGCTTGATCTACTTGCAGCTCCGCAGGACACTTTAGTAGCTCAAAAAGGTTGTCAAACTCCATGTGCACTACGCCAAATCTAGCCATCAATAACGACAAATCACAACGGTTTAATGCATTTAATAATGACACTTACATTACCGTTTTTCAAATATTGGCGGAAACCTAGACCGCGCTAATAAGAATAACGGTTTCCCTCAAAAACCGTTGTTATTATAATGTGACAACGGCTGCTTAACAAACCGTTATCAAAAACGTATAACGGTTTCCAAAAAGTCGTTATAAAACCACTCTTATCAATGGTTGTTAGACAACCGTTACCAGTTTAAGAAAACGGCATTTTAAAAACCGTTACTAAATTAACACCATCAACGGTTTGTAGTACCCGTTGTTATGTTATAGCTACGGGTTTCTTGTAACCGTTGTCATTTTCCATTATGAAAGAACGGTTTTTAAATTCAACCATTGTCACTATTTGATTAGATTTCTCAGTTTGACCACTGCATGCAAAACTTTATCAGAACTTTAATAAATATTAAATTTGACCAATAATATTCAATTTGACCAAAATAATTCTATAAATATGTCTTCATAATGTTTTAGGTCAAAATCTAAATTATCAAACATTTACTCTTTAATTTATCTCTAAATTTCTCTCTAAATAAAATATGGCTGGTGTATCAGAGCTACAATCACATTCTCGTTATGCATAACCTTTTACTTGCATTCTCCATAATCTCCTGGTTCATTATGATGTGAATGGAAAGGGTTTAAACCCTGATTTTGGGTAGTTGACGCAAATGCTTCATGACTCTGGTTTCACTGCGGTTAAAAAATTGTTCCCTATGTATAAAAACAAGCAAGGTTTTGTAGGCTTTGCTTTTATTGAGTTTGACGAAGCCAACTGCCATGATAGTTTTCTTCAGGCAAAAAAATTAGGGGCTAGATTTGCGGGGGAAGATGTGGGGAAAGAGGACTTCTTATTCGGATGCTAGAAAAAAGGGCCCTTATCTATGGGTTGCAACCCATCTTGATCATCATCTGCTGAGACATTACAGGAGGTATCACATTCTTGCCACAATGCCTATGTCATGGGAGAAAGAGGCCATTTCACCTGCGCTGCCCGCTGATGATGAAGAGCCGATCTACGACTTGATCTATACCGAAATTCATGAAGAGTGATACGTACATTTTGTATAGTATTTTTAGCCTATTTTAGCACGTATTTCCATGTACTTTTGTACTGTTTATATCACATTATGCCCCGAATTGGCTACTTTGGTTCGGTTTGTCCGTTTTGTAGAAATGAACGTGAAAGTCGTGGAATCGTACCATTTTCGTCCTACTTTGCATGCATTTTGAGGATACGGGATTTTTCGGAGCGATATCTTGCATTGGGATGCGTGAAGTAATGGTCTACGAAGCCGTCGGCTACAAGTTGAAGCTGTTTTAGAGGAAGAACACTCGATCGAGCCCTTTTATTGGATGATCGAGTGGTTTTCGTGGCTGAGTTGATCGATCGAGTAGTTTGTTTTACTCGATCGACAGTGCTGGAATTAGGTGTTACTCGTTCGAGTACTACTCGATCGAGTAGATTGCCTGGAGAAGTACTCGATCGAGCTGTTTCAGACTGCTCGATCGAGTGGTTTTGTCTTCCATGGGCTTTAATTAGTCCGTGAACTTGTTTTTAGTTATTGGACTTAGCATTTTTCTATTTAAACGTACATTAATTAGGTCATTAGGCATCTAATAATCGGATTATCATTTTTTCCATCTTTCACAAAAAGACTACGTTGCTTTTTCCTCTCTACTGTAACTTTTGCTTCCGGATTTTCTCGCTCGGATTTAGTTGTTCTTTACGCCGGATTCTTGCGATTGTAATCTCTTACTCTATTTTAGTCGTAATCTTTCAATCATTTGCTTTAATTACTTGTTTCATTCCTTTTTAATTCCTGCCCTAATCTTTATTTATGCAATTTCATTATTATTTCATCATGTTTAATGTTAGTTATTTCATTGTTATTAGTTTTAATAATATTAATAGCATGAGTAGCTAAATCATTTCATGTTGGGATTAGGGGATCTACGGTAGAAATGTGACGATGTAGTGAGTAGGTTAGATGAATTATTTGTGAGATTTTTTCCCATGACAATATAACTGTATTTACGACTTAGTTGAGTGCACGCTTCTGAGTCACCTTTTAATCTGGTTAAATTTAATCCTGGATCGGAATATTGGACTAAATATACCTGCTATGAACAGTAGACTACCCTGACGAGGACGGAAGTTAAGTTAGTGGAAATCTAGGATAGAAAGTGGACCGGAAGGACCTTTCTATATCCGTCTCACAGTAATTTATCTAGACTATTCGCAGTTGAGTCAACGAACTACCGTAGTGAACCGAAATCCTGACATGTCCTTTCTTTATTGATAGTTTATCTCTACTTTATGTCTTTACTGCTCTTTCCTTGCTTCTCTTTCTTTTACACCTTTAGTTTAGAAAATCAATTTACAAACCCCCCATTTTGTGACCAAATAGACGGACTCTTTATAGATATCTTGCCTCCCTGAGGAGATCAACCTAACTTCCCTAGCTATATAGTTAGTTTAGTTAGTTATTTTTGATAGGTATACGACTGCCCTGTCAAATTTTGGCGCCATTGCCGGGGAGGCAATTGCCCTATCTATTTTTGTTTCGTTTATTTTATCCGTCTCAGGGAATTCTTATTCCTTGAGACAGTTCTTATTTATTTTCTTTCAGTGTTGTGTATGCCCATGTCAAACAGGTTGGAGTTAGTTTCAGCTGATTCTGAGCCAGAGAGACTATTCAGGCATAGCTCATAAAACCGTAGGGTACTCTATCGAGTAGTTTCATAAAACCGTAGGGTACTCTATCGAGTAGGCCTTACTATGTTACATTACTGTAATACTACGGTTTTATGAGTCTCTGGGTACTCTATCGAGTAGGCCTTACTCTGTCGAGTAAGGGTGTGTTGCGTTTTAAAATAGTTTCTGACTTGTTGGGTACTCGATCGAGTAACGTAGATACTCAATCGAGTAAGGGGGCACTCGATCGAGTACCTTAGCTACTCGATCGAGTAGCCGATTTACGGGGAATGATTTGACGGGTTTTGCTAATAACGCGAGTTTGATATAAAAGGTTTCCGTCAGTTTATTTAATCACTTTTAACCTTTCTAAACCCTTCAAAAGAAAAAGGAGTTACGTAGTTCTCCCTCGTCGCGTTGTTGGCAAATCCCCAAGGCTAGGAGTGTCGGATCATCTTGTTCTTTGCATCATAGTGTTCCTTGCGTCAAGGGTAAGATCTACATACCAATTTTATACTGTTTCTCTGAGTTTGTTTAAAACCCTAATTGGGTAGATTTGGGGGTTTTGGGAGGGTTATGTTGATTAGGTGATAATTGTATGATTATGTGTATAGGAGAAGGGTTCGTAGAGGAAAGGTTTTGAGGCAATTTTGCTAGATCGTCGATGTTTGTGTTGCATTCCAGGTAGGGTTTCCCTACTCAGTATTAATTACATAATGTGTGGTGATTGTGCTGTAATTAGTGATTGTTGATTGATTCAGACGGTTGTGATTGTATATTGTTGATTGCTGATTGTTTGTCTCTGGTTCTCGAGATGCGTTCTCGGCTGAGTAGAGTCACTTGCGGGAGTGACTTCACGCCCTAGTTTCGCCCTTCGTAGAACCCGCCACGGAAGGGGATGTGCACATTAATGGGACAGGGTTATCGCTCGGTATGATGAGCGGGGCTTAGGTTGGAGCGGCTGCGGTCCCCCACTGGCAGGGCTGGTCCAGTGGACAGTCGGTGACAGAGATTGGTTGGAGTGGGTGTGATTGTGTGTGTGACTGGTTGAGCTATGTTGTTTGTTGTGTTGTTGGATCATATAAATTGTGTGATTAGTACTGACCCCGTTTAAATGTTTTAAACACTGTGGTGATCCATTCGGGGGTGGTGAGCAGTTATTGAGCAGGTATGAGACGATGCATATGGGATAGCTGGGATGAGTCACCACGTTGCAGTTTAGAAGTCTTCCGTTGTGTCTGACGCTTGATATTATTTTGAAAGTAGATAGTTTTGAGAACTTGTATTTCCTTTTATCAGTTTTGGTTTTGAACATGTAATCACTTAAACTATAATTACTTTTAAAGTACGTTTCTTTATTGTCTTATGATATTCATTGCCTCGGGCAACCGAGATGGTAGCATCCTTATAACTGAGTGGTCCTGGTAAGGCACTTGGAGTATGGGGGTGTTACAAATGGTATCAGAGCGACGATCCTTAAACCTGTAACTAATGAACCTAATAAACATAGGGAGTCAAATAAAATGAACCCGGGGTAAAAGTTGTAGGAGCTAATGCAAAGACTTGGGAGACGTCCTAAAGTCGCGAACTCGCCCTACAATTTTGAACCGGTCACTATGGGATATGAGCCGGGATCGCTATGTGTTTACCTTGTGTATTGTGTACCTATGTAGTGATGTGTGGCATGAATCAGTGGATGTATGTATGTTGAGAATGGGGAATGTGTAGAAAAGATGGTGATGATGTGATTTCGTAAGTTATTGATTGAAAGCATGATAGTTGTTTTACGATATGGCATTATAGAAATACGGAAAGAAAATTTGTTTGATTTGAGTTATACATAGAGTTATGTATACATATATGTTGTTGGTAGTGTTGTACGAGTTTATATAGCTGAAAGTTTGAGTAAGAGCATGAATAATTGGTGGAAAAGATGATAATTGTTGCATGATAATATGATTTTTTTTTTATAACGCATGTTGTATGATGGAAGAGATTTTATAAGGTTGTTATGCTAGTAACATGTGAATATGATACTTGATGTCATATAATTGTGATTTTGTTTACGTAAAGTTATATAATAAAAACATGTGGGTAATATGTGATTGGTAAGTTGAATGATATATGTGCATCGAGTTATTTGTTGCTTGGCTTTTGAATTTAGTAACATGTGGTTAGGGATACTGGTTTTATGAGCATCGAGTTGTTTTTGTTTACCATGTTGTCGTTTAAGTTGTTGGGAAGTAAAATCAAGTAGTTGTGTTTTCGATTATAGGGAGGTTGTCTTTAAACTGTTATAAATTGATATTCATAAATGATTTTAATGTGATTCCAATTGGAGGTGATAGCTTGTCCTTTTACGATTCTAACGATCGGTCGAACGCCCAAAACGACCAAGAAATGAGTGAGTTATGACTATCTTACAAAAACTGGACAGTGCTGAGAAATGCGTAGGTACTCGATCGAGTAGCCTTGGTACTCGATCGAGTAGGGGGGGACTCGATCGAGTACGTCAGTTACTCGATCGAGTGGCCCTGGTAATTTGTTTTACGTGCTTCTAATCTTCACCTACTCGATCGAGTAAGTCACTTACTCGATCGAGTAAGTCACTTACTCGATCGAGTGGCATGTACTCGATCTAGTGACCCCTGTTTTGGGTCATATGCTTATCTTTTGAATTCGTTGCATATTATGTTTAATTCAAAGATGTTAATTTACTTCTTTATGCATTGTTTTACATGTATGTTGGTCTTGATACGTAAGTTACCCAATCTTATGGTGAAGTGAGTGGCACCTGTGATGAGTAGGAGTTCGGTGGGAGGACATGAGTTATATGTGTTGTGATAGATAGTGGAAAAAGAAAAGACAGATTGGTATGGTTTATTGAGACATAGAGCATGTTTTGTGAGATGAGATGAGCGATATGTTTGTATGTTGAGTAATGCAAGAGTAATTGAATGTGGGCTAGGGATGATGTGAGTTTATGGAACGTGAGAATGAAAAGATTGAAATAAGGGACGCAAATGGTGGCAGCTTGAGATGTGTAAAGAATCATGGAGGGGGATGGTTAGGAGTCGTGTGGGTTAAGAAAATACATAGTGAAAGTTCGTTTTAAAGGGGTTGAGAAGAGTAGTATATAGTGAACTTTGTGGAGACATGTCGCGAGGTGGATTTGTAGACAGTGAGTGAGTTTGGGAGATTTGGTTTATTAAGAGATGAAACTACTGTGTGATTTTCTTGGGCAATTAGCGGTATGATAGGAGGGAGATGCAATTGTTGAACAGTAAACATTGATTCTATGGATGGATTAGTGGCAAGGGTGATTGATGACATAATAAGAGAATATTTGTGGTAAGAAAGAGTGACATGATATCGATATGAAATAATTAGATGTGAGTTTTGGAGCAGTGAGAAAGTAACCGAAACACTAAAAAGTTAGGTAGAAGTGATAAGGAGTTGAATGGTTAATTGATTTTGTAGAGCGTAAAAGGAAAGAATGAGGGGAATAAAACTAAGAAAATGTTGACCGGAGTTATGTGATATAGAGGTAAGGAGTCGTCGAGATGGGTGCTACCAACCATGAGGATGTTAGTTAATGGTTATAGAGGAGTTTCGGGACAACATGATTAGTCTTGAGTTTTGAGGAATTCAGGAAAGTAAGAAGTTGGTAGAATATCTGCATGATATGAGATTTTGGTGGAGATTTAGATGATGATACAGTTAAGAATGGTATTGGAAAGAATGTTGAAGTAATTTTGTTGATGGATTTGATGTTCATTATTTGGAATGTTGACCAAAGATAGGAAAGAAATCGTGATATTTAGAAATGAGTGTAAGAGGTTTGATGCCCGGACAGCGGTAGTGTTATGGTTTGTGACTAGTGGTTAAGGGTAATGGTACATTAAAAAGGTAACAATTCTGAAGCGGTTGATTTTGCAGAGACCAGGTTGATATGTATGGTTGTGAGAGAGTGTAAGATGTGGTTATATGAGGCGGTTGTTAGTAGTTGAGTATTAATAGTATGGTTACATTTGACAGAGGGTGGTGGATATGCGAATGGGAGAATATGTTATGAGGGGCATATGAGTTAAGCTCGGGCGACATGTAACATTTGTTGAGTGGTAACTTACGTGATCAGGATTGACTAGGTGGATGTGATTACGGGTATATGATGTGTATAAATGTTTGTGTGAGGTTCTGACCTCACGGGAAGTGGTACGGTGTGATAGTTATAAAGCTGTGATCTGAATGTTCTGTAATATATGTTGGACACGGTAATTTAATTGAATGATATTCAAGAAGGTAATAATTTGATGGATCTGGCATAACTGATTATACTTCTATGTATTCATGATATACGTTATTCCGTGATATGGTAAGGGGATGATATTCATGAGGTCATTATCTGTTTAATTCATAAAATATGTTGAGTTGTGATTTAGTAAAGTGGATTTGAGTAAGTTTTTCTTGTCTGGGAAGTTATTCTGAGTCAGTGTGTATGGGGATTGTATGTAGTTGTGATGTCTATCGATGTGGTTGTTGTGCCTCGGGTGGTGATCTGGGCACGGTACATAGTGTTGTGATGCGGGTATTTTCGTACTGCGGTGTGGCTATTGGTGGCGGTGTTGCGATGCCGTCACCGGTTGTGGTGGAGTAGGCGGGATGATTATGACACGAGTTTTCAAAAGTACATACCAGTCATACATAGATTGTTTTTTTGTTTGCTGTTGCCTCCTGTGAGTTTCAGTTTGTACAGATAGACAGTTGTTTTGTTTATTGATGTTTCTTACCAGTTAAGTTTTGGTATGAGGGTAGAGTATGATATGAAAGAGAGTTGTATATGTTTTCGTTGTTGTTATGTTATAGTGAGATTCTGTTGATGGGACACAGCTGTGAGAAGTTGTTACAGTAATTTTGATCTTGTTTTAAGTTGAGGCATCAGTAGTCATAGTCATGATTTGATATATGCAGGTGGTTCATAATCCTTTGTTGAGACAGTGAGTGTAGGGTGTTGAGTAATTAGTGTCGTGTTAAGTTATGTATGAGTCTTGCGGTAATGAAAGAAAGGAACTTGAGGATCTAGTGTGAGTGTACGTAACAAGTGTGGATCGTGAGTTATGCTTTTGGCGATAAGAGTTTTATGTAGTTTATATAGAGAGGTGTGTCATGTGGCGGTAATAGGGAACAAGTGAAGTTTTGGGTTAAGTTAAGGATTTTGTGGTATAGGTTAGGTGCATGGCGAGTGTTTAGGTTCTAGGTGGTTATCTTTGACATGCGGTGGTGATGAGGATAATGAAAAGATATATCTAGGATTTAGTATTAGTGAGTTACGAGGACGTAACATTTATCTTAAGAGGAGTAGGATGCGATAAAAGAGATTTTGATGGTTGTACATATGGTAGTATTTTTGGAAGTAGAGTGTTGGTGTAGCATAAGGTATGGATTTGTATATGTTGTAGTTGATAGTGTTAAAAGGTCATGGACGTGCTTGTAGTAGTTCGATGTTAGGAATGCGAGAATACTTCGATAGTGTTGACAGTTGGATGATGAGGTTATGAGTGTGAGTAAACTTCGAGGACGAAGTTCCTTTTAAGGGTGGTAGAATGTAACATTCCGTTTGATGTTTATGTAGTTGGTTATGTATGGAGTTAGTGTCGGGAGAGTTTATGATGTAGTTGATACGACATCGTGAGCGAGGTGTGGAGGTAGGAATAGTTGGTAGAGTTGGTGTTAAGAGTTCATGGTTTCATGTTTTGTAAGTTGGGGTTTTGTTTTGAGTTCTTAGTAGCTTTGTTGCTTCTTGACCGAGTTAGTATGTTTGTTTTTATGTATGGGTTGAACTTCGGGGACGAAGTTCTTTTTAAGGAGGGAAGACTGTAATACTACGGTTTTGTGAGTCTCTGGGTAATCTATCGAGTAGGCCTTACTCTGTCGAGTAAGGGTGTGTTGCGTTTTAAAATAGTTTCTGACTTGTTGGGTACTCGATCGAGTAACGTAGATACTCGATCAAGTAAGGGGGCACTCGATCGAGTACCTTAGCTACTCGATCGAGTAGCCGGTTTATGGGGAATGATTTGACGGGTTTTGCTAATAACGCGAGTTTGATATAAAAGGTTTCCGTCAGCTTATTTAATCACTTTTAACCTTTCTAAACCCTTCAAAAGAAAAAGGAGTTACGTAGTTCTCCCTCGTCGCGTTGTTGGCAAATCCCCAAGGCTAGGAGTGTCGGATCATCTTGTTCTTTGCATCATAGTGTTCCTTGCGCCAAGGGTAAGATCTACATACCAATTTTATACTGTTTCTTTGAGTTTGTTTAAAACCCTAATTGGGTAGATTTGGGGGTTTTGGGAGGGTTATGTTGATTAGGTGATAATTGTATGATTATGTGTACAGGAGAAGGGTTCGTAGAGGAAAGGTTTTGAGACAGCTGCTAGATCGTCTGATGTTTGTGTTGCATTCCAGGTAGGGTTTCCCTACTCAGTATTAATTACATAATGTGTGGTGATTGTGCTGTAATTAGTGATTGTTGATTGATTCAGACGGTTGTGATTGTATATTGTTGATTGCTGATTGTTTGTCTCTGGTTCTCGAGATGCGTTCTTGGCTGAGTAGAGTCACTTGCGGGAGTGACTTCACGCCCTAGTTTTGCCCTTCGTGGAACCCGCCACGGAAGAGGATGTGCACATTAATGGGACAGGTTTATCGCTCGGTATGATGAGCGGGGCTTAGGTGGGAACGGCTGCGGTCCCCCACTGGCAGGGCTGGTCCAGTGGACAGTCGGTGACAGAGATTGGTTGGAGTGGGTGTGATTGTGTGTGTGACTGTTTGAGCTATGTTGTTTGTTGTGTTGTTGGATCATATAAATTGTGTGATTAGTACTGACCCCGTTTAAATGTTTTAAACACTGTGGTGATCCATTCGGGGGTGGTGAGCAGTTATTGAGCAGGTATGAGACGATGCGTATTGGATAGTTGGGATGAGTCACCACGTTGCAGTTTAGAAGTCTTCCGATGTGTCTGACGCTTGATAGTATTTTGAAAGTAGATAGTATTGAGAACTTGTATTTCCTTTTATCAGTTTTGGTTTTGAACATGTAATCAGTTAAACTATAATTACTTTTAAAGTACGTTTCTTTATTGTCTTATGATATTCATTGCCTCGGGCAACCGAGATGGTAGCATCCTTATAACTGAGTGGTCCTGGTAAGGCACTTGGAGTATGGGGGTGTTACAAAGGGGCTCGAGATACCCATCACGGTATCCTTCCCGAGGCATCTGTAGAACACAAAGGCTAATCAACAGTTCGGTAAATTTGCCGAACTTTTGAAAAGCTTGCAAGTCACCGTTCCTTTCGCCGGATTGCTGACACAGGTACCCTCTTACCTTCAATTTATGAAAGAAATGTTATCACGTAAGAGGCACATTAACGATCACGAGACGGTAGCTTTGACCGAAGTAGGGACGGCCCTAGTTCAGAATAAGTTACCTCCCAAACAGTCAGACCCGGGTAGTTTCTCAATTCCGTGTCACATTGGTACCAATTTAATTGATAACGCGTTATGCGATCTTGGCGCTAGCGTGAGTGTCTTACCGCTGTCTCTTGCTAAGAGACTTGGTTTGACCAAGTTTAATTGCACAAATATGACTATTCAGATGGCCGACCATAGTATATCACGGCCGTTAGGTGTCATAGAAGTCATACCTGTTAAGATTGGGAGATTTTTTATTCCCGTTGACTTCGTTGTACTTGACATCCCCGAGGACACACATACCCCTATCATTTTAGGGACGCCATTTTTATTCACTGCCCGTGCAGTGATAGACGTCGGGGGCAAGACATTGAATTTTCAGGTTGGGGATGAGGAATTGATTTTCCATCAGTCTAAGTTCCGAAGGGCTCCCATGCAAGCTCAGCCTTGCAATTCCCTCTCTTCTACTGATCCTCCTATTGACACTCCAAATGAAGATTTGGAATATTGTGCTGCTATCGTGACCCCTCCGCCTCAGATTGAGAGCAAAAAGGAGGATAGTTCGTCTGTTTTCCTTGCTGCAGGTGTTGGAGCTTGTGTCCTCCACAAATTAGTGTGATAACATTTATAAATCTCTTATAGGTTCACAAGGGTATACTTCGTATTTTAATCAGTTGATTAACGATTACCTAATAACGGTTGGCTTGCTAGAGAGTTTGACGTTATTATCATACAGATGGCGGTGATCAACTGGTCCCTAAAGGTCACACCTAAGGGATGTGTTTGAGAGATGTGGTTATGGAAATGTAATCACATTCATGCCTTATATGACTAAACAGTTAGTCAATGTGTTGATGAGACGATTATTTAATGCCGATTAAATAAAATTAGTTGAGACGAATTAACTGTCAATTCGTAAATTGAATATAATAAGTTATATTTAATTAATGTATATAATGTTAGCTTGGATGAATTAATATGTTAATTCGTAATTAAATGTAATCGATTATATTTAATCAACAAGATGAATGTGTCATAGTGGTAATAGTAAAGGTACTCAAACCAAGAGGTTATGGGATCGATCCTCACTAAATGATAATTTATAAATAATACATTTTATACATTTTGTATACTACCAAAATAATAAGATTTAATCTCCTTATTTTTGGGTAGGAAGTGAAACCGAAAAAAGAGAGAATATAACTCTCTTAATTTCGGAATTTTGGGCCGGTTTTTAGGAAAAGAAAAACTCCCATTATTCACTCTCTTTTTCGGTTATGAGAAGAAATGAAGGGAGAATTTTTCTAACCTAGTTTTCTAACTCATTCTTGCCTCTCATCTAAAAACACAAAAAAAGAAAAACCCTAGCAATTTACTAAAAATTCGGGGATCGATTCTAGCAACAAGTTAAGGGCATATCTCATATCGTCTTGGGTGCAACTGATAGGCGAATATCAACTTTGATATTGTTCTTAGGCCGTTTTTTCTAGGACCGAAGGTTATTTCTTAATCCTTTACGATTTTGTTTATGCAATTTATTTTATGACTAGTTTCATCATTATAAATTTCGTTTTAATCCTTAAAATTAAGGGGATGCATACAGATAAATCCCACAAGTGGTATCAGAGCCAAGGCCACGAATTTTATTTGGATGATTTTCATAAAAATTGGATGTAAACAAAATTAGGGTTTCGAAAAAAAAAAATAAAGGGCACGGCTGAAAAAAAAAATTGCCGAATTGAATTTTTTTTTGTAGCCGGTTATTGCTCTTGTTTTGTTGTTTTGATTCCATTTGATTTATTCATATTATTGTTTAATAGGTTAAAATGATAATATAATGAATTTGTAGATGCTTTGATTTAATTCGGATTAAATTAAATTCTAAATGGAATCGTCATGTTGATGATATAAAATTCGTTTTTGCTAAATAGTTTTTAGCATATATGTTTAAATCACGTTTCATTGATTCATATGCTAATCGCTTCTATAGCAACAATAAACGATTTTCTCCATCTTAATTTTTTTGTTTTAGGGCATTTTTGCCGCAAAGAATAAAATGTGACGGCTGTTTTTAGGGTTTGCCGAATGCAAAACAGAAAAAAAAAAGTTCCTGTTTTTTTTTCTTTTCGGTTTTGAGCTAAAAAAAAAAATTTGGCTGTTTTTTGTCACGGTTTTAAGGCTTAGCCGAGATAAATTTTTTTTGTTTTTGTTTCGGTTTTGCAGAAAACCGTGAGTTATAAAAAAAAATTCGGTTTCTGTTTTTCTATTTTGCCGTGAGCTGCCATTATAAAAAAAAAAATATTCGGTTGTTGAGGAATTGCCGAGAAGTACAAAATTTTTCCTGTTTTTTTTATTTTGTTTTTGGCCTAGAATGATTATACATTAAATTTACAATGTATGATTAATTATTGTGAAGCGGTTCATAATTAACAGATACCTAAATATTTTAAAGAAGTTTAAAATATTGATGGATTAAATTCATATTACAAGTTTAATGTGAATTAAGATTAAAATTAATGTGATTAATTGAGGAATTGTCACTTAATTTGATCATATAAATAGGTGGTTTGGATAAAATTAATCAACATAATTAAAGAATTATGTCTTGCATGTTTAATTTTTTTTTAGTTGATGTTTTACTTTTGTCGAATGAATCGTTGAATGAATTTATTTACGTATTTTTGCAATCGGTTGTAATTTGTAATACTTAGTGTGGCCTTAGTTAATTATGTTTTCGTAATGAAGGAAACATAATTTTTATGTAATTTGAAGATCTCGAATCTCCTTTATTTTTCTTTAGTTTTGGGTTTTGAAATTAGAATGTAATAAATAGGTTTATTATGTAAATTTATTTATTGTAATTTTCAAAGAAGACTGAAGATGGAGATTGGAGCTCACTCCCGCTACATGGATCAAGATGGAACATCGAGACAAGCTTCTCGGGTCCAAGGATGGATTCCAAATTTGTATTTAATGTTCATTTTGATAGGATAGGCCACACTAGGACTTTATTTTGTTTTACGTTTTACCGTTCTTATTGCTTTTCATTCACATGCTAGTTAATGCATCATTTTCCGCCTAAAACCAAACCACCTACTAAAATGCATGAAAATTGACACGTATAGGTTGTATGTTAGTTTTCATAGACATACAGATGTCACATGTTTATTAAGCCATCACCTTAGTTTATTCATTCACGCATGCTAGATATTAGTTCACTTAAAATGAATTAAAATAAAGTTGATGGGATAATATGACCCCTTCTACGTTGGGTAAGTAGTTTGTGTTGACTTAGTTTATCTCAACATTATAGTCCGAAGATTTTCTCGTGATTATGATGGACTAAAGATAGAATTTCCAGAAATTTATCGACCAAAAATTCTAACAGTAGAATTAGCCAAAAGGTTGGCTTATCAATTTACAGATAATTGAGTCTTGGGATCATTTATATACTTCTTGAGGAAGGTCAATTGTATAAATGCTTGAGTCTTCGCGTTATGACATTAGATCATTAGACTTAAATTAAAATCGATGCACATGCATATTATTTATTCTTCTTTTCGCAGTGTAGAACACGTTTTTATTACTGTTACAACAAATGGCTGGAAATAACGAAAACCCAATGCCTAGTGCCACACTTGAACGCGAGTCCTGGTTGAAAATTTTTATGGACAACATGAATCAGTACACGCGACTGAAGAATGATGGGTCTAACTTTGCGGACTGGGAGGCAGCACTACGGAATGTTGCCATTGCTGACGGTAAGCTCAAGTACTTAACTGAGCCAATACAGGTCAAACCAGCCCCCAATACGGGAGTAACGAGTCACTTGCTTATAGTGATTTCGTTATGGAAGCGGGTGCGATAAAGAACGTACTCATCTTTGCAATGGAAACCAATTTGCAGAGACGCTTCATTGCCCAAGGTGCGAACAAGATTTTCACCACGCTTACTAACGAGTTCTCAAAAGCACCGAGGATCGTTAGTTATGAGCATACCTGTCGCTTCTTTGATGCGAAACTCCAAAAGGGCCAACCGGTTAGCCCACACATTCTTAACATGATTGAGAATGTCGAGAAGTTGGAGGCACTTGATTGCAAAATCAGTGAGAGCATTGTCATTGACCGAATGCTTCATTCTCTTCACGATGGCTTTGCCCTTTTCAGGGCAAACTACTACATGAATGACTTGAAAAAGAGTCCTCATGAGCTACACTCCCTTCTCGTACAGACCGAGAAGGTTATGAAATTGAGTGGGAGCATGAAGCAGGATGTTCTCACGATTTCCAACAAGGGTAAAGGTAAGGGCAAAGCTCCAGGCGACCTAACTGTAGGTAAGCCAAAATTCAAGAAGCCAGGAAATGGTAAGAGTGGGCCCGGTGAGACTAGTGGCTCACAGGGCAAGGCAAAGAGCAAGGGCGGTGACATTGAGTGCCACCATTGTAACAAGACTGGACATTAGAGGAGGAACTGTCCCGTGTACCGTGAGGACATTAAAGCAGGCCGCGTCGTTCCTGTTGGTATGTCATCTTATATTCATATGATTGAGATTAACCATGCAAGTTTCGGAACTTGGGTACTAGATACTGGTTGTGGTTCTCATCTGTGTAATCATTTGCAGGGCCTAAGAAACATCACAACTCTCAGAAAGGGTGATGTGGACCTGCGAGTCGGGAATGGAGCCAGAGTTGCTGTTGTCTCGAAGGGAACATATGTAATCCAACTCCCTAGTGGTTTTGAGTTATTTTTAAATAATTGTTACTATGTACCCAGTTTGTCTAAGAACATTATTTCAGTTTCCGTACATGATAAAGACTGATTTTTATTTTTAATAAAGGATAATAGCTGTATTTTCTCTTTCAATGAAATGATTTATGGCAAAGCGGTTTCCATGAATGGAATTTACATCTTAGATCAAACCACGGAAATATTACACGTGAATAATAAGAAATTAAAGGTTGGTGACAAAGATCAAACCTATCTATGGCATTGTCGAATGGGACACATAAATGAGAAACGCGTAAAGAAACTCGTCGATAATGGGACCATTCCCGCATTCGAATTTTCTACATATGGCACGTGTAAATCATATCTCATAGCAAATGACTCGAATTTCCTTCAAAGGTGTTGGAATGCGCGCTAGTGACCTATTAGGACTCATACATACTGATGTTTGTGGGCCTATGTCAATTACCGCTAGAGATGGCTATAGATATTTTATCACTTTCACGGACGATTTAAGTAGATATGGATATGTCTACTTAATGAAGCATAAAAGTGAGTCCTTTGAGAAATTCAAGGAATACCAGAACAGGGTTGAAAACCAACTGGGTAGAAAGGTTAAAGCACTCCGTTTAGATCGGGGTGGCGAATATCTTTCAAATGAGTTTGATCAACACCTTAAAAACTGCGGAATCGTTTTGCAGTTAACTCCACCTGGAACACCTCAATTAAATGGTGTGTCCGAACGGAGAAATTGAACCTTACTTGATATGGTTCGATCCATGATGAGTCACACGGTAGTGCCTGATTCATTATGGGGTTTTTCTCTTTTGTCACCTGCTCTTATACTTAACCGAAGTCCAACTAAAGTTGTTGACAAGACTCCATATGAAATGTAGAAGGGAACTGATACCGTCGTTTAGTATCAAAATTAAATTTATAAACCTAATTACTACTAACAGAAGTTAGCGGTAAGCAGGGTCGATCCGCAGGGAGGTAGGGAGATAATAGTTGTTATTAATTCTAGTCTAAGGGTAACAGTTGTGGGGGTTTGGATTGATTAATAACTAAACTAAATGCAAATAAAAATAAATAAGACAATAAAAATACGCAATAAACATAAAAGATGTGAACAAATAATGAAAAGGAGCTAGGATAGTCGGGTCACTATAGCTACGATGGCACATAAGTTTAGGTAAGTCTCGAAATACAGTCGTGGGTGATGGGTATGACAGGTCCTCTCGGTCCAAGTCAACTAATAGCCCCTCTCGGTCTATGCTATTAGTCCCTAGGTGTCACTAATACTAATTTTCGTTTTTGACTAGTGATCCTAATGCCTAAATTACATTATCTTTTGATCTAGCAATTTAGCCGTCTTAATTCGTTAATTTAAGTCCTTCCCTATCTTTCGATCCACGGGTTGGTCAAAACTAAGCATCTAACAAGTCTCCGCTAGGTCTCATTGATAGATATTGCACTTAACGAGCCAAACGAAGCAAATCAGTCACGAAGGTGGTCGATCGACCAACCGACTCAGTCGACCGACCAGATAAGCCAGTCGGTCGACCGAGCCCTAATCCGAGGGTAGCCTATTCTAGTGCCATCTACGCTAAGTTCGCCTACATCCTAGCAATGGTGATTTAGCTAAACATATTGATGATGATAACAATAACAAGATTCATAAAAACTATAAAGAAAGACATGACGGAATAATTATAGCAATAATAACGCATAAACTAATCTAAGGTTCGGGTTTCTAAGCTAGCAAGATCTAAATCTAATAAAGCAAAAACGTAAACTGTAAATAGAAGAATGATAATTACCGAAGAAAAAGGCAAGAATTGAATCCGTAGCAAAGAACTTTATTAAAGAACCAATTTGATAAAGTGAACTAATGTAGCAAATGAACTGAGATCTAAACTATGAATAATAATCTCTGAATTAAGCTAAGCTAATGATTGATTAATAATGAATAGGAAAGGAGTTACGTTATATAGGAATGTCACGTAAAACCCTTATTCCTAAACCTAATTACAATGTGCTTCCTCGTCTTTTAATTTGCGCGTCAGCTGGTGGGATGGTCGATCGACCACTGAGGCCAGTTGATCCACTGACTCTTGATGAACAGTAGCTTCTGATAATTGCGCTATGGTCGATCGACCATGAGCATCAGTCGATCAACCAAGGGTGTTGTACAGTAATGCATTCTGACGAATTCTGCAGCACGCACTGATCTTAAAACAGCTGCCATTTCTTTGTTACTTGGTCAAATCAGGCGTTCTACGCGGCGTTGGAAAGCTAAGAGGATAAAATTTCACCTCCAGTTGGAATTACTCGATTATCAGCTCTAGAACTCGAGATATTGCTATCTGAAGCAGGCTGCAATATCGTGAAGTGCTTCTTTGGTTGTTAAACTCGTACGCACCCATGCTTTTGCTATCTTTAGGCTTTGAAACGCGCACCAAGCTCATTCCTCGAGTCAATACTTCATGTCAAATCGTATGCTAAACACTCGGGAACGGATTCGGCTCATTTCCGCTGGATTCTTCGCGTTTCTGCAATATTACAAGAAAACACAAAAGTAGACGGGAATAGGGAAAATAGTAGAGAAAACTACTAAATAAGGCTCAGAAATGCGTGTATAATGAGGTGTAAAACATCATATATTAGACACGCATCAAACTTCTCCAAACCAAACCCATGCTTGTCCCCAAGCAAGAACTAGACTCGATCTTAGAACCTAATGGAACGAGTTCAATCTCAGAGCGAAATGCTAACCGAATAGCCTAAACCAATTTAATGCAATAACTAACAATCAATTAGCAATATGAATCATGCAAACGAGTTATGTAGTCGTTAAAAACTGCTGAACTGTCAACTGTAAAGACTTATCATCATGGACTCTCACGGGTTGCTCGAATCACTCATAAGCACAGGTGAGTATATGTAAAGATAGAAAGAAGTAATATTGTAAAGACTCTCACCTAACTACGACCTATAAGAACATGCCTGCAATCTAATATGAAAATAATCTCTACAACCATACATATGCATTCCAATCAAACAAATGACCATGACACATGCCGAGGTAAATATGGATATGTGAGGTATGGGTAAGAAGGGCTAAAATAAATTTGGATATGAGGAGTTAAAGCCAAGCTAGTAACTACAGATCCAAATTACAACAACATCCAACTTCTTGCTCAAGAACAATCGATACAAAACGGTGCCAATGATTAGCACTAATCTCACAACCTCCAATAATAACTGTGATTCCCTAAATGATGATAATAAAGCATGGGAATAAAATCAGCATCTAATAAAGACTCCAACCATGTGATTTTTTTTCTTTCGCTACTGCAGCAAGCAGTCGATCGACTAAGTGGGACGGTCGATCGACTGATCCTTCTTTTTTTTTCGAATTCCTGTTTTCTGTTTTTTTTTTTCTTTTTTTTTTCTTTCTTTTCTCTTTCTTTCCCTTCAACATTTCACCAACATATTCTCAACACGAGACATAAAAACCAAAATGCAATAAAATATTCCCGAACGACTACCAATACTAGCTCAACAAGGGTAGGCTAAATATGGAATGTAGCTTATGGGACGAAAAAGGCAAATTTGGCTTTTGTGGGGCTTATGGGTAAAATGAATAAAGGGGAACCTCTTCCACATGTGTCAACAAACCACAGACCGAATGCATACAGGTATTAAGCATATTAAGTTCATATTTATGCATACTGATATAGCACGTCTCATAAGGAGTGACTACTCACACTCCTAGATAAACCGGTCATGAATGACACCAGTTATAGGCTCTAAGTCTCAGAAATATAAGTAGTTTGCCAAAAATCTAAGTCAAGTCTAAAGTTCAGCAAGAAATTTAACGAAAACTCGTAGACTATGCAAACGATTCTACTAATAACATGTCAATTAGCAAGGATTAGGCATAAAACAGCTGAAAATGCAATATCATTGAAATACTACCGTTCCGACTCAACCTATATGCTAAAATAAACATGTATTTTTTGGATTTTTTTTTTTTTGAAATTTTTCATTTTTTTTGAATTTTTATATATATATAGGAAATGAAATAAACAATGCAAACTAAAATAAACGTGAAACAGAAATGCAATAAAACATGTGAATGCAATGCAAAACCCTTCCCCAAACCAAATCACACAATGTCCCCATTGTGCAAAATCATGTAATGAAATAAAAGGGAAGCGGGAATTTGTGTTATTATAAACTAAACAACACATGAAGTTTAAACTCAGAAACTCACAAGACTTTAAGCGCATAAGAAAACCTCCCCAAACCAGCGTGAGCTGGGAGGTTTTAGTAGCTAGCAGTGCTACCATAGGTACCTGAAAAGATAGAAAATACCGCGCATTATCCGAGAAAACAAAAATGAAGCGGTAAATTACGTGCAAAGAATTAAATTGAAGAAAGAAGTACAGCAGCTACAGTGGTCGATCGACCGATGGTCCTGGTGATCGACCAATTCACGATGATCGAGAGGGTCAGTCATCTGCCGAGGGCGATCGATCGACCAGCTAGGTCAGTCGATCGACTGACCTATCTGACGAAACAACTTCTTTCTTCGAATTAACTCAATGAATTGAGTTAACTTGGTCTAATAACCTATAAATGCACATAAAAAAGCGCCCAAAATTGCGCTAAACCCAATTGTAACAGTCTAAAGACGGAAATTAAACTAAGCACACACTTAGAGTTTTTATTTATTTTTTTTAAACAACTACGAATTTTATTCGCAAAACTAAACAAATCGCATCCGGGTTGCCTCCCGGCTAGCGCTGTTTCGATCGGTCCCGCTCGACCTCTTTTTCTTCAAAGACTTACTCCAATGGAGCCCAATCAAAACAACTCAAGGCTCTCAGCAACCTATCATACATCTGCGCATGTGCTACACAAAACTGTAAGTAGCACCATAAGATAGAAATAACATAGGAAATCAAAATGTAAAAACATTTAAGCCTAACAAATTTCCTATGGCAGCTCCTAAAATCATCCACAAAATAATTCGCCTCCATAAGGGGCGGAATATAAAAGCTCAAATTATCCGCAGGTGGAAAATTAGAGAGCTCAGGAGCAATTGACTCAAAAATAACGCAAGTAGAATTAAGATGCTCAGACGGGTATGAACTATGAGGTGAAGAAGTCTGGTCATCTAAAGGAGAGGTGGATAATCATCCCAAATGCAAGGGGCGGTAAAGTCAAATGGGTCAAACGGGTCCCCTATAATTGGTTCATCTATAATATCGTCATACACATCCCAATTAACCTCAAGACTGTCAAAATTTTCCTCCTCACTCTCCTTATCGCTAGACTCGTCAAGTTGGAGGTTCTCAAAGAGATCCTCCAAATTGACCTCACTATCAGTGCAGGAATCATAAAGGGGTTCTAAACTATCCTCATAAAAAGGATTGTCAACCACGCTAATGGTCTCCTCTATGTCTCCGTCGGCATTTCCTAGATTGGTCTCTAAGGTCTCACCCACCCCCTCATCTGAGTCAACATGAAGAGAAAAGTTGGGTTTAAGAGATTCAGTAGCAAACCAATTAAAGAATTCTAATACCTGAATTACGGGGATTCCTTCGAAATCCCACTTACCTATAGACTCGAGGTATGCTCGCGTAAGGTCATTCATATGCTTAAAATAGTGCGGATATTTGGAGATCGAAAAGGCATCGCATCTGGGCTCAATAAACTCCCAAAGTCTGGCTAAATAAGCACCAAAGATTTCATCTTCTTCCTATGGAAAACTCAGAATATAAAACATGAGAACCGTCTCAAGGAACCGAAGTTCCCTGAGACTAAAGAAAGAAAGACAAAAATTAAAAACAACTAGAACTAGCGCTGCCTCCCCAGCGCCAAAATTTGATACCGTCGTTTAGTATCAAAATTAAATTTATTAACCTAATTACTACTAATAGAAGTTAGCGGTAAGCAGGGTCGATCCGCAGGGAGGTAGGAAGATAATAGTTGTTATTAATTCTAGTCTAAGGGTAACAGTTGTGGGGGTTTGGATTGATTAATAACTAAACTAAATGCAAATAAAAATAAATAAGACAATAAAAATACGCAATAAACATAAAAGATGTGAACAAATAATGAAAAGGAGCTAGGATAGTCGGGTCATTACAGCTACGATGGCACATAAGTCTAGGTAAGTCTCGAAATACAGTCGTGGGTGATGGGTATGACAGGTCCTCTCGGTCCAAGTCAACTAATAGCCCCTCTCGGTCTATGCTATTAGTCCCTAGGTGTCACTAATGCTAACTTTCGTTCTTGACTAGTGATCCTAATGCCTAAATTACATTATCTTTCGATCTAGCAATTTAGCCGTCTTAATTCGTTAATTTAAGTCCTTCCCTATCTTTCGATCTACGGGTTGGTCAAAACTAAGCATCTAACAAGTCTCCGCTAGGTCTCATTGATAGATATTTCACTTAACGAGTCAAACGAAGCAAATCAGTCACGAAGGTGGTCGATCGACCAACTACCCCAGTCGATCGACCAACCGACTCAGTCGACCGACCAGATAAGCCAGTCGGTCGACCGAGCCCTAATCCGAGGGTAGCCTATTCTAGTGCCATCTACGCTAAGTTCGCCTACATCCTAGCAATGGTGATTTAGCTAAACATATTGATGATGATAACAATAACGAGATTCATAAAAACTATAAAGAAAGACATGACGGAATAATTATAGCAATAATAACGCATAAACTAATCTAGGGTTCGGGATTCTAAGCTAACAAGATCTAAATCTAATAAAGCAAAAATGTAAACTGTAAATAGAAGAATGATAATTACCGAAGCAAAAGGCAAGAATTGAATCCGTAGCAAAGAACTTTATTAAAGAACCAATTTGATAAAGTGAACTAATGTAGCGAATGAACTGAGATCTAAACTATGAATAATAATATCTGAATTAAACTAAGCTAATGATTTATTAATAATGAATAGGAAAGGAGTTACGTTATATAGGAATGTCACGTAAAACCCTTATTCCTAAACCTAATTACAATGGGCTTCCTCGTCTTTTAATTTGCGCGTCAGCTCGTGGGAAGGTTGATCGACCACTGAGGCCAGTCGATCGACTGACTATTGCTGAACAGTAGCTTCTGATAATCGCGCTATGGTCGATCGACCATGAGCATCAGTCGATCGACCAAGGGTGCTGTACAGTAATACATTCTGACAAATTCTGCAGCGCGCACTGATCTTAAAACGGCTGTCATTTCTTCGTTACTTGGTCAAATCAGGCGTTCTACACGGCGTTGGAAAGCTAAGAGGATAAGATTTCACCTAAAATTGGTATTACTCGATTATCAGCTCTATAACTCGAGATATTGCCATCTGAAGTAGGCTGCAATATCGTGAAGTGCTTCTTTGCTTGTTAAACTCGTACGCACCCATGCTTTTGCTATCTTTAGGCTTTGAAATGCACACCAAGCTCATTCCTCGAGTCAATACTTCATGTCAAATCCTATGCTAAAAACTCGGGAACGGATTCGGCTCATTTCCGCTGGATTCTTCGCGTTTCTGCAATATTACAAGAAAACACAAAAGTAGACGGAAATAGGGAAAATAGTAGAGAAAACTACTAAATAAGGCTCAGAAATGCGTGTATAATGAGGTGTAAAACATCATATATTAGACACGCATCAGGAACGGTCCCTAACTTGTCCTTTATTCGGGTTTGGGGCTGCGAGGCTTATGTTAAGTGGAAACACGAGGATAAGCTCGGCCCGCGATCGGTCAAGACATTTTTTATAGGTTATCCAAAAGGAACATTTGGTCATTACTTCTATTCGCCTACCGAACATCGAGTTTTTGTTGCGGCTAGTGCGACGTTCTTAGAGAAAGAATTTCTCGAGAACAAGACGAGTAATAGAACCTTCGAGCTGTCGAAGATTCCAAAACCAACAACCGAGGAACAGATGGAGGAAGTTGTTCCTCCAACTGATGATACGGTTAATATTCCTGAAGAACCTAGGAGGTCGGGTAGAGTCTCTAATCCTCCGGACAGATACATTGGTATGGTCGAGGAGAATGACGTTTTACTCCTAGAGAGTAATGAACCCGCTACCTATAAAGGTGCTATGGCCTGTTCCGACTCAAAGCTATGGCTCGAAGCCATGCAATCCGAGATGGACTTCATGTATGAGAATGACGTGTGGGATCTTGTTGATTTACCTAATAAGGTAAAACCTCTACAGTGCAAATGGCTTTACAAAATAAAGCGTTCTGTAGACGCGCAACCAGATACCTATAAGGCACGACTAGTGGCAAAAGGTTTCACTCAAGTGCACGGATTTCATTATGATGAGATTTTTGCATCTCTAGTCATGCTACGTTCCATTTGGATAATCTTAGTGATTGCCGCTTTTCATGATTATGAAATTTGGCAAATGGATGTGAAAATCGCCTTCTTAAACGGTTATTTGGAGGAAGAGTTGTACATGGTGCAACCCGAAGGTTTCATAGATCCTGAACATCCTAAGAAAGTATGCAAGCTTAAGCGTTCCATTTATGGACTTAAGCAAGCTTCTCGGAGTTGGAATCATCGTTTCGACCAGGTGATAAAAGAGTATGGTTTCACTCGATCGGTCGAGGAACCATGCTTATATATCAAGTCGAGTGGGAGCAAGATTGTATTCTTGATATTGTATGTCGATGACATACTCTTGATTGGGAATGACATTCCTCTCCTATCTTTGGTTAAAGAATGGTTGAAGAACCATTTCCAGATGAAAGATCTGGGTGAGGCACAACGCATTTTAGGAATCCGTATCTACCAAGATAGATCACGACGGACGTTATCACTTAGTCATGAGTCTTATTTGGATAAGATTCTTGAGAGGTTCAGCATGCCCAACTCCAAGAAGGGGAACCTTCCAATGACGTCTGGGATGCAGTTGAGCAAGTCTCAGTCACCCACGATGCCTGAAGGGATTGAGCGCATGAGTCGTGTTCCTTATGCATCTGCAATAGGATCAATCATGTATCCCATGATATGCACACGTCCAGAAGTGGCATATGCATTGAGTATGACGAGTCGGTACCAAAAGAATCCAGGTGAAACACACTGGATAGCTGTTAAAAATATCCTCAAGTACCTACGGAGGACTAAGGATAGGGTATTGACTTATGGAGGCGATACTAAGCTATGCGCAATCGGTTACGCAGATGCTAGCTTCCAAACGGATCGAGATGATTCAAAATCTCAGTCCGGGTTTGTCTTCACTCTTAATGGTGTTGCGGTCAGCTGGAAGAGTTCTAAACAGAGTGTTATAGCAGATTCTACTACTTAATTCGAGTACTATGCTGCTTCGGAAGCAGCTAAGGAAGCGATATGGATGCGTCAATTCTTACAAGGACTTACGATAGTTCCTAGTTCGAATGACCCGATCCCCATCTATTGTGACAATAGAGGTGCCATCTTCCAGGCTAAGGAGCCAAAGTCTAGCAACAAATCTAGACATGTACATCGAAAAGCTCACCTAATCCGTGATTACGTGGAGCAAGAAGAGATAGTGATTGACAAGATAGCTTCGGATGATAACATCGCGGACCCTCTCACTAAATCGTTGAATTTTGATAAGCATGAAGGGCACGTTATTTCCATGGGAATTAAACGTGTTCCTGAGTTGTAGTAGTTGATTATGAATTTGATACATTATCTTTTTCATATACTATTAATAACTTCATCGTTTTATTATAATATTTTGTTTTTCATGTGGATTGTACTGACAACATTGAACACCACAAAGTGAACTGAATTACATTATATTTTGTTTGGTCCGTAATCGCCTTAATAAGCTGATAACTCTGGCTATTATATTGTGCAGTCGATTGATGGTGGGTTCAACGAGCCATAAGTCAAACTGTTGACTGATCGATCACAAATGCGAGATTATAACGATACCTCGTAGGACAAATTTTTGTGACAACGTAATGGAGTCCTAAATGTTTAAAAACTTTCGATGCCAAGTTGTGGATAGGACATCCATTGTGTTCCTAGACTCGATTCTTTTGACTATCGACTGTCTCTTGAGATTAAGGCAGTTTTTGGGTGACTTTGGTTTCTTTCTCACGGTCTGCCGTAACTGGAGGCTAAGTACAGATGAAAATATTGAAGTAGTTGTCAATGATTACTGTGCAATTAATGTCAGTCAAAATGGGAGTGATGACATTAAAGCTGGTAAGAAAGGAGTAAGGGCGAGGAAAGTTTGCGCGTATGTGGACGTCAACTATTCTCCTCCTAATGATTCAAATACAAGCTCGTGGAGAATGAAGAGGACGGTTAATGTTGCTGAGGTGACGTCCTCCAATCAGGAGCCCTCCGAGGGGCTGCTGAATTGCTTTGAGAAGTGAGCGGGGAAATGCCCCGTGTAACAAATTGTAAAAACAATTTTTAATTTCCGTCGGATTTGTTTATTATATTTAATTAGGACAATTAGAATTTAGACATTTTTAGCGTAGTTTAGAAGACTATAGACTGTTACTATTCATATTTGGTATTTTGGGATATTTTTGCGAGTGTTTTTATGCAAGTTTGGGGAATTATACGTAAATTCAAAGGCTTACACGAGGAAAAGAGCTCGATCGAGTACTTTTTGTACTCGATCGAGTGAAAGTTGATCGATCGAGTGG
This sequence comes from Silene latifolia, assembly GCF_048544455.1. Classification (NCBI taxonomy): domain Eukaryota; kingdom Viridiplantae; phylum Streptophyta; class Magnoliopsida; order Caryophyllales; family Caryophyllaceae; genus Silene; species Silene latifolia. The sequence continues at coordinate 322,539,771 of NC_133538.1, forward strand.
TTTTAAATCACTCGATCGAGTGATTTTGCAAAGGACACGCAGGGAGTCTCTTTAACTTCCTTCTTTTTCTTATTACTTCCTTTCCTCTTTCATTATTTCGTCCTCCCTTCACCTTATTTGCGACCAAAATCCCCAATATCTCCATTTTTATTGCCCTTATACCAAATCCACCACCTACATTTTATTCATTGTTATTTAATCGTCCATTGCCCTCTGCTTTCCTCTTGTTACTTGCTGTTTTACACGGTCAATTAGAGGAATTAGGGTTTGCGATTTTTCGATTAAAAATCGCCATTCTTTCTTGTTTTTTCGATTAATTTTTCAATTTGTAGGTTCCTCATCATCAAGTAAGTAATTACAATACTTCTTTGCATTTCAATTTCATTAATTTTGTCTTTCTTGAAGTAAATTAGGAGTTAGGGTTTCGAAATTCATTATGGGTCGAATTTTTCGACTATTATTGTGATTCAGTGCGTATTTTGCCTTACTTGATGATTAATTCCCTTACCTCATTGATTTTCACATGTTTACTTCGAATTTTATGGGATGCGATTAGGGTTCTTGTCAGTCGAAATTTTCGACTGTGAATTGGGTTTTTCCTGCTGCCATATGCCTAATTTGCTTCAATTATTGCTTAATTTGCTGCATTTGTCATCTGCTACCCTTCCCCTATAGCTGATTACCTGCTTCATTCGATTTATTGAGGAAAATTTCGGGAATTAGGGCTGCCAGTCGAAACTTTCGACTGTTTAGGGAAATTCTCTGCTGTTTTCATGCTGTTTTCTTATCAATTTCCCCTGCCCTATTTGACTAGGATGGATTCTAGCTCTATGTCTTCTACGAGCTCCGCTGCCAGCCGTCCTTGTCTGAGGCGGTGGTCCCTGCTATCACCACCGCCTCCACTTCCGTTAGTACCGTAACCCCTGTGTTCCTAGTTTCTACTGCTGGTACCGTTTTTACTACTGTTAGCACCGTTTTAGCCACAGCTGCTAGCCTTTCTTCCTCAGTGGCGGTCTCTACTGCGTCCAATGCTGCAGCTTCACTTTCACCTGCAGCCGCAGCTGCCTTCAGAGCGGCCCTAGTACCTCGTACCGTCACTGGACGGTCTTCTGCTTCAAGTTCTAGAAGCCAGGGTCGCGGTCGTGGTCGTGCTACACCTGCTCCTAGCGTCTCTGCTGGCACGGTCACGATTTGAGTGGACGACACTCTTGACTCCCACCCTGAGTACCCACAGGTAATTTTTGTTAATGGTGTACATCGTACTAGATTTTATAAATTAGTTGACTGCGAGTTTCTCCATACACGTTTCCTTTGTCGTACGTCACATGAGAGGTTCGATTTTTATGAGCCAGTTTGTGAGCTTTTACGGGACACGGGGATGGTCGGACTGATCACTATGAGTGGCCATACCTTTCGGGAGCTGAGTCTCGAGTTCTTTAGCTCCTTCACCTTCTCCTCCGAGGCACACGATATTCCCTCCACTAGTCTTTCTGTGTCCTTCCGGTTGTTCAACCGGACTTTTTCGATGACATTGGAGGAGTTTGGTACTCGACTTGGACTTTCCTTTACGGGCGCCATTGTTGCCCCTAGGAAGGTCATCCGTCAGCTTTGGTGGACCTTGGCCCAGACCACCTTTCCCGAGCGAAAGCTCGCTCAGGTCCACCTTCCCCCTGCCCGTTACTTCCTTAGACTGATGGGGAGTACTATTTTTGGCCGAAAGGAGCCAAACAACATCAACAACAACGAGCTCTCCATTTTAGGCGGTTACCTGAACAACGACTTCGGGGGGTCCCTTTACCCTCAACATCGCATACTTGACCGCCCAGTACTTCCAGGCTCAGGGAGAGTAGATCACGGGCACTATCGTCTGCGGTGGCATAGCCACCATTCTTGCCTGCTCTCTCCTCCAGGCCTTGCCTCGTGACCTACCGTACATTGAGGGAGATAGGTACCTGAGCCTAGCGTCTATGCACTCTCAGAACTGGCTGACTTCTGACTACCGGACCTAGAAGATAGATGGTTCCTTGTCCGTAGACCTACCTTGCACCACTCTCCCTCGTCTAGCCCCTTTGCCTACTGTTGCACGGGGCGCCCAACCACCACCTCTACCCGAGTACCACCTACCGATCCGACCACCTAATACCTTACCCGCTACTAAGAAGCGGCGTAGATTTGAGACCGGAAAGGGATCCGCACCTTCCACGGGTGGCCAGACTTCCAAGGCCAAACCTACCCCGATCCCTACTCGTACTCCTACTCCCACGCCTGCAGACCAGACACAGCCGGTCCTACCGGCTAATTTTGTACCTCCTCCACCCTTTGAGGCGTCCTCGGTCATGGACCAAGGGCGCCGTGACAGTTTGTTGATCGAGATTGCAGAGAGACAGGCTCGTATGGAGAGGGACATAGCTTTGACTTTGTTCCCTCTATACGAGTATCACATGCGGCGACATCGTCCGATCCCAGAGGGTTGGCCACACCTTTCCTTTTACCGGTACCCAGCTGAGAGGTACCCGGAGCCTGCTAGTAAGGAGGAGGAGGACGACGAGGACCCGGCGGCGGCAGCGGAGAGAGTTCGAGCTGAGCAGAGGAGGAGGAGAGAGCAGGAGGTGGACCCGGACTACACCGTGACGGTGGACGATGTGACAGAGGAGGTTGACGAGTAGCTGCTGGTCTACTCACTTCCCCGGTTTTCAGGCTGGTTTGGGGAAGTTCGTGTTTTGTATGTTTATTCTCGCTCTTTTATTTCTTTTGTCTCCTTTTTATTTTATTGCTTTTTTATTCTTTATTGGTTGTATATTCCCGTTACCCTGTCTATATCTGCTGGTGTATGCTGAAGGACAACGAGGGCGTTGTCCGTTTTTGTTTGGGGAGGGTATTGCATCATTTTGAGTCTGCATTTTCATTTGTTTTGCATTCACGTTTATATTTTCAGCTTGCATTGTTTATTCATTTCATAAAATTTAAATCAACAAAAAACCAAAAAATTAGAAAATTCAAAAAAATATTCACGTTTATTTTTGCATATAGGTTGAGTCGGAACGGTTGATTTCCGTGATGATATTGCACTATAACTTGTCATTTTACTTGAGCCTTGCACTTTCATTGACAGTTATTAGCTTTGTCATACGCATAGTCTACTAGTTTTTGTTCAAATATAGCTGACTGTTTAGACTTGACCTGATAAATTGGCAACCTACTTTACAATTTCTGAGATTTAGAGCCCATAACTGGTGACATTCATGGCCAGTTCATTAGGAATTGAGAGTAGTACTCCTTGCATAGCATGTCCATAATTTTTGCACTTTTATGACATTCAACTTCTTGTCGAATGCACACATTCGGGTTTGTGGTCGGTGTCACATGCAGGGAGGTGCTTGCAAATTTTCCCCTTTTCTTATATTTTTCACCCATTTAGCTCCACTTAAGCCAAAACTTGCCTTTTTGACCCATTAGCTACAACCCAAACTGAGCCTGCCTAGTCAAGCTAGTTTAGTATGTCTTTTGTGGTATGATTTTCCGTCTGCAGTTTGGCCCGTATCATTTTGATTGGAGTTGGTGTAAATAAAGGAATGAAAAAAATGTATGATTCACGTATGTCAGAAAATGAAAAAAATAAGATGAAAATAAGATTTGTTTTGTATCAGTTGATTCATTTAGACGGTATTAAAAAAGGGAAGTTTGTGACCGTCTAACTCCTCCGTTCTTATTCCATATTTTTGAGGAGATAGTGTATGTGATTAGTGAGTTGTGTGCCAAATGAAGGGCTCTTGTACTTTATTTTTCAGTCAGTTGAGATTCGGATGGTCTTATATGGTCCTGTTTAGGAATTAGCTTGGCGCTTTTACCTCCACATTTCCATAACTTGTTTTGCCTTTTCTCACCTGAACCTCACTATTCCCATATCATTTGTAAGCCCTCGGCTGTGACGGACATTATTGGTTGGAGTGTGTGCATTGGTCCTTGAATTGTCTTTCATTTTTGTTGCATGCATGCTATGTAGGTCGCAGTTAGGTGAGTGACTGTTTCTCTTTCTCTCTTTCACATGTATTATTCACCCTTTGCTTCATGAGAGAAGAGTGACCACGTGAGAGTCCGATTTTGTTGGTCTTGCAAGGTCGATAGGTCGGCTATATTTCTAAACAACTTATAACTCGTTTGCATATTGATTTGCATAGTCAGAATCGTTAATTTTTGTTGCATTAAACTGGTTCAAGTAGACAAGTAAAGCTAGCTCTGAGTTTTCATTTCCGTTCCATTAGTTGCATTTTAGTTTACTCGAAGACGAGTAAAGGTTCGGTTTGGGGAGATTTGATACGTGCATTTTGTATAGTCTTTTTAGCCTATTTTAGCACGTATTTCCATGCACTTTTGTACTGTTTATATCGCATTATGCCTCGAATTGGCTACTTTGGTTCGTTTTGTCCGTTTTGTAGAAATGAACGTGAAAGTAGTGGAATCGTACCATTTTCGTCCTACTTTGCATGCATTTTAAGGAGACGGGATTTTTTGGAGCGAGATCTTACATTGGGATGCGTGAAGGAACGGTCTACGAAGCAGTCGACTACGAGTTGAAGCTGTTTCAGAGGAAGAACACTCGATCGAGCCCTTTTATTGGTCGATCGAGTGGTTTTTGTGGCTGAGTTGGGCGATCGAGTAGTTTGTTTTACTCGATCGACAGTGCTGGAATTGGGTGTTACTCGTTCGAGCACTATTTCTACTCGATCGAGTAGATTGCCTGGAGAAGTACTCGATCGAGTTGTTTCAGACTGCTCGATCGAGTGGTTTTGTCTTCCAAGGGCTTTAATTAGTCCGTGAACTTGTTTTTAGTTATTGGACTTAGCATTTTTCTATTTAAACGTACATTAATTAGGTCATTAGGCATCTAATAATCGGATTATCTTTTTTTCCATCTTTCACTGCAAAAAGACTACGTTGCTTTTTCCTCTCCACTGTAACTTTTGCTTCCGGATTTTCTCGCTCGGATTTAGTTGTTCTTTACGCCGGATTCTTGCGATTGTAATCTCTTACTCTATTTTAATCGTAATCGTTCAATCATTTGCTTTAATTACTTGTTTCGTTCCTTTTTAATTCCTGCCCTAATCTTTATTTATGCAATTTCATTATTATTTCATCATGTTTAATGTTAGTTATTTCATTGTTATTAGTTTTGATAATATTAATAGCATGAGTAGCTAAATCATTTCATGTTGGGATTAGGGGATCTACGGTAGAAATGTGACGATGTAGTGAGTAGGTTAGATGAATTATTTGTGTGATTCTGTCCCTATGGCAATATAACTGTATTTACGACTTAGTTGAGTGCACGCTTCTGAGTCACCTTTTAATCTAGTTAAATTTAATCCTGGATCGAAAGATTGGACTAAATAGACCTGCTATGAACAGTAGACTACCCTGACAAGGACGGAAGTTAAGTTAGTGGAAATCTAGGATAGAAAGTGAACCGGAAGGACCTTTCCATATCCGTCTCACAGTAATTTATCTAGACTATTCGCAGTTGAGTCACCGGACTACCGTAGTGAACCGAAATCCTGACATGTCCCTTCTTTATTGATAGTTTATCTCTACTTTCTGCCTTTACTGCCCTTTCCTTGCATCTCTTTCGTTTACACCTTTAGTTTAGAAAATCAATTTACAAACCCCCCATTTTGTGACCAAATAGACGGACTCTTTACAGATATCTTGCCTCCCTGAGGAGATCGACCTGACTTCCCTAGCTATATAGTTAGTTTAGTTAGTTATTTTTGATAGGTATACGACTGTCTTGTCAAAGAGTATCCTAATACTTCATCAGATTCTAATAATTAAGTCTTTAATTATTATCTGGCATTATAAGTTGTATTTGGATTATGGTGGTTCTTTGAATTAAAGTTTAATTATTTATGTTATTTGTTACATTTTTTGTAACCCCATCCTCTGGATTCAGAGACAATATCACCAGAAAAATTCTTGTGTCCTCCGGGAGTACGGTACTCCTTACACTCAAAATCGATCCACCAAATAAATTATTATAATGACTAACTTTCTACTTATAAAAATTAAAAATAATGGAAAAAATGTATGTATATATATATATATATATATATATATATATATATATATATATATATATATATATATATATGAGTTTGGGTTGTATTGGAAACGGTATAATAAGATAATAAGAATTGGAACCGGTATAATAACAATAATACAAAATGATAACGGTTCTTTGTTAAGCCGTTATCATATTACATATATCAACAACGGTTATTTTAAAGTCGTTGTCGTATTACACCAATAAACAACGGTTTTTCTTAAAACCGTTGTAAACACAGATCCACTGTGAAAACTGAAAAGTTTGTGATTTTACCAATGGCATGTCCTATTATTATTGGTTGTTTGACCATTATTCACCTCATGCATGCATGCACAATTACAACGGTTCTTATAAGAACCGTGTTAGATTATGCAACTCCAAAAATAAATGAAATTTGAAAGATATTAATAATAGAATGACTAATGGTGAACAAGTCATCTTTGTCGTCGTAGCCGTCATTAATCTTTATATATGGGTCGTACTTGGATGATTGATGGTGAAATTGGTGATCACATTTATAATGATGGAATTGCTAAATTTTACCATTCCGTTAGTGAAAATTTTTATATCCACACATCAATCCCCTGCCCTTGTAATAGATATGGTAATATTAGGGTTTTGCCTATCCCAGATGTCAAAATACACTTAGAAAAGAATAGTTTCAGTAGAGATTATAGGCGTTGGATTTTTCATGGAGAATTAGAGGATGAGGATGGGGAATCTGATGTAGAGGTAAATAATCATACACTTGAAGCTGTTGGTTTAGATATAGGGGATGGGGGATATGATGTGTATGTAAAAAATCGTTCACCTGCACCTGAAGTTGTTTTAGATGAGAAGTTTGTTGAAGATGATGGATTCGATGATTTTGAAGCTACCGATGATAGGGAAATAAATGTTGATGATTTAATTGAGAAGTTGAGTCAATCTGAAATGCCTTTATTTACTGGTTGTAAGAAGTATACCAAATTGTCCACGGTGGTAAAGTTATATAACTTGAAGGGGTTAAATGGGTAGAGTGATAAGAGTTTTATCGATCTTCTAGCTTTGCTATCTGACATGCTTCGTGGCGGTAATGTTCTTCCGAGTCGGACATATGAGGCTAAAAAATTATTAGAGAATTGGGCATGGAATATGAGAAAATACATGCTTGTCCCAATGACTGCATATTCTACCGTAAAGATTATGAGAAATTATCATATGTCCGTGCTGCTCTGTATGGCGTTATAAGAGTAAGAAAGGAATCCCAACTAAGGTGGTGTGGTATTTTCTAATAATACCAAGATTCATAAGGATTTATTTGAATGAAGAAGATGCAAGAATGTTGACTTGGCATAGTAGTGGAAGGATTGAAGATGGAAAGTTAAGACACCCAGCGGATGGTCAACAGTGGAAAGACTTTTACGCTAAATATCCTGACTTCGACACTAAATATCCTGACTTCGCCAAAGAAGCAAGGAACTTGCGTCTAGCGCTCTCCACAGATGGAATGAACCCTCATGGAAACATGAGTACCGAACACACTACTTGGCCAGTGGTGTTAGCCATCTATAATTTGCCCTCATGGGTTTGCATGAAACGGATGTATCTTATGTTGTCTTTGTTGATAACTGGCCCTCGACAACCTGGAAATGACATAAATGTGTATTTGGAACCAGTTCTAGATGATCTGAATATTCTGTGGGCAAGAGGGATACCGGTGTTTGATGGTTATAAGAAGGAAAGTTTCAATCTGAGAGCTATGTTATTTTGTACAATAACTGACTTTCCGGCGTACGACGATCTTTCTTGACACACTGTACATGGGAAAGTGGCTTGCACATTGTGTGGGGGGGATGTTGTATCAGAATGATTGAAGCATTTTCGCAAACATGTGTACAGGGAAAATCGTCGATGGTTATGCCCTGATCATCATTATCGTAAGCTTCACAAGGCGTTTAATGGGTGTCCTAAGCAGCGTGGGAGTTCTTAGATTTTGAATGGTCATGAAGTGTATGAGAAAGTGAAAGATATTGAGATAACGTATGGGAAGAAGATACCTAAGTTGTCTACTCATGGTTATAAAAAAAAATCTATATTTTTTACCAAACGTCTGTATTGGCGTGACCTCCCAGTTAGACATTGCCTAGATTTTATGCATATTGAAAAGAATGTTTGTGATAATATAATCAATACTCTACTGAATGTTCCAGGTAGGACAAAAGACAACAAGGAAGCTAGGGATGATATGGTTGAGATGGGTATTAGGCCCGAGCTGACAGCTAAAACAAAAGGAAATCGGACATTTTTGCCGCCTACAGCTCATACTCTTTCAAAAAAGGAGAAAAAAGAGTTTTGCGAATGCTTGCATTATATTAAGGTGCCAAAGGGATATTCGTCTAATATTATAAGCCTTGTTTCATTGCAAGACCTAAAATTTACTGGTTTAAAGTCACATGACTGTCATACACTGATGCAACAACTACTAGCTATGGCCGCTCGTTTCATTCTACCTCTAAAGGTTCGACATGCTATAATTAAATTTTGTTATTTCTTCAAATCAATCAATAGTAAAGTCATTGATCCCGATGAAGCAGAAACTTTGCAGGACATCCTCGTCACCAGTCTTTGTCGGTTTAAAATGTATTTTCCTCCCTCATTTTTCACTATCATGGTTCATTTGACAGCCCATCTAGTCCGGGAGGTTTTGTATCTCAGGCCAGTGTATTTGAGATATCAGTACCCATTCGAATGATTGATGAAATTTTACAAGGATTACACATATAATAGGTATCGTCCAGAGGGGTGTATTGCTGAGCGAGCAATTATCGATGAAGCTCTTTCGTATTGTTACGCGTACCTCTCCTTGGATGAGTTAATTGGAGCTCCTACGAATCGTCATAGTGACTGGATGAATGGAAAAGGTGTAAGGGATCGTGTTTCTAAGGATATGTCACCTGACATGCGACATACAGCCCATACATACGTTCTTTTTAACGATGATTATGTCCAGCCTTACAGTATGGAACACCAGCGTTACCTTAGGGTAAACACCCTCATAAGAACGAAAGGTGGTATGCAAATGAGCATAACAAGCAACTTAGTGACTGGTTTAAGGATACCATTTACGATGATGACAACCCAATAGATGATTGCTCACCCAGGCTACGTCATCTCGCTTTCGGTCCTGATGCTCGTGCAACTTTTTATAGCAGGTGTGCGATCAATGGGTACACTTTCTACACCCGCATTCAAGATGAGGCGAGCTAAATGCAAAATAGTGGAGTTTGCGTAGATTCTGAGGCAATATACTTTGCTAGTTCAAAGGACAAAAGTCCTATTTTGGGTACAATGCAATATTATGGAGTTATTCAAGAGATATTGATTTTAGACTACATGGATTTTGAGATACCTCTATTTCGATGCAAGTGGGTTGACAACAACAACAACAACAACAATGGTGTTAGAAAGGATGATTTAGGATTCACATTAGTAAATTTGACAAGGTTGGAAATAAGGACGATCCTTTTGTATTAGCGTCACAGGCAAAACAAGTGTTTTATGTTACCGATATGATGGATAAGAAGTGGTCAGTTATTCTATCTTGCCATCAACGAATTCCAGATGATGAAGACGTCGAATTTGGAGGACTTGATCACAGTGTTATATCGCAATTTGGTAATGATGTTGAAAATGTTAACATTCCAAACATATATACACGAGATGATCATGATGAAGGTATTTGGGTTAATAAAGAGATTAGCAAATCCAAAAAACGTTCCCGGCAGCCGTGAAAATATCAATCCAAACAAGATATTTTACGTCATGTGTAATTATTGTCTTGTTATTACATGTCAAACTGTTGTTGTAAACTTTTTCTGCTGTTGCAGCGGGTTAGGGAAAAATCATACCAAATGATGCCTTATTTCTTGGCGGTAAAATCAAACAAAATGAAATATAAAATACAACGGTTATACCTAAACCGTTGTTCAGGACGTATACAATTAAAACGGTTCAGGTCGTTGTTATCTATATAAAAATGATGCTTTATTTCTTGGCGGTATAATCAAACAAAATGAAAAGCTTTAAGACAACGGTTATTTCTAAACCGTTGTATATAATACTAATCAATTACGGTTTTAAACAAAATTGTTGTCTGTGTAGAAACAAAATACAACGGTTTTTCTTATACCTTGTTTATTACTTTCCATTAAACAAGGTCTTGCAAGGGTTGTATTATTCACACATATATGTTCTGAGATTCCCCTCCCCCACATAATATCCTCAAACCCTGAGCTTTCCCTCAACCACCAACCTACTCCATTATCGTCGCAGTCATCATCGTCATCGTCATTGCCGCCGCCAGATCAACACGGATTATCCTCTTTAAAGAAGTAATAAACTCTCCTCTCTAGAGATTTGTTTGTTATTTTAAGTATGCATTGTTATTATATGTTTACTCATTTCTGCTTTAGATATGGTCGGAAAGCGGAAAAGAAACGATGGAAATACGTCAGGCGATGACTCAGGTGATAAGAATAATTTATAACACACTGCGGCTCGAATGCGCCACAGGGTTTCCCTAGAAGCAATAAATTCAAAGATACCTAATCCTTTACAATGGGATAAAGATACGGGGCTGCCATATTGTGAGAATGCCGGGTATTTTGCGAGTTGGATTGGTTGTTATGTAAGTCAGTATGTGCCTCGGTACGTTGTGTATCAGTGAACTGAGTAAAATACGGAACACCATGCTAATAAACAGAATAAAGGTATGTATATACAATAATATATGCATTACCTGAAATTAAGTTACTACTTGATATGTGTATTAGCCGAAACAAACCAACTATGCTCATCATATATGCAGTTAGCTTACGTTGTCCCCGAAAAGTATGATAACTACATTAAAAAAAGACAGGGGAAGCCCTCAGATCTTAGAAGTTAAAGATTGCTGAGAACCACTTGTTCAACAAGGAAACCGGGGAGAAGAATAAGAAACCACCAACAAATAAGTTTTCCTATGTCAGCCAGGACCATTGGGATAGCTATATCGCTTATAGACAGTCTGACAAGTTTAAGGTAACTTAATAAGTAAAGAAGTATACTTAGTTTAGTGTTTGGTCATGCTTACGTTTCTTGATACAATTTATTTGATGAAGGCTCTGAGTGAGATGAACAAGGCGAACATTTCAAAGAAAAATATCGTCTTTTACGGCTCCCGAGGTGGTTATAGATTGATTAAGACGAAACTTGTAAGTACATAATTCTTATAGTATTAGACTATTAGGTGTTTTAGTCCGATGTTATATATGTTCATAGTAATTATACATATTTTGAGAGGATATCAATGTGATGAATGAATTGTAGGCAAAGCTTGGAAAATTCAATCGTCACGACGCTTGGGTGGAAGGTCATAATCCTAAGAATGGAAAGACGGAAACCGAATATGATAAGGACATCAAAGAGAAAATTGTAAGTTTGACTTAATATGTCACTTCTTCTAATGGTGGTCGGAGTTATATAATTGTGAGTTTAAGTAAAATTTAGTTGCTTAATGGTTTTTTGTGTATGTAGAGGATCTGTGAGAAGGGTGTAGAGGAAGGAAAAAGGAAGCCTCAAGGATGTGATGACAATATTGCTAGGGCAATCGGCAAAGCAGAGCATCCAGGTCGTGTGAGAGGGGTATCGACGCATGTTGGTATCACTAAGTATTTTGGGAAAACTCCTCGCAAGGATGATGAGTGGTGATCATTCCAAGAAGGTACTCATATAAATACTGTATTTGATTCAACATAATTTATAACTATATATGCTGACATTAATTTTTACTACACAGCTACAGAAAATGGCCAGGTTGATGCTGAGAATGGTGGAAACTGGGGAAAAGCCATCAGAAGAAGAGTTGGATATGGTTCAAGAAGTCATAAAGGAAGCAGAGGAGAAGGAGGAGGAGGAGGAGGAGGAGGAGGAGGAAAAAGAGGTAATAATATTTATGTCTTATATACAATGTGTTATATGATTTGGAAAATCAGTATGTGTTATATGGACAAATGTTACTGTACGGAAGGAAGCCGAGGAAGACATGGCAAGGGAGAAGCAAATGGCAAAGGAGACTGAGGTGGGAGCCGAGGATCGATATCAGGTAGTTGAAGAGGAAGCGGAAGCCACGAAGGTCGTGACACAGGATGAGGTAGAGGTTGTTGATGATCAGACGTTCTTCTCAACACCGAAAAAGGTAATAGCTGCTAGTTTATAATTATTCATATCATACACGTTTTTTACTTATGAAATTTATTAAAGGTAGTGCATGTATGTGTACTAATTGATTAAAGTTGTCGTGAAGGGAGATTGCAAGGTGGCTTGTCGTCTGTTCTATTTACACGGGAAACAGAAAGTTGTCGTTTCCATAGGATACGTGTTCTCTTACGACCGGCTTCAACAAGTTAAGGTTCATTGTATACCCCTTCGTGACAAATGCAGGAAAGTGGAAGTGTCTCAATTATATAAAGACGAGTTTAGGGAAGTACAAGTACCATTTCCTAATGAGGAGGTCAGATATTTGAAAGAAGCCCTAAGTTCTTATGTGTAATGGCCTGACAACCTCATCAATGTTGTCATCCCAGAGGTACCTATATGCAGATGTTAATTATTACTTGTTCTTTATATATATTAGGGTACAAACATTAACATATCGTAAGTACTTTAATCTTTACATTTGCAGAAGTTAAACAAAGTCATGGCTGCAGCTAAAGTTATTACTACTACGTCAACGGACAAAGTCACTGAAAGGACTACGTCTTCCCCAAAAACAAAACCACACGACATACAATATAAGCCAGCTACTCTTGTTGCAGTCAAGCCTGCTTATGATTCTTATTATGAATCGTGTGCATATAAGAAAAAAAAATGAAAACTACTTCGTTGAAGGCTTTGCACAACTTGGCTGTAAAAAAGTCACCTAGAGGGGATGTAGTCATGATTAACATTGAAGAGGAAATTATGAGCGCAACTGATATAGCCATACTGGACCCAAAGCAACTGATGGAATTTGTCGACCTTGACAATTTAGATGCTGTTCACATTTTGATTTGGATGAAGTAAGTTTTATTAATAAAACTATTTAGTCATTTCCATTTACGAATAATGATGTTTGTTTAAATTATCAATTACAATAACATTCTTCGTTCCATGTGGCGTAATAGGTACCTGAATAATCAGATCACTAAGTGGAAGTTCCCAATTCATGCATACGGATTCTTGAGTCCTAAGGCGTTCTCTGTGCACAGAATTTTATACAAAGAACAAATCAATAGTATCGCTCGTCGGTTGATGTCGACCAAAAAACTATGGCTTGCCCCCTACAATGAGAATATTTATGTATAGTACGTGATTATTGTAATGAATCGCGATTCTATAAATTTATTATTAACATGCTTACATGCGTGTAAATGAATTAATATCTCAATGTCCCAAATTGAATGGGAAGCATTGGGAGCTACTAGTAATCCAAGTGGAAACAAAAACAGTGTACTAGATTGACTCTCTCGAAGACAAACCCTCTGACAGTATAGTAAAGATGATAACTGAGTAAGTTTACAACCTTCAATAATGTCATTTGTTATTGTACGACTTGAGCCATATATATATATGCAAATAATAATGGCATGTGTGTATATTTATGAATTAGTGTTTTTGAAGCAAAAAGAAGATTATGTCCACTTGGGAAATATGAAAGAAACACTGATCCCAATTTTATCATGCCATTAGTAAGTGTATTCTTAATAATTACTCGTATCATTTAATTTATGTTTATACGAGAGGTTGATTATCTAATTCAGCTGATTTGTCTGTGATTTATATAATAGTCTCCTAAAGCATCAGACGACAAACAATGAGCCTTTTACGTTTTTTAGTCCATGTGGGAAGTTATCAACGGAAATTATTCTACCATTCGACACGGGTTAGTGTGATTTAAAAACTATTTCAGACGTAAATTAAGTTCAATTCTGTATACTTCCATGTATTCTGTCTAATTTGATTATGTATATTTTGAATTTTAGTTTCCACTAATAGTCAACAATGCCCCAGACAATTCGCCAGAGGACATCACCCAGTTGGGAAATATGTGTGTAATACTACGGTTTTCTGTACTATTGGGTACTCTATCGAGTAAAGCTTACTCTGTCGAGTAAGTGAGTTTTGGTTTCGAAACAGTGTACTGTCTGATGGGTACTCGATCGAGTAGGCGTCACTCGATCGAGTAGGGGGCACTCGATCGAGTAAGTGCGTCACTCGATCGAGTAAGTGAATTACTCGATCGAGTTAGTCGGTTTTACGGTTATTTCGCCGGGTTTTGATAGCAACGTGAGGAGGTTATATAAAGTTATTTTATGAATTCGTTTTTACTTTTCACTATTTTCTAAACTATTACACAAGAGAAAAACTACGTAACTTCCCTTCCTCCCATTGCTATCAAATCCTAAGGGCTAGAGTCGTCGGATCGTTGTGTTCTTTACGTCGTTGAGACCGTCGCATCATGGGTAAGATTCTAGTATGATTTTTATGTCGTTTTATTGTTTTTGGTTAAAACCCTAATTGGGTATTTTGGGGGATTTTGGGAGTATGGTGATTGTTAGATAGTAATTATATGATTGTGTGATTATAGAAGGTGGTTTTTTAGAGGAGCAGTTTTGAATAGCTGATTGTGACGATCTAAGTGATTTGTCTTTCCAGGTAGGGTTTCCCTACTCGGTTATTGATTACATTGTATTTGATAGTTGATTGGTGATGGTTGTGATGTTGTTGATCTTTATCATATTGGTATTGTAATTGGTAATTGTTATTGTATAGTTGGTTGGATGTGTTTGTCTATGGTTCGCGAGGCGCGTCCTCGGCTGAGTGGAGTTACTTGTGGGAGTGGCTTCATGCCCTTGATTCGCCCCTTGTGGTTCCCGTCACAAGGGGGTGTGCACATTAAGGAACTTGGGTTTTTGCTCGGAGTTGATGAGCGGGGATTTGGTGGGAACGGCTGCGGTCCCCCACTGGCGGTGTGGAATATCTGTTGCGATGGATATTCTGGCAGGGCTACACACTTTAGTGTGTAGTCAGGTGTGTGGAGATGTGACGGAGTTGGATGATCGTATGTATTGTTATCTAGCTTATCTTGAATTGTGTAATCAGTAACTCACCCCTTTAATTATTTTAAAAAATGTGGTGATCCATTCGGGGATGGTGAGCAGTTATTGAGCAGGTATGAGATGGATTGCGCGAGGGATAGCCTGGATGGAGTCACCGCGTGTCATTATTAGAGTCTTTCGTTGTGTCTTGAACTTATATTTCTTTTCAGTTGGTTTGATATTTTGGAACAGATATATTTTACTTTACAGTTTTGGGATTTTGGTTATGTAATCACTTAACCTCATTTATTTAAGTATGTTCTTTTATGGTCAACTTGATATACATAGCCTCGGGTAACCGAGATGGTAGCACTTTCATGCATTAGGTGGTCTTGGTAAGGCACCTTGGTGTATGGGGGTGTTACTGTGGGCCAGTTATGTTGTTTCATTAACGGAGTCTCAATAGTTTGCTCATGCTTTATGTACGTGTATATATAAAGCCGTTGTGTATTGGCTTCTTTTGTTTTTTTGAGGAAGTTGTGTATTGGCTTTTGATCATCCTGTTTGTACTGTTTTTAAACTGGGTTTAAATTGATCATGGGGTGTAATATTTTGATGCAGGATTGAATCCTTTCAGTGCACAGCTGCTTGAATGCTATTTTTCAGCAACTGCTGAAAAAATATCATTACCTAGAAACGCTGCTGAAATAATAGCATTTTAGCGGCTGCTAGAACAAGCTGAAACAATTTTTTTTAAAAAAAATAAATAATTAAAAACGATAAAGGTTAAAAACAACCCGTTGTAAACAATTATTCGACAACGGTCTTATTCAGATAAATTACCGTTGACATATTTTACCTCCCATTCAAACCGCCAAAAATATAAGATAACGAACGATAACCGTTGTCGAATTCAAAACTTTTACAACAGTTTATTTAAGCAGAACCATTGTCAAAGTTTCATCAATAAAAATAGATAACGGTTACATACCGTTGTCAATAGATAAATATAACAACGGTTTTGCATGCAATAAAGCCGTTGTTAAATTTTGACATTCAATTAAATAAGATAACGAAATGAACCGTTGCCATATATAATATTTAACAACGGTTTTGGAACCATTAAACCGTTGTCAATAGTAAACTACGACAACGGATTTGAAACCATTATTAAGATTTAATAATGGTTTCTTAAAAGTATACCCGTTGCCATAAACATATTTAACAACAGTTTTGTAACGGTTCTTGAGTTGTGATAACGGTATTATAGATCCGTTATTGATGTTATATAACGGTCGCGTGTTTGTACAACCGTGGTATATATTTAACAACCGTCGTTGCAATAGTTCCGTGTTTCTATTTAATAACGGTAATTGCATTATCTGACAGTTATTCAAGGACTTATTTGGCGTAGTGGTGCCAATCTCCCAGTAAAGATGGTTTATCTAATCCGTCATACTTCGTCGGGTTGTGCCTCGCAATAGAAGCACTCACTTTAGCAGGATCGTGAGCTGATGTTGGAGCATGTGTCCTCCAGTTAGTGCGGATAACGTCATTGCACATGCACTTGTACGGACAAGTGGGAGCTTGTTGGGGTTGGTGTCCTTAACAGTTAGTGCAAGGACCTATAAACCTCTAAAAGGATCAAAGGGCATACTTTTGGTATTATTATCAGTTGATCCACGTTTATCAATAACGGTTGGCTTGCTAGATAAGTTTGACGTTATTGTCATACAGATGGCGGTGATCAACTGGTCCCTAAAAGTCACACCTATAGGATACGTTCGAGAGATGTGACGGTATGAAAATACAGTCATGTAGATGCCAAATTTGACTAACCAGTTAGTCTGAGTTATTTGACTAATATTTAGTCAAAATGTGATGTTGAGATATTATATTTAATACGGATTAAATATCATGAGCTAAGGCGAATTAACCAGTTAATTCGTAAAATTAAATATAAGCGATTTATATTTAATTAAATGTATATTGAATATAATTATACAATACTGTTTTGTCGGACACGTATTAATAATTCAGCTAACCCGTATTATTAGCGATGCCTTAATTTCCGATAACCGATACAGATTTATAATACAAACCCGTCATATACATTTTAGCATTTTGGCGAACCGGACTTGAGCTAAAATTAAGAGGAAGTGGAAGCCCACTTCCCCATGCAAACCGTCGGTCCCAGACAAACAAAAGGAGAGACTCCCTCTCCTTTTGACCTAGACAATTCATTTTACAGAAACTCAGATCTCACATCTCGAAAACCTCACAACAAGTTCTCCCAATATTGCAAGGCAATCGGAGAACACGTTCTAGCACAAGGGCATATCTCGGACAAGTCTTGGGTGCAACAATTAGGAGGGAATCTCGTTTGATTTCTGTTCTTTACGCCGTGCATCAAAGGACCCGAGGTTATTTCTTGTTCCTTATCGTTTCTGTTCTTTACGCCGCACTATAAAGGACTCGAGGTTAATTCTTTACCTTTATCGTTTCTCTATTGTATTTATGTTTTATGACGATAATCGCATGTTAAATTTACGTTATAGTCCTAAATTTAGATGGAGACCAGATGCTCACTCCCGCTACTTGGATCAAGATGGAACATCAAGACAAGCTTTTCGGGTCCAACGGTGGATTCCAAAGTTGTATTATGTTCTTATACTAGGATAGGCCACACTAGGAAATTTTTATTTACGTATTGCATTCTTTTATTTATTTTTCGCAACGATAATATGCATCATATTCCGCCTAAAAACCAAACCACCTATTTATTGCATGAAAACTGACACATATAGAGGTCACGAGTTAGTTTTCATTGACATTCTCATGTCACACGTTTTAAAGCCATCACCCAAATTAATTCATTCACGCAGACGCTAGTTATTCGTTCACTTAATATGAATTATAATTTAGTTGATGGGATCTTCCTCGTATAAACAAAAATTGAGAACGGTCTTTATAGGTCAAACTCCAATGAGTCCCTTCTTCGTCGGTAGGCATAATATGACCCCTTCTACGTCGGGTAAGTTGGAACCGATTGACCTATTTTATCTCAACACTATGGTCACTCGTACGATCCTGTGATCATGGTGGACTATAGATAGGATTTACGGAAATCTATCGACCAAGAGTTCTTCCGGAAGAATTAGCTAAACAGTTGGCTTATCAATTTACAGAAATTGAGTCTTGGGATCACTTGTATCATTCTTGAGGGAGATCAATTATGCAAGTGCAAGAGTCTACATGTTTAAAATAAATTTTAAAATAGACTTAAATCACCTCGATGAGTTGCTTATTTCGTTTTGTTTTTCTTTCTTTTTCGGTGTAGATCACGTTTTTAAACCGCTAAACAACAAATGGTCTGGTTCTACGATAACCCAATGCCAAGTGCCACATTGGACCGTGAGTCCTGGCTTAGGATCTTCATGAATCGGATGAATCGGTCTACTCGATGAAGAATGATGGATCCAACTTCGCGGACCGGGAGGCGGCATTACGGAATGCTGCGCGCTGGCGACGGAAGCTCAAATATCTCTTGGAGCCCATCCCGGCAAAACCCAGGTCCCACGGCTAGAGCTGCTTTGAAATCACCAAGTTTAATGATTTACGTATGGAAGCGAGTGCGATTAAAAACGTACTCATTTTTGCAATGGAACCCAATTTGCAGAAGCACTTCATAGCCCATGGTGCAAACAAGATTTTCACCACGCTCACTAAGGAATTCTCGAAAGCACCGAGAATCGTGACTTATGAGCATACCACTCGCTTCTTTGATGCGAGACTCCGAAAAGGGCCAACCGGTTAGCCCACACATTCTCGGATGATTGAGAATGTCGAGAAACCGGAGACCTTTAATCAGTAACATCGGCGAGAACATTGT
This sequence comes from Silene latifolia, assembly GCF_048544455.1. Lineage (NCBI taxonomy): Eukaryota > Viridiplantae > Streptophyta > Magnoliopsida > Caryophyllales > Caryophyllaceae > Silene > Silene latifolia. Next base: position 322,558,861 of record NC_133538.1, read on the forward strand.
TATCGACCGCATACTTCACTCACTCCACGATGGTTATTCGCAATTTAGGGCGAATTACTATATGAATGATTTGAAGAAAACTCCCCATGAATCGCACTCCCTTCTCGTACGGCCAGAAGGACATGAAGTCCAAAGGGAGAATGAAACAGGATGTTCTCGTTGTGTCAAATAAAGGAAAGGGTAAGGGCAAAGCTCGGGCAAACCTAGCGATAGGTAAGGCGAAGTTCAAGAAGTCGGGCTCAGGTAAGAGTGGTCCTGGTGAGTCGAGTAACTCATCGGGCGCGACAAAGAGCAAGAAAGATAACATGGAATGCCATCACCGCCACATGACCGGGCATTGGAGACGCACATGTCCTGTTTATCATGAGGACATAAAAGCAGGTCGCGTTAAACCGGTTGGTATGTCTTCTCCTTCTACTTTTATTCATATGATTGAGATTAACCACGCAAGTTACGGAACTTGGGTACTTGATACGGGTTGTGGTTCTCATCTCGTAATCATGTGCGGGGCCTCCGAAATCTCAAGCCTCTCGTAAAGGGTGAGGTTGACTGCGTGTCGGGAATGGAGCAAGAGTGGGCTGCGCGTCTCGAGGGGAACATATGTGATCCATCTTCCTAGCGGATTTGAGTTGTCATTATATGACTGTTATTATGTTCTAGTCTTTCGAAAAACATTATTTCGGTTTACGCACTTGATAAACTTGGTTTTTCATTTGTAATAGAAAATAATTCTTGCATTTTCTCATTACACGATATGATTTACTGGCAAAGCGATCTCCATGAACGGAATTTATGTTTTAGATCAGACCACGGAAATATTACACGTAATGAATAAAAAGTTAAAGGTTGGTGACAAAGATCAAACGTATCTATGGCACTGCCGTATGGGACACATTAATGAGAAACGCGTAAAACAGCTCATCAAACATGGAGCTATCTCGGCCTTTGATTTTCAATCATTTGGCACGTGTGAATCATGTCTCATCGGTAAGATGACTCGTATTTCCTTCAAAGGAGTTGGAATGCGCGGCTGCGACCTATTAGGACTCATACACACGGATGTATGTGGCCCTATGTCAATCACCGCACGAGAAGGCTATAGGTATTTCATCACTTTCACGGACGACTTAAGTAGATATGGTTATGTCTACTTAATGAAGCACAAAAGTGAATCCTTTGAGAAATTCAAGGAATACCGAGAATAGGGTCTGTAACCTATTAGGTAGAAAGATTAAAACACTGCGTTCGGATCGTGGTGGCGAGTATCTTTCTCACGAGTTTGATCAACACCTAAAGGACGTGGGATTGCCCTACGATTAACTCCACCGGAACACCTCGGTTGAATGGTGTGTCCGAACGGAGAAATCGAACACTACTTGATATGGTTCGATCCATGATGAGTCACACCGTGTTGCGACTCATTGTGGGGTTATGCTCTTCTCGTCACCGCTCTCTAATACTTAACCAAGTCCGTCTAAAGTCATGTGACAAGACTCCATATGAACTATGGAAGGGAACGGTCCCTAACTTGTCCTTTATACGGATTTGGGGCTGCGAGGCTTATGTCAAGTGGAGACACGAGGATAAGCTCGGCCCGCGATCGATCAAGACATACTTTATAGGTTATCCTAAAGGAACACTTGGTCATTACTTCTATTCGCCAACCGAACAACGCGTTTTTGTTGCGGCTAGTGCGACATTCTTAGAGAAGGAATTTCTCGAGAATGCAAAGAGTGATAGAACCTTCGACCTGTCGGAGATTCCAAAACCAAACACCGAGCAACCATTGGAGGAACCTGTTCCTTCAATCCCTACTGCGTGAATATTCTGAGGAACCTAGGAGGTCGGGAAGAGTCTTTATTCCTCCGCATGATACATTGGTATGGTCGAGGAACATGACATAGATGACGTTCTACTCTTAACGAGTAGTGAACCCGCAACCTATAAAGGTGCCATGACTAGTTTCGACTCAAAGCTATGGCTTGAGGCCATGCAATCCGAGATGGACTCCATGTATGAGAACAACGTGTGGGATCTTGTTGACTTACACCGCTAAGGTTCGTCCCCTTGATGCAAATGGCTTTACAAGATAAAGCATTCTCGTGGAAGGTCGAAAGAAGATATCTACAAAGCACGACTAGTTGCTAAAGGCTTCACCCAAGTGCCAGGTTTGCACTACGATGAGATTTTTGCACCCGTAGTCATGCTGCGTTCCATTCGGATTATCTTAGCGATTGCCGATTTCATGACTATGAAATTTGGCAAATGGACGTGAAAACCGCCTTCTTAAACGGTTTTTTGGAGGAAGAGTTGTACATGGTACAACCCGAAGGTTTCATAGATCCAGTAAATCCTAAGAAAGTATGCAAACTTAAGCGTTCCATTTATGGACTTAAGCAAGCATCAAGGAGTTGGAATCATCGCTTCGACCAAGTGATAAAAGACAATGGATTTACTCGATCGGTCGAGGAACCATGTCTATATATCAAGTCGAGTGGGAGCAAGATTGTCTTCCTAATATTGTATGTTGACGACATACTCCTGATTGGGAATGACATACCTCTCTTAACTTCGGTGAAAGTATAGTTGAAAAACCATTTCCAGATGAAAGATCTGGGAGAGGCACAAAGAATTCTAGGCATCCGTATCTATCGAGATAGATCACGACGAATGTTATCTCTCGGTCGAGTCTTACATAGACAAAGTCCTGAGAGATTCGGTATGACTAACTCCAAGAAGGGGTTCCTTCCTATGGCTCCAGGGGTGCATTTGAGCAAGTCTCAGGCACCCGAGACACCGGAAGAGAAAGAGCGCATGACACGGATTCCTTATGCTTCGGCTATAGGATCAATCATGTATGCCATGATATGCACACGTCCGGCGTGTGGCATATGCATTGAGTATGACAAGTCGATTCCAACAAAAACCAGGTGAATCACATTGGTTGGTCGTCAAGAACATTCTTAAGTACCTCCGGAGGACTAAAGATTGGGCATTGACTTATGGGGGCTCTCAAAAGCTCACAAAACCTGGGTTCTGCAGATGCTAGCTTCCAAACGGATCGAGATGACTCGAAATCTCGATCCGGATTCGTTTTTACTCTTAATGGCGCCTGATCGGTGGAAGAGTTCGAAACAAATCACATTCAGAGATTCTACGACGAGTCCGAGTACTATGCCGCGTGCGGCTACAAAGAAGCGATATGGATGCGTCAATTCTTACATGGGCTCTCTGAGTGCCCGGTTCGAATGACCCGATCACCATCTATTGCGACAATAGTGGTGCCATCTTCCAAGCTAAGGAGCCAAAGTCTAAAGTCTAGACATGTACAACGGAAAGCTCATCTAATCCGGGATTACGTGGAGCAAAAGGAAGTAGTGATAGAAAAGATTGCTACAGATGATAACATAGCAGATCCTCTCACTAAAGCATTACGACAAGATAAGCATGAAGGGCACGTTAATTCCATGGGAATTAAACGTGTTCCTAAGTTGTAGTACTCCTTTATGGATCAGATTCATTCTCTCTTGTACTCTATACGACATCATCGTTTTGATATTTTATATATATATTTTGTTTGTCATGTGGATTTGTACGACAAATTTTGAACGCCACAAAGTGAATCGAACGAACATTATATCTTTTCATCCCTTAATTGCCCACATGAGCTGATAACTCGGCAATTATTTTGTGACGTTGGTTGATGGTGGGTTCAACGAGCCATAAGTCAACCGGTTGACTGACCAATCACGGAGGCGATTTATACGGATATTTCGTAGGACACAATTGTGACATCGACGTGGAGTCCTAAATGTTCTATAACATTCGGTGCCTGGTCGTGGATAGGACCTCCATGGTGATCCTAAGAGTCGATTCTTTTGACTATCGATTGTCTCTTGAGACTAAGGCATTTTGGGTGACTTTGGTTTCTTTCTCACGGTCATCCGTAACACGGGGCCAAGTAGATTTTTTCTGGGTCATTTCATGTTGTGCTTAGATCGGAAGGAGTCGAGTTGAAGGAAATATTCACCTTTATCGTGCTCGATATTTCTCGGGGCCACTCGAGGAGTCAGAATCGAAATGCATGGCCATGCTCGGATACGGATTCGTTTTATCGGTTAAGTTACTCTCTAGTCGGGGAAACCACTCTAGATACGGATCGATTGTAAAATACGACCTTTGTGGATCCGGATCTGCAAATTGTTTTACATTGAGTGGGAGAAATTTTAAATGAATATGAGAATCGGTTATCGCACATACACTTGTACGGACAAGTGGGAGTTTGTTGGAGCATGTGTCCTCCAGTTAGTGCGGATAACGTCATTGCACATGCACTTGTACGGACAAGTGGGAGCTTGTTGGGGTTGGTGTCCTTAACGATTAGTGCGAGGACCTATAAACCTCTAAAAGGATCAAAGGGCATACTTTTGGTATTATTATCGGTTGATCCACGTTTATCAATAACGGTTGGCTTGCTAGATAAGTTTGACGTTATTGTCATACAGATGGCGGTGATCAACTGGTCCCTAAAAGTCACACCTATAGGATACGTTCGAGAGATGTGACGGTATGAAAATACAGTCATGTAGATGCCAAATTTGACTAACCAGTTAGTCTGAGTTATTTGACTAATATTTAGTCAAAATGTGATGTTGAGATATTATATTTAATACGGATTAAATATCATGAGCTAAGGCGAATTAACTAAGATTAATTCGTAAAATTAAATATAAACGATTTATATTTAATTAAATGTATATTGAATATAATTATACAATACTTTTTTGTCGGACACGTATTAATAATTCAAATAACCCGTATTATTAGCCGATGCCTTAATTTCCGATAACCGATAACAGTTTATAATACAAACCCGTCATATACATTTTAGCATTTTGGCGAATCGGACTTGAGCTAAAATTAAGAGGAAGTGGAAGCCCACTTCCCCATGCAAACCGTCGGTCCAGCCGAACCAAACAAAAGGAGAGACTCCCTCTCCTTTTGACCTAGACAATTCATTTTACAGAAACTCAGATCTCACATCTCGAAAACCTCACAACAAGTTCTCCCAATATTGCAAGGCAATCGGAGAACACGTTCTAGCACAAGGGCATATCTCGGACAAGTCTTGGGTGCAACAATTAGGAGGGAATCTCGTTTGATTTCTGTTCTTTACGCCGTGCATCAAAGGACCCGAGGTTATTTCTTGTTCCTTATCGTTTCTATTGTATTTATGTTTTATGACCATAATCACATGTTTAAATTTACGTTATAGTCCTAAATTTAAAGGGTATTATACGGATGTATACCCACAGCTGACCCCTTTGACTTCAATGCAGCAGTCAAAGCTTCATTCATAGCAATCAGACGATCAATCTCCTCTTAAGACATGTCATTGGGTGTAGGTATAGATTTCTTTGGAGGCATGATTATATAAGAAATAAAACGAAACACATAAGCTTCTGCTTAGGAATTTAGGCATAAGGTTTTTAAATAATGTCCCTGCAAACAAAACATGTGGTTGACTGGACTGGCCCAAGACCAGCCAACCACGGTGACCCTACCTACGGACACCACGGCCCTACACCTCACGGCCTAGCCGTGATACGACCACTATTCATAAAAAAACCTATCATTCTTACCATTAAATTACTACAATTAAACATGGTTTCGGGGTCACATAATTCGCATATCACTAGACATGATATTTCTACTTCATATAACATCCATTCATGTAAATTACATAATTCATGGTATTAACATGTTCATGCTTATTTATATAAACTCATTCAATAACTCAATTCACCACTTGATACATATCATCATCCAATTTACAAAAATTCCAATAATAGCTCATGTATTACACGGCCCTAGGCCAACCATCACGCCACATATTACTTACCTCAATCCGCATCCTGCAACAAAGTTAGAAATTTCTATCTTAAAGAAACAATTGACCCTTAAGACATAAAAAACTTTCTAACTACCCCACTCGTTCAATTTCTCAAGGTGACCGGTTCGAAACTGAAAGGGCCAGAAGTTTGGTGTGAGGGGCCCCTACTCATCCCAAGCCTAAGGGGGCTCCTAACAGTTTCTACCCGGGTTCATTTATTAGACACATCATAAGTTCATTGGGTTCATTTGTTTTAGGCCTGAGGAACGTAGGCTCTGATACCACTTTTGTAACACCCTCATTTATTTAAGAGCCTTACTAGACAATCCTAGATAAATGTAAGTGTTACCATCTCAGTTTCTTGACGCAGTGATTACAAAGGTAAACGAAACCAAAGTACTTTAAAAAATTTAAACGATTAATGGCCTTTATTACAATGTTCCAAACTTAATAACCGTAAAGTAATTAAATACGTCTCGCAGCGGAAATTAAATAAAGTGAATAACAAAAGAATAAATGTCCAAACTAAGTGATCTAGACTCCTAAGTCTGTCGTCCAAGCCTCACGCATTCCGTGCCCCCATGTCAGCCAACTCAAGTACCTGCTATTTAATCTGCTCCCCAATTAACCAGAAATATTAGTTGGTTCACCACAGGACGTCATCAATTAAAGCAACCATCATTTTATTTTGACACAACAAACACACGTCAGCCAAAAGGTCGAGTAGGATATAAAATTCAACAGTTATAAAACACAATAATAAATATGCGTGATATGGAAGTATTCTGGTAGTGGCTATTATGCTGGTGGTGATTGGACCCATAGCCAAGAGGTAAGAGAGCATGGTGGCGAATACGACATTGGCGGAGACAAGACTCGTGAACGAGTAAAACGACATAGTGGGGGATACGATAGCATGACAGGTACCGGTGAACAAGTCCATGGCGGTATTACTGCAACTGCTGTGGAAGTGGTTACCGAGAAGCCCATGCAAGAGGAAGAAAGTAAAGGGTTTTTAGATAGAATAATGGAACATCTTTCTGGAACTGGTGGTGGAACCAAATGACTATCTCTTGTCTTATCACTTGTTGATTTCCTGTTCATTGCATAGTTTCTTTTGGTGTAATTAATCTTGTGTACTTTTTTTGTTGTGTGTGTACTTAATCTTGGGGGTGTGCTCAAGATGAGCAACAAATAGTGTGAAATATATGGCCTTTTTTCGAGTCACAGATGAAACATGTTGATGTCGACGTAAATTTAGTGTGAGAATCAAATGAGGAATAAGTATAAATTTGACTTTGATAAATAAGGGACTTATCCCAGCAAAATATGCAACAAAAAGGATCAGGAACAACTAATCCCAGGAAAAATGTGACGAAAAGGATCAGGAACAACACCACTATACACAGCCAGTTTAAGGCAAATTCTTATTTCAGACCGTCATATCCGTCTGAAAATTTCAGACGGATACCATTTTCTCTCACAAAAAACTCATTTAGGGTGTGAGTGGGAAAGCACATGGGGTGTCCCACCACCCATGTGCTTCTCACTTGTGAGAAGTCTTATTGCGATCTAAAATAAGGCGGTCTGAAGCAAGACGGACTGCCAGTTTAAATATTCTACAAGAAGCTGCAACTATAGCCACTAGCCACCCCAATTAACTATTCTACTAGAAATAGCAAAATGCGTCATGCCGGGTAATACTCATGACTAAGGTTCGATTCTCTGCATCAAAACTGGATTTGTAGCACTGAATTCTTTTGTTGACATCAACACCACCCCTTCGTAGTGTTATATACTCAGAAGTTGCATTTTGGTTCTTTGCGAACACTATTCTTTCCTACTTTGTTCCCAGACCATAACCCCACACAATCAAAGATACAAACCTGATCATCTAGGGATATACGATAACAGAAATCCCTGAGTGGAACTAAATGATGGTGGATACGAGTCTTTTGCTCTATCCATAGACCTCATCAGCTCTCTAATCACATTCTTCAACATATAAACCTCGTCAGCTTGGTGTTTCATTTCCCAATCTTGATTTATACTGCAGATCAAAGGAATTTTTTAGTCGATAAACTGCTTAACTGTAATCAAGGGGTTGAGCAATAAATTGATGTGACGAATTCCTTATTCCTGCAAGCACGGATTACAGCATATTACAGCTCAAGTAGGAAAGTGAAAGCCTAAAAAGGTAAGGGTGCTGCAAGGCAATACTGCAGCAGGCACCAACGCGCAGAAGGAGGAGCTACTACCAGAAACCATGTTGTTTGCCTGACTAGGTGGATATCATGTACCCAAGCCTATGTTATTAATCTTCGATATTGAGGTCATAAACGTGACAAACACACAACACTATTGGAAACAAAATATTTACTCAACAGTTAACAAATCATGATTTTTACTAGTGGATGCACAAGGAAAGCGGCTTGATTTAAAAAGGAAGAATTTGATATATGAAGCTTGCAGTTTGATTTAAAAACATTAAGCCTTATCTCTCACACTCTGTATTCCCACTTTAAATAATCTAAATGTAGGAATATTAGTGATATAAAATTCATGTGTTTGAAGAATGTCTTTGTACACGTGTGATTTAACAACTTTAAGCCTTATATGATTATATCTCACACATCTCTGTATCACCTTACATAATCTACATGTGGGAGTATTTTTGATGAAATTTATGTTTTACAAATATGTCCCTGTACACGTGTCCATATGTCGAGTATTGGGATGTGAGATTGTGATTCATGATGAGTAGACATGTACTTGTGTAAACAAACACCCGTCCCAAGTTCGAGTACCATAGCTCCAAACAAGTGACACTTTAAGCATTAACTAATGGCCAAAATCGAAAGTGCTTTGGTGAGACGAAATGTATAAACACAACAAGTGTGCATCTAGTTGTCGATTTCAGTTGTGGGTCAACTGGAGGTAATCGCCCTTTATTGCTAAGGAAAGGTTACATCCATCTAAATCCTCCCTACCTTACTCGATACAAGAGCCTTTATGAAGACATTGGAGGAAGTGATGCCTATGATGGAGCGCATAAGTAATTTCAGGATAAAAGAAATCTATGTATGAAGCATTCAAAAAGAGCCTGACCTGACTTCAGATTTGAGATTGTCAGAGCAATGTGAGAGAAGTACTTTGACAACAGGGTGCAAATTGATCATTACAAATTGCTCGGAGGTATCTTCTAAACACCAACCACTAAAGCACCATGAATTTGGATTGACAAGAATCATATTCAACATAGAACATTTAGTCTTCAAATCCTTAACCACAGTGCGAAAAGAGTGTTCATCCTTTGCACTCTCTAGAAGCTGACAGGTCAGCATTCTCTCCAATGTATATTTCCTATGCAGGTTGACGCAAGCCAATAAATAAATTCATTAGATGCAACAATTGATATTGAGGTCCGGAAACCTAAAACATCACGCAGATGATTACTACAGAAAAGGAAGCACTAGCAAGAACCAATGAAATTTTACCTGAACAACCCATCCGGTACACTAGAGGAAGAAGAAACTGAAATGTAACATTTAAGTAATCGAATACCGCTGTCTAATGGTTCAGACCCATCAGTGCTAGGAAATGAGCCTAGAACATGGGAACACTGAGGGCAAGAAAAATTAGTCCACTCAATGTCTTTTGAAAGACCAGATGGCGTGAACAAAAAGGCATTACCAAGATAGCAGTTTAGGAACGACTTCTGCTCTTCTTGAAGGTAAAAGGATCCATTAAGCTCTTCGTCCTTGGGGAAAGACTTAGGAGCATCATGTGTACAACAGTGGTTTTCTGACTCAGTATCTTTCTCTAAATCAAAACAAGAGGATGTAAATGATGTCTTCTCATGATCATCAGAAACATTGAAGGCACCATCCATAAAGTGCTCCTCTGATTGGAGTTGCATGGAGCCCTTTTCTGAAGAGGAATCACGTAATATTAAACTCTCGGTAACAGTATCATCGCTAAATTTGCCATCACATTTCCCAACAAGAGACTGTGACAGGGTTTGAAAACCTGTAACATCATCCTTGAAAAGAATTATTGATGCTGAAGTTAACAAGCATGAGCCCTCTGTGCACTTATATAGTTTGACATATTTAGTGACAAGCTTCTCACTAATGCTTCCAAACGAGCAACAGCACGATCCAAACCAATTGTCAGCAACATCAGTCCAGTTCACAGAAGGCAAATCCACCGAACACCTAGAATGTTCATATGAAGCATGATGGTCAAAGAATCTTATGTATGTGCATATAAAATTATACTGTATCGCAACTTAACCAGACATAGGACATTTTCTTTAAAATCTTTCAGCCGTCAACTGATATAATTCATTACCAGAGACAAGGGATCGTTTAAAACATAAACCTATTCTAATATCACAATTTAACCAAGAACACACATCCACACACCACATATCCGCACAACTTGGCAAGGACCAAAAAGAAATTGTCTTGGTCAACTGTTTGGAAACGCAAGTGTACTGAACTTCAAGGTTGTAGTGAGATCGAAAGTCAAGACCTAAGAGCAATTAGAGCAGTTTATACATAGAACATGTGACTTTAATGGGCAAAGTTATTTTTTAGCTTTGACCATCTTCATACTATTCCGAAAAATTTACCGTAACTATTGTTCAATGTTGACATAATTTGACCATGAGAACTGAGAAGGATAAAAAATGGGATATGATTTAGGTTTGCTACATTTGACAAATAATGTAGCGAATTCAAATGAATAGAAGGATTTCTAAATAAGCTAAATCATGCTCTCACTCAAGGTTACCGGATTCGCAATTCGTTAAATTCGCTTTCTTAATTCTAATTCGCAATTCGCTCAATTTAGCGAACAGCGAATTACATTATTTTAAAATTCGGTAATTCGTCGAATCCAATTCGCAAAAGGAAATCATAATTATCCTTTTATATCAACAAAGCTAAAAAAAAATCATACTCCCAAATCAAAATCAAATTAAAGCTAAATCTAAATCTACAATAGTGAATCAAATCATTGTGCTTGGCTTTAAAGTTCAAACTTCGAAATAATCAGGTATCTTGTCTATACTTCAATTTTTCCTGATTTTTTTTTTTTGGTTTTTAACATAATCATATAATTCGCTCATCTCAGTGATTTGGGACGAATTAAGATGAAAACGAATTGCGAATTAATTCGCAATTCGGGGGGGCGAGCGAATTAGGTAACCCTGCTCTCACTATTTTACCAACTTGTAAAGGAATCTCATATTTCAAACCTAACATAGGCACGTGGCAACAGGACAGTCAAGTTCGAAAAACTCAACTACTAAAATATGTTGAAACTCAAGTAACCGTAAGAAGAAAATACTAACCTAACTGAAGTCTTAGTCAACTTAAAGCGACAGCTTCTACAGCAAACATCGACGTCTCCTTCGGTCGTAGTTATTTGAAGAGGATTAGTATGATTTTGACTGTTTCAAGCGGTGTTATGGAGCTTAGTTGTAGGATGTTTGAGATTATTTGGAGGACGGTTTTATGTGTCAAAACGGAAGCTAATTTTGAGTATAAGTGGGCCCGAAGATTTATTAAGCTACCTTGAGATGCGTATGCGAGAATGCTCGAGTAGATTGGTCGTATGATGGAGAAGAATTTCTGCCAGCAACGTTACAGACATTTGCGCGACCTACATTCGACCTACGCGCGACCTACACACAACCCAGGCACGACTAGCGCGCGATAGACATTCGTCCAAGTAGCGCGCAAATACAACTTTTCTAGACTTGGTCTTTTGTCGTGTTATTCTTATCTAGCTCGTTTGTTTTCTTTATTTGACTCGGTTATTTCCGAGACTTGGTTTGACTTTAATTATTTTCAGTTGACTTTCCTTAGAAAGGTATTTAAGCTTATTATCTTAGCCTTATAACGTTATCACGCAGCTTTTATCAAAAAGAAAACCCTATTGTTATTTTCTAGACGATGTGCAATTAATCTTTCCTCTTGGATTCTAGACGATGTGCAACTAATCTTTCCTCTTGGATTCAAGCAATTGAAGCATTGTGAGTTTGAATGTTTTAATTTCTCTTCTTGATTATTGTGAATTGCTTGGTTCTTAATTATATGAATGTTAGGTGTACAACTAGTGAACGATTTCTGCATTCTACCGTTAGTATTGATAATTGAATAGGATATTTATTGATTAACTTTACATCTGTAACATCTAAGAATTAGTATTGAACGGGATACGTTGATATTAGTACTTAAAAGCAATTCACATAAATATCTAAAGTGCAACTGAATTGTATGCACTATTTACCCTCTATCGAATTCTCTAAATCATATTGCTGCTGTTGAATTAGATTGTTAAGGTTGTTTAAGAACGGGATTCGTTTTAATTGACTATTCGTAAGGAGAATTGAATTAGTCATTCACGATACGGTAATCAATATTAGTAATTGAAACCGTTTTACAGTGATCAATTGTTATTGAGTGTGGATATATGCTTGACTCCGAGACCTTTTAAATCATTTAATACACCTTAAAGTCATTAGCTTTATTTATTAATTTGCAATAGCTACCCATTTTAGTTTAGTAGAAAATCAATTCAAAATTCCCCCTTTTTGTTACTACGATCTCTAATTATATTAGAGATGACTTTGCTTACACTTTAATTTGCATAAATTGTTAATCTAATTCTCTTAGTTTCGACCTTTATTTCCGCTCTACTACTGTTTAGTGTTTGGATTTAAGTGATTATAAATTGTAATTTGGGGCATACGACTTTAGCCTGTAAACGTAAGAAGAAAATACTAACCTAACTGAAGTGTTAGTCAACTTAAAGCGACAGCTTCTGCAGTAAACATGGACGTCTCCTTTGGAAGACAACTCCTTGAAATCTAATCAATTAAACAGCAATGAAACTTGAAATAATCAATTCACATTTGGGGATTGGGGATTACATCAATCAAGCCAAAAGCAAAATAAAAGCATAACTGTATACCGGAATCCATAGTAAGCGGTGTAAGAAGTTGATCATCATAGCCCCCGGAATGAAGGTCGGAAATGAAGGATGCAACAATGGGGTGATCAACGGGAAGAAGAAGAGGTATTTTAACCTCAATATGATCATCAAGAGTTCGGAAATGTAATGGAGATTCAAGGTCGACTAAAACCCTAGGTAATGGAACTATAAGACTCACTAAATTTAGGAGATTACGATCACTCCAACTCAATTTCAGGATGGATTTTTCCAAAATTAAATCGATAATGAGTTTGTCACAGTGATTCATTGGATTGAATTGATGAGAAAAGAGGTAAAGTTTAAGTATTGGGATGTGAGATTGTGATTCCCATGTGAATCGCCATTTTCTAGGGTTTTCGCTCGCCATTTATGTGGGTTTTTAATTTTTTTTTGAAGAATCCAATAGGGTTTAATTAGATAAAATCAGCCTCCACCCACTCCCTCACCCCCACCTTCCACCGACAGCTCCAACCCCAGCCCCTCCCAAAACCCCTCCACCCACCTACAATCCCGAACAATATAAAGACACGTCTCCATACTGTTATGACAAAAAGGGCAATACATATCATGACCATTTAGCCGCTTGGCAATGTTCGCCTTCGTAGCTAAACCGTCGTGATATAATTGCCAAAAGAAGACCTTGATTCGAGGGAGGACAGGAAGCTTCTAGATCTTACTCCAAAGCCATTTGTCCCGGGTGAAATTCGATTGTTTTATCCCACCATGATCATCGACAAGCAATTTATAGGCCGAGCGAACAGAATATTTTCCATCTTTCTCGAGGTCCCAACACCAATCATCCACAAGTCTAGCCACACTAACACGGATTTTACAAATTCGCTCTTGTTCAAAAGGAAAGAAAAGAGAACTAACCTTCTGTCGATCCCACCCCGAATCATCCTCACGCAGCAAGTGGGCAACTTTCATCTCCACATCGTTACCAAGCCTAGGAGAAATGACACGTCGCGATTGAGTCTTCGGGATCCAAGGATCCGACCACACCGAAGTGCTCCAAGCATCCTCAATCCGCCGTCTCGCTCCCCTCATAACAACCTCTCTACCTTCCCAAATGCTTCTCCAAGTGTAGCTCGGGTTATGACCAAGCTCCGCATCCACAAAAGATCGATCACCAAAATATTTTCCTTTAAGAACTCGGGCCATAAGACAAGTATCATTTGTCATTAGTCTCCAAGCTTGTTTCCCTAAAAGAGCTTTATTAAACTTAGCAAAATTCCGAAAACCCAAACCCCGCGACACTTAGGCTGACAAATTTTACTCCACGCCACCCACGGCATTTTCCTCCTCCCATTCTCCGATCCCCACCAGAAGGCCGATACCATAGAACGCAAATCGTCACAAATGGTCGAAGGTATCTTGAAAACACTCATGGCGAAAGTAGGCATAGCGTGCGCAACAACCTTGATTAAAGTCTCCTTACCTGCCTTGCTAAAAAGCATCCCTCTTCTGTGGGTTTTGATTGTTCTCCTCCTCCGTTTTTTTTATTTTGAGTTTTTGCCGCCTCCTTTTGATAACAAATTCGGAGTTTGTGTTAGTAGGATGGCAATGAGAATTTAGATGTTTTTCATTTCTTTGTCACATTTTCTCTCTAATACACTTATATTTTAGGTTTAATTCATACGAATAATCCATACTATTACCCATCTTTTCAAAATAATTCGAACTATATTTTAATCTAAAATAAACCCAACTTTCCATACTCTCTTCTCAAAATACACTAGCTTAATTTTGAACTGCTACACCAAGTTAAGATGACCTACTATATCAAAATACCCCCACTGCCTCTCTACGGCCCCCCCCCCCCCCCACAAAAGCACAACTGCCGCCATATTTCCTCATCCATTCTTAGCAAATTGTATGTTGATCTGTGGACTTCTACCGAATTTGTCGATGTCTTCTACATGTTCAATCATCTCTTTCTTCCCCAATTTTCCTCTGTAATTAGACTTTCTGGAGTATTCTTGTATTTTTGGGTGAAGTGCATCAAAGCAAAGCCAAAAGAAGCTTACTTTCAGAAATCAAAGAATTGTACCACTTCCTACTACTAATTTATTTAAGCTTTTTTTTAGCTTTTGTTTCCGATTTCAGGTTAAAGCTAAAATAAATCGCTACCCTGACCTGCCCACTACACTACCTCCCAAATACACCTCCACCACCATCTAACCACCACCTTCGGATCCCAATTCCGCGCCGTCATCATCGAATGACCACGCTCTGACTTTGCCCAGTTTAAACCGACAAAAGACTCAAGAAACCCAATTTTCAAATGCCCATAAAAGCAATTAAAGAACCTTACTATACAAAGAGCATTTTTTAATCGGCATTTTTGAAAATCTTTTATCCCCCAATATTGGTTCATCAATGGTTTACCAAATCATCAATCATATATGATCAACTTTTTATTTTGTTTTTGTCAAGGGATCGAAAATTAGGATTAAAATAGCATAAAGGGACAGGTGGCATTAATCATGTGATTGGTGAGGATGGTGGTGAGATGGGTAGCTTATGGTGGTGTCTGATACGTGCAATTTATATAGACTTTTAGCCTCTTATTGCACGCATTTCTATGCCTTTTTGTATCACTTTGTATTGCAAAATGCCCCGAATTGGCCACTTTGGTTTGTTTTGTCTTAATTGCAGATATGGACCCAAAAGTAGTGGAATCGCATCTTATTCGTCCCATTTAGCATGCATTGTAAGGAGACGGAGATTTAGAGCGGAAGTCGTACTTCGGGATGCGTGAGGGAAGGTCTTATGAAGCTGACCAGACGAGTTGAAGGCTGATCTCAGTGGAAAGTACTCGATCGAGATGTTCTGGAATCCGATCGAGTGTTTTGGCAGAAGTTGAAGGTCGATCGAGTGATTTATATACTCGATCGAAATGTGCTTTTATGGGAATACTCGATCGAGAAGCCTGAAGTGCTCGATCGAACAACTATGCTGGAGAAGTCCTGGACCGAGTGGTCTGAAATGACTCAATCGAGTAGTTTGCTAGATTACACGGGTTATCTAAATCCGTGTTAGGTTTATTTTGTTAATAATTTCGCTCCCCTATATAAGGAAGTGATTATTAGGTCTAAAACATCTCTGGACTCTTAATTACTCATACTCTTAATTACGTTTTATCAAACACTGCTTTACTCTAATTATTGCTGAACTTTTCTCTGCCTCTTTTCTCTCCGGGTTCGAATTCTGTAATCTTTCCTCTCTCTTTAATCTTAATTCTTGTTTGCTCTCATTCATTGCTCTTTTATTAGTTTATGCCCTATTATCATTCCGTTATTATGTCTTTTGTTAGTATGCTTATTGTTATTATTGTTGATTGCATTAAAAACATGAGTAGCTAATCTCCTTATGTTAGGATTAGGGGATCCATGGTAGTATTGAGACGACGTAGTAAATAGACTAGATGATTTACCTGTGAGAATCTGTGACCATAACAATATAACTGTAACATATTAGTTGAGTGCACGCTTCTAAATAACATTAATTCGGCTAACTTTGTTCCTGGATCGGAAGATTGGAATAAACATACCTGCTATGAACAGTAGACTACCCTAATGAGGATGGAAGTTAAGTTAGTGGAAATCTAGGGTGGATAGCGGACCGGAAGGACCTTTCCCTTGCCCTTCTCATAGTAGATTGTCTAGGCTATTTATGACTGAGTCGATAAACTGCCATGGTGAACCGAAATCCTGACATACCTCTTTTATCTGATCACTTAACTTTATTTTCCTACTGTATTGCTCTTATCTTTATTGCTCTTGCCCTTAATCTCTAGTAGTTTAGAAAACAAAATACAAACCCCCATTTATGACTTAGATAGACGGACTTACAGATAGATATCTTGCCTCCCTGTGGAGATCGACCCTACTTATCACTAGCTTCTGTTAGTTATATTTAGGTATTTATTTTTGGTACATAACGACCGTATCAAATTTTGGGGTCTGTCTGTTTTTGCTTCATTTATTTCTTTTGGTCTCAGGGAATTTTTATTCCTTGAGACAGTTCTCACTTATTTCCTTCAATGTTGTGTATGCCCAGGTCAAACAGGTCAGAATTAGTTCCTGCTGATCCTGAGCCAGAGAGATTCTTTCGGCATAGACTAAGACTGCAAAGGAAGATTCAAAAGGAAGACTTGAGTACTTTTGAACCCGAGCTACAACATTTTCTTTTTGCAGAAGATCCGTCTTGTGAAGAAGACAACTCTATTTCTGCTATAAAGCCAGTAAATATGCCTAATATTGCGAGTCACTCAGAGCCCATAGCTCCCTCGATCCCTAAAGGTTTCAGTCTTGCGACCAAGGATAGTAATACTTTCGACATTCGACCGTCCTACATTAATTTGGTCGAACGAAATCTGTACCGAGGCGTGGCGGGTGAAGATCCGCGTAAACATATGGAGGTCTTTACTTACTATTGCTCTACCATTCCCGCCACTAAGGGAGTGACCCAGGATAATATTAAGGAAGTCTTGTTTCCTTTCTCTTTGACCGACGGAGCCCGTGAGTGGCTCACTAATCTTGATCGTACTGCAGCCGGTATCACTGACTGGGAGAGCCTGGCCCTTGCTTTTTATAAAAGGTATTTTCCTCCACAAAGAACTAATCAGCTGAGAGGGAAAATTACAAGTTTTAAGCAGACACCTGATGAGAACTTGTATGAAGCTTGGTGCCGTTTCAAAAGGTTGGTGAGGTCTCTTCCTCACCATGGTTTTGATCAGTGGTTTTTATGCAACCAGTTCTACAATGGGTTGTATGATGACCACCGTGCTATATTGGACGCCTCATCTAATGGGTGATTTCAGAAGAACAATGACGATGATAAGGGATGGGGTATCATAGAAGAAATGGCTACCCATTGTGCTGAGTATGGGAACCCGAGAGGAGGTATTCGTATTGTCTCTTCAGTAGATAGTGCAGTTGTGGCTCAACTGGAAGCCATGAATGCCCGTTTTGATAAGCTAGAGTTGCAAGCTGTTGGTGATCAACAAACGGTTCATGTTGACCAGACATGAAGCCGTTACTTGTGAGAGATGTGGGAGTAATAACGGTCACACTACTGTTGACTGTCTAACAGAGAAGGAGCAAGTCCTTGCTTTTCAGCAATATAGGCAAGGAGGTTCCTATTATAATAATCAGAGTGGAGTCCATCCCAACTTGAGATGGACTAGTCAGAATGTGCTCAATCCAACCCCTCCTCCGTAGCAGTAACAAGCTTATGTTCCTCTTCACAAAGCTCAACAAGGCTTTCAAAAGCCTCCATCCTTTCCACCGCCGCATCAAGGAGCTTCTTCTAGTGGAGTAAGTGAGTTAGCTGAGTTGAAGTCGATGATCTAATCTTTGACTAAGCATTTGTAGATGAGTGACCAACAGAAAGAAGCATCAATAAAGTCACTCGAGACCCAAGAAGCTCAACTTGCCGCTAGCCAATACACAAGGAAGCCGGGTCATTTACCGTCTCAATCTGAGAAGAATCCGCACGAGACGATAAATCTGATAAACTTGCGAAGTGGTCTTTCTTATGAAGGACCCAAAATGTCAACTGTTGAGGACATATCAGTCCCGAAAAGCGATGTTGCAGGCAGTGAACAGTCATCCATTGATGAAACTATGCTTAATCCGAAGAAAATACTCGATCGACTCATTTCGGGAGGTCGATCGAGTAGAATTGCTGAGAATAATGATCGATCGAGTGATATTGAGGGTTGATCGAGTAAAGCTGCAAATCAAGGATTCGATCGAGAGGATGAAATTCCTCGATCGAGTGAAATTTTTGAGAAAAGTGTTCGATCGAGTGAAATCATGCCTCGATCGAGCGATGCCAATAAAGAAGATTTCGATCGAGAGCCTGAAATAGCTTGATCGAGGGAAAAAGCTGCTGAAAGACCTCGATCGAGAGGTAAAAGTGACCGAGCGAGTATAAATAAGTTCGATCCTGTCGAGACATTGGAAGAAAGGAATAAGGGGTTAGAAATTCCTATCGCGGTGCCCTTTCCAAGGCGATTTCAGAACAACAAGGCCAACCAACAGTTCGGGAAATTTGCTGAGATCCTGAAGAGCCTTCACGTCAACGTTCCTTTCGCCGAATTGCTTACCCAGGTACCGTCTTACATGAAATTCATGAAAGAAATTTTACCGCGTAAGAGACATATAAATGACCACGAAACGGTGGATTTGACTGAAGTAGGGAGCACCTTAGTTCAGAATAGGACACCACCCAAACAATCAGACCCGGGTAGCTTTTCAATTCCTTGTCATATAGCGACCCACTTGATTGACAACACGCTATGCTACTTAGGAGCTAGCGTGAGTGTCTTACCTTTGTCTCTCGTTAAGAGGCTCGGTTTGACCAAGTTTAACTGCACTAATATGACTGTTCAGATGGCCGACCGTAGTATATCATGGCCACTAGGAGTAATAGAGGACATACTTGTGAAGATCGGGAGATTCTTTATTCCTGCAGACTTTGTGGCCTTAGACATACCCGAGGACACTCATACCCCTATTATTTTAGGGCGACCATTTTTATTTACTGCTCGCGCGGTAATTGATGTCGGGGGGAAGACCCTTACCTTTCAGGTAGGAGATGAGGAGCTAATATTTCATCAGTCCAAATCTCGTAGGGCTCCCATGCAAGTTCAACCTTGCAATGCCTTACCCTCTAATGACCCAGACTTAGACACTCCAGCTGAGAATATTGAATATTGCGCTGCTATTGTAACACCTCCGCCTCAGATTGAGAGTGAAAAGGAAGACCATTCTGCTGTTTTCCTTGCTACAGGTACAGATAGAGTGGGTGCTGGAGATGCTATCGGTCAAGGTACAGTTGAAGTCAATTCAAGTGTTGGGAATGCCACCAATGCAGATGAGAATGTCAAGGGGAAGAAGAAAGTTAGGGCGTATGTGGACGCTAATTATTCTCCTTCTATCAGTTCGAGTACAAGCTCGTGGCGATCAAAGAGGACGGTCCGAGATGCTGAAGGGACCTCCTTCAGTTAAAAGCCCTCTTGTGGGCTATTACAGTGTTTTAGACGATAAGCGGAGAATGCTCCGTTGTAACAATCTGTAATTTTGAATTTCCGTTAAGACATTTTAATTGCGTTTTTAGACTATTAGATAGTAGCGTAGTTAGTTTTAGCGAAAACCAAATATAGACTGCTTATTTTTGTGATTTGGTATTTGCGGGAAGTGTTTTTGCGTGTTTCTATGCAGGTTTGGGGAAGATATTGTGGGTTAATATCCGTATACTACCCTTTAATTGCAGGACTATAACGTAAATTTAAACATGCAATTTATAGTCATAAAACGAAAAAACATAATGAAATGATTAATGTATAGAAATCAACCTCGGGTCCTTTGATGCACGGCGTAAAGAACAGAAATCAAACCAGATTCCCTCCTAATTGTTGCACCCAAGACTTGTCCGAGATATGCCCTTGTGCTAGATGGTGTTCTCCGATTGCCTTGCAATATTGGGAGAACTGATGTGAGTTTTTCGAGATGAGAGATCTCGGTTTTTCAGAGGAGAATGCTCTTCAAAACCCTAGTTTCTTTTTTCCAAATGAATTTTGTTTCAAAAGGAGAAGAAACCTCTCCTTTTGATGACCTCGGTCCGCGGGTCACTAGAGGGGGGAGTGGGCTTTCCACTTTCTCCTCATTTAACTCGTGATCCGACTGATCCGACTCGTCTCGCTAAATGTATATGACGCGGTTTCTTATTATAAGTCGTCATCGGTTATCGGCTATTAAAACATCAACTAATAACACGGGTTAGTTGAAGTATTAATACATGTCCGACAAAAACGATATTGTATAATTAATATTCAATATACATTTAATTAAATATAAAACGCTTATATTTAATTTTACGAATTAACTGGTTAATTCGCCTTAGCCCATGATATTTAATCCGTATTAAATATAATATCTCTACATCACATTTTGACTAATTACTAGTCAAATAACTCGGACTAACTGGTTAGTCAAATTTGGCATCTACATGACTGTATTTTCATACGGTCACGTCTCTCGAACGTGTCCTATAGGTGTGACTTTTAGGGACCAGTTGATCACCGCCATCTGTATGACAATAACGTCAAACTTATCTAGCAAGCCAACCGTTATTGATAAACGTGGATCAACTGATAATAATACCAAAAGTATGCCCTTTGATCCTTTTAGAGGTTTATAAGTCCTTGCACTAATCATTAAGGACACCAACCCCAACAAGCTCCCACTTGTCCGTACAAGTGTATGTGCAATGACGTTATCCGCACTAACTGGAGGACACAAGCTCCAACAAACTCCCACTTGTCCGTACAAGTGTATGTGCGATAACCGATCCTCATATTCATTTAAAATTTCTCCCACTCAATGTAAAACAATTTGCGATCCGGATCCACAAAGGTCGTATTTTACAATCGATCAGTATCAAGAGTGGTTTCCCCGACTAGAGAGTAACTTAACCGATAAAACGAATCCGTATCCGAGCATGGCCATGCATTTCGATTCTGACTCCTCGAGTGGCCCTGAGAAATATCGAGTAACTGATAAAGGCTGAATATTTCCTTCAACTCGAACTCCTTCCGATCTAAGCACGCATGAAATGACCTTAAAAAAATCTACTTGGCCCCCTGTTACGGATGACCGTGAGAAAGAAACCAAAGTCACCCAAAATCTGCCTTAGTCTCAAGAGACAATCGATAGTCAAAAGAATCGACTCTTAGGATCACCATGGAGGTCCTATCCACGACCGGGCAACGAATGTTATAAAACATTTAGGACTCCACGTCGATGTCACAAGTGTGTCCTACGAAATATCCGTATAGATCGCCTCCGTGATTGGTCACCAACCGGTTGACTTATGGCTCGTTGAACCCACCATCAACCAACGTCACAAAATAATTGCCAGTTATCGGCTCATGTGGGCAATTAAGGACCGAAACATATAATGTTCGTTCCGTTCACTTTGTGGTGTTCAAAATTTGTCGTACAAATCCACATGAAAAACAAAATATATATAAAATATCAAAACGATGATGTCGTATAGAGTACAAGAGAGAATGGATCTGATCCATAAAAGAGTACTACAACTTAGGAACACGTTTAATTCCCATGGAATTAACATGCCCTTCATGCTTATCTTGTCGTAATGCTTTAGTGAGAGGATCAGCTATGTTATCATCTAGCAATCTTTTCTATCACTCTTCTTTTGCTCCACGTAATCCCGGATTAGATGAGCTTTCCGTTGTACATGTCTAGACTTGTTGCTAGACTTTGGCTCCTTGGCTTGGAAGATGGCACCACTATTGTCGCAATAGATGGTGATCGGGTCATTCGAACTAGGCACTACGGAGAGCCCATGTAAGAATTGACGCATCCATATCGCTTCCTTTGTAGCTTCGAGACGCGGCATAGTACTCGGACTCGATCGTAGAATCTGTGTAAATGTGATTTGTTTCGAACTCTTCCACCGGTCATAGCGCCATTAAGAGTAAAAACGAATCCAGACCGAGATTTCGAGTCATCTCGATCCGTTTGGAAGCTAGCATCTGCAGAATTTGCGCATAGCGTTTGAGAGCCTCCATAAGTCAATGCCCAATCTTTAGTCCTCCGTAGGTACTTAAGAATGTTCTTGACAGCCGACCAATGTTGTTCACCTGGATCTTTGTTGGAATCGACTTGTCATACTCAATGCATATGCCACGTCCGGACGTGTGCATATCATGGCATACATGATTGATCCTATAGCCGAAGCATAAGGAATCCGTGTCATGCGCTCTTTCTCTTCCGGTGTCTCTGGTGCACGAGACGGCTCAAATGCACCCCTGGAGCCATAGGAAGGAACCCCTTCTTGGAGTTAGTCATACTTGAATCTCTCTAGGACTTTGTCTATGTAAGACTCTGATCGAGAGATAACATCCGTCGTGATCTATCTCGATAGATACGGATGCCTAGAATTCTTTGTGCCTCTCCCAGATCTTTCATCCGGAAATGGTTTTTCAACCATACTTTCACCGAAGTTAAGAGAGGTATGTCATTCCCAATCAGGAGTATGTCGTCAACATACAATATTAGGAAGACAATCTTGCTCCCACTCGACTTGATATATAGACATGGTTCCTCGACCGATCGAGTAAATCCATTGTCTTTTATCACTTGGTCGAAGCGATGATTCCAACTCCTTGATGCTTGCTTAAGTCCATAAATGGAACGCTTAAGTTTGCACACTTTCTTAGGATGTATTGGATCAATGAAACCTTCGGGTTGTACCATGTACAACTCTTCCTCCAAAAAACCATTTAAGAAGGCGGTTTTCACATCCATTTGCCAAATTTCATAGTCATGAAAAGCGGCGATCGCTAAGATAATCCGAATGGAACGCAGCATGACTACGGGTGCAAAAATCTCATCGTAGTGCAGACCTGGCACTTGGGTGAAACCTTTAGCAACTAGTCGTGCTTTGTAGATATCTTGTTGACCTTCCACAGAATGCTTTATCTTGTAAAGCCATTTGCATTGAAGGGGACGAACCTTAGCAGGTAAGTCAACAAGATCCCACACGTTGTTCTCATACATGGAGTCCATCTCGGATTGCATGGCCTCAAGCCATAGCTTTGAGTCAGAACTAGTCATGGCACCTTTATAGGTTGCGGGTTCACTACTCGTTAAGAGTAGAACGTCATCTATGTCATGTTCCTCGACCATACCAATGTATCTGTCCGGAGGAATAGAGACTCTTCCCGACCTCCTAGGTTCCTCAGGAATATTCACCGCAGCCGGGATTGAAGGAATCGGTTCCTCCAATGGTTGCTCGGTGTTTGGTTCTGGAATCTCCGACAGGTCGAAGGTTCTATCACTCTTTGCATTCTCGAGAAATTCCTTCTCTAAGAATGTCGCACTAGCCGCAACAAAAACGCGTTGTTCGGTTGGCGAATAGAAGTAATGACCAAGTGTTCCTTTAGGATAACCTATAAAGTATGTCTTGACCGATCGCGGGCCGAGCTTATCCTCGTGTCTCCACTTGACATAAGCCTCGCAGCCCCAAACCCGTATAAAGGACAAGTTAGGGACCGTTCCCTTCCATAATTCATATGGAGTCTTGTCAACAGACTTTAGACGGACTTGGTTAAGTATTAGAGCGGCTGACATAAGAGCATAACCCCACAATGAATCAGGTAATATCGTGTGACTCATCATGGATCGAACCATATCAAGTAGTGTTCGATTTCTCCGTTCGGACACACCATTCACCGAGGTGTTCCGGGTGGAGTTAATCGTAAGGCAATCCCACCGTCTTTGAGGTGTTGATCAAACTCGTGAGAAAGATACTCGCCACCACGATCTGAACGTAGTGTTTTAATCTTTCTACCTAATAGGTTCTGTACCCTATTTTGGTATTCCTTGAATTTCTCAAAGGATTCACTTTTGTGCTTCATTAAGTAGACATAGCCATATCTACTCAAATCGTCCGTGAAAGTGATGAAATATCTATAGCCTTCTCGTGCGGTGATTGACATAGGGCCACATACATCCGTGTGTACGAGTCCTAATAGGTCAGCAGCGCGCATTCCAACACCTTTGAAGGAAATACGAGTCATCTTACCGATGAGACATGATTCACACGTGCCAAATGATTGAAAATCAAAGGCCGAGATAGCTCCATGTTTGATGAGCTGTTTTACGCGTTTCTCATTGATGTGTCCCATACGGCAGTGCCATAGATACGTTTGATCTTTGTCACCAACCTTTATCCTTTTATTCATTACGTGTAATATTTCCGTGTGAGTCGATCTAAAACATAAATTCCGTTCATGGAGACTCGCCTTACCAGAAATCATATCGTGTAATGAGAAAATGCAAGTATTATTTTCTATTACAAATGAAAAACCAAGTTTATTAAGTGCGAAAATAAATAATGTTTTTCGAAAGACTAGGAACATAATAGCAGTCATATAAAGACAACTCAAATCCGCTAGGAAGTTGGATCACATATGTCCCCTTTGAGATGGCAGCCACTCTTGCTCCATTCCCAACACGCAGGTCAACCTCACCCTTTACGAGAGGCTTGAGATTTCGGAGGCCCTGCACATGATTACACAGATGAGAACCACAACCAGTATCAAGTACCCAAGTTCCGTAACTTGCGTGGTTAATCTCAATCATATGAATAAAAGTAGAAGGAGAAGACATACCAACGGGTTTAACGCGACCGCTTTTATGTCCTCATGATAAACAGGACATGTACGCCTCCAATGCCCAATCTTGTGGCAATGATGGCATTCCATGTTTTCGGTCTTGCTCTTTGTCGCGCTGATGAGTTACTTGCCTCAACAGCCCACTCTTACCCGATCCCGACTTCTTAAACTTCGGTTTGCCTCTTCTTAGGCCCCGGGCTGAACTTTGCCCTTACCCTTGCCCTTGTTTGACACAACGAGAACATCCTGTTTCATGCTCCCACCGAACTTCATGTCCTTCTCGGTGCATACGAGGAGGAGTGCGATTCATGGGGAGTTTTCTTCAAATCATTCATATAGTAATTCGCTCTAAATTGCGAATAACCATCGTGGAGTGAGTGAAGTATGCGGTCAATAACAATGTTCTCGCCGATCTTACAATCAAAGGTCTCCGACTTCTCGACATTCTCAATCATGCTTTGAGAATGTGTGGGCTAACTTGGTTGGCCCTTACGAGTCTCGCATCAAAGAAGCGAGTGGTAAGCTCATAGGTCACGATTCTCGGTGCTTTTGAGAATTCCCTAGTGAGTGTAGTGAAAATCTTGTTTGCACTTTGAGCTACGAAGCGTTTACGCAAATTGGATTCCATTGCAAAAATAAGTACGTTCTTTACCGCACCCGCTTCCATGGCGAAATCGTTATACTTGTCGAATTCGTTAATTTCAGCCGTGGGGCCTGGGTTTGGTGGGATGGGCTCAATCGGATATTTGAGCTTCCCATCGAATGGCGACATTCCGTAATGCCGCCTCCCGGTCCGTGAAGTTTGATCCATCATTCTTGATCGAGTAGACGATTCATCGATCCATGAAGATCCGAAGCCAGGACTCACGGTCCAATGTGACACTTGGCATTGGGTCGTCCTCACGGCCATCCATTATGTTATTAGCAGTTTAAATGTTCGTGTTCTACACTGAAAAAGGAAGAAAAACAAAACGAAATAAGCAACTCATCGAGGTGATTTAAGTCTATTTTAAAATTCATTTTAAACATGTAGACTCTCGCACTTGCATAATTGATCTCCCTCAAGAATGATACAAGTGATCCCAAGACTCAATTTCTGTAAATTGATAAGCCAACTGTTTAGCTAATTCTTCCCTAAGAACTCTTGGTCGATAGATTTCCGTAAATCCTATCTATAGTCCACCATCATCACAGGATCGTACGAGTGACCATAGTGTTGAGATAAAATAGGTCAATCGGTTCCAACTTACCCGACGTAGAAGGGGTCATATTATGCCTACCGACGAAGAAGGGACTCATTGGAGTTTGACCTATAAAGACCGTTCTCAATTTTAGTTTATACGAGGAAGATCCCATCAACAAAATTATAATTCATTTTAAGTGAACGAATAACTAGCGTCTGTCGTGAATGAATTTATTTGGATGATGGCTTTAAAACGTGTGACATGAGAATGTCAATGAAAACTAACTCGTGACCTCTATATGTTTCAGTTTTCATGCAATAAATTAGGTGGTTTGGTTTTTAGGCGGAAAATGATGCATATTATCGTTGCATAAAAATAAATGAAAGAATGCAATACGTAAATAAAAATTTCCTAGTGTGGCCTATCCTAGTATAAGAACATAATACAACTTTGGAATCCACCGTTGGACCCGAAAAGCTTGTCTTGATGTTCCATCTTGATCCATGTAGCGGGAGTGAGCATCCGGTCTCCATCTTTGGTCTTCTCAAAAATTACAATTAAAATTACAAAATATAAACCTATTTACATTCTAATTAAAAACTGTAATTACAAGTGAAAAATCCAAAACGGAGATACGAAATCTCAAAATACAACCAAGACCGTGTTCCATCATTACGGTAACACGTTCTACTAAGGCCACACTAAGTTACAACTGATTGTAAAAATTAAATACGTAATAAAAGGCATTCACAAGCATTCAAAAAAAAAACGATAAATAAAAATGCATCAACTAAAAACAAATTCATTCGTGACATAATTCCGTAATTATGTTAAATTTATCCAAACCACCTTTTAATGATTAAAATCCATGTGATAAAACCGCTTCTATTATTTAATTTTAATCCAATACAGTCCGTTACTTTAAATACGCTTTAAAATAACTTAATGGTACGTGTGTGAACCGTTTCACAATCATAGCGAGTGTACAATATCCGTATAAAGTACATATTAAGGCCAAAAGAAAATTTAAAGCAAAAAGAATAAATTTTCAAAGCTGTCAAAACAGAAATCCTTCGATCCAGGGACATAAGTGCTCGATCGAGGGACAAAAGGGACTCGATCGACTGAACTGCAAGTCGATCGAGTGGAGGGCCAATCAGAAAGTGCTCGATCGACTAAACTGGTGGTCGATCGAGTACCTTTATCAGCAAATCTGCTCGATCGAGTACGAGGACAACTCGATCGAGCAGTGGGGTTTTGAAAGGGGTCGATCGAGTACAACAGGGACTCGATCGAGCAAAAACAAGACAGAAAAACCACTCGATCGATTAAAAACTTGTTCGATCGAGTACAAAACTTTCTGAAAATTTCAAACCCTCGTGAAACAGTTTTGACGAAACAAAACAACCGCAATTTAGATCAAAACTGATTAAAATCAATTCTACAAATTGCTAGACATTAACATATTGTTATAATGATCGTGTAAAACAACAATATGCATAATATCCAAACGAAAACAACATCAAACATCCGTGTAAACACAAGACACGGTTTTAAATCCATGAATGACCAAAACAAAACAAAATTCTGCCGTGAGAATTACTGTTGCCGCACGGATTTTTAGACAAAGCAAAAATCGTTTCAAGATCGTTTTATGAAAAACACATAGAAAAATTTACGTGGCCTCGCTCTGATACCACTTGTGGGTTAATATCCGTATACTACCCTTTAATTGTAGGACTATAACGTAAATTTAAACATGCAATTTATAGTCATAAAACGAAAAAACATAATGAAATGATTAATGTATAGAAATCAACCTCGGGTCCTTTGATGCACGGCGTAAAGAACAGAAATCAAACCAGATTCCCTCCTAATTGTTGCACCCAAGACTTGTCCGAGATATGCCCTTGTGCTAGATGGTGTTCTCCGATTGCCTTGCAATATTGGGAGAACTGATGTGAGTTTTTCGAGATGAGAGATCTCGGTTTTTCAGAGGAGAATGCTCTTCAAAACCCTAGTTTCTTTTTTCCAAATGAATTTTGTTTCAAAAGGAGAAGAAACCTCTCCTTTTGATGACCTCGGTCCGCGGGTCACTAGAGGGGGGAGTGGGCTTTCCACTTTCTCCTCATTTAACTCGTGATCCGACTGATCCGACTCGTCTCGCTAAATGTATATGACGCGGTTTCTTATTATAAGTCGTCATCGGTTATCGGCTATTAAAACATCAACTAATAACACGGGTTAGTTGAAGTATTAATACATGTCCGACAAAAACGATATTGTATAATTAATATTCAATATACATTTAATTAAATATAAAACGCTTATATTTAATTTTACGAATTAACTGGTTAATTCGCCTTAGCCCATGATATTTAATTCGTATTAAATATAATATCTCTACATCACATTTTGACTAATTACTAGTCAAATAACTCGGACTAACTGGTTAGTCAAATTTGGCATCTACATGACTGTATTTTCATACGGTCATGTCTCTCGAACGTGTCCTATAGGTGTGACTTTTAGGGACCAGTTGATCACCGCCATCTGTATGACAATAACGTCAAACTTATCTAGCAAGCCAACCGTTATTGATAAACGTGGATCAACTGATAATAATACCAAAAGTATGCCCTTTGATCCTTTTAGAGGTTTATAAGTCCTTGCACTAACTGTTAAGGACACCAACCCCAACAGATATGTCGCATTGGGACGTGTGCCATAGGAAGACACCTCGATCAAGTGCTTTTTGTACTCGATCGAGAGGATTGCCCAGCAAAAGAACTCGATCGAGTTGTTTCAGCCACTCGATCGAATTGTGAAAATAAAGGAGTTCTCGATCGAGGGAAAATGTGTTCGATCGAGCAGAATGGATGCTAGAGTCCTCGATCGAGTGTTTTCAAACCACTTGATCGAGTGAATATGCTTATAACACACAGGAAGTCATTCTTTTCAACTTCTATTTTTCATTCCAACATTTGTTCTTCCCCTTTTGTGCGATATACCTTGCGAAAATCCCCTAAAACTTCCATTAACCTTCCCTATTGCCAAAATCATCACCCACTTTGCATTCCGTGTATTAATATCGACATTTGCCCCCTAATTTCCCCTTAAATTTCGTCCTTGTTGCTTTTAATTTGGGATATTAGGGTTTGTTCGGGTTTTAGTCGAAATCCGCCAATTTCTTGCATTTTTTATCGATTAATCTGCGATTTCTTGTGGGTCTTCAATAAAGTAAGTGTTTCCCTCTGTTTATTGTTGATTTATTGCTTTTTTTTTTACTTAATTTAGGCAATTAGGGTTCGACTTTTTCGAAAAATCGTGCTCAATTTAGGGAAACCGTGTTTAATTGATTAGTTTTTGCCCTTACTTGATTGACTAGGATGGATAGTAACACAATGTCGTCGACTAGCTCTACTGTTACCTCATCCTTGATTGAGACGGTGGTCCCTGCTGCTGCCATCGTCGCTTCTACTACTAGTACTGCCGCTTCCACTTTCTCTACTGTTGGTACCGTACCTTCTACGGTGACGACCCCTGCTGCATCGTCACCGGCTGTCATAGCTGCTTACAGGGCTGCCCTAGTACCTCGCCCAGCTACTGGACTGGCTTCTTCTTCGGGTACTGGAGGGCGTGGACGGGGTCGAGGACGAGGCACTCCTGCTGCTGGAAGTGCCACGTTCCGTGCCGATGAGTCTTTGGACCCACATCCTGACTACCAGAAGTACGCTTCGTTAACTCAGTTCATTGTACCCGTTTTTATGATTTAGAGAGCTGTGACTTTGCTTCTACTAAATTTTTGTGTAGGAAATCCCTTGAGAAGTTGGGTATTTACGAGCCTGTAGCCGAGATTTTGAACGGGGCGGGGATGACTGGACTGACCACTATGAGTGCCATGACCTATAAGGAGCTGTCTCTTGAGTTTTTCAGCTCCCTTTTGAGGAGCGCAGACTCGCTCATGTCCACCTCCCTCCGGCCCGTTACTTTTTGCGTCTCATTGGTGGGATGATTTTTGGCCGTAAAGAGCCCAACAACATTAATAATGTTGAGTTGTCGATTCTCGGGGGTTATCTAAACATTGATAGCGAGGGCCCCTTTGTTCTTAACACCGCCTATCTGACTGCTT
Source organism: Silene latifolia (assembly GCF_048544455.1). Taxonomy (NCBI): domain Eukaryota; kingdom Viridiplantae; phylum Streptophyta; class Magnoliopsida; order Caryophyllales; family Caryophyllaceae; genus Silene; species Silene latifolia. Next base: position 322,589,292 of record NC_133538.1, read on the forward strand.
AGTATTTTAATACTGTTGGGAAGAAGAAGTCGGGCACCATTGTCTGTGGTGGCATAGCCACCTACCTTGCCCGTTCTATCTTCCCTGTATTCCCTCGTGACCTGGCACATGTAGATACTGATAGGTACCTAGATCTCTTTGCCATGTTGGTAATGTTTTGGCTAGCTTTGACCAGCGGACTTGGAAGATTTGTGGTTCCTTGTTCGTGGTCCTACCTTCCACCGACCTACCCCGTCTTGTCCCTTTGACCACTGTTAGGGGTAGTTTGCCTCCACCTTTGCCTTTCTACCACCTCCCACTCGCTCCACCTACCACTAGTTCTGCTTCTAAGAAGCGGAAGAGACCTGAGACTGGAAAAGGATCCACACAGAACGAGGTTGGGTAGTCTTCCACGCCCACGCCTCCACCGATCCCTATTCCCACTCCTTCTGTTACACAGCCGGTCTACCCGGCTAATTTTATTCCTCCTCCATCTTTTGAGGCGTCCGAGGTCCTTGACCAAGGGCGTCGTGACAGTTTGCTTCTCGAGTTGCTTACCAGCCAGGCTCGTATGGAGCGGGACATTGCACTTACCTTGGATGCCCCGTTCCTGAGAGTTAGCCACACCCTTCTTTCTACCGGTACCCGGTAGAGAGGTACCCACAACCAGCTAGCAAGGCGGACACAGCTGAGGAGGAGGAGAGAGCCCGAGCTGAGGAGGGGAGGAGGAGGGAAGAGGAGAGAGATCCTGACTTCGTGGTGGGAGAGGAGGAGGAGACTGCTGACGAGTAGCTGCTGCTCTACTCACTTCCCCAGTTTTCTGGCTGGTTTGGGGAAGTTCTTCATTTTGTATGTACTTTTTTCTCTTTTCTTTATTCTCGTCTCCTTTTTATTTATTGTTTTTCATTCATTTATCAGTTGTATTTATCCCTTTCCCATTATATATATGCTGGTGTATGCTGGAGGACAAGGAGGGCATTGTCCGTTTTGGTTTGGGGAGGGTATTGCATCCTTTGAGTCTGCATTTGCATTTATTTTTGCATTCACGTTTATTTTTCTGCTTGCATTTGTATTTATTTCAACGAATTCATCAAAAATAAAAAAAAATTAGAAAATTTTCAAAAATTCAAAAAATATTCACGTTTCATTTTGCATATAGGTTGAGTCGGAACGGTAGTTTTCCATGATGAAATTGCACTTTAACTTGTCTTATCACTTAAGCCTTGCATCTAATTGGCAGTTATTAGTTTAGTCATGCACATATCTACGAGTTAATGTCAAAAATATAGCTGACCGTGTAGACTTGACCTGATAAATTGGCAAACTACTTTACAATTTCTGAGATATTAGAACCGTATAACTGGTGTCATTCATGACCAGTTCATGTAGAAATTGAGAGTAGTACTCCTTACATAACATGTTCATCACTTTTTCACTTTTATGAAATTCGATTGCTTGTTGCTTGCATACATTCGGGTTTGTGGTCGGTGTCATATGCAGGGAGGTGCTTACAATTTCCCCCTTTCTTTCATTTTCACCCATTTAGCTCCACATTAACCAAAAATAGCCTTTTGACCCATTAGCTACACCCAAATTAAGCCTGCCAGTCAAGCTAGTTTGGTGTAATTTTTGTGGTATGATTTTCACTGATGCGAGTTTGGCCCGTTTATCATTTATATGGAGTTGGTAGAAAAAGAAAGAAACGTGGGCAGGAAAACGAGAAAAGCATGGAAAAGGATGAAAAATACAAAAAAAAAGAAAAAAAAAAGAAAATGAAAAAAAGAAAAAGAAAAAACGTGAGTCAGAAGGAAAAGAAAGAAAAAAAGAAGAGAGTTTTAATAAGAAAATAGACCGTATTAAAAAAGGGAAGTTTGTGACGGTCTTACTCCTTCACTCTTATCTATATCTTTTCGAGGAGATTGTGTATAGGGTAGTGAGTTTTGTGCCGATGGAAGGGCGTGTTTGTGCTTGATTTTAGTCAGCTGAGAATTGGATAGTCGTAAATGGTCCTGTTTAGGTGCTAGTTTGACGCTTTACCTCCACATTTCCATAATCTGTTTTGCCTTTTCTTACCTGTAACCTTACATTCCCATATCTTTTGTAAGCCCTCGGCTGTGACGGACATTGTTGGTTGGAATGTATGTATTGTACTTGAACCGTCTATCATTTTTGTTGCATGCATGTTATTTAGGTCGCAGTTTAGGTGAGTGACTGTCTTCTCTTTCTCTCTTACACATATACTTTCACCCTTTGCTTCATGAGAGAAGAGTGGCCCGTGAGAGTCTGATTTTTATGGTCTTGCAAGGTCGACAGGTCAGCTTATTTATAGACATCATACAACTCGTTTGCGTATTGACTGTTGTAGCTGTAACTGTTAATTTATGTTTGCATTAAATGGTTTAAGTGGACTAGTTATAGCTAGCTCCGAGTTTTCATATCCTTTCCATTAGTTTGCATTTAGTTTACTCGAGGACGAGTAAAGGTTCGGTTTGGGGAAATTTGATACGTGCAATTTATATAAACTTTTTAGCCTATTATTGCACGCATTTCTATGCCTTTTTGTATCGCTTTGTATTGCAAAATGCCCCGAATTGGCCACTTTGGTTTGTTTTGTCTTAATTGTAGATATGGACCCAAAAGTAGTGGAATCGCATCTTATTCGTCCCATTTAGCATGTATTGTAAGGAGACGGAGATTTAAAGCGGAAGTCATACTTCAGGATGCGTAGGGGAAGGTTTTATGAAGCTGACCAGACGAGTTGAAGGCTTATCTCAGTGGAAAGTACTCGATCGAGATGTTCTGGAATCCGATCGAGTGTTTTGGCAGAAGTTGAAGGTCGATCGAGTGATTTATATACTCGATCAAAAAGTGCTTTTATGGGAATACTCGATCGAGAAGCCTTAAGTGCTCGATCGAACAACTATGCTGGAGAAGTCCTCGATCGAGTGGTCTGAAATGACTCGATCGAGTAGTTTGCTAGATTACACGGGTTATCTAAATCCGTGTTAGGTTTATCTTGTTAATAATTTCGCTCTCCTATATAAGGAAGTGATTATTAGGTCTAAAACATCTCTGGACTCTTAATTACTCATACTCTTAATTACGTGTTATTAAACACTGCTTTACTCTAATTACTGCTGAACTTTTCTCTGCCTCTTTTCTCTCCGGATTCGAATTCTGTAATCTTTCCTCTCTCTTTAATCTTAATTCTTGTTTTATCTCATTCATTGCTCTTTTATTAGTTTATGCCCTATTATCATTCCGTTATTATGTCTTTTGTTAGTATGCTTATTGTTATTATTGTTGATTGCATTAAAAACATGAGTAGCTAATCTCCTTATGTTAGGATTAGGGGATCCATGGTAGTGTTGAGACGACGTAGTAAATAGACTAGATGATTTACCTGTGAGAATCTGTGACCATAACAATATAACTGTAACATATTTAGTTGAGTGCACGCTTCTAAATAACATTAATTCGGTTAACTTTGTTCCTGGATCGGAAGATTGGAATAAACATACCTGCTATAAACAGTAGACTACCCTAATGAGGACGGAAGTTAAGTTAGTGGAAATCTAGGGTGGATAGCGGACCGGAAGGACCTTTCCCTTGCCCTTCTCACAGTAGATTGTCTAGGCTATTGATGATTGAGTCGATAAACTGCCATGGTGAACCGAAATCCTGATATACCTCTTTTATCTGATCACTTAACTTTATTTTCCTACTTTATTGCTCTTATCTTTACTGCTCTTGCCCTTAATCTCTAGTAGTTTACAAAACAAAATACAAACCCCCATTTGGGACTTAGATAGACGGACTTACAGATAGATATCTTGCCTCCCTGTGGAGATCGACCCTACTTATCACTAGCTTCTGTTAGTTATATTTAGGTATTTATTTTTGGTACATAACGACCGTATCAGTGTCGGTGGGTGAATGGCTGATTGTGGTCATGGTTCGGTGATTGATGTCCGGTGGTTTGGTGATTGTGGTGGTGGTGATATGATGAGGGGGGAGGGTGTGAGTGAGGGGCCATTAACTGGAAAAAAAAATGGAGGTAAGTTAACTGGTTAAACAAGTAACTGGTTACTTAGATTGTTATGAGAAGAGGTAGGTAATAGTATGGTTTATTATGAGTTAAAATAAGGTTTGGATTATTATGAGAAGGCGACCAATAGTTTGGATTATTCTTATGAATTAACCCTATATTTTAATATATTTTCTCTCGTCATTTATTAAACGATTATTTTTATAAAACAATTTTAACTATTATATCGTCACACGATATAATTGGGATCATTCATAAGGAATGGAAGTCCATTTCTTTGCAAGAAAATGAGAGGATCCTCATCCGATAATGGGTGCCACGCTGACACTGCCACATGCATAACCTGAACTTTTATTCATATTTAGGGGGGTTTGGTTTGAGAAAGGGAAAGGGAAAGGGAAAGAGAATGGGATAAATAAAGGGAAACTATTACAGTACAACAGTTCTGGTACTGTAATTCAACAATTGAACACAACGGAGCCAAGCTCAACCTTGTAAACTATTGAAGAATTAGAGAGAATTATAGAGAAATGAGTAAAGATGTAAAAATGAGAAATGTAAACTTGATGTTATGATTGAATGAATGAGTTTGTTAACTTACTTGCCAGCTAATGACAACTAACAAATTGCCAGCTCATTGACAACTAACAACTTCTATCTGACTTTAACCAACTCAAAGGTTGTTACAACTAATTTCCTAACAAAATTGCTACGCTACATCTTACTTCCACCCATAAAAAATGGCCTGTCCTCAAGTCAATTATTATCTCCAGGAATGATAAAGCCAGGATATTTTGCTTCAAATGCCAAAGCAGGCTCCCATGCAGCTTTAAATTCTGCAAAGCCTTCCCATTGAATCAAGTACTGGACTTAAGCCTTATTTTGGAATTTAAAAGTCCTTCTATCCAAGATTGCAGCTGATTGCAATGTCTGATTAGCTGATTGTCCTTTTAGCCAGTTAGGAAAATGGATGGCAAGGGACAGTGTACCCACGAACTTCTTTAACTGTGATACATGAAAAAGATCATGTATTTGAGCAGTAGTAAGTAGTTTGAGCTTGTAAACAACCTGTCTAATTCTTGCCTCTACTTGAAAGGGTCCTGAATATTTATGAGCTAGCTTTTGATTAGCCCTTAGTTGTACAGAGATTTGCCTATAAGGTTGAAGTTTGAGCCACACCCAATCTCCCATAGCAAATTCCCTATCTGTCCCGTGCCCATCTACCAACGGCTTAATTCTAGTTTGTGCTTTCACTAAGTGCTGCTTAATTAATGAAATCATTTGCTCCCACTTCTGCAATGATCTATCAATTGGATCAACTTCTGATTCACCTGGTAAGTAAGGCAGGTGTAATGGTGGAGGCTGATCGTAGACAACCTCATATGGAGTATGGCCAGCAGTAGTACAGAAATGAGTGTTGAACCACCATTTAGCCAATGGCAACCATAAACTCCATTCCTTAAGTTGATCCCCACATATACATCTTAAGTATGCTTCCAAGCACCTATTCACCTCTGTTTACCCATCTGTTTGGGGGTGATATGCTGAAGAGATTTTGAATTCAGCGTCATGCAAAGAAAATAATCCCTGCCAGAATTGACTAAGGAACACTGAATCTCTGTTACTCACAATGCTTCTAGGCCAACCATGTAGCTTGAATATGTTGTCTAGATATATCTGAGCCTCTTATACTGCTGTAAAAGGGTGAGCTAGTGGCACAAAATGAGCACTTTTGCTTAATCTACCACCACAAATATGACATCCTTCCCATTAGATTTAGAAAGTCCAATAATAAAATCCATGGAAATGACCACCCATACGTCTTCTGTAATTGGAAGTGGCTGCAGCAATCTCGGGTATGTCGCACAATCAGCTTTGGTAGCCTGACAAATTGTGCAATTCCTCACAAACCTTGCCACCTCTTTTGTCATTCCTTCCTAATAAAACAATGCTTTTAATCTTTTTAGAGTGCTCGACCAGAATGTCATGCCTCTCCTGTATCATAAAGCCATTGTAATAGCTACCTTCTTAATTGTGTATTATCCCCAACAACAATTTTCCCTTTTCTTTTAAGAAAAACCATCTTAAAATGAATAATGGTTTACAACATGTTGTTATTTGATTTTCTGAATAATGGCTGAAAGGTAATCATCTGTTGAATACCTATGTGTGATGAGTTGCTTAAGATCAGATAATACTACAAAAATAGCCATTAGCAATATTTCTGACCCTTGAACCCTTGACAAAGCATCTGCAGCCAAATTCTCTTTTATACTCCTATATTATATCTCATAATCAAATCCCATCAATTTGGACAACCAAAATTGCTGGAAAGGAGTTGTGATTTTCTGCTGTAATAACCAAGGCTCTTTTGGCCAGTTCTGATAAGGAAGTGTTGTCTAGACAAGTATTGTTCCCTTTTTTATAATGCAAATACAATTGCTAACAATTCTTTTTCATACACAGATAACTTTTGCCATTTAGGCCCCAATGCCCTACTAATATAGGCTAATGGATGATATTCTTGCATGAGAACTGCCTTTATTCCATCATTTAAAGCATCCGTCACCATTGTGAATTGTTTAGATAAATTAGGTACTGCAACTAGTGGAGCAGTAGACAATGGTACTTTTAATCTTTTAAATGAAGAATGAGCTTCTTCATTACAAAGAAATGCTCGTTTCTTCAAGAGATGGTGAGAGGCCTGCTTATCACAACATATGATTATTTAACAAGCTTCTTGTAATACCCTGCCAGCCCTAAAAAACTCCTGAACTCCTTGACTGATGCAAGCATTGACCATTCTGCAACAGCCTGAATCTTCTTTGGATTTGTCTCAACCCCATTCCCAGAGATAAAGTGACCCAAATACTCCACTTTCTTCATAGAAAAGGAACATTTTGATGCTTTGGCTAACATATTATAATACTGCATTAGTCGAAAAACTTCCTCCAAATGTTTCTAATACTCTTCTGGTGAACTACTATACACTAGTATATCACCAAAGAATACTAGCACGCATTCCCTTAGTAGCTTCTTAAAAACAGAATTCATCCATCCTTGAAAGGAGGCATGTGCATTTGTGAGGCCAAAGGGCATCACTAAAAATTCATAATGGCCCTCATGAGTTTTAAGGGATGTTTTATAAATATCTTCTATGTTCATTCTGAGTTGGTGATAGCCTGCCCTTATATTTGTGGACATAGCCACCCGCGCTGCGCGGACCCGCGCGTTGGTTTCGAGGCGGCGGCGCTACTCCCACGGAACTCCGGCGTGAGGCCAAAGCACGTCATGGGCCGTTACCGATTTGAAAGGCATTGAAACCGGTGAAAGGTTTGACAAGCTTGCATTCTATGTCTAGAATGACTCTCGCGATTCTAATGAACATGAATGTTCACAGAGATATTGAGTAAGGGGTGAGGGTACATATTAGGAAGCTCTTTATTTGAACATCTAATCCTGCCCGCCTCGATAGCGGCCTCTACTAATGATCAGGGACGTTATTTATACTTGATATATTGTTAATTGTCTGCATGCAATGCAACATCCATGGATTTATCCTAGCATGTGAAATTAGACTATGTCGCTGGACAAACAATTTAGCACTCAATTGGATCGAAGTTGGAATTAGGTTCGTTACATGTGAATATGCCAAGCACGTAAATCATACAAGATAAACATGAAAAGACGATAAATTACATGATATGAATTACAATGGATTAATTTAAATTTACGCCATAAATATGCTCAAAGGGAAGGATTTGAAAATAAATTAAAAGAAAAAAATTAAAAGAAATTAAATTTGAAAATATGTCGAATTAAGAGTGATAATACGAATAATAGTCGATTAGAAGCCTAATTAGAAGCCTACGTCAAAACGAGAACGATTTCAGAGGCAGAAGCTAGCCTAGAACAGGCGTTGCAACTGGTGCGTCCTCTGGAAGAGGCGTCACCTGTTGCGGTTGTTCTAGGGCTGGATTTTGACTGTGAAAGTCAGACCCGCGGGTTAGTTATTATTCATTGGTTGTTTTACATTGATTATTGATATACAACTCGAATAAAAGTGATTTAGTCAGATTATATATGTCAACAAGTCAGATTATGGATATTAAAACGAATTATCACGGCGATTACAAAGATACGATATCGGAATTGATTTTATATACACAACTCGAATTAAAGATGGTTAAAACACGAACAAAATAGAACGAAATCTGAGAAATTAAAGAAAAACATGTACAAAAGACGAATTCTAGGGACTTGATATGGATAAATCGAGTCTCTTAAATCCGGTTTGAATTCATGACGAAAACCCGCAAATATCGATTATAAGCGATTTAAGTCGGAAAATTATTGAAAAGGATTTACAAAAACTAATTTGAAAATTGTTAGACGAAGTAAGATGAAGAAAACGAAAGAAAGAAAAAAAAAAAAGAACAGAAACCCGAGGAAGAAGAAGAAGTGCAGCAACTGAAAGCAGCCAATGGAAGAGGCGCATCAGATGCTGTGGCCTTTCCAGAAGGCGCATCAGTTGATGCGATTCTTCCCCACCTCGTTACTCTGCTGTTTCCGTCAAAAGGGTTTTAAAAGATGATTTTAAAAGACGGTTTGAACATACTTATGATATAAATTCTTACATATTATATACAGAAAATTAAAATAAATAAAATTGGGATTTTACACCCTCAAACTTACATGTTTGACGAAACGAGATTGACTAAGTTGTCGTTAGGGATTGCTCGACTCGATGTATGAATGAAAGTGTGTTATGTTCTTTAACCTCTAATTAGACTCCTCTAATTAGTTTCTAAATTACACCAATTTAGAATAATAGATCTAGTTGCATGCAATATGTAAATAAATGAAATAAGGAGAAAAATGGTTTTTACCCTTACAAAATGGTGGACCGATTTATTTGGGCACAAGGTAGGACACCTTCCTAACCGTGTTCTTGAGCTTAATCACTTTAGGATGATCCTCCAAAACCCAAAGTTCCAAATTAGAAACTCTCCTCTTAGTTGCACCCAAGACTTACCCTTAACACTAATAATATTATTAACTAGACAATATTCCTAATAACCTTAAATTTATTCTAATAATATTATTATTACTACACTAGTAATATTTTGTGATATTAGAATTTTTTTAGAACAAATTCAAGCATAAAACTTATTTTATGTTAGAGAGGTTTTGAGATATAAGCACAAAGATAAGAATGAAAAATGAGAACATCATCACATGATAAAGGGGAGGGGGTGCCGGTTTCATGGTCCATGGGGAAGGGATAATGCTTTTCCTTTTTGCTTTTTGTCTTACCCAAATAATAGGCTAGGTTTAGGTGTAGGTCAAGTGTGATGATTATGCTTTTCCATATAAAATAATCAACCACATACACCCTAAAACTACCTACTAAAACCGGCTCCCACACTTAAAATAGACTCCATTTTATTTTTTGTAATTTGTCATTTGTAATATGTTGTGACATATGACATGTAACATGTCATTAGTAATATAAATGCATATTTAACTAATTAAATATCATTATATATTAAATAAATTATATTTAACAAATTAACAAGTAATTCACAATTACATGTATATAAAATGGGTCACATTAAGTCTAGTTAATATAATCTACAATATTTTGCAATTATGATTAAGAAATTGTTCTTATCTCAAATGTTTCATAAACATTAATCAATTTTAGTAATATAACATTTTAATTACGAAATGGAATCTTATTTAATCACATTACAATAAGATATATAACTCTCACTCATTGATAAAATTTTGTTCACTTTAAGGAATTAATTAATCTGTATCGACATACAATTAATTAACTTATCAGTTAAGAGAATTATCTTATAGGTGTGACCTTAAGGGATCAACTGATCACCACCGTCGAACGACAGTAACGTCAAACTCTAGTCAGCCAATCGTTACCGATTAATGTTGATTAGTTGACAATATATTGAATCATCCCTTGTGTATTCTTTTATATGAGATTTAAATATGTGATCGCACTATTGTTGAGGACACATACTCCAACAATCTCCCACTTGTCCGAGACAAGTGTGCGTCACCAATTCTCTTGTCCTTTTACTATCTCCCACTCAATGTAATTTGTCTTGCAGGTCGTACTTGCATGTGATCATATCTAAAGTGGTTTCTTCGATCTGGAGAGTAACTGTTTAACCAGAATTATCTGCCGTAGATACCTTCCGAGCGTGGCCACGCATTTCCAGTTTACTACTCCTCAAGTGGCCCTGAGATTTGGATAACCCTGACAAGGGGTGGACAATTCCTATCGCACTATTCCCTTCGAATAGCCACAGCTCATTATGACCTAAAATATGCCCATTTGCACTCCATATTCGGAAGTCGTGGAGCAAAAATCAAAGTCAATCAAAAACTATGCCACATTGGGCGAACAGTCTCTAGTCAAAGAATCAACTCAAAAAGAATACTATAGTAGCTCTCGCCACGACCATGCTATATAAAAATTGCCAGAACTCTATAAGCGGTCAATGCCCGACAGAGTGTCCCATACAGGCTGCCTATGTGATCGACTAGTTATCTCTTACGACTCTATGGCACTTGAACTTGCCATCAATCGACTCACACTCTAGTCACTTGGAGACGTCACCTCATATAAGTGACTAGGGGCCAATACTATGTTAATCCAGTTCACTTTAATAGGGTTCAACGTTGTCCTTACAACCTATTTGGATATAACAAAGTAAAAGAGTTTAAAATAAAACTCAAACGATGAATGTATTATCACATATGTAAAATTAATACAATATCAATTACTACATAATCTATAATCCATAATTAATTTGTATATAATTGTACATTTCAATTCAATTGAAATGATATGACTTATCATGTTAAGCCTATGAGAAGGCCTTGGTCAACAAGTTTTAGCAACATCTTGCACCTTACTTAACCTAATTATATACTATTTCCCTTCATTATCTATAATCTTGTATTATAAAATCTTTTGAGTACGTGTCTAGATTCAATCTAGACATAGCCTCTCTTGCCTTATGATAACTCCCACTGTCCTTACAGTGTTTGAGATTCATCCTTCTTGCATATCTCATAGATGCAAGTGTACTCAAGGGATCAACTGATCACCAGCGTCAAACGACAGTAACGTCAAAGTCTAGCGAGCCAATCATTACCAATAAATGATGATCAGTTGACAATATAATTTCCGTTGTATATTACTCAGATTTTACTCCTAAAAAATTATAGCCAAGATGGTTCTCCAACCATCCTTATGTGTTTAGAATATGGTTTTTGTGTAACTTATTGCACATAAATCCAATAATTATTTCTAAACACTTATCCTCTCGTATATATCACTTATAGATTCGGATATTAAAGATGCTTTGCATCTCTTCCTAGTCTCCCAATCCCTCCTTCACGGAGGAGAGCATTGGTCCATAATTCTTAATGAATAATATGTTATCTGCATATGAGACATAGAAGACATATCATTAGTGCTTCTTGAGTACTAATGGTTAGACTATATGGCTATATATTGACTTTCATAAAGATTCGATTTTAATTTCTCGTCATACTTTAAGTATACGAAGTATACGAAGTATAAGAATAGTGATACATCTTAGCATAATGAATTAATCCAGCAGCGAAAGCAAATGGATTCAATTTCTACATGTTCAATACTTTTGAACTTGTCAAGATTCTTATTAACATAAGAATATTAACTTTATGCTAATATCCATCGAACTGGATATCTTATAGATGTATTAGTCTTCTCCTAAGTCTTTCATCACTCATAGTGATCAATATGTCATTCAAATATAAGACTAATAATACCACCCTACTTCCACTAAACTTCATGTATAAACAATTCGAGAAAGGTTTATCACATGATTAAAACATACCATTCAAATCCTTGACGTCTACTTAAGATTTCTTCTTAAGTTCGTATCCTACCTTAGGATAGTTGCGATTTACAAAACTCATGCAAGATGATTTTAAAATCCAACAGTCAAATAATATTATGAAATCCGAATTTAACGAAGCGTTGTATTCGGTGCAAACCAGTTACCACTAATCAACCAAGTTATGGAAACATCTTAATGTTTATGTTCAGTTCGGACTTTTGCGGAGTTGAAACTTGATAAAGCATCTTAATAAGTTACAGGTTTGTCACTTCCAAAACATAACATGACTCCTGTCCACTTAGGTTTCGAACCAATATTTACTGATTTTGACCAAGAAAGACCACTTTCCTACGTCTTATCTTCAGTTTGTGGCTCTTGAACATTTTCTCCCACTCTGTCTTTAAGAAATAATCCTCTTTTTTTCAATAGACAACATCACGAGCCACAAACCCTTTGTTCTCGTGATCATGTAGGAAGAGAGAGCACATGTTTATTATCGAAACAAGCTACAATTTAGGTACCATGCCTAACCATATCTCATATGAAAAGTAGATGATTGCTTTAACCATGTTTTGTTTTAGTGGAAAATTTAAATGCCAGACAAATTTTATAACAGAAACTACCTCCAACTATATTGTAAAGATTCAATCATATCATAATGAAAGTGAACTTGTGATACCATATCACACTCTTTTTGGTGCAAATAAAAGTCTTCACTTTATTGTTCCCCACATTAACAAAGTACTAATACTTTGGTTTTATAATCTTTAGGTTTTGATACTTTTAAAAATTCATTGAACTTATTCAAAGAATTTATCTTCTTACCTCATTAAGTGGATACCAAGTATCTACTTAGTTCGTTGGTAAAAGAGATGAAGAAGTAATAACCTTTTCTGATTGAAATTGTATTCGACCATACACTTCAAAGTGTAAATAAGGCGAATATCTTGCTCTATTCATAATCCTTTTCAAGGAAAAGTCATGAATTATCTTGATTTGAATACAAGATTCGCACACACCAAAAGATTCCCAATCAAATGGTTTGGGAGACTAGTCAAAACTAGTTTCTAAATGTGATTTTCAATCGAGAATTGAGAAATGATTGGGTCACCAACTTGAGTCTTGTATATGTGACATTTATTTCTAGTTTGAATATAATTACCTTGATTTGCATGGTCTTACCATAAACTTAATCGTGGTATGTAAGGGCACAACGCTTGTTTTAATTGCATAATAGAGAAACCCTTTGCGTTTAATATAAAAACTTGAATTATATTCTTATTTAGACTTATTGTACATCATAACAATTATTGAGTTACATTTCTAAACACAAAACTAAAATGAGTACACTACAACATTCTTGCTAGTCGTCACACGATAATGCCAAAAATTATGATGAAATCCACAAATTTGTTTCAAATACTCATGATGTGGTAATTAGCAAGAATGCAATGTCAATGTCATAGATATTCAAGAACGAATATGTTGGAGTCACACGACCAACTTCCTTGATCTTTACTTAATTGGGGTTCGTATCTATTTTAGTATCTAACACTTTCTCTTTTGAGCCTAGTTCTATCCTTAACAATTAAGATAGGTACTTACTTCTTATCGCTCCCACTGACTTCAAGAATTTCTACTTGATGAAGACTTATCTTCATATTAATTCCTAGTTAATCCTTCACAAGGGTTAACTCTATTGTGGTATTTGGTTAATCAAAATTTCTAACAAATCAATTAACCAATTTAACATTGTCATGTTCTTAATTAATTAAGTGCTTGATGACAAGTGTTTAGGTTGAGCAATAAGACTTTTGAACCGTGGATGCATAGAAGATATTATCAAAACATATTTTCACTAATCATTACCTCTTTTCATACTTCTTCACATGAAATCATACATAGGTATGTAAGGAATTTAAGATGCTAATCTTATATAACATATGACAATTCCTATGGAGTTCTAAGAAATAGAACGATTCCTATGGAGCTAGTCCATGCCTTATTTAAACGGTTCAATTGAGGCCTTTAGAAAAGAGATTCTATTTGTCTTTAGCTATAGTGATTTAATGGAGACATAAGTTAGAAACGAAATGACATCGTATACGTCTAGGAGCAAAGATATAGAACAAATTTAAATAACGAAATAGTGGGAAAACAAACATTCATCGTAATATATGAAAAATTTTAGCAAGTTTTAGCATTTATATAATGACCTACACCCAATTATATAAACGATTCCAAGACCCAAATTCATACTAGCTCGATTGTGGGACAACGGTCCCTCTACAACCTTTACTAATACAATTTGGTGGGTTAACCCATTTAACCGATTCTACACTTAGAACTCTCGGTCGATGAAATTACATTAAGTTCATCTTTAGCCCGAACCTATTGGGACAACGGTCCCTCTAATACTTTCGTTGAGATCAACCAAATTTCGAAATGTAATAACATCTTATTACCCCACTTAACCAACGTTAAAAGAAAGCACCCCGGTATAATATTTCAATACCGTGTTGTACCCCTAATGAAATTGGGATTCATGAGTTCCTACTATCTGATAAAGCTAAGTCTCAATTTTTAGAAATGTGAAGGTCTTGTCAAATTATTATCTATCTCTTTTAAGTGAACAAAATTAGTGATCTATCGATAATTATAATTTATAAGGTCGATGATTCGATATAAAAGATATGCATGAAATGTTATGGTAATTTGGCATGCATGCAAAAATATAAAATAGAACATGTAAAGAAAACCAATTTTCTAGTATGGAATTTCCTAAAATAGAAAATCCAATAATCTATTACATATTCGGAAACCAACTCCTTTGTTCCCTTGAACTTTATGTGACACGCCTTCCAAGGATAACACCGTCTTGATTTGAACTCCTTTCCAAATGGCTCAGTCTTTAGGAAACTCAGGAATTACAATAATAATAATAAAATACATACCTATTCCTATTATACATTTGTAATAAAAAATTAAATCTATTAAATTACAAAACGATGATGCGAGATCACAATAAAATTATAACCGATCGATATTCCCTTATATTACGGGTAATACCGATTAAAAACTAAGGCCATACTAAGACAAATTACATGATACAAAATTAAATAAATTTAAATGACATACATCTATAAAAATATGCAGCATTATATATGTATTCAACATGCAAAAATCAATGTGCCAAATCGCCTTACTAGATTATATCGTATATCGTTTTGGTTTTATGGAAATGCGTGACTTTAAACTTATTAAAATCACAAAATAATACTTAAATCTAATTTAAGCCCAAGTTAATTACCCTAACTGTCTTAAGACTCAAATATTAGTCCACACTAAGATTTGACAATAATCTAACTTGGTTTTGTGGGAATTATCGGTATACTTCCTTTTAATTATAAGGATTATAACGAAATTATTATTATGAATACGAGTCATAAAAGAAATTAAATAAACAAAATAGTAGAGGATTAATAATCAACCTTTGGTCCTTGCAAATTCGGCCTAAGAACAATATCAAAACGATATTCGCCTAATCGTTGCACCCAAAATGATATGAGAAATGCCCTTTTGTTCTTGCTAGAATCGATCCCCAAATTCACTAATTAATTTATGGTTTTTTGTGTGATTTTTGATGAGAGAATAATTAGGTCAAATTAGGCTAAAAGAGTTGTAGAAATGATCTCCCTCTCTCCCTATTATAACCGAAAATAAGGAGAGGAATAAAGGAAGATATTTCTTCCTCTTTTTCGGTTTATTTGACCGAGTGACTCCTAAAATAAGGAGAGAAAAATCTCCTTATTTTTGGTAGTTATTCTAATGTATATATTGTGTATTAATTATAAACTGTCTTTTATTTTATTCCGTATTAATAAGTCTACACACAACAGCTTGCAGTCGAATTATTAATGCCGGTCTGTAATAATTTATTATGACAATATCGTATAATATATACTTTAACTATAAATATCGCATATTTATAATTAGCTAATTAAATATAACTGATTATGTTTAATTATGAATTAACAACTTAATTCGTACAAGCTAACATTATATACATTATTTAAATATAACATATTATATTCAATTTACGAATTGACAGTTAATTCGTCTCAGCTAATATTATTTAATTAGATTAAATAATCGTCTCATCAACACATTGACTAACTGTTTAGTCAAATACATGGACTAACCTTTTAGTCATATAAGGCATCAATGTGCTTACATTTCCATAATCACATCTCTTAAACACATCCTTTAGGTGTGACATTTAGGGACCAATTGATCACCGCCATCAGTATGATAATAACGTTAAACTTGTTGGAATATGTGTCCTCCGACAATAATGCGATCACAACTGTTGACCATGATGATCACATGTTTAAGTCTCATTATAAAGAATACAATTGGGAAGTAATATTTTACTGTCAACTGGTCCACACATATCGGTAATGATTGACTGGCTAGAGTTTGACATTACTGTCGTGCGACGGTGGTGATCAATTGATCCCCTAGGTCATACCTAAAGGGCAACACTTTTAATTGATCAATTAATTGATCGTATGGCGTTACGAGTCAATTAATTTATTTAAAATTGACGGACGATTTTGGAAGTAATATTTACGTATCTCATTGAAATTTGATTAAATGAGATACGGTCTGAGCAATCGAATTGTATCATTACTCAGATGAAATTATTGTTTAAGGAAACAATTGAATTTGAATGAATTATTATAAATACAATTTATTGTGATTTATAATTGGTAAAATATTTTGGTACTAGTAATTGCGAATTACTGAGTCGATTTTTGTATATGACGTATTTTATTAATACGTTGATTTTTAATATGTTAAAAATACATAACAAATTTATGTAACATATGACATGTGACATAAGACAAATTGACATTTTGACAAAGATAATATGGAGTCCATATTATCTATGAGTACCGAAATTAAGGGAGAATTAGGATAATATTGTGTTTATTATTTGAGTGGTAAACATGATGATTACCTTAATTGACTAGCCATGCATACCTAGTGTCCATTGTGAAGAGCAACTAGAGCATGCATTGGCTCCCTCTACCCCTCCTCTTCCACCCGGTTTTTGGAGAGGAAAAACCACGTTGGTTTTTCCTTTTATTTTACCTATTATACATAAAAATGTAATTGTTGCATTTTTTTTCATTCATTCATTCATCATAAAAATATTTTAGAGAGATAAAATATTTTTCTTCTTTCTCTCCTTTCTCCTAACCGGTTTTAGGAGATGAAACCAAATTATTTTGGGTCAATTTTTCCTACAAAATTAATATTGTCTAGTATACATAATATTAATTTTATTAAGAGTGTGCCTTGGGTATTAAGCTTTGGGAGAGATCCTATACTTGGATCTTAGTTCTTCCATCAAGGAAAGCACAAGAACAAGAGAGAAGGAGATCTCTCTTGTGCCCTAATAAACCGAAAATCCAATGTAAGATAAAGATTTCTTCTTTATTTTGTTTATAGTTTGCATGCATAGGATCACCAATTAATTTTATGATTAAATTAACTTAAAACATATATGAATATGTTGAGTATATAGATCTACTTTTCCTTCAATCGGTATCAAGAGCCTTGGTTGTTTGCATGCAAATCGGTTAAAAGTTTTTCCGAGTTATACGATTAACATATAAAACTTGTTAAATTTGTGTTATTATGATATATCATGAAAATCATTATGCATGTTAAAATTTCTGGTCCTAAAATGTTTTTAGGATATTTTGGTTAATTTATGGATTTTTATTGTTCATATTATATAATAATGGCATTAAATTATGATTTTATGAATAAAATGTCATTTTCGGACTAAAATTAGCTAAACCTCGAATTTTTCAGTGATTTTTGGATATGTTGTCACATATATTATTTTGAGATGACCTGTAAATGTTCATAATTTTTGGACTTCTTATGCTCGAAAAATGGATTTTTCATTATTAAAATCGGATTTAGATGAAAAATAGGTTAATATGAGATAAATTTTGAATCTGGTCATATAAATTTAGTATGTTGTCACATGCAATTTTATAAGATGTGTGTAAAATAATAGGCTATATTGAAGTCTTTATGCATGATTTATGATTTTTTGAAGAAAAATAGAATAAATAGTGACTTAATTAGTGAAATATTAATAAAACATACTCTATCACTAAGGAAAAACATCATATGTTTCATTTTATTATCTTTTTCAGATCTAAAATTGAAAAGTTGTTGGATATAATTTTTATCATGTTTTTTTGATTATTTTTGTTAAAACCGATAAACCGCAACATTGTTTTTCCGGATAAATTTTGAAATTTTTAACCTAAGTTTTTTGAACATTATGAGTGTCATGGTATTTTTCCAGAATGTTCATGAGTTTAAATTTCAAATTTCAAATTTATTTGAAATTTTGTGATTTATTTGAAGTTTATAGCTTTTTATTATAATTTTAAGTCCATTAATGAACAAATTTTAGAAATATGAGTTAATTGTGGTCAAATTATTAGTGAAGACTAAATTTTGAGTCCTAAGAGGTTAGGGTAATTAACTTATGCATAAATATGAATTTATGTAATTTTGGTGATTATAAAATGTTGAATCACGCAAATCCGTAAAAACCGAGTAATATACGATATTGGCTATTTAAAGGCGATTTAGCATAAAATTGGGCATGTTCATACATATTATAATGCTGTATTTTCTTTATGATTGTCATAATTTTATTTTATATAATTTTGAATTATGTAATTTTTACTTAGTATGGCCTTAGTTTTTAATTGGTATTACCCGAAATGTATGGGAATATCGATTCGGTTGTAATTTTATTGTGATCTCGTATCACCGTCTTGTAATTTAATAGATTTATTTTATTATAGTTACAAATGTATAATAGGAAATTATGTAATTTATTATGTAATTTTATTTATTCCGGAGTTCCCAAAGACGGATTTCTTCAAGATGGCGATACATAAAGACGGTGTTACCTCGAGATGCGTGCCACAACCGAAGTTCAAGGGACCAATGGAGTTGGTTTCCGAATATGTAATAGTTAAATAGTTTTCTATTTTAGGAAGGCCATACTAGGATTTTTTTTATGCTTTGCATTTTATTTATATGTCGCATGCATCGCTAAATCGCCATAACTAAAACATGCATCATCATCTTATCGAGTTAATCGACCGTGTCAAATACAATTATCTTAGTTCACCGCTTTAGTTCACTTAAAACGTGATAGATAATAAATTGACATGACTTCTCGCTAAAACAAATCAATTGAGACATAGCCTTACCAAATAGTAGAAACCATGAAAACCTATTTTGTGAGGGAGTGCACTCGGCCCTACCGGGGTACAAACCTTGTTACGTAGGGGAAGTGGGTGATAAATGTCTATCCACCGAATTTATATTAATAATGGGTATTTCGGCACACCGTGCCCTAAGTTGATATGGGTTTGGATTATGGACACATTTATTCGAAATTTGGGTTGTACTCAACGAAAGTATTCACGACGATTTCCGGATGTGTTTCGGGCTAAAGATAAATATTAATGTAAATTTTATCGACCAAGAGTTCTAAAAGTAGAATCGATTAAAAGGTTAATCCACCGAGTTATGTTAACAAAGGGTATTTCGGCACACCGTGCCCTAAGTTAGTATGAATTTAGGTCTTGGAATCATTTATCTAAGTTGGGTAGAGGTCACTAGATAAATGCAATAAAACTTGTTTAAATTAGTTTTCACGAGTATTATTATTAAAACGACATTTGTTTTACTCCTTCTATTTTGTTTTGTAGACCACTTCTTTTCTCATAACAAATGGCAACACCAACCCCTAACGCCACGCCTCTCGCTAATTCATCATGGCTCCGATCCTTCATGGATCGATGTAAACTTGAAAAGAATGGGTCAAATTTCTCCGATTGGGATGCCCAACTCAAACTAGCCGCCCAAGGTGACGACGAGCTTCGTTACCTAACCGAGGCCTCTCCACCCGAACCTACTACTAGGTCGACCGCCGCCACTAGGGAAGCATATGAGGCTTACCATAAGGAGTCCGCCGTAATGAAAAACGTCTTGATATTTGCGATGGAGGCGGATCTCCAAAGGAGAGCCTTTAAAATGGGCACCGCTAATGAGATTTACTCCAAGCTTGTGACAATGTTTTCACAAACTCTGCGGATCGTCCAATATGAGGCGGCCGCGGCATTCTTTGATCTCGACTTCAAAGAGGGCCAAAAGGTTAGCCCTCATGTGCTCAAACTTATGGAGCTAGTCGAGACCTTGAAGATTCAAAAGGTTGAAATCCCCAAAGAACTCATTGTAGATAGGATTCTACACTCCTTATCCAAAGTCAAAGCGTATGTTCAATTCCGGGTGAATTTTAACATGCAAGACAAGGATGTGTCCCTTGAAGAATTGCACAAGTTACTTGTGCAAGCCGAAAGGGACATGGGGTTAAATGTGAACCCACCAAAGGATGTGCTGAACATAAGCACTAAGAGCAAGGCGAAGTTAAAGAAGAATGGGAGGAAGGGTAAGAAACAAGCTCCCACTTTCACCAAAGCTAAGGCTAATGATGCTAGCACGTCAAAAATAAAAAAGGGTCCTCTTGGTAAATGCCATTATTGTAATGGTGTTGGACATTGGAAAAGAAATTGTTCCAAATACCTTGGTGATATTAAGGCTGGAAAGATTACTCCAGTAGGTAAATGACTATCCTTTCTTTTATGTTTCTAATTCAACTATGGTATTGTGATACAAATTTGTGATAATGTATCTCCCTTTTTATTGTAAATAGGGCCTCCACCAAGCAAAGACAAGGGAAAAGAAAAGAAAGCTTGAGAAACAAATCAAGAAGCTAGGAATAGCTTTCATGGAGCTTTGCTTTTTATTGTCTTATTTTAATCATGTTTTGGATTTTTAGAACCTTTAAGATTCCGTGTTCGACATGGAAAGGTATTTTGGATAATTTGTTGTATTTTGGATAATGGTGGCTTGGTTTGCAACCCAAGTCACCCGTTTTATCATTTTATCCTTTAATCTAAAATTCGTATTTAAATGCTTGCTCTTAGAAACATATGTTTATTCACTTAAAGTGATCTAATAGACAACTATAATGACGGGATTCATTATATGTCCACATGCTTAAGGCTTGTGTATGATCATTTATAAAGTGATTTTGAGTCTATGAACTCTCTTAAAGGAATGTCAATCACCAAGTACACTTACGAAATCTAAAACTATGAGATAGTTCTCCTTATACTTCAACATCATTATTTGTGTCTCATATGCTATCTTTGAATCTCTAGTGTATTTATTCTAAAGATAGAGTGGGAGAAAAATGAGGACACAACTCACACCAAGATAAGTTTGTGTACTTGTGTAAATGAGATCTACGCAAGAGAGAATGATTTGAATGAAGGTATATCTATTTATATAGTATACCCAATAGATGAGATCTATGGTCTCAAGTAAGTTCTATATGACTAAAGAGACCAAGTGAAGTAATCATAAGAGTATGTTATCAAGATAACTACACGAGAAGACCAAAAGAAAGTTTTGGAACAAAATGACTAATATAAAGTCTTAATAAGAGTTTTGACTAGTTTATGAAAAATTTTGACCAATAGTTTCAAGCTTGAGATTTACTTAAGAGCCTAAATGAATCAAAGTAACATCCTAGAAAATAAACAAGATTTATGACTAGAGGTTGCAAGGATTGATATACCGATATCTTCAATAGCCAAGTTTTAACCACGCAGATGTCATTACTTAACCTCATTATGAAATGGTTAAACCTCCTTCCGAAAGGGTATTTCGAAGGACGTGTTCTAGATATTATTTATATTTGAATAATGACATTGCTACACATCATTATGACATGTGTGAGTTAGAGATTAAAATCTCTTTTAATAAGGTTAAGATGAGACCACTTCAAAATAGGTATTTTGAATGGATATGATGGGAACATATATGGTTTTATCTTAATAACTTGGCAATGCAATTTATATTTCAATTAAGAAGTAAATTTCGAAACATGTGGAATTGAGTGGGAGTTTAGAAATTATCATGTGAAGACATGGAATTTAGTAGGAGCTATCATCCTTTGAATGTTTACAACTCATTACTCATTAGGAATGACGAGCTAATATCTTCTTTCACAAAGAAGTATTTGAGTTTTCAATTCTGGATGATTATGGACTATGATGAATCCAATTACATCAAGAGATATTGGATTAGTATTAAGAAATACACATCGTATCAACATACACATAGGTTATTCATGTAAATGAAAATGGAATTGCCATTAGAAGTCATGGTCGTTCATTGAACCTAAGAGCGGTTGATCACATGATCATTAGTAACTAATGTTTCCGCCATTAGAATAATCATGCACATGTCCAATGGTGAATCATATGCATAAAAGCATGATGATTCATTGGTAAGCCATAATAGAAACGTCATGAATTCTCGAGTAGAATCCGATGAGCAATTTCGGTGTTTGATAGAATGCTCTGTTATGTGACAAGAGGTTGCACATATTAATGAAAATCAGAGCACATGTAAGGATTTATGAGAATCCTAAGCCTTTCAAGCTAAAAGGAGAAATAAGAAGTTTGGAAAGATACTTAGTTGAATAAGAAGTTGCACAAAACTAATCTTTCCTGATATGCTAGGACTTATGAGAAGTGCTAGACTAATCATCTTGACAAATTGTTGCAAGACTTTACAAAACATTTACCTAGTACATTGTGTGTGGATGAAGTACTTGATCAGTACAAGTTATATCATTCACCACAAATTCGTTCGTTATGTGATAATCGATAAGGAAGTTCTTTCAAGATAAAGAACCAAAACCAAGGTCGGGAACCTTGATGTGTACTTGGTAAGGTTCATGCTATAAGTGATAACATGAATGTAAAGGATAATACGATTAAGAAGTTTGAACACATGGACACGTAACATGTTAAACTTCTATTGAAATCAACAAGTGTTTACACACTTACGATATGCATCATAAGGTTGTAATCTTGTATTGACTACTCGAGTGTGATGTCGACATTTGTCGTTTGAGTTATAGTAACTCACCTTATACTTTGTTACATCCAACGGGTTGTAGAGAAAATTGAACCCCGTTTAAGTGAACACAGATTAGCATTGTATTTGCCCATAGTTACTTAAATGAGGTGACGTCTCGAAGTGACTAGAGTGTGATGCGATTGATGGCAAGTTCAAGTGCCATAGAGTCATGTGAGATGACTAGTCGATCACATAGGCAGACTGTTAGGAACATTTTGTCGGGCCTTATGACCGCTTATAGAGTTCTGGCAAATTTATATAGCCTGGTCGTGGCGAGAGCTGCTATAGTATTCAAATGAGTCGATTCTTTTGACTAAAGACTATTCGCCTAAGATGGCACAGTTTCAGATTAACTTTGATTTGTGTTACTACGACCTTCGTAAATGGGGTCAAATGAGCATATTTTGGGTTATGATGGCTGTGGCTAGTTGAAGGGAATGAGTGCGATAGGAATTGTCCACCCCTAGTCAGGGTTATAACAATATCTCAGGGCCACTCGAGGAGTAATGAACTGGAAATGCGTGACCACGCTCGGAATGTATCCATGGTGGATAAATCCGGTCAATCAGTTATTCTCCAGATCGAGGAAACCACTATCGATATGATCACTTGCAAGTACGACCTGAAAGACACCTTGCATTGAGTGGGAGATAGTAATAGGACAAGAGAATTGGTGACGCACACTTGTCGAAGACAAGTGGGAGATTGTTGGAATATGTGTCCTCCGACAATAATGCGATCACAACTGTTGACCATGATGATCACATGTTTAAGTCTCATTATAAAGAATACAATTGGGAAGTAATATTTTACTGTCAACTGGTCCACACATATCGGTAATGATTGGTGACTAGAGTTTGACATTACTTTATCGTGCGACGGTGGTGATCATTGATCCCCAGGTCATACCTAAAGGGCAACACTCTTAATTGATCAATTAATTGATCGTATAACGTTACGAGTCAATTAATTTATTTAAAATCGACGGACGATTTTGGAAGTAATATTTACGTATCTCATTGAAGTTTGATTAAATGAGATACGGTCTGAGTAATCGAATTGTATCATTACTCAGATGAAATTATTGTTTAAGGAAACAATTGAATTTGAATGAATTATTATAAATACAATTTATTGCGATTTATAATTGGTAAAATATTTTGGTACTAGTAATTGCGAATTACTGAGTCGATTTTT
Organism: Silene latifolia; assembly: GCF_048544455.1. Taxonomy (NCBI): domain Eukaryota; kingdom Viridiplantae; phylum Streptophyta; class Magnoliopsida; order Caryophyllales; family Caryophyllaceae; genus Silene; species Silene latifolia. The sequence continues at coordinate 322,613,544 of NC_133538.1, forward strand.
GTATATGACGTATTTTATTAATACGTTGATTTTTAATATGTTAAAAATACATAACAAATTTATGTAACATATGACATGTGACATAAGACAAATTGACATTTTGACAAAGATAATATGGAGTCCATATTATCTATGAGTACCGAAATTAAGGGAGAATTAGGATAATATTGTGTTTATTATTTGAGTGGTAAACATGATGATTACCCTAATTGACTAGCCATGCATACCTAGTGTCCATTGTGAAGAGCAACTAGAGCATGCATTGGCTCCCTCTACCCCCCCTCTTCCACCCGGTTTTTGGAGAGGAAAAACCACTTTGGTTTTTCCTCTTATTTTACCTATTATACATAAAAATGTAATTGTTGCATTTTTTTTCATTCATTCATCATAAAAATATTTTAGAGAGATAAAATATTTTTCTTCTTTCTCTCCTTTCTCCTAACCGGTTTTAGGAGATGAAACCAAATTATTTTGGGTCAATTTTTCCTACAAAATTAATATTGTCTAGTATACATAATATTAATTTTATTAAGAGTGTGCCTTGGGTATTAAGCTTTGGGAGAGATCCTATACTTGGATCTTAGTTCTTCCATCAAGGAAAGCACAAGAACAAGAGAGAAGGAGATCTCTCTTGTGCCCTAATAAACCGAAAATCCAATGTAAGATAAAGATTTCTTCTTTATTTTGTTTATAGTTTGCATGCATAAGATCACCAATTAATTTTATGATTAAATTAACTTAAAACATATATGAATATGTTGAGTATATAGATCTACTTTTCCTTCAAAACTTTCTAGCAAGCCAACCGTTATTAGGTAATCGTTAATCAACTGATAAAATACAAAGTATACCCTTGTGAACCTATAAGAGATTTATAAATGTTATCACACTAATTGTGGAGGACACAAGCTTCAACAATCTCCCACTTGTCCTCACAAGTGTATGTGCGATAACCGATTCTCATATCCTAAAATTTCTCCCACTCAATGTAAAACAATTTGCAAAATCCGTATTCACAAAGGTCGTATTTTACAAGTGATCAATATCAAGAGTGGTTTCCCCGACTAGAGAGTAACTTAACTGATAAACGAATCATCATTCGAGCATGGCCATGCATTTCAGTTACAACTCCTCGAGTGGCCCTGAGAAATAACTAAACCTGATAAAGATTGGATATTTTCTTCAACTCGAATCCTGCAGATGTAATCACAGTATGAAATGACCCAGAGAAAATCTACTTAGTCTCCTGTTACGGCAGACCATGAGAGAAACCAAAGTCACCCAAAAACTGCCTTAATCTCAAGAGACAGCCGATAGTCAAAAGAATCGACTCTAGGAACACAATGGACGTCCAATCCACGACCTGGCACCGAATGTTTTTAAACATTTAGGACTCCATTACGTTGTCACAAAAATTGTCCTACGAGGTATCGTTATAACCCGTATTTGTGATCAATCAGCCAACTGATTGACTTATGGCTCGTTAAACCCACCATCAATCGACTGCACAATATAATAGCCAGAGTTATCAGCTCATGTAGGCGATTACGGACCAAAACAAATATAATGTAATTCAGTTCACTTTGTGGCGTTCAATGTTGTCAGTAGAATCCACATGAAAAACAAAATATGAAATAAAATGACGAAGTTATAAATAGTATATGAAAAAGATAATGTATCAAATCCATAATCAACTACTACAACTTAGGAACACGTTTAATTCCCATGGAAATAACGTGCCCTTCATGCTTATCATAATTCAACGGTTTAGTGAGAGGGTCCGCGATGTTATCATCCGAAGCTATCTTGTCAATCACTATCTCCTCTTGCTCCACGTAATCACGGATCAGGTGAGCCTTCTGATGTACATGTCTAGACTTGTTGCTAGACTTATGCTCCTTAGCCTGGAAGATGGCACCTCTATTGTCACAATAGATGGTGATCGGGTCATTCGAACTAGGAACTATCGTAAGTCCTTGTAACAATTGACGCATCCATATAGCTTCCTTTGCTGCTTCCGAAGCGGCATAGTACTCGGATTCAGTGGTAGAATCTGCTACAACATTCTGTTTGGAACTCTTCCCGCTGATCGCAGCACCATTAAGAGTAAAGACGAACCCGGACTGAGATTTTGAGTCATCTCGATCCGTTTGGAAGCTAGCATCTGCAGAATCGATTCGCATAGCTTAGTATCTCCTCCATAAGTCAATACCCTATCCTTAGTCCTCCGTAGGTACTTAAGGATGTTTTTAACAGCTATCCAAAGTGTGTTTCCCGGATTCTTTTGTACCGACTCGTCATACTCAATGCATATGCCACGCCTGGACGTGTGCATATCATGGCATACATGATTGATCCTATAGCTGATGCATAAGGAACACGACTCATGCGCTCAATCTCTTCGAGCATCGTGGGTGACGATACTTGCTCAATCGCATCCCGGCGTCATTGGAAGGTTCCCCTTCTTGGAGTTGGTCATGCTTTGAACCTTTCAAGAATCTTATCCAAATAAGAATCCTGACTCAGTGATAACGTCCGTCGTGATCTATCTCGGTAGATACGGATTCCCAATATGCGTTGTTCCTCACCCAGATCTTTCATCTGGAAATGGTTCTTTAACCATCCTTTAACCGAAGATAAGAGAGGAATGTCATTCCCAATCAAGAGTATGTCATCGACATACAATATCAAGAAAACAATCTTGCTCCCACTCGACTTGATATATAAGCATGGTTCCTCGACCGATCGAGTGAAACCATACTCTTTTATCACCTAGTCAAAACGATGATTCCAACTCCGAGAAGCTTGCTTAAGTCCATAAATAGAACGCTTAAGCTTACACACTTTCTTAGGATTTTCAGGATCTATGAAACCTTCGGGTTGCACCATGTACAACTCCTCCTCCAAATAACCGTTTAAGAAGGCGGTTTTCACATCCATTTGCCAAATTTCATAGTCATGAAAAGCAGCAATCGCTAAGATAATCCGAATGGAACGCAGCATAACTACGGGTGCAAAAATTTCATCATAATGCAATCCGTGCACTTGAGTGAAACCTTTTGCCACTAGTCGTGTCTTATAGGTATCTGGTTGCCCGTCTACAGAACGCTTTAATTTGTAAAGCCATTAGCACTGTAGAGGTTTTACCTTATTAGGTAAATCAACTAGACCCCATACGTCATTCTCATACATGGAGTCCATCTCGAATTGCATGGCTTCAAGCCATAGCTTTGAGTCGGAACAGGTCATGGCACCTTTATAGGTAGCGGGTTTATTACTCTCTAGGAGCAAAACGTCATTCTCCTTGACCATACCAATGTATCTGTCTGGAGGATTAGAGACTCTACCCGACCTCTTAGGTTCCTGAGGAATATTAACCGTATCATCAGTTGGAGGAACAACTTCCTCCATCTGTTCCTCGTTTGTTGGTTTTGGAATCTTCGACAACTCGAAGGTTCTATTATTTGTCTTGTTCTTGAGAAATTATTTCTCTAAGAACGTCGCACTAGCCGCAACAAAAACTCGATGTTCGGTAGGCGAATAGAAGTAATGACCAAACATTCCTTTTGGATAACCAATAAAGTATGTCTTGACCGATGGTGGGCCGAGCTTATCCTCGTGTCTCCACTTGACATAAGCCTCGCAGCCCCAAACCCGAATAAAGGACAAGTTGGGGATCGTTCCCCTCCACATTTCATATGGAGTCTTGTCAATAACTTTAGTCGGACTTCGGTTAAGTATAAGAGCAGCTGACAAAAGAGCAAAACCCCATAATGAATCAGGTACTACCGTGTGTCTCATCATGGATCGAACCATATCAAGTAAATTTCGATTTCTCCGTTCGGACACACCATTTAATTGAGGTATTCCAGGTGGAGTTAACTGTAAAACGATTCCACAGTCTTTAAGGTGTTGATCAAACTCATTTGAAAGATAATCGCCACCCCGATCTGAACGGAGTGCTTTAACCTTTCTACCCAGTTGGTTCTCAACCTTATTCTGGTTTTCCTTGAATTTCTCAAAGGATTCACTTTTATGCTTCATTAACTAGACATATCCGTATCTACTCAAATCGTCCGTAAAAGTGATAAAATATCTATAGCCATCTCTAGCGGTAATTGACATAGGTCCACATACGTCAGTATGTATGAGTCCTAATAGGTCACTAGCGCGCATTCCAACACCTTTGAAGGAAATTCGAGTCATTTTTCCGATAAGACATGATTCACACGTGCCATATGTAGAAAAATCGAATGCGGGAATAGTCCCATTCTCGACGAGTTTCTTTACACGTTTTTCATTTATGTGTCCCATTCGGCAATGCCATAGATAGGTTTGATCTTTGTCACCAACCTTTAATTTCTTATTATTCACGTGTAATATATCTGTAGTTTGATCTAAGATGAAAATTCCATTCATGGAAACTGCTTTGCCATAAATCATTTCATTGAAAGAGAAAATACAGCTATTATCCTTTATTGAAAATGGAAAACCGTCTTTATATAGTACGGAAACAGAAATAATATTCTTAGATAAACTAGGTACATAGTAACAGTTATATAAATATAACTCAAACCCACTAGGGAGCTGGATTACATATGTTCCCATGGAGACTGCAGCAACTCGTGCTCCATTTCCGACTCGCAGGTCCACATCACCCTTTGCGAGGGGTTTGATGTTTCTTAGGCCCTGCAAATGATTACACAGATGAGAACCATAACCAGTATCAAGTAACCAAGTTCCGAAACTTGCATGTTTCTTAGGCCTGCTTTTATGTCCTCACGGTAAACGGGACAGTTCCTCCTCCAATGTCAAGTCTTGTGAACCGCCCTTACTCTTTGCCTTGCCTTGTGAGCCACTAGTCTCACCAGGCCCACTCTTACCGTTTCCTGGCTTCTTAAACTTTAGCTTACCTACAGTTAGGTTGCCGGGAGCTTTGCCCTTACCTTTATTCTTGTTGAAAATCATGAGAACATCATGCTTCATGCTCCCACTCAATTTCATATCCTTCTCGGTCTGTACGAGAAGTGAGTGTAGCTCATGTGGACTTTTCTTCATGTCATTCATGTAGTAATTTGCCCTGAAAAGGGCAAAACCATCACGAAGTGAATGAAGCTACGGTCAATGACTATGCTCTCACTGATTTTACAATCAAGTGCTTCCAATTTCTCGACATTCTCAATCATGTTAAGAATGTGTGGGCTAACCGGTTGGCCCTTCTGGAGTTTCGCATCAAAGAAGCGACAGGTATGCTCATAAGTAACGATTCTCGGTGCTTTTGAGAACTCGTTAGTGAGCGTGGTGAAAATCTTGTTTGCACCTTGGGCAATGAAGCGTCTCTGCAAATTGGTTTCCATTGCAAAGATGAGTACGTTCTTTATCGCACCCGCTTCCATGACGAAGTCACTATAAGCAAGTGACTCGTTAACTTCTGCATTGGGGCCTGGGTTTACCAGTATTGGCTCAATTAAGTACTTGAGCTTACCGTCGGCAATGGCGGATTCCGCAATGATGCCTCCCGATCCATAAAAGTTGGACCCGTCATTTTTCAGACGTGTGAACTGATTCATGTGGTCCATGAAAGCTTTCAGCCAGGACTCGCATCCAAGTGTGGCACTTGGCATTGGGATTTCGTTATTTCCAGCCATTTGTTGTAACAGTATTATCAAAATAAACGTATTCTACACTGCGAAAAGAAGAATAAATATAATAAGCATACTTATCGTTTATGATTTAAGTCTAATGCAATACTTTTATAACGCGAAGACTCAAGCATTTATACAATTGACCTCCCTCTAGAATTATATATATGATCCCAAGATTCAATTATCTGTAAATTGATAAGACAACCTTTTGGCTAATTCTACTGTTAGAATTCTTGGTCGATAAATTTCTGTAAATTCTATCTTTAGTCCATCATAATCACGAGAAACTCTTCGGACTATAATGTTGAGGTAAACTAAGTCAACACAAACTACTTACCCAACCTAGAAGGGCTCATATGGAGAGTAAGGTCCTATATACCTACCGACGAAGAAGGGATTCATAGTTGTTTGCCCTTATAAAGACTAGTCTCAATTTCAGTTTTAGAGGAAGATCCCATCAACTTTATTTTAATTCATTTTAAGTGAACTAATATCTAGCATGCGAGAATGAATAAACTAAGGTGATGGCTTAAAAAGTGTGACATCTGTATATCTATGAAAACTAACATTCAATCTATATGAGTCAATTTTCATGCATTTTAGTAGGTGGTTTGGTTTAGGCGTAATATGATGCACTAACTATCATGTGAATGAAAAGCAATAAGAACGGTAAAACGTAAAACAAAAATAAAGTCCTAGTGTGGCCTATCTACCAAAATGAACATTAAATACAATTTTGGAATCCATCCTTGGACCCGAGAAGCTTGTCTTGATGTTCCATCTTGGTCCATGTAGCGGGAGTGAGCAATCCAATCTCCATCTGTAGTCTTCTTTAAAATTACAATTAAAAATTACATAATAAACCTATTTACATTCTAATTTCAAAACCATAATATAAAAGAAAACCAAACGGAGATACGAGATCTCAAATTACATTAAAAATTATATTTTCATCATTACGAAAACATAATTTAACTAAGGCCACACTAGGTATTACAAATTACAACTGATTGCAAAAATACGTAAATAAAACCATTCAACGATTCATTCAACTAAAAAATATGCATCAACTAATAAATTAAACATGCAAGATATAATTCCTTAATTATGTAGATTAATTTATCCAAACCACCTTTTTAATTGATCAAATTATGTGACAATTCCTCAATTACTCACAATAATTTTAATCTTAATTCACATTAATCTTGTAATATGAATTTAATCCAACATTATTTTAAACTTCTTTAAAATAATTAGGTATAAAAAAATTGTGAACTTCTTCACAACAATTAATCATACATTATTAATTTAATGTATAATCAATATTGGCCAAAAAAAAAACAAAAAAAAAAAACAGAAAATATTTTTTGTTCTTCTCGGCAATTCCTCAAAAACCGAAACAAAAACAATTTTTTTTTTTTATAATTGCAGCTCACGGCAAAACAGGGAGGGAAAAACAGATTTTTTTTATTCCATTTGGCATTTAGCCCTAAAACAAAACAACCTTCCCTTTTTTTCTTTTCTCGGCTTTTAGCCCTAAAACAAAAAAACAGGTTTTTTTTTCTTTGTAAAGCTCTTGGCTGGGAAAAAAAAATAGCCCCTTTTTATCGAAAAAAAAAATTAAGATGAACAAATTGTTTAATGTTGCTAATACATGGATTCAAACTTCATAATTCAATTTAACCTCTTAAAATGAATATAAAATTTATGACAAAATCGATTATCCGTATATATGATTCATCCCCATTGATTTGAACATGATTAAATTAAGTTCTATGCCAAAACTATATAGCAAAAACAATTTATCAACAATGAAACAATTTCCATTTACATTTTAATTTAATCCTCATAAATCAAACATCTACAAATTCATCATATAATCATTTTAACTTATTAAAACAACAATATGAAAAATCAAAATGGAAATCAAAACATCAACAAAACCGAAAAACAAATCGGCAAAAAAAATGATTCGGCATTTTTTTTTTTTAAAAATTCAGCCGATATATTTTTGTTTCTACAAATTTTTGATTAAATCATTTATGAAAATCATACAAAAATAATTTCGTGGCCTTGGCTCTGATACCACTTGTGGGAATTATCGGTATACTTCCCTTTAATTATAAAGATTATAACAAAATTATTATTATGAATACGAGTCATAAAAGAAATTAAATAAACAAAATAGTAGAGGATTAATAATCAACCTTTGGTTCTTGCAAATTCGGCCTAAGAACAATATCAAAATGATATTCGCCTAATCGTTGCACCCAAGATGATATGGGAAATGCCCTTTTGTTCTTGCTAGAATCGATCCCCAAATTCACTAATTAATTTATGGTTTTTTGTGTGATTTTTGATGAGAGAATAATTAGGTCAAATTAGGTTAAAAGAGTTGTAGAAATGATCTCCCTCTCTCCCTATTATAACCGAAAATAAGGAGAGGAATAAGGGAAGATATTTCTTCCTCTTTTTCGGTTTATTTGACCGAGTGACTCCTCAAATAAAAAGAGAAAAATCTCCTTATTTTTGGTAGTTATTCTAATGTATATATTGTGTATTAATTATAAATTGTCATTTATTTTATTCCGTATTAATAAGTCTACACACAACAGCTTGCAGAGGATTTATTAATGCCGGCCTGTAATAATTTATTATGACAATATGGTATAATATATACTTTAACTATTAATATCGCATATTTATAATTAGCTAATTAAATATAACTGGTTATGTTTAATTATGAATTAACAACTTAATTCGTACAAGCTAACATTATATACATTAATTAAATATAACATATTATATTCAATTTACGAATTGCCAGTTAATTCGTCTCAGCTAATATTATTTAATTAGATTAAATAATCGTCTCATCAACACATTGACTAACTGTTTAGTCAAATACATGAACTAACCTTTTATTAGTCATATAAGGCATCAATGTGATTACATTTCCATAATCACATCTCTCAAACACATCCTTTAGGTCTGACTTTTAGGGACCAGTTGATCACCGCCATCAGTATGATAATAACGTCAAACTTTCTAGCAAGCCAACCGTTATTAGGTAATCGTTAATCAACTGATAAAATACAAAGTATACCCTTGTGAACCTATAAGTGATTTATAAATGTTATCACACTAATTGTGGAGGACACAAGCTCCAACAAGTTTTACATTATTGCTCATTATAATCTTATTAATCTTAACAATTAAGAAATAATTCCCAATAAATCATAAAAATTGGAAAAATTCGAAATCAAAATTTTCTATATTCTGGAATATGACCAAGATCCTAAAAATTCAATAAAAATTTCTCACAAAGTATTTTTAATTTATTTCATGAATAAATAGCATAAATCATAATTTTTACAACTTAATTCCAAATTAATCACAAAAATTATGAAAAATTCAAAATCAAAATTTTGAACATACTATAATAATTTCTAGATCCTGGAAAAAATATAAATCCGACCAAAAATTTCGAATTTAATTTTATGACTAACAAAGTTGCCTTTTATCGATTTTATCACATAAAAATCAATAAACACACAAAATTAACAAAATTAATTTTTATTTTTCACATCTGATGTTCTAAATATGTGTTCAACTTTGGGGAAAAGTTTCATGTCATAAATTTCGTATTAGCTAATTTTTAGCTTATATAATCTCGATTTATTCCATTTTAACCATTAAAATCATAAATCATGAAAAATTAATCACATTAACTTCAAATTTTACATACAATAATTAAAATATACATGTGAGATCATATTAAAATTTCGTGGCCAGAAACAACATATAACTATTTTTAGTTATTAAATAACCATTTTACTCATTAAAATGTTATTATTATCCAATAAATTATAAAAATGAGTAATAAAATTCCATAAATAATTTAAAATGACATAAAACATTTTAAGACCAGAATGTATACATGCATGAAAAATTTCGTGTATATACTATATTTACACAAATTTTTCGGTTTTTATTCTAGTCATCAAATAACTCGTAAAAAACTCAAAAACGATTTGCATGCATCAACAAAGCTCTGATACCAATTGTTAGATTCTTTAACCCCTAATTAGACTCCTCTAATTAGTTTCTAAATTACACTAATTTAGAATAATAGATCTAGTTGCATGCAATATGTAAATAATTGAAATAAGGAGAAAAACGGTTTTACCCTTACAAAATGGTGGACCGGTTTATTTGGGCACAAGGTAGGACACCTTCCTAACCTTGTTCTTGAGCTTAATCACTTTAGGATGATCCTCCAAAAACCAAAGTTCCAAATTAGAAACTCTCCTCTTAGTTGCACCCAAGACTTACCCTTAACACTAATAATATTATTAACTAGATAATATTACTAATAACCTTAAATTTATTCTAATAATATTATTATTACTACTCTAGTAATATTTTGTGATATTAGAATTTTTTTAGAACAAATTCAAGCATAAAACTTATTTTATGTTAGAGAGGTTTTGAGAGATAAGCACAAAGATAAGAATGAAAAATGAGAACATCATCACATGATAAAGGGGAGGGGGTGCCGGTTTCATGGTCCATGGGGAAGAGATAAAGCTTTTTCTTTTTGCTTTCTGTCTTACCCAAATAATAGGCTAGGTTTAGGTGTAGGTCAAGTGTGATGATTATGCTTTTCCATATAAAATAATCAACCACATGCACCCTAAAACTACCTACTAAAACCGGCTCCCACACTTAAAATGGACTCCATTTTATTTTTTGTAATTTGTCATTTGTAATATGTTGTGACGTGTGACATGTAACATGTCGTTTGTAATATAAATGCATACTTAACTAATTAAATATCATTATATATTAAATAAATTACATTTAACAAATTAACAAGTAATTCACAATTACATGTATATAAAATGGGTCACATTAAGTCTAGTAACTCTAGTTAATATAATCTACAACATTTTGCAATTATGATTAACAAATTGTTCTTATCTCAAATGTTTCATAAACATTAATCAATTTTTTTTTTTTTTGGTGAAATGTGAGTATATAATATATATCAAAATCAACATTTACATGAGGTGCTTATAGACTAAACCAACCATAAGAATATCAAACCAACAGATGCATATTTTTTAGCCACTCTAATTCATCTAATCTCAGCTGCATTTTGTCCCTACCACGAACTCGAATTCTCATCTCCTCTACTATATGCTTGGCTACCCTTTCTGGACATAGCATGACCTTCTCATTCCTAGCCTTGTTCCTTTGATGCCAAACATGATATATCAAGCTCAACATCAGGGCAATCTGGACACCCTTTTGCACCTTAGTACCAGTCCTTTGCACACACCATTCCACCACCCCACTCTCAGGGAAGCTCCAGCTAGTCATCCTATTCACCTCCTTCACAATCCTCTTGCTATACTCGCACTGACAGAAGAGATGTTCAGGGGTCTCTTCAGTTAGGGCACAAATACAGCAGGTATCCTCAATATCCACACCAAACCCAACCAGCTTAGATGTTGTGTTCAGTGCAGCATGTGCTACTAACCAGCCCATAAATTGATGCTTAGGATCACCCACCCATCCCGCACTACCTTGTACCAGTTCACCTTTGGCCTACTCCCCCGAACCACTCATAGGTTCCAGCAGTGTATATCCATCGGTTCAACATGCCATTTGCCATTTGTATACCCCCGGTACCATCTCATCTTTGATTTTGCAGATTCTTCTCCATACCCAGCTTGAATTCATGCTAGGCTTGTATGCCATCCAGTCCTGCCCTTTGAGGTAGTTGTTATGGATCCATTGCACCCATATGGAATCTCTATTAACAGCTATCCAGTCAACTAGTCTTCCAACCATTGCCTTGTTCCAAATTTCCCGATCCTTAATGCCCAAACCTCCCTCATCCTTTGTCCGCAAAACAGATCCCATCTAACCAAGGGAATCCTCCTGTAATCTGCACTATTATCCCATAAGAAATTCCTACACACTGCCTCAATCCTCTTAATCACACCCTTGGGCAAGTACAAACATTGATGCCCAGTAAGAGAGTGTAAAGAGTTCGAACACTTTGCTCACAATGGTCAACCTACCAAAGATATGAGAATTTCCTTGCTCCATACCCATGAATCCTGGTGCATATTTTGTCTACTAAACATTCACAATCCTGTTTCTTAAGCCTTGTGGTTTGAATGGGCATTCCAAGATATTTAAAAGGGATTTGTCCTTCAACAAAACCTGAGACTTGCAAAATCTCATGCTTTAGCCGCTCGGAACATTCCTGAAGTAAGCACTGGATTTTGATGCACTCACCTTCAGTCCTGTTGCATTTGAGAAGGTAGAAAAAGCTTGCAATAACAACATCATTTACTTAGCATCCCCTTTGCTGAACAGTAGGACATCATCTGCAAACATCAAGCAATTCAATTTTTGTTTCTTACACAGGGATGGTACTTAAACTCATACTTGGAAGTCTGCATCTTTTGTAGGGTACGGGTCAAATACTCCATGCAAAGAGTGAATATCAGGGGGGACAAAGGATCCCCTTGCCTAAGTCCCCTCTTGCCTTGAAAATAGCCAAACATCTCTCCATTGACAGACAGAGAGTAAGTTCTCAAGTGATGCACTCGCATAATCATGGCCTTGAAATCAGAAGGGAAATTAAGAGCATCAAGCATTTGTCTCACAAACTCCCACTCCACTGTGTCATAGGCCTTCTGAAGGTCTATCTTGAACATACACCTTGGGGAAGCATGAGGTCTCTCATATAATCTTATCAAGTCTTGGCATATAAGAATGTTCTCTTGTATACTTCTATTTTGTATGAAAGCACCTTGGTTCTGACCAACTATTTGAGGCAAGACAACAGCTAGTCTAGTACACAAGAGTTTAGATATGACCTTGTATACTACATTACAACAAGCTATTGGCCTGAATTGCAATACACTCTTTGGCCTTTCACATTTGGGTATCAGTGTCAGATTAGTAGCATTGATTTGCTTAAGGAGTTGCCTACTCTGAAAAAAGTCTTGAACTGCATTTATCACCTCCCCTCCTATCTCACCCCAAGCATCCTTGAAGAATTTACTTGTGTATCCATCAGGTCCAGGAGACTTGATGTCAGGGATACTAAACAAAGCCTCCTTAACCTCCAAACCTGTAACAGGCTGCATCAACATATTCCAGTGCTCATTAGTGCAGATAGGTCCCTGACCTATGATGCTCTTATGTACCTTCTTTGTTGTTTGACTGGATCCTAGCAAAGTTTGGTAATATTCAAGAAAAGCTTCCTGAATTTGATCTGGACTATCACATTCTCTGCCATTCATATCCTCAACTAGCACCACCTTATTCAAGTTTCTTCTTTTTTTCAGAATACCATGAAAGTAAGCACTGTTAGTATCCCCCTCTTTAACCCATTGATGCTTAGCTTTCTGAGCCAGGAAACTCTCCTTTGCCTTTGTCAACTCCTGCAGTTTCAGAGTGGCCTCATATTCTTCTCGTTATAAGTCGCAAATTAGTAGGATCCTTTGATATTTCCTCCTGCATCTCCTCCACTTTTCTCGCAAAATATTTGTTACCCCCTCAATATCACTATATCCCTCCACATTCAGCTGCTTCAGCACAGGTTTCATCTTCTTCAAACTCTTAACTAGCCTGAACATTGGTGTGCCCACCACTCCAGACTCCCAGTTCTCTCTCACAATAGGTAGGAAATTTTTTGACCCTCCCCACATGTTAAAATATTTGAAAGACCTCTTGCTTTGACCTTGGTTAGAACTCTTTATCACACATGGAGTATGATCATAAAGTCCCTCGTGGCATAAAGTGAGCATACAAATCAAGAAAATTATCACACCATGCCTTGTTAACCATAAACCTGTCAATTCTGCTGTAAATTCTTTCCTCTGGTTTCTGTTTATTATTCCATGTGTACACAGCTCCAATTGCAGCAATGTCCATCAGTTCACAATCAGTAACACATCTTCTGAAAGGGTCTATCTCACCTGAAGGAGCATTCCCACCTACTCTCTCAGAGGGAGAAAGGACAAAGTTAAAATCACCTACCACTGCCCAAGGCCCTACAATCTGACTAGCCAGTCTGTTCAGGTTGTCCCATAGAGGAGCTCTCTCAGTTATGCCATTGAAAGCATAAGTCATAGTTAGCCAGAACACTCTCCTATCCACCAAGGATTCAATTTTCATATGTACATATTGAGCATTATACTCCAAGATTTGTACTCTAAATATAGTAGGGTTCCACAGCACCCAAATACGTCCACCAGGATGATATCCATTGTTGGTTGTGATGCACCAATTATTAAAACTACCAGCTGCCTTATTGAAGGCTTTATTCTTTATTTTAGTTTCCAATAGACCAAAAAGGCCTATATTATTAACTTGCAAAAAATAATTAATCTCTCTTTGTTTACCTACTCTATTCATTCCCCTAATAATCCAAAATCCGATTCTATCCATTAGACAAGGAAGAAGTCACAGCATTACCACTTTTCTCACTATTCTTCTTAGATGGTGAAGTAACAACCTCTTTGTAAGAGAATGCTCCAAAATTTTCATTACTATACCCATCTTTGCTCCCTTCTCTAGAATTCATCCTTACCAATCTCTTGATAGGAGTATGATGTCCAGGATCTTGTCTCCCAACAGTACTTACTGTTCTGGGTTGTTCCAAGGCTAGCTGTCTCACCTGAACTGGTTCCCCAGTAGTCACAGTCTTCTTAGGGACCCAAACCTGTTTGACAGGCACCTTGTTAAGCTTCTTCTGTTCTCCTTTCCTACACTGCTCCATAACATGCCCCATTCCTTTGCATTTTGTGCACGTGACAGGTCTCCATTCGTATTCTACCTCCACCTGGACTATACCACCAGTTTCATCTTTGAATGAAACCTTAGATGGCAGGTTTTGATCCACCAAAAGCTCCACCATAACTCTAGCAAACCCTAGCCTAGTTCTCTCCTCTGTTGCCACATCGCTTTTAACATATTTCCCTACAATCCCTATGATCTTTGGTAAACTTTTGCCCCAAAATTTCAGAGGCAATTTATGGATCCTTATCCACGCAGGAACTGATTTCACTTCTCCTTTCTTCATTTCCAAGTCCTTTTCCCATGCTTTAACAATCAACGGCTTATTATCAAAAAGATAGTGTCCTGATGCTAGCACCTTCTCCTTCATTTCCATGGTTTTGAATCTAACCAAGAAAATTCCATTTGGTAAGAAAGAAATTTTGTCAATGTTGAACTTCGTCCAAATCCTTCTTATGAAACCCTCAACAATCTCCCATGGTGGATTTGCACCAAGGATAAAACAAATAACAGACTGTTTCCAGTATTCCACTTCCTCCTCAACATCCTCATTCTGTAACTGTAACATATCCTCTGACTCTGTTTTCGTATCATTTTCAGAAATATCATTCCCCTGTTCAAGACTATCAGAGACTGTCTCGTCCTCTTCCTCACTTTCCTCTACTTCCTCATCTGTTTCTTCTTCATCTTCAATCTCCACTACCATTTCTGGGATTCCTACAATGTCGTGAATGCTTTTCATGTTCCCTTCTTCTTCTACATCTGGTCCTGAACACCTCTCATTAGGGTTCCCTACTTCCACGCTTTCTTCATTCTCAACTGTAGCACTCATCTCCTTAGACGCAGCAGGAATACTACGTCCTCTAAGGTTCAGTTCTCGTTGTCTTTGTTGGCTAGATTTCCTAGCCATTAAGGCTCATTAATGGCGGCACAAGGTTTTTAGACGTACATTTCTTTCTTCGCTCTCTAGGTTTTTTTTTATCTTATTTCTATTCTATTATTTAATCAATTTTATTAATATAACATATTAATTACTAAATTAAATCTTATTTAATCACATTACAATAAGATATATAACTCTCATTAATTGATAAAAAATGTTCAATTTAAGGAATTAACTAATCTGTATCGACATACAATTAATTAACTTATCAGTTAAGGGAATTGTCCTATAGGTGTGACCTTAAGGGATCAACTGATCACTACCGTCAAACGACAGTAACGTCAAACTCTAGTCAGCCAATCGTTACTGATTAATGTTGATTAGTTGACAATATATTGAATCATCCCTTGTGTATTCTTTTATATGAGATTTAAATATGTGATCGCACTATTGTTGAAGACACATACTCCAACAAAGTACCCTTAAAAAGGATTTAAAACAAATTGATTAGATTGATTAGGTGGAGTTGGTCAAATTAGTCGGTCTATGCAACGTGACTGGTACTCAGAATGATCTGAGCTTACGTGGTCGCATATAGCAAGCACGTAGGCATCGAAAAGCAAGAGCGCGGTCTTAGAATGCAAAGGGAGAAGAGAAGGGGTGGACACTCGCGTGAAAAATATGTGAGGCGGAGGCCTCTATTTATACTAATTACGTGAAGGAATTTAGGTAAAAGTAGGATTAGGAAAGAAATCCGGAAGAAATCTGGAAACTGGAAAGAACCAGCCCAGGAAGAGGCGCAACAGGAGCTGCGACCTTTCCAAGAGGCGCAGCTCCTTCTGCGTTTTCTCTTGGGTGGTTTCCTCCTTAGCAAGAAAGATTTTCGCGGTTCTAATTAGGAATTAGGGAAGATTTATGATTCCTTATTCCGCAAGGAAGATATTTCTGTGATAAAAGATAAAATTTAGGAATAATACTCCAGAATATTCCGACTCGGTTTTAAGACGGTTTTAGAAAATGGAAACGGTTTTTGACCCGGACTCCAAATGTACTCTAATTACTGTCAAAACGACCGTATCAGTGCTTAGATGACGACCATTAGGTTGACTTGAGTGTTTGAGTTATCAAATGTCGACGAACTTATGAAATGTCATAAATCGCTCCGCTTGATTAAACATGCGGCCCAATCATCACTGGGTGGTTGGCGGGAGGTGTAGAAACGAGGTGTCTACAGATCACCCACTTTGACTGAGGCTTGGACAAGGCAAAAGTCAAAGTATAGCCCTCAGTTCAATCGAAGATTAGAACCTGAAGACTATACCAACGCGAGGCGGCTCAAGGGGTCTGAGCCATTAGACTACGTAAGGAAGCTCGCCAGCCATAAGAGGAAACCATACTTGGGCCTTCATAGGGACGAAAACATCTGACGCCGACAACAGAACGTTAGAAGAAACCACTGGGACAGAGGCAAGACTTTCTGACAACCACCGAATAGAAGGACAAGACTTTCTGAGAACCGCCGGAGGCAAAGGCAGGGCTTTCTGAAAACCGCTGAGTAGAAGGGCAAGACTTTCTGAGAGCTTCCGGGAAAAAACTAATTAATCTTCATAGAAGGCAAGACCTTCCGACTGGTGCTGCAGAATAATAAGGCATGACTTTCTGAGAACCTCTGATGAATAATCAAATTGGGTAAAAGGCGGGACTTTCCGAGAAACCGCTGAAAAAACTTGACTTGGTAGAATGTGGGACTTTCAGAGAACCACTCGAAGAAACTTGACTTTGTATAAGGCGAGACTTTCTGCCGCTGATAGGAAGGCAGGACTTTCTGAGAACTGCTGATAATAATCAATTTGGTAGAATGCGGGACTTTCTTAGAACCGTCGAAAAATAATCCGCTTGCATCGTCTCAAGCGCATTTGTACTTTGATTAAGAAATATATGGGTTGTATAGTGGGAACAAACTCTCGCTGGGGAATAAAATATTGTAACCTCTGGGGAAAATGTAGACTGAAAGGGTGTAGAAATACACCCGTAGGAAATATACGGAGTAAAAATACTCCTAGAACTAGAGGAAATATCCAAAAGCGGGAAAATATAGGGCCTGGGCCCACCAATAACGAATTTGTAACGAATTGAAAGCAAGAGCTGCTTCGAAATGTGCTGGAGAAGAGGCGCATCAGGGATGTGGCTTGGGGAAGAGGCGCAGCAAATGCCGCGTTTTCTCCCGAGCTCATCCATACCCGAGTAAAATAGAACTCAGCGCGATTTTTTCATTTCATTCAAACAACACTTTTCTTCTTCTTCTTCCTCGACAAAAACCAAAACTCAACCAAATTTCATAAAAATTTGATCAAAACTCGCCATAAATCATGAATAATCCAGGTATGCATCCCGCCTTTGATTTATTTCGCATTTGTAGTTTGAATTAGGATAGAAAATAAGGGTTTTATGCCCCAAAACACTCAAAAATTTGGGGGTTCGTCCCAAACAAATTCATCTCTTGAAATTGACATTAGAAATGCATAATTGAATATGCTAGGAGCATAACCATGTATTCATTTTGAATTTTCGTTGAGTATTGATGAAATGAGACCAAATTGACACGGTCTTTTCCTATACCGCTTCAAATGGCTCGAAAATAGCCTTATACTAGTCGGTTTTTGATAAAACTTGATGTTTTGGAATCCTCGGATGATGGGTAAACTTGCTATCATGTTGGAATTTTAGTTTGTGACAAGTCTTACGGGACACTTTTGCATGGGTTTAGGCTTATAGTAACGAAATGCTGCCGAAATTTCGGCTCGTGGCCATGACTAAGCTTGGTTTAGGCACGTAGGAACATGATTTTGCCACATTTTTTGACTTGCTGGATAATAGTGAAAGAATAGCTTGAAAAACGGCTTAAAACGGCCTCTAAACATTTTGGTTTGCTCTTTTTTGCAGAGAACATGCCTTCTACCTCAGGGCGAGACCTCATGGAGGTGGATATAGATCCCCTTTCGGCCATGGTGGTTCACATGAGGGTCACGGAGGAGACAGAGGAAGAGGTGGCCAGGAGAGTCACCACGAGGAGGAGGGGGCGTCAGCATGTGCCTGCGCCTCAGTGGACCGATAAATGAGATGGCCGACATCTCATTTGGGCAGCGGAGAGTCACTTTTCGTTCCGTACGGCAAGAAGCATAGTGAGTTTTTGATCTGGCCTTGCATCGAGTCATTTCTTTATATTTTATCTGCTTTAATTAGCTTAGAAGCTAATAAATCTTCGAAAATGCAGGAGGCCGGGAATATGAGGTCGTTTTCCGGGTACACGACCATGATGGATGCCTTTGAGAAGTTGTCTGATGTGGCTCATAATTTCGCACATTTAGTCCCCTAATTGAACCTAATTTTGTATACTAATATAACATTTCATGACTATTTTATCCGTTAAATCCTTTCTACTTTGCTTTCCTAGTGCATTTTATATGTCTTGTAGGAAAGGAGATAATGAGGTGGAATTCCCATCTCTCGCTGTAGATACCCAGTATCTGCTGAGACTCCAACAAACACCCGATGATTATCGGACTTCAACATGCTTTGGAATCGCAGCGTTTGATCGACAGTTCATGTACCACTTTACGTCGGAAAACATAAAACGATTTCGAAAATAAAAACATTTTAAAACTTTTCAAAAGTACCTGGAGTGTTTAATGCATGACGACGGGGTCGCAATGACACTAACTAGATTCAAAGCCGACAACGGACCAAAAACCGACTCAAATTTCAAATCCCGACTCCAACAACGAGTCAAACCGAGTCAAAACACAAAAACAAACCATTCAAATGCTTCCATGTTAAGATTTCCCGGGATCATGAATGGTTAAGTACAAAACATGTGCATAAAAATCCTAGGATAGAACAAATCATGATTGCATTTGTGTGAAAGCGACAAGACACCTCGAAGACGTGCGACGTGGCTCGTGCCTCTTTGAGCAGCCTAGGTGGCCATGTCGCTCAAAGCTCACACAACCACTCATTTTCCTATAAATACCCCTCAAATGCCACCATTTGAGAACTTACGCGAGTGTCCGCCCCCTCTTTTCTCCCTTAAAATTCTTGACTCGACTTCCTAAGTCACAATCCGACGCGTGTTTACGACCTACCGATCGTAAACACAAGCCTTACACATTGTTTGGTACCGTCATCGTGCATTAAATCACTTGACCGACCATTTCGACCACTACACCATCACTAAATTTAACAAAACACTCTTTTTACTTAATAAAACGGTTTTAAACCGAGTCTTTTCCGACCAAACGAGTTGATACACTTAAGTCGGTTTTTCGCCATAAGCCAAGCATGTAAGTATGAGGGTGTAAAAATCCTTTTTTTTATCATGTCTTTACTTGTTTCATGACTATAACATGCAAAATCATGCATAACATGGTCCAAAACATGGGAAGAATGAGCCAAAACCGGACTTTTTGGTTGAGGCAGAGGCTACTTACGTAGCACATAGGCTCGCGCCTAAAGCACCCTGCCCAGCCTTAAGTCCAATCCGTGTTTGGTCTCTTCATCTCCATTATTTTCTTTTCATATTTGTAAACGGTTTTTACCATTCCAAATAGTTTTTTAAATCCTTTATATTTTTACAAGTTTTAACCGTAAAATATTTTTCACCCTTGGTTCTTAATACCATGACGGTTTAATCCGTGTTTCGGTGATAATATTTGGTTAATTACATTTAAAAGGTATTTTAAAGCCTTTTATTTCATTTCTTTACATTTTAAAAGGTATTTTAAAACCTTTCATCATTTCTTTACATTTTCAAAATAAATGTATTAGTCACCAACACAAAGTCATCTTTGGTTCTACATACCATGTCGGATTTTAACCCGAGTACGATGATGAATATTGACTAATTATATTCAAATGAACTTAAAACAATTAGTTCATAATCATAACCATGATTTGTGAACCGAACCAATCTTCAAGAAGCTTCGCGCCTCCGATCACACCGATTGGGATGACGACTGTCAGAAGGCCTTCGACAGGATAAAGGAAATCCTATCCAAACCTCCTGTCCTCATGCCACCTCAACAAGGGATTCCCTAATCCCTATACCTAACTGTCACAGACACAGCCATGGGAGCAATGCTAGCACAAATAGTCGACGACAAAGAACGAGCCATCTATTACATCAGCAAAAATTTCATCGATTATGAGACGAGGTGCACCCAACTGGAAAAGACATGCCTTGCCCTAGTATGGTCAACAAAGAAGCTGCGGCATTACATGCTCAGCTACACGGTCTACATCTATTCCAAGATGGACCCGGTCAAATACATCTTCGAAAAACCCGTACTAAACGGAAGGCTATCTAGATGGACACTCATGCTGTCCGAATTTGATCTCAAGTTTGTACCCCTCAAGGTTATCAAGGGAAGGGCGGTCGCCGATTTCCGAGCAGAAAATCCCGTCAACGAGGATCCAATGACCGACACATGGTCACTTCCTGACGAAGACATCCTATGTGCCGACTCCGACGCATGGGACCTATACTTCGATGGTGCATCTAATATGAGAGGTTTCGGGGTAGGAATCCTTCTAATTTCGCTAGAAGGAGAACATGTTCCGATCTCGGTCAAGCTAGACTTCGCCGTCACCCACCATGCCGCTGAATATGAAGAATGCCTCATCGGCCTACAAGCAGCCACAACACTTGGCATCAAGAGACTGAGGGTCCACGGCGACTTCTCGCTCATCATCAATCAGGTATCCGGATCATGGAAAATCAAAAGTGACAGCTTAGCTCCCTACCGAGCGAAAATCAATCATGAGGTCGAGTTCTTCGACCACGTCGACTACTTCCACTTGCCACGAGTGGAAACTCAATTTTCTGATGCCCTAGCGAAACTTGCCGCGCTCGTCAATATACCTGACGACATGACGTCAATGCCCCTATGTGTCGAGAGAAGGAGCGAGCCAGCTCACATTTGCGCCATAAACAACGACGAGGAAAGCCATGTCGAACCCTGGTACCAAGCCATCCTCAACTACAAAACCAAAAACGAATTCCCTCCTAACTCTGACCCAAGAGGACAAAGAGCCATCCGTTTACTTGCATCGCAATTCGTGATAAACCAAGATCAACTATACAAAAGAACACCCCAAGGAATTCTCCTCCTTTGCATTGACCATCACAAAGCCAAAAAAGTCATGGGAGAGGTCAACGATGGAGAATGTGGCCCTCACATGATCGCAATGATGCTAAACCGAAAAATCATGAGGTTAGGGTACTATTGGACCACCATGGAAGCCGATTGCCGCAACTACATCAAACATTGCAACAACTGCCAAATCTTCGCCAACATACAACACATACCACCATCCCTTTTATACATCATGACATCACCCTGGCCTTTCTCAACCTGGGGCATCGACATTGATACCTGTCGAAGTGAGTATCAAAAATAATATTTATAAAACCAAACTACAACTAGCAAGTGGTAGTGAGGGTCGAACCACAGGGAGGAAGGGAATTTATAGTTGCTTTTAATTCTAGTCTTAACGGTAACAGCGAGGGGGGTTTTGATATGAATTAAGGCTAAGTCTAAAACATAAACTAAATAAACAATTAAAAGTAAATAAGGACGTAAACAATGATAAGGGAAATGCTAAGACGGTCGGTTCACTATAGCTGCGATGGCACATAACCCTAGGTAAGTCCGAAATACGGTCGTGTAGGATGGGTAAAACAAGTCCTCTCGGTCCAAGTTAACTAGTAGCTGCTTTCGGCCTATGCTACCAGTCCCTAAGTCTCACTAATGCTAGCTCTCTCCCCGATTAGTGATTCCTAAAGCCTAAATTACATTATCTCTCGATCTCAGTAATTTAGTGTCTTAATTCATTAATTAATGCCCTTCTCTATCTCTCGATCTACGGGTTAGTCAAAACTAAGCATCTAACAAGTCTCCTCTCGGTCTCATTGCTAGATATTGCACTTAACGAATCAAACAATGCTAATCAAACACAAAGTCAGTCGATCGACCAGCTACCCCAGTCGATCGACAAACCGGCTCAGTCGATCGACTAGTTAAGCCAGTCGATCGACCAAGCCCTAATGCGGGGTTACCTATTCTACTGCCATCTACGCCATAGATCCCCTACATCTTAGCAAAGGGTGTTTAGCTACTCATAACGATGATAATAATAACAGCAAGATTAACAACTAAAGCAATTGAATTCATAATTAAATTTACTAAATAATTAATTGACATAAAACGATAAATTCGGCTTTGGGAAATCTAACTAGCAATTCTAACTACGAAAGAATAAAAGCAATGAAATTTAACGAAAGAACAGAGAATACCGTGAAGAGGAATTGCAAAGAAAAGAGCAACCCAATGCAAAAGAGAACTTTATTGACGGAAAATTAATCTAAACTAATGAATGATGAATTGTATTTAAGAACTGAATGATAAAAACTGGATCCTTATTCTGAAAACTAAGGTTATGTTATATAGGAATAATCCTGCGTAGCCTCTATTCCTAAACCTAGTCACAATGGGCTTTGGAATTCTCAATCTTTTAACTTGCGCAACAGCTCGTGGGGTGGTCGATCGACCACTTGGACCAGTCGATCGACCAAAGGCGCTGTACAGAATTGCATTCAGACGATTCCTGCAGCGCGCACCGATCTTAAAACAGCTGCCATTTCTTCGTTACTTGGTCAAATCAGGCGTTCTACACGGCGTTGGAAAGCTAAGAGGATAAGATTTCACCTCCAATTGGAATCACTCGATTATCAGCTCTAGAACTCGAGATATTGCCATCTGAAGCAGGCTGCAATGTCGAGAAGCATTCTGACAGTCTATAGACCATGTAGGTCAGTCTATAGACCACTGTAGCTGGTAGTTCACTTCTAAACTCTCGCAAATATGTCTTTCAGGCCTTGAAATGCGCACCAAGTTTGCTTCCCGAGTCTTTACTCCATGTCAAATGCAATGCTAAACACTTAGGGACGGATTTGGCTCATTTTCCGCTGAAATCTTCATATTTCTGCAATATCACACAAAAAGGAAGAAATACACGAAACAAGGGAAATAGTAGCATAAACTACTCAATTGAGCTCTGAAATACGTGTGAAATGAGGTGCAAAACATCATATATTAGACACGCATCAAACTTCCCCAAACCAAACCCTTGCTTGTCCCCAAGCAAGAACTAGACTCGATCCTAAAACCTAATGGAACGAGTTCAATCTCAGAGCGAAATGCAACATGTAAAGCCTAAACCAATTTAATGCAACAACTAACAATCAATTAGTAATATGAATCATGCAAATGAGTTATATAGCCGTTAAAAATAAAGCTGAAACGTCGACCTTGCAAGACCTTTAAAATTGGACTCTCACGGGTCACTCTTCTCTCATGAAGCAAAGGGTAAGCATATATATGTAAGAGAGGACGAGAAATAGCCGCTCACCTAGACTACGACCCACATAATCATGCATGCAACTAATATGATAGACAATTCATACTACCGTACATACATTCCAACCAAACAAGGTCCTGTCACAGCCGAGGGCTTACAAAAATATGGTAAAGTGAGGCAATGGGTAAGAAAAGGCAAAATATTTATGGGAATGTGGAGGTATAGGTGATCAAGCTAGTACCTAAACAAAACCATATGACAACATCCATTTCTCATCCGATTATAAATTAAGCACGTGCCCTTCATTTGGCACAAAACTCACCAAACCGAACTGAAAATACTCCTCAAATGATATAAGATAGAACATAGGAGCAGAAACCGTCTCATCAAACAACATCTCTTTTTTTTTTTCAATCTTTCTTTCCATCATTTTTTCGAAATTTTCTTTTTTTCAACTTCTCTTTCTCTTTTTTTTTTCTTTTTTTCTTTCATGCTTTTTTTTCTCTTTTTCTTTTTTTTTTTCATCCTCCCTTTCTTCATTAAATACCAACTCCAAATCACTGGATACAAACCAAACTTGGCACAATAAATTATATACCGCAAAACAATCTAAACTAGCTTGACAAGGCATGCTAAATTTGGATGTAACTATGGGTCAACAGGCAAATTTGGCTAATGTGGAGTTCAATGGGTAAAATGAATTAAAGGGAAATTGTAAGCACCTCCCTGCATGTGACACCAACCACTAACCCGAATGTATGCAGGCAAAAAGCAATTAAATTTCATAAATGTGCAAATTAATGATACATGATATGCAAGGAGTAACTACTCACAATCCTAGATAAACTGGTCATGAATGACACCAGTTATAAGCTCTAAACCTCAGAATATAAGTAGTTTGCCAAAATTTAAGTCAAGTCTCAAGTTCAGCAAGAAATATAACGAAAACTCGTAGACTATGCAAATGATTCTACCAATAACATGTCAATTCAGCAAGGCTTAGGCATAAACAGTTGCAAATGCAATGTCATCATTGAAATACTACCGTTCCGACTCAACCTATATGCTAAAATAAACATGATATTTTTTTTGAAATTTTGAAAATTTTCAATTTTTTTTTTTTGAATTTTTGTATTTATAAGGGAAAATAAACAACAATGCAAGACAAAATGTAAACGTGAATGCAAGCAAATGAAATGCAACGCAAAACCCTTCCCCAAACCAAATCACACAATGTCCCCGTTGTGCAAAATCATGTAATGAAATAAAAAGGAAATGGGATTTTGTGTTAAAATTAATTAAAAAGACATGAAAAGGACTCGGAAACTCACAAGACTTTAAGCGCAGCAAAAGGAAACCTCCCCAAACCAGCGTGAGCTAGGAGGTTTCAGTAGCCAGCAGTGCTACCAATAAATATCTGAAAGGACAGAAAATACCGCGCGTAATTCCGATAAAACAATTTATTAAACGCAAAATTATGTGTAAAGTAAAGAAACAGAAGAAAACAGAAGTGAGTTGGGAAATAAAGTGGAGAAAAGACTCCCTCCACTCCGCAAATCGACCAAACACAGCAGGGGAATGATCGAAAATAGGTACAGCAGCGAACATGGTCGACCGATCACATCACCCAGTCGATCGACCAGAGTGAACAGCAACAGAAGCTCCTGGAATTCGCAGCCCAGTCGATCGACCATAGGAGGCCGATCGACCGGGAAACTCTTGTAAGTTCTGATTTTCTTCGAATTAGCCCAATAAATTGAGCTAATATGGTCTATGAACCTGCAAATACACATAATAATGCGCCCGAAATTGCGCAAAACCCAAAGTAACTGTCTAAAGTCTAAATAAATCCTAAGCAAACTTATTAAAGCGAAGTCTCGCGCACACGAAAAATGATAAATAGTCTAAAAGCAGTAAAATAGTTTTTAAAAGGTCTAACAAACGCATAGATCAACGGAAACTGTGGAAAATCTCCGACCAAGGCTTCTGTCTACATGAAGTAGCTTCCGCAGTGCTCATCTCAGAAGCTGGACTCCACTCTACTCCGATTGGAATACTCAATGGATCATCTCTAGCATCTTCCCAAGCATGGCCATCATCTTCTAGCTCCTCACACTCAAGATCCGACTCCGAAATTTTGACTGGCTCCTTCTTCTTGGGCTCCTCATCTGGCTCCTCGTCAGTGCCATAGCTAAGACATCCTAGACCGCCTCTTTGAACAATTGGCTCCTTCACAGTTGAAGCAGCGAGCGGTTCTTCCTTCCCCAAACCAGTTCCTACAACAGTCAAAATAGAAGAATCTTCCTCCAATTTGCTCCCATTATGGGGCGGAGGTGTCATAACAGGAATAGGCACAGGGGCAGGCACATCAGAAAGCACAAACTAAGATTTCTTTTCAGAAATCATATTACAGGTCATGGGCCACATGGGGTCTTTCTTCTTAGGGGACTGGGCAAACATAATAGAGTGCTTCCCTACCTTAAATCTCAAAGTTCTTTCCCCTACATCAATTATTGCACCAAATAGTGTGCGAAAACGGTCTTCCCAAAATAATTGGGGTGTTGACATCTTCAGGAATATCCAAAACAACAAAGTCAACAGGAAAAAAGAATTTTTCAATTTGAACAGGCACATTCTCTAAGACCCCTACCGGGCGAATCAGAACGGTCGCCCATTTGCATCATCATGTCGGTAATAGCAAATCTAGTCAATCCCAATTTTTTAGCCAGACTCAAGGGCATAACACAGACACTAGCCCCTAAATCACATAGTGCCTTCTCAATTGAGAAGGTACCAATATTACAGGGGACGAGAAACTACCCGGGTCGAGGGGCGGTTTACTGACGACTTTGTGAGTTAAATATGAACTAGACTCCTCAGTTAATTAGACGGACTCGACAACATTCAAAGACCTTTTCTTAGCTAGCAACCGTCTCATAAACTTCATATATGCAGGTACTTGATTAACTAGCTCTAAGAAAGGTACTTGCACATTAAGACTACGCACTAAATCTTTGAATTTATCGAACGTTACCTCATCTTTGGTTCGCACTAGTCTTTCCGGATAAGGAGCTGTCAGAAGTAGCTTTGCCCTCTCCTCTAGGTCTCTCATACCGGCATCAGTGGACTTAGGCTGAAAATCCACTACTTTGTCTTGGTTGTAACTTGACCCTTCTTCAGTCCGTCTCAGGAGTGAACCATTGACCGTCGTAGGGTCATACTTTGGGATCGGAATAGACCTATCAGCATCTGGATCTTGCCTTGATGATTTCGGAGCTGTAGTACCCCGAAACAAGTAATCCCTCAAGTTATCTGGCATTGGAGGATGGAATGATTCGTCATCAGCTGCTTCCTCAGTCGATCGACCATGTTGGTCAGTCGATCGACTGGTTTCAACAGTACCAGAATCTGTGTCATTTCCCGGACTGGTCGATCGACTGGGTGATGTGGTCGATCGACCGTGATTACTGCTGATCGTCTTTTTCTCGCCCTTTTTCTTCTTCCCTTTTTCAGCAGCTTTCTCGGGTCCATCGAGAGCAGACCCGCTCCTCAGTGTCATTGCATGTACGGTCTCAATACGCTGATTCAGAGAGTGGAATTGACTCGGTATCTCAGCTGCATTCTTGTCTAATGTAACAATTTGAGATTTCAGCTCCATGATTGAGACCTCATTTGCCGCATTACTTTTATGTACCTCTACCATAAGCAGCTGCACTAGACTTATCAACTCTGCAACTTCATTATTTGACTCTTGATGTGACGGAGTGGATGATGGTGGGGCTTCATAAGGAGGCACATATGGTTGATGCAGTGAAGTAGGATCGTAATTATACGAATTGTCGAGCTGAAGTTGATGAAAAGCAAACATCTTCTCCTTAGGGTTCCTGCATGCCTCAGATGTGTGTCCCGCTCCGCCGCATCTCCCACAAAACGGCACTCGCTTGCTCTTGAGAATGGAACATGGGTGCACCCTTCGGAAATCTTGTAGATAGGACTGTAGGACCTAACAAAACAACACTAGAGGAAATGGTAAGAACTGCCTCAAGGTACTCAGTCTTCCCTTGAGGCGAATCACAGACTAAAATAAAAAATAACTAAAACTAGCGCTGCCTCCATGACAACGGCGCCAAAATTTGATATCTGTCGAAGTGAGTATCAAAAATAATATTTATAAAACCAAACTACAACTAGCAAGTGGTAGTGAGGGTCAAACCACAGGGAGGAAGGGAATTTATAGTTGCTTTCAATTCTAGTCTTAACGGTAACAGTGAGGGGGGTTTTGATATGAATTATGGCTAAGTCTAAAACATAAACTAAATAAACAATTAAAAGTAAATAAGGACGTAAACAATGATAAGGGAAATGCTAAGACGGTCAGTTCACTATAGCTGCGATGGCACATAACCCTAGGTAAGTCCGAAATACGGTCGTGTAGGATGGGTAAAACAAGTCCTCTCGGTCCAAGTTAACTAGTAGCTCCTTTCGGCCTATGCTACCAGTCCCTAAGTCTCACTAATGCTAGCTCTCGCCCCGATTAGTGATTCCTAAAGCCTAAATTACATTATCTCTCGATCTCAGTAATTTAGTGTCTTAATTCATTAATTAATGCCCTTCCCTATCTCTCGATCTACGGGTTGGTCAAAACTAAGCATCTAACAAGTCTCCTCTCGGTCTCATTGCTAGATATTGCACTTAACGAATCAAACAATGCTAATCAAACACGAAGTCAGTCGATCGACCAGCTACCCCGATCGATCGACAAACCGCTCGATCGATCGACTAGTTAAGCCGATCGATCGACCAAGCCCTAATGCGGGTTACCTATTCTCTCGCCATCTACGCCATAGATCCCCTACATCTTAGCAAAGGGTGTTTAGCTACTCATAACGATGATAATAATAACAGCAAGATTAACAACTAAAGCAATTGAATTCATAATTAAATTTACTAAATAATTAATTGATATAAAACGATAAATTCGGCTTTGGGAAATCTAACTAGCAATTCTAACTACGAAAGAATAAAAGCAATGAAATTTAACGAAAGAACAGAGAATACCGTGAAGAGGAATTGCAAAGAAAAGAGCAACCCAATGCAAAATAGAACTTTATTGACGGAAAATTAATCTAAACTAATGAATGATGAATTGTATTTAAGAACTGAATGATAAAAACTGGATCCTTATTCTGAAAACTAAGGTTATGTTATATAGGAATAATCCTGCGTAGCCTCTATTCCTAAACCTAATCACAATGGGCTTTGGAATTCTCAATCTTTTAACTTGCGCAACAGCTCATGGGGTGGTCGATCGACCACTTGGACCAGTCGATCGACCACATGCGCTGTACAGAATTGCATTCTGACGATTCCTGCAGCGCGCACCGATCTTAAAACAGCTTCCATTTCTTAGTTACTTGGTTAAATCAGGCATTCTACGCGGCGTTGGAAAGCTAAGAGGATAAGCTTTCACCTCCAATTATAATCACTCGATTATCTGCTCTAAAACTCGAGATATTGCCATCTGAAGCAGGCTGCAATGTCGAGAAGCATTCTGACAGTCTATAGACCATGTAGGTCAGTCTATAGACCATTATAGCTGGTAGTTCGCTTCTAAACTCTCGCAAATATGTCTTTCAGGCCTTGAAATGTGCACCAAGTTCACTTACCGAGTCTTTACTTCATGTCAAATGCAATGCTAAACACTTAGGGACGGGTTTGGCTCATTTTCCGCTGAAATCTTCATATTTCTACAATATCACACAAAAAGGAAGAAATACACGAAACAAGGGAAATAGTAGCATAAACTACTCAATTGAGCTCTGAAATGCGTGTGAAATGAGGTGCAAAACATCATATATTAGACACGCATCATACATCATTGGGAAAGTCAACCCGATAGGCACTAAGGGGCATTGCTTCGTCCTCGTCGCCATCGACTATTTCACCAAATGGGTGGAAGCACAGTCATATGCAATCTTGACTGCCAAACAAGTGGCCAAGTTCATCCAAAACAACATCATCTGCCGATATGGGGTACCCCATGAAATCATCAACGATCAAGGCTCTCACTTCCGGGTGGAAACTCAGGCCTTGCTGTACAAATACAAGATCAAACGACATCGATCATCCCCCTACCGTCCCCAAACCAATGGAGCGGTGGAGGCAGCGAACAAAACTATTGTCACCATTGTCAAGAAAATGCAAGAAACTGCCGCGATTGGCCGAGCAAACTCCCATTCGCACTCTGGGGATATCGAACATCCATCCGAACACCAACATGCGCCACACCCTTCAACCTAGCATACGGTATGGAGGCGGTTCAACTGGTAGAATTAGAGATCCCTTCTCTACGCATCCTACTGGAGAGTAAAGTCCCTGAGGCGGAATGGACCCGTCGAAGGTACGAACAACTCACTCTTCTAGACGAGCGGCGGCTCAACGCCTTGCACAACGTCCAGCTATACCAACTACGTATATAACGGGCATTCAACAAGAAGGCTAACCCAGGAACATCAAGGAGGGCGACTTGGTCCTCAAGTCAGTTCGAGCACCATTACCCGTCGATCCGAGGGGAAAATTCAAACCCAACTGGGCCGGGCCATACCTGGTCAAGTAAATACTTTTGAGGGACGCAGTGAGACTGAGTGACCTAGACGGGGAGGATTTCACAAACCCGACCAACCTAGACCAACTCAAGAAATACTACCCTTGAACCGTAGCAACCAGCGACCTAATCCTAGTTTTACAACTAGAAACCACCTTAACCCTTTTCAAGTCAAGTTCCTCAACGCATTCTGATTTAAAATTGCATGTTTTATCGAGTCTAAGTTGCGGCACCTTGCCCGTTTCGAAGGCCCTTTGACCTGTCAAAGGCAACATCCATTTGCACTAAAACAAAAAAAACCCCCTAAACTACCAGCATGGTTTGATTTCACCTTTTCGGGTGGATACGTAGGCAGTCCTTCTTACACGCGAAGGATACAACCACAAAACCCAATCAAATTTACAAAACATTTCGAACTACGATCATGGTTTGATTTTTTCTCTTCAGGTGGATACGTAGGCAGTCCTTTCTTACACAAGAAGGGTACAACCATCCCCATAATAATAAAAAAAACCCCATAAAAAAAAGCACACACATTTCCTCGTGTTTACCCACATACGAAACATTCCCCTATCCACAAAATACGAAAGAAGCCTTTTTCCCTTCCTACAAAAATCCCATTTCCTAAGTGCAAATGTTTAGGACGATTCAAACCGAATTGCCTTTACAAGATGGATGGAAGAAACAAGCGTTCACATTTTTGACACGAGCAATCCTCTTATTTAATTAATAATGGGAGGGATTACAAATTCAACAACAAACAAGGCTCGGCAAGTCTACAACTTGTCAAAGCTAAGGTGTCGACTAAAACACCTCACATAAAAAAACTAGCACAAAACACACAAAACATAGCTAGTACAACATAATAAAAACTCACAATAATAATACAACATAATAATAAAATGAATAATGGAGGTCTTCACTCTTCCATTCTAACCTTGCCTTTTCCTTCGGGGTACATCTTCCTCTTGTTCTTCTTGTTGGCCCGCCTAGCATGGACTTCCTCCTCAGAACGGATCCTTAACGGATCTAGAACGGCGACGACCTCCGTTCTATTGCAAGACCCCATGTTCGGCCCAAAACGGGCCCATGCACAGCCCACTACATTCTTAGGACCCGAGCTTCTCCTCTTTGGTGGCCTCATCACATCCGGGCTAACTCCATCAACATAATACTCAAAGAAGGCACGGTTGGCCTTGCCAACCTCTTGATATTTCAAGTCAACAACCTCGTCCTTACGGGATTTCGACCTCTCCTCCAAGGACAAAGCTTGACACGTCTGTCGCGTACCTATAAAAAATACCAACTGGCTCTAACTAATATAGCTAGGGAAGTCGGGTCGAATCCACAGAGAGGTAGGAAATTGTCAGCTTAATCTAAGTTCGTCAAGGTAACCAAATGGGGGGTTTTTTTTATGTGATATTCTAAACTAATAAGAATAAGGAAGAGGAAATTAAAAGGAAGGAATCAAGCAGATAAGGAGAAACAGCTAAGACAGACGGTTCACCATAATCATTTAGTCAAGTAATCTAGGTCTCAGGTCAATGCAAATACGGTCTAAGGAGTAGCGAACGTCACCTTTCGGTCCTTAATTCACCCTAGAGCATAAATAGCTTAACTTTCGCCCTCACTACAATACCCTATTGTTCGCTACTAGTCTCGCCTTTTCCAACCTTTCGGTCCAGGTCAAGGATCACTAAGAATTAAAGGTCTAATTGCGTCGACTCAATTAGACGGATACAGTTAATTGTAGCATTTAACCAACAAAGACTATACTAGCATTAACCCAATAAATCGATTACTATTCCCTCATGATTATGGATCCCCTATAGTCTTAGCTTAAGGGAATTAGCTACTCATTACCATTGAATTAACAATAACAACAAATAGATAATTAAAACTTGACATGATGATAAAACTAATAAGGATTCAATTAAAGCAATTATGATAACAATTAAAAGAGGGAAGAAATTTAAGCAATAAATAAGATTAAGAATAAAAGTAGAATGATAATACCAATCGCAAAATCCAAATCCGAGTAGCAAAGTGTAAAGGAAGAGTAAAATCCAAGAACAGTAGCAAGGTATACAGTGAAGTGAACAAACGAAGCAGAAGAGCTCCAACGTAGTCCCCATCCTCTGTCTTATACGAAAAATCCATCCTAAAACCTAATCTATGGACTAATTACAAAAGCCCATAAAATGATTAGGCGGAAATTAACTAAGGCAGGAAAAATCACTCGATCGAGTAGAAATAAGCTACTCGATCGAGCAAACCAACACCAAACCACTCGATCGAGCGGTAATAAACCACTCGATCGAGCACCTCATGCAAAATCTCCTCGATTGACTCCTTAAACTGCTCGATCGATTAATCTTGAGTATATAAAGCATTCGATCGAGTAGAAAACTACTCGATCGAGCTATATAAGCGTGCTAGACTTTGAAACGCCTTCCGAAACCAGCTCACGCGTCTTCCAAATGTTAAATTTCCAAGCTCCAACTCCTCATCCTCCATAAATGCATGCAAATGGGACGGATTAAGGCTCGGTTTAGCTCCTTTTCGGTCAATTCCTGCAAATTACAATAAACGGACCAAAGTAGAATATTCGGGGGTATTTGTAGCTAGATGCTACATAAAAAGTGCGTAAATGCGTGTAAAAATGAGGTAAAAACCTTATATAAAAGACACGCATCAAATCTCCCCAAACCAAACCTTTGCTTGTCCCCAAGCAAATATGAATGCGACTAAGAATAAACAATGGAACGGGACCAACGCATCAGCTACAAATTATCCACTAAAACCAATTTAATGCAATAACTGACAAAGTGGCAAAAGAGAAGTGCAAACGAGTTAAATCAATGTTTCAAACTTACTGAACCGTCGACCTTGCAAGACTCAAAAGATGTCGGACTCTCACGGGCTGCTCGTCACTCAGAATTAAGCACAAGGTAAGTATATATGTGAAAGATAGAAAGAAGTAGAGACACTCACCTAACTCGATCCATAAGAACATGCATGCAGTTAACATGAATAAAGTCTCTACAACCGTACATATGCATTCCAACCATACTAATGACCAAGACACATGCCGAGGACTTACATTTGGGTAAGTGAGGTAATGGGTTAGAAGGGGCTAAGATGAATTTGGATATGTGGAGTTAATAGCCAGGCTAGCAACAACGGATCCAAAATTAAACTGCATCCCAACTTCGTACTCAATATAACAAGATGAAACGGTGCAAAAACTATGCACTAAACTCATGAAACCCAAAAACTCGTCAACTCCCCACAAAGTATAGATAGAACATGGGAGTGAAAATCATTATCCAATTCTCATTTTTTCTCATATATGATTTTTCTTTCTTTTTCTTCTTTTCTTTTCCTTTCGCTTTTTCATTCTCTTTTTTTTTTTCTTTTTCGTTTCATTTTTTCAACAATTCAACATTCTTTTTTTTTCTTTCCCTTCAATTCTTCCACCATCTTCTGAAATCAGATAAAATAACCATATTGCAATAAAACATTCCAAGAGCTACTCGTCACTAGCTCAGCTAGGGTAGGAAGTATTATAGAAAGTAGTTAATAGGACAGAAAGGCAATTTAGCTATGTGGGGCTCATGGGTAGAATGAAATAAAGGGGACTACCTCTCCTAACATGTGTCACCATCCACAGACCGAATGCATACAGGTATTAAGAAGACTAGATTCATGCTTATGATAATTGATGTTACATGCCTTAAAGAGAGTACTACTCACATCCTAAATGAAACCGGTCATGAATGTCACCAGTTTATAAAGCTCTAACCTCAGAATGTAATGTAGCTTGCCGACATAGTGAATCAAGTCTATTCGTTCAGATAAGAGAGAAACAAAAACTCGTAGATTATGCACATAATCATGCCAACTAAATGTCAAGAATATGCAAGGCTCGAGTAAAGATTCAATGTAGGGTCAGTGTTCAAACGTTCCGACTCAATTTAAACGTGAATTTTTTTTGAATTTTTATGATTTTTTTTTGAATTAATTAAAGCAACAATGCATGCGGAAATCAATAAACGTGAAAGCAAAAATGCAAGAAACCATGCAGACACAGATACGGATGCATACCTCCCCAAACCAAACCGTACAATGCCCTCATTGTACCAAAAATAGGGAAAGAAATGCAAACTGAAGAGAAAGGGATAAATGGAGTCGGAAAACTTACAAAACGTCGTAAAGAGGGACCTCCCCAAACCTACCATGAACATGGGAGGTCAAAGAAAGTCAAGCAGTAGCTCCATAGACGTAAAAACAGTAGTTGGGAAGCATAACCGCTCGATCGAGCACTTGGAACAGATCGATCGAGTGAACGGGTAATTGGAAGGGCTCGATCGAGTGAAAAACCACTCGATCGAGTAAGCGTGAATTTGACTTTGGTCGATCGAGGATAATTATCACTCGATCGAGTGAAAACTTCCCCAAAAAGTGCTCGATCGAGCATAAAACCACTCGATCGAGTACTGTGTCCTGAAAAACACGCATTCCAAAGCTAGAAAGGCATAAGGAGTTCGTAAAACAGCGTCTAAAGTTCAACGTAAAGCTAAAGAAAATAAAATGTTCAACAAAAGTACAATAAAACAGTCCGGGCTGCCTCCCGGAAAGCGCTGGTTTAAGAGGTCCCGCACGACCTTTTTGGCATCAATTAACTGGCGCGTCGAGCTCGTCGAAGCGCAAGGCTTCAACGCGATTGTCCGCTTCATTCGCCTCGTGGTAATGCTTCACATATTGGCCATTCACCTTGAATCTATGACCGTCGGAATCTTCGAGCTCCACGGATCCAAATTTGGTAACAGTTGTTACCGTATAAGGACCACTCCACCTGGACTTCAGCTTGCCAGGGAATAATCTCAGTCGGGCATTAAATAGCAGCACCTTTTGCCCAACATGAAACTCACGAGGTAGGATTCTCTTGTCATGCCATCTTTTCGTCTTTTCTTTGTAGATG
Organism: Silene latifolia; assembly: GCF_048544455.1. NCBI lineage: Eukaryota > Viridiplantae > Streptophyta > Magnoliopsida > Caryophyllales > Caryophyllaceae > Silene > Silene latifolia. Next base: position 322,648,901 of record NC_133538.1, read on the forward strand.
CGCGAGCTATCATAGGCATTAAGCCTAAACTCTTCCAACTCATCTAACTGCAAAAGACGATTCTGACCACACAACTTAGGATCATAATTAAGCTCACAAATTGCCCATCAGGCCTTACATTCCAATTCAACAGGTAAGTGACACGATTTCCCATAAACTAGCCTATAAGGTGATGCACCAATTGGTGTCTTAAAGGCAGTTCTATAAGCCCATAATGTGTCATCTAACTTAAGACTCCAGTCTTTCCGTGATTTAGAAACTACTTTAGACAAGATCTCTTTCAACTCGCGGTTAGAGACCTCAACCTGGCCACTAGTTTGGGGATGATACCCCAAACCTCGCCGGTGTTGGACACCAACTTTAGACAGAATAGAAGTGAGTTTCTTTTCCTTAAAATGCATTCCCCCATCACTAATGACGACCCTAGGGACACCAAATCGGGGGAATATGATCTTTTTAAACATCTTTATCATGGTCTTAGCATCACAATGAGGTGAGGCAATTGCCTCAACCCATTTCGACACATAGTCTACAGCCACTAAGATATACGTGTTACCTTTACTGGATGGGAACGGTCCTTGGAAATCAATGCCCCAGACATCGAAGACCTCAACCTCTAAGATGCCATTTTGTGGCATCTCATGTCTCTGTGAAATGTTCCCTGATCGTTGGCAAGCATCACAAGCTGAAACAAAAGACTTAGCATCAGCAAACAAAGAAGGACAGTAGAAACCAGACTGAAGTACCTTAGCCACGGTGCGCGATGGACCGTGGTGACCACCATATAAAGAGGAGTGACAGCCTTCCAAGACTATTTTGGTCTCTCACTGCGGAATACACCGTCTGTAGAGACCGTCTGCACATTCCTTAAACAAGTAAGGATCATCCCAGAAATACTGCTTAGCGTTATACAGAAAACGCTTCCTCTGCTGATGAGAAAGGTCAGGCGGCAGCTTCCCACTGACAACGAAGTTAGCTATATCTGCATACCAAGGTTCTTGGTTAACAATAGACGATATAACAGCAATTAAAGTATCGTCAGGAAAAGAATCATCAATAGGTAGAGAATCTTCCCCTTCTTATCGCATCAGTCGCGACAAGTGATCAGCTACAACGTTTTCAGCTCCTTTCTTATCCTTAATCTGCAAATCAAACTCCTGAAGGAGGAGTATCCATCTCAGTAGCCGTGGTTTAGCCTCCTTCTTAGCAAGGAGATGCCTCAAAGCTGCATGGTCAGTAAAAATAGTAACTTCTGACCCAACTAAATAAGTACGAAACTTCTCTAAGGCATAGACTACGGCTAGCAGCTCTTTCTCAGTGGTAGTGTACTTCACTTGAGCCTCATCCAGAGTTCGGCTCGCATAGTAGATAGCATTAAAAGCCTTGTCTTTCCTTTGGCCTAGCACCGCTCCTAGTGCATAGTCACTCGCATCACACATAATCTCAAACGGCAAGTCCCAATCGGGAGGCTTTATGATCGGCGCAGAGACTAAAGCCTGCTTTAACCTGTTAAAAGCAGAAAGACAATCATCAGTAAACACAAAAGGGGCATCCTTAAGTAGCAACTGTGTAAGTGATTTAGCAATCTTTGAGAAGTCCTTGATGAACCGGCGATAAAAGCCAGCGTGACCAAGGAAACTCCTCACCCCCTTAACATTAACAGTGGGCGGTAATTGCTGAATCACTTCCACCTTTGCTTTATCAACCTCTATTCCCCTATCAGAAACTAAGTGCCCTAGAACAACTCCCTTGTTGACCATAAAGTGGCACTTCTCCCAGTTCAGCACAAGATTAACCTCAATACAGCGCTGTAACACTTTCTCAAGGTTAGACAGACAGTTATAAAAATCACTTCCATACACACTGAAATCGTCCATAAAAACTTCCATGATAGACTCAATATACTCTGAAAATATCCCCATCATACACCTTTGAAAGGTGGCAGGGGCATTACACAAACCAAAAGGCATCCTGTGATAAGCAAAAACGCCTTGAGGATAAGTAAATGTAGTCTTAGCCGATCGTGCGGGTGGATAGGGATCCGAAAGAACCCCGAGTACCCGTCTAAATAGGAGAAAAATTTATGAGAAGCTAACCTTTCTACCATTTGATCAATAAAAGGAAGGGGAAAGTGATCTTTCTTGGTGGCGGCATTGAGTCATCTCATAATCTATGCACATCCGCCAACCGGTCACTACTCGAGTAGGTATTAATTCATTCTTCTCATTCTTAACAACATTGTCCCTCCTTTCTTCGGGACCACCCGCACCGGACTCACCCATCTAGAATTACCAACGAATAAATAATACCGCGTCCAAAGCAGCCTTCATTACCTCGGCCATCACAACATCCTCGCATCTTCCTGGTTCAAATTGGCGCGACCCCCGTCTGCAAGGTTTGTGATCTTCCTCCAGCTCTATCCTGTGCATACAAATATCGGGACTAATCCCTTGATATCGTCCGAGTGAATAGCCCATTGCTTTCTGTTTTTTCTTAAGTACGACTAACAAAGAAGTCACCGATCATCATTAAGCTTAGCACTAACAATGACTGGATATTGCTCTGTATCGTCTAAGAAAACATATTTAAGATGAGAAGGGAGAGGCTTACGTTCCGGTACCTTTACCTCAATGGAGCAAAGAGTGCTAATCATTTGTTCCACTTGCTCCCCCTCAGCTTCGGTAAGTTCAGGCTCATCTAAATCATCAACAAGCAAATCCAACACAGCGTCATCGTCGTCTGGGCTATCTGCACACTCATAAAAAAGCATAAGAGCTTCTAGTGGGTCCTTCATAAAAGAACCCGACCAGAATTCATAAATAGACTCGTCAATAATATCAACCGAATAGCAAGTATCCTCTATCATTGGTCGAGCCAAAGTACTAGGCAGACTGAAAGTGATAGCGTCATCCCCTACTGCTAGAGTCAAACGCCCATTTCTAACATCAATAACAACCCCAGCTGTACAAAGGAATGGTCTTCCTAGGATAATTTGGGTCCAGGTGTCCTCAGCTATATCTAAAACAATGAAATCTACTGGGATAAAGAGCTTGCCTATTTTCACAGGCACGTCCTCTAAGACACCTATGGGCTTCCTAACGAGATCTATCGACCATCTCGTAGGGTAATGTTAGTCACTTTAAAATGACTCATGTTCAGTTTCTTGCAGACAGGAAGGGGCATGACACTGACACTGGCACCTAAATCGCAGAGGGCCTTATCAATAACCATGTTGCCTATAATACAGGTAATAGAAAAGCTGCCCGAGTTTTTCATTTTGGGCGCTCTTATTCAAAAGCAAATTACTAGACTCTTCCATAAATGAAATCGTCTCAAATTAACTCAAATTTCTCTTACGCGTCACAATATCTTTCATAAACTTAGCGTAAGTGGGTACCTGAGTAACAAGTTCGGAAAAAGGGACAGTTACCTGGAGGTTCTTCACAACGTCCACAAACTTACCGTACTGTCGCTCGATCTTTACGTCCTTCAGACGGCCTGGAAAGGGTACCCTGGTAGCAACGAGTGGACCCGCAACTTTTCCTTTACCTTTATCAATGCGTGACGTCTCCACAGCAGGGGAAGATGATACGGTAGCGCCATTAGATAGTAAAATAGGATCTTCGCCATTTAAAGTACTCGATCGAGTACTTATATCACTCGATCGACCATTCTCTTCTTCTGTTTCACTCGATCGACCGATTTTGTCACTCGATCGAGTGATTTTTGCAGCAAACTCATTCGATCGAGTAATAATATCACTCGATCGACCAACAGCAAATTGTGCACCACTCGATCGACCAGTAATTTCACTCGATCGAGTGATAGGATGAATTGATTCACTCGATCGAGTAGAGAAATCACTCGATCGAGTATCTTGATTACACGCTGCAAGTATTTCGATTAAGAATTCATCTAGATCGTCCTCCTGGGTATCTTCAGCTATCAAAACCTCGTCTTCTTCATGAGTAAGGTCATTTTGAAAATTCATTGCACTGACTGGATCGCATATTGGAAGAAGCTTGGTTTGGTCTTTCGCGAGTGTTAACTGCGCGACTTGTTCTTTCAATTCCGATATGACCGTTTCAGATTGCCGTGATATACTCATCATAATAGATTTAAATTCGGCAATTTCTTTACTTGCAGAAGGAGAGACCGGCTGCGGTACCGGCGTAGAAGGGGTAGAGACATTCTTTATTTCTTCATACAACTGAGAAAAAGGAACTCCTTGCTTATAATTCCGATAAGCAAGGGCACGCTCTACACTTGCCATGCATTCAATAGGACCATGCCCTTCCTCGCCACATCTACCACATGGCTCTATATGCTCAGTAATCGTAGGCATCCTGGCAAATAGACTTACAAAGCAACGAACAATCTGCAAGACTAATCAAAACTTTGCAAAAATGAGAACAGCCTCAAGGAATAAATTCCTTGAGACAAGGGACAAACTTAATTAAAGCAACAAAATTACGCCACCTCCCCGGCAACAGCGCCAAAATTTGACACGTCTGTCGCGTACCTGTCAAAAATACCAACTGGCTCTAACTAATATTGTGACACCCTTAAATAACGCGATAATTAAACACGTAAAATCTACGGAAAAACTGACAGGATATGTTTGTAATTGGTTCAACTAGACAAAACCTGTAATTTTTAAAATTTTTCCTAAATCATTCACAAACATCTCCAACTTAAGAGTGCCAATACCTGCAAAAGCTAATAAACTAATTTACATAACCACGCTAAAGACACGGGGATATAATGATACAAACCAAAATAGAAAAGGGAGACATATGTCCCTTCAAAATATATACAAAACCAAAGGTTAAAAGGTTTACTATAAGAATAGCCAAACTAGGTCCAAGGTTCCTTATGCTCACTAGCTCGTCTGTGACCCCACCTAAATATTCAACCTGTCAATCGCATTTTATACAAACACGAAAGCCACAATTCAGTGGGGAGTAACTTCGAGTCCTCCCAGCCACGAAACGTCATATTTAATATAACATGTAATAAAACATGTAAACAACATGATAAACAATTTAATTATCAAGTATTCCAACCTATGACCCCCTAACTGACCAAAATAAACTATCATGTGAAACATATAACAAATAGTAATCCAAACTTTATCAATTGTAATCGGCTTACATCTCACCTATTACAATTCATAGAATCACCATACAAGAAAGGGCAATATATCAAAGACAGGCATAAGTTCTTAGTACCGTCAATAGTCACTCAGAATCTCGAGTCTATACCACGAGGTAGGGAAGGTAATCGAACCGGTATCTTGGCTCAGCGGTTAATATTAATAAAACATGGCCAAGACACAACACAACCCTAGCCTAAAATCTGCGCAGACCTAGACATGCGGATACACACCACTGCACCCAAGACCCACAATTTTTCTAAAACAAAGTGAGTACCCTAAGGAGTCCACCAAAGGGTTGGCTAGTACTTAAGCTGACCACTTACTATCAAAATAAGTAACGAGGTCATGCCCCAACTTGGATATAAATCCACTAGTCAGGAACACAAAGGCTATTAAGCAGTGAACATATACTCGTCAGAGACTATAAAGACCTATCTCTGACAAACACAACAACCTGCAAGAAAGTATTTAATACCAATACCATTTCTAGCAATATTAACAATATTAAAGGCTTCAGGGAATCTAAGGCCATTTATACAATATAAGACACTATTAAATTCAACCAACTATACATGTGAACTTAAAAACTTGATAAATGGCCTAAAACAAGAAAAAAAGGCCGATTATCCAATTCATATAAAATTTCATCCAACCGAATTTTTACCCGCAACCCCACCTGCGACAGTGCAGGTTAAATTACGGGCACCAATCACTCAATTAATTGACATCGAATCAGTCAAAGGGACTAAGGCTCAGTTTTCGGCACAATCATCAAAACATGGCAATTATTGCTATAAAATTTATTTTGAGCCTATTCATTACAATTTCATTTTAAAATTTATCCTAACATGTGTCAACTACCATAATAAGCATACTTTTTACTATTAACACAATTTTCACTACTAACATGATTCAATTCAAAGTGTACTCAAGTGTAACTTATACTAAACATATCATTAATGAACCCGAAATGACAAATATTGCATGAAAAACCGCGAAACAAGCATCGGCCTGACCCGGGCCAGCCGTGGGCCTGCCATGGGCCTGCCGGGCCTGCTGCCGCCACCCCTACTCCTCCATTTTTTCCGTTTTTGTTCATTTTAACATCGTCTGAACATTAATTAATCGTTCCCAATACTAACATGTTAACTTAAACTATCAAAAGACATGTATTAGATATGCATGCAACCCATTTTAACATGTGAAAATTAACTACTCAAACAAAAATCATAAAAACATACAAAAATCAAAGAATGTGACGATTATTCGTCGAGTAGCTCGAAATATGTTACCTTAAGCTAGAAAATGAGCAATTAGCACCTTAAAAACCAAACCCTAACAAGCAACTAGCCGCTATCTTCGACAATATACGAATCCCCAAACTCGTCCTCCAATTCTTCACCTAAATAAACAATAAAAACACAATAAATAAGCATAAAAACCGAAATATGCCCAAAAATCGTCTTAAAACGACTTCAAGAAAACTGAAATTAAAATATACCAGGATGTAGATCTTGAAGAGAGGATTCCGAAAATATAAATTATGTGAAAATCCGACTAGAAATGAGGAAGTTATGATGAATTTGCTTGGAAAGATAAGAAAATGGTATAAAAATGGTGTTTTGTTGATTTGGAAATGTTTGGAGTAGCTGGAAAAGAAAAGCAACAGGAAAGGAAGGGGGAAGGTGTCGCGGGAAAGGAGAGAAAAGGAGGAAGGGAGCGGGCTTAAGTCGGGATTTTACGAGTCGGTTTTGACTCGTTTCGATAATAATTAGAACCGCTTGTCTAACGGAAATTCCGACAAGACCAAAGTTCTTAAACACGATATTACAAGAAAATTGAATACTCATACGACCCATTTCCAAAATCGTTTGCCCAATTTTCAATAGGATTGTCATTTTCCCCGAAATGCCCTTATTTTGAAATAAAAAGTTTTTACACGGTTTAAACTATTTTTAAACATCTCGAAACTATCAAAATAAATACTTTACCTCAAAATATAATAAAATTATATTTCTTTGAATTATTTTTACTTTAAATACATTAATATCAAATTTTATTTGATTACTAAATTATTTTCGAAATATATTAACGGTCCGAAATTTCGGGGCGTTACAATCACCCCTCCTTTTAAAAAGTTTCGTCCTTGAAACTTAGAAGGAGAAATTATCGTATACAACATCTTAATAATATAGTTATAAGAAAATATAGGTATCTTTTCAATGAAACGGTGATACTCTTGTTGATCAGACAAGAACATCCACATTCATATCAAGATATAAAAATATTTCTACACCAATAAATGAAAAAACCTATTATTGGAACGTCTCCAATAACGAGATTTAACACTCATTAATGTTAAAATCAAAGTAAGAGAAAGGTAATCTACTCAAATTTTCTTTTGCAAAAAGCCAAAATAGAAGTAAAGGTTTCACTTTTAAACCCAATTGGGGTCAAATCCCTAAAAATGTATCATTAAACCTTGACAAAGAAGTCATAAATGGATCAAAATTAACAGAAATCGATCAAATCTTAACGAAAACTCGGGTCTAAAAATTAAAATTACGATAAATGAGTTTATATTCAAGAAAGGAATGGGGAACTAAATCAAATTTTCATTTTCAAGTCTTCAAAAATAGGTTAGGTTTGCAGAAGTGACATAAACTTTCAAGAATGAATCGAAACTGGTAGCTTGAAATATTTAGAAATTCCTCGAAGGAAAAAGTAACTTAGACATCATAGGAGCAAATATGCTAAAAGGATTCAAGCTTAACTAATCAAAAGAGCTGTATGAATTTCATGGGGTAAGAATTGAAGTCGAACCTAAAAGGGTGTCAAAAATGGAGTTTCATAGGTTACCAACATCAAACTTATGAGAGGAGTATGATGAAGTAAGGAAGAGAGGTATGTGCGGTAGCGCTCATGATCAAGGAAGAAGGTAAATTAGACAACAAGGAACGCCAGACATCTTTATCTCAAACAACAACATCACTCAAAACGGTTCCAAAACTTCCTAACAACAAAACTCATAACCACATCACTTCCAAGGGTTTCCTCAATCGCTTATGTTACCTCATCCTAATCTGTTCCCTGAAACAAGGTACTCCACTATAAGTGTGATCTCATCGCTCCAAATCCTCAAACATCCAGAAACAACTTTCACAAGTCTAAGGTCAAGGCTTCTAACAAAGTTATATTCGTATTCAACTAGTGTCAACTATGGGTTCCTCAAAACAAATAAACCTTTAATCAAGAATTCAAATACCAACCTATAAACTCCAAGAGCCAACTAATACCAAATCACATCACCAATCCATTATGGTCATCAACATCTCAAGGAATATTCTTTCAAATTTGACATCCTAAAACTTACTTACTATCAAATTCCCAAGAAACAAGGTCTTAATTGTAGCAACACTTTATCACCTCAGAGTTCCTAAAACATAAATTAAAACTATGTTCTTTAACCTAGGAATTGGTGTCAACCATACCATTACCCTTTCTAGTTATTAAAACAAGTGCTAAAACTTCCCAATAATGTAGCTTACTCTCACTCTCATACCATAGCTCAAGTAGTAATCAATATCACTCACTAAAATCAACTAATAATCCCACATTTAACATTTCTCACACGGTAACATATACCTTATCAAACCCTCATATCCAAAGTGATTATGGAAGCCAATCAAAAACCCGACTATTTAGTCAATCCTATATCCTCAAATCCACCATTCAGTTTCATCCATTTTAAGTCAAGTACTAGGCACTAGTATCCAAACATAAACAACAATGCCATGGTCCATAACCTTAGTAACCAAAGCAACTCACATTTGACACACAAAATCCACCAATCCAACGTACTCACTTTATCAAGGATCTATAGGTATAAGAACCATCAAGTAAGTCTCATCACACTACCTAAGTCTTTCCAACATCAAATCCACTCAAAACCAGGAAAGGGTCAAACACAACAATCCCTTCAAAGGTCATGATGTCCAACCAAGGCCAACATTTCTCAAAAGAAATGGTATTATAAAAAGGCGTTAAGGAAGGATAAGCAAGGAACAAATGACATGTTAGGAAATAAGGAGTCGAACTGTAAAGATAACGGTTGACAAAAATAAGAGGTATTCGAGTTAAGAAGATATCTCGGGCAAGAAGAAGATACGTAAACTTTGGCATAAGAACAGGGTTCAACGAACGTTAAAGAGAAGGAAAGGAGAACAAAAGCGGCATAATGAAAAGGTTACCGCTTACCAAACACTCATCAAAGCTTAGGATTGATATGATAAGGTTACTTCACTAAGGTGCTCAACAAAGCCCCAAATGACTACCAAATCATAGGACTAACAAGGACTCCACAATGGTAGTTATTCATCAACTCAATTGGTTCTAAGAGCCAAAATCAATTCACCACACAAATTCATTTATTACCATCCATGTCCCAAAGTATCTCCTTTACAATTCTCGTCATTGAACTTCACTTACTATGTCATCCCCAAGTACCATGGCTTGTTTACTCCATCATCTCACCACTTAATACTTCTAGTCTTCGATACCATAAATTAGAATCACATCTTTGAACTCACGAACTACATCGATCAACGTTCCACCAAAATTCCCAAATTCAGATATGATTAATATGGTCAACCACGTGTTCTCAAATTTCGGCTACTATATATTAGATTTGGTTAACTCGAAAGGTTTAACAAACTAACTAATTCCAAAGTTCGATACCAATCCATTAAGCAACGTCAACGTCCTTTTGTATTCCTTTCAAGGCCTACAAGGATTAGGGCTACTTATCATTCCTTTAATTCTCCACCGGAAACATCGAGACTCTCAAATGGAGTAGCTCAGGTTCATTCCATCTTATGTGCTAAAGTAGTACCCATGCTCAATCATCTATAACAAACAAGCTCTCAATAGACATAAATCCCAAGGTGTTTCTCAACTCACTAGGCACTCATATCAAGCACAACTAACAAGACTAACCAAAGGATCCCAAGTTATATTCTCCTATACAACTCAAACTTTAAACAATCAATTTCTCAACTCGTTCACGCCCTCCAATGATACATTCTCTCAAAACCGGGTTCTCTTGGACAAGGGGACTATCCTGCGGAATAAAAGGAAGGTGTCCACATGGACTTTTATTATAAGAAGAAAACGAACTAAGGATGAATTGGGGGAAAGAATTGAAAAGTAGTTACCCAGGGCGAGAGTAGAGGAATTTGAAAGACGAACACCGAGATTGGAAGGTTAAGGTAAGATACGCTGAATACGGAAAGAAATATCGAGAAAGTGGAAGCATTCTTCATTTGGCATAACCAATCTTTAACGGCACCAAAATTAATAACTAACAATCAACAAACTTAGCTTGTAAGATTGCATTATCTACATTTCTTGGAAAGCCATCTTGCAAAAGAGAAAATTAATTAGTACCTAACAATTAGCAATCACAAACAGACTACCACATAAAATCCTAAATCTACCCATCCTACCCATCTCTCAAGTTTATTATTTAAAGGTCAAGTGCTTTTAAGTGGGGTGCACAAACGTGCGTCGGGAGCAACAAGCTCTGATACCAACTGTGACACCCTTAAATAACGCGATAATTAAACACGTAAAATCTACGGAAAAACTGACAGGATATGTTTGTAATTGGTTCAACTAGACAAAACCTGTAATTTTTAAAAATTTTCCTAAACCATTCACAAACATCTCCAACTTAAGAGTGCCAATACCTGCAAAAGCTAATAAACTAATTTACATAACCACGCTAAAGACACGGGGATATAATGATACAAACCAAAATAGAAAAGGGAGACATATGTCCCTTCAAAATATATACAAAACCAAAGGTTAAAAGGTTTACTATAAGAATAGCCAAACTAGGTCCAAGGTTCCTTATGCTCACTAGCTCGTCTGTGACCCCACCTAAATCTTCAACCTGTCAATCGCATTTTATACAAACACGAAAGCCACAATTCAGTGGGGAGTAACTTCGAGTCATCCCAGCCACGAAACGTCATATTTAATATAACATGTAATAAAACATGTAAACAACATGATAAACAATTTAATTATCAAGTATTCCAACCTATGACCCCCTAACTGACCAAAATAAACTATCATGTGAAACATATAACAAATAGTAATCCAAACTTTATCAATTGTAACCGGCTTACATCTCACCTATTACAATTCATAGAATCACCATACAAGAAAGGGCAATATATCAAAGACAGGCATAAGTTCTTAGTACCGTTAATAGTCACTATGTAACTCGAGTCTATACCACGAGGTAGGGAAGGTAATCAAACCGGTATCTTGGCTCAGCGGTTAATATTAATAAAACATGGCCAAGACACAACACAACCCTAGCCTAAAATCTGCGCAGACCTAGACATGCGGATACACACCACCGCACCCAAGACCCACAATTTTTATAAAACAAAGTGAGTACCCTAAGGAGTCCACCAAAGGGTTGGCTAGTACTTAAGCTGACCACTTACTATCAAAATAAGTAACGAGGTCATGCCCCAACTTGGATATAAATCCACTAGTCAGGAACACAAAGGCTATTAAGCAGTGAACATATACTCGTCAGAGACTATAAAGACCTATCTCTGACAAACACAACAACCTGCAAGAAAGTATTTAATACCAATACCATTTCTAGCAATATTAACAATATTAAAGGCTTCAGGGAATCTAAGGCCATTTCTACAATATAAGACACTATTAAATTCAACCAACTATACATGTGAACTTAAAAACATGATAAATGGCCTAAAACAAGAAAAGGGCCGATTATCCAATTCATATAAAATTTCATCCAACCGAATTTTTACCCGCAACCCCACCTACGGCAGTGCGGGTTAAATTGCGGCTGACCAATCACTCAATTAACTGACATCGAATCAGTCAAAGGGACTAAGGCTCAGTTTTCGGCACAATCATCAAAACATGGCAATTATTGCTATAAAATTTATTTTGAGCCTATTCATTACAATTTCATTTTAAAATTTATCCTAACATGTGTCAACTACCATAATAAGCATACTTTTTACTATTAACACAATTTTCACTACTAACATGATTCAATTCAAAGTGTACTCAAGTGTAGCTTATACTAAACATATCATTAATGAACCCGAAATGACAAATATTGCATGAAAAACCGCGAAACAAGCATCGGCTGACCGACCGGGCCAGCCGTGGGCCAGCCGTGGGCACGCCATGGGCTGCGCGGCTCGCTTTGCGTCACCCTACTCCTCCATTTTTTCCGTTTTTGTTCATTTTAACATCGTCTGAACATTAATTAATCGTTCCCAATACTAACATGATAACTTAAACTATCAAAAGACATGTATTAGACATGCATGCAACCCATTTTAACATGTGAAAATTAACTACTCAAACAAAAATCACAAAAACATACAAAAATCAAAGAATGTGACGATTATTCGTCGAGTAGCTCGAAATATGTTACCTTAAGCTAGAAAATGAGCAATTAGCACCTTAAAAACCAAACCCTAACAAGCAACTAGCCACTATCTTCGACAATATACGAGTCCCCAAACTCGTCCTCCAATTCTTCACCTAAATAAACAATAAAAACACAATAAATAAGCATAAAAACCGAAATATGCCCAAAAATCGTCTTAAAACGACTTCAAGAAAACTGAAATTAAAATATACCAGGATGTAGATCTTGAAGAGAGGATTCCGAAAATATAAATTATGTGAAAATCCGACTAGAAATGAGGAAGTTATGATGAATTTGCTTGGAAAGATAAGAAAATGGTATAAAAATGGTGTTTTGTTGATTTGGAAATGTTTGGAGTAGCTGGAAAAGAAAAGCAACAGGAAAGGAAGGGGGAAGGTGCCGCGGGAAAGGAGAGAAAAGGAGGAAGGGAGCGGGCTTAAGTCGGGATTTTACGAGTCGGTTTTGACTCGTTTCGATAATAATTAGAACCGCTTGTCAAACGCAAATTCCGACAAGACCAAAGTTCTTAAACACGAGATTACAAGAAAATTGAATACTCATACGACCCATTTCCAAAATCGTTTGCCCAAATTTCAATAGGATTGTCATTTTTCCCCGAAATGCCCTTATTTTGAAATAAAAAGTTTTTACACGGTTTAAACTATTTTTAAACATCTCGAAACTATCAAAATAAATACTTTACCTCAAAATATAATAAAATTATATTTCTTTGAATTATTTTTACTTTAAATACATTAATATCAAATTTTATTTGATTACTAAATTATTTTCGAAATATATTAACGGTCCGAAATTTCGGGGCGTTACAATCACCCCTCCTTTTAAAAAGTTTCGTCCTCGAAACTTAGAAGGAGAAATTATCGTATACAACATCTTAATAATATAGTTATAAGAAAATATAGGTATCTTTTCAATGAAACGGTGATACTCTTGTTGATCAGACAAGAACATCCACATTCATATCAAGATATAAAAATATTTCTACACCAATAAATGAAAAAACCTATTATTGGAACGTCTCCAATAACGAGATTTAACACTCATTAATGTTAAAATCAAAGTAAGAGAAAGGTAATCTACTCAAATTTTCTTTTGCAAAAAGCCAAAATAGAAGTAAAGGTTTCACTTTTAAACCCAATTGGGGTCAAATCCCTAAAAATGTAACATTAAACCTTGACAAAGAAGTCATAAATGGATCAAAATTAACAGAAATCGGTCAAATCTTAACGAAAACTCGGGTCTAAAAATTAAAATTACGATAAATGAGTTTATATTCAAGAAAGGAATGGGGAACTAAATCAAATTTTCATTTTCAAGTCTTCAAAAATAGGTTAGGTTTGCAGAAGTGACATAAACTTTCAAGAATGAATCGAAACTGGTAGCTTGAAATATTTAGAAATTCCTCGAAGGAAAAAGTAACTTAGACATCATAGGAGCAAATATGCTAAAAGGATTCAAGCTTAACTAATCAAAAGAGCTGTATGAATTTCATGGGGTAAGAATTTAAGTCGAACCTAAAAGGGTGTCAAAAATGGAGTTTCATAGGTTACCAACATCAAACTTATGAGAGGAGTATGATGAAGTAAGGAAGAGAGGTATGTGCGGTAGCGCTCATGATCAAGGAAGAAGGGAAATTAGACAACAAGGAACGCCAGACATCTTTATCTCAAACAACAACATCACTCAAAACGGTTCCAAAACTTCCTAACAACAAAACTCATAACCACATCACTTCCAAGGGTTTCCTCAATCGCTTATGTTACCTCATCCTAATCTGTTCCCTGAAACAAGGTACTCCACTATAAGTATGATCTCATCGCTCCAAATCCACAAACATCCAGAAACAACTTTCACAAGTCTAAGGTCAAGGCTTCTAACAAAGTTATATTCGTATTCAACTAGTGTCAACTATGGGTTCCTCAAAACAAATAAACCTTTAATAAAGAATTCAAATACCAACCTATAAACTCCAAGAGCCAACTAATACCAAATCACATCACCAATCCATTATGGTCATCAACATCTTAATGAATATTCTTTCAAATTTGACATCCTAAAACTTACTTACTATCAAATTCCCAAGAAACAAGGTCTTAATTGTAACAACACTTTATCACCTCAGAGTTCCTAAAACATAAATTAAAACTATGTTCTTTAACCTAGCAATTGGTGTCAACCATACCATTACCATTTCTAGTTATTAAAACAAGTGCTAAAACTTCCCAATAATGTAGCTTACTCTCACTCTCATACCATAGCTCAAGTAGTAATCAATATCACTCACTAAAATCAACTAATAATCCCACATTTAACATTTCTCACACGGTAACATATACGTTATCAAACCCTCATATCCAAAGTGATTATGGAAGCCAATCAAAAACCCGACTATTTAGTCAATCCTATATCCTCAAATCCACCATTCAGTTTCATCCATTTTAAGTCAAGTACTAGGCACTAGTATCCAAACATAAACAACAATGCCATGGTCCATAACCTTAGTAACCGAAGCAACTCACATTTGACACACAAAATCCACCAATCCAACGTACTCACTTTATCAAGGATCTATAGGTATAAGAACCATCAAGTAAGTCTCATCACACTACCTAAGTCTTTCCAACATCAAATCCACTCAAAACCAGGAAAGGGTCAAACACAACAATCCCTTCAAAGGTCATGATGTCCAACCAAGGCCAACATTTCTCAAAAGAAATGGTATTATAAAAAGGCGTTAAGGAAGGATAAGCAAGGAACAAATGACATGTTAGGAAATAAGGAGTCGAACTGTAAAGATAACGGTTGACAAAAATAAGAGGTATTCGAGTTAAGAAGATATCTCGGGCAAGAAGAAGATACGTAAACTTTGGCATAAGAACAGGGTTCAACGAACGTTAAAGAGAAGGAAAGGAGAACAAAAGCGGCATAATGAAAAGGTTACCGCTTACAAAACACTCATCAAAGCTTAGGATTGATATGATAAGGATACTTCACTAAGGTGCTCAACAAAGCCCCAAATGACTACCAAATCATAGGACTAACAAGGACTCCACAATGGTAGTTATTCATCAACTCAATTGGTTCTAAGAGCCAAAATCAATTCACCACACAAATTCATTTATTACCATCCATGTCCCAAAGTATCTCCTTTACAATTCTCGTCATTGAACTTCACTTACTATGTCATCCCCAAGTACCATGGCTTGTTTACTCCATCATCTCACCACTTAATACTTCTAGTCTCCGATACCATAAATTAGAATCACATCTTTGAACTCACGAACTACATCGATCAACGTTCCACCAAAATTCCCAAATTCAGATATGATTAATATGGTCAACCACGTGTTCTCAAATTTCGGCTACTCTATATTAGATTTAGTTAACTCGAAAGGTTTAACAAACTAACTAATTCCAAAGTTCGATACCAATCCATTAAGCAACGTCAACGTCCTATTGTATTCCTTTCAAGGCCTACAAGGATTAGGGCTACTTATCATTCCTTTAATTCTCCACAGGAAACATCGAGACTCTCAAATGGAGTAGCTCAGGTTTATTCCATCTTATGTGCTAAAGTAGTACCCATGCTCAATCATCTATAACAAACAAGCTCTCAATAAACATAAATCCCAAGGTGTTTCTCAACTCACTAGGCTCTCATATAAAGCACAACTAACAAGACTAACCAAAGGATCCCAAGTTATATTCTCCTATACAATTTAAACTTTAAACAATCAATTTCTCAACTCGTTCACGCCCTCCAATGATACATTCTCTCAAAACCGGGTTCTCTTGGACAAGGGGACTATCCTGCGGAATAAAAGGAAGGTGTCCACATGGACTTTTATTATAAGAAGAAAACGAACTAAGGATGAATTGGGGGAAAGAATTGAAAAGTAGTTACCCAGGGCGAGAGTAGAGGAATTTGAAAGACGAACAACGAGATTGGAAGGTTAAGGTAAGATACGCTGAATACGGAAAGAAATATCGAGAAAGTGGAAGCATTCTTCATTTGGCATAACCAATCTTTAACGGCACCAAAATTAATAACTAACAATCAACAAACTTAGCTTGTAAGATTGCATTATCTACGTTTCTTGGAAAGCCATCTTGCAAAAGAGAAAATTAATTAGTACCTAACAATTAGCAATCACAAACAGACTACCACATAAAATCCTAAATCTACCCATCCTACCCATCTCTCAAGTTTATTATTTAAAGGTCAAGTGCTTTTAAGTGGGGTGCACAAACGTGCGTCGGGAGCAACAAGCTCTGATACCAACTGTGACACCCTTAAATAACGCGATAATTAAACACGTAAAATCTACGGAAAAACTGACAGGATATGTTTGTAATTGGTTCAACTAGACAAAACCTGTAATTTTTAAAATTTTTCCTAAACCATTCACAAACATCTCCAACTTAAGAGTGCCAATACCTGCAAAAGCTAATAAACTAATTTACATAACCACGCTAAAGACACGGGGATATAATGATACAAACCAAAACAGAAAAGGGAGACATATGTCCCTTCAAAATATATACAAAACCAAAGGTTAAAAGGTTTACTATAAGAATAGCCAAACTAGGTCCAAGGTTCCTTATGCTCACTAGCTCGTCTGTGACCCCACCTAAATCTTCAACCTGTCAATCGCATTTTATACAAACACGAAAGCCACAATTCAGTGGGGAGTAACTTCGAGTCCTCCCAGCCACGAAACGTCATATTTAATATAACATGTAATAAAACATGTAAACAACATGATAAACAATTTAATTATCAAGTATTCCAACCTATGACCCCCTAACTGACCAAAATAAACTATCATGTGAAACATATAACAAATAGTAATCCAAACTTTATCAATTGTAACCGGCTTACATCTCACCTATTACAATTCATAGAATCACCATACAAGAAAGGGCAATATATCAAAGACAGGCATAAGTTCTTAGTACCGTCAATAGTCACTCTGTAACTCGAGTCTATACCACGAGGTAGGGAAGGTAATCGAACCGGTATCTTGGCTCAGCGGTTAATATTAATAAAACATGGCCAAGACACAACACAACCCTAGCCTAAACTCTGCGCAGACCTAGACATGCGGATACACACCACCGCACCCAAGACCCATAATTTTTCTAAAACAAAGTGAGTACCCTAAGGAGTCCACCAAAGGGTTGGCTAGTACTTAAGCTGACCACTTACTATCAAAATAAGTAACGAGGTCATGCCCCAACTTGGATATAAATCCACTAGTCAGGAACACAAAGGCTATTAAGCAGTGAACATATACTCGTCAGAGACTATAAAGACCTATCTCTGACAAACACAACAACCTGCAAGAAAGTATTTAATACCAATACCATTTCTAGCAATATTAACAATATTAAAGGCTTCAGGGAATCTAAGGCCATTTCTACAATATAAGACACTATTAAATTCAACCAACTATACATGTGAACTTAAAAACTTGATAAATGGCCTAAAACAAGAAAAGGGCCGATTATCCAATTCATATAAAATTTCATCCAACCGAATTTTTACCCGCAACCCCAGCCCTGCGACAGGTACGGGTTAAATTGCGGCTGACCAATCACTCAATTAATCGACATCGAATCGACCAAAGGGACTAAGGCTCGATTTTGACAATCATCAAAACATGGCAATTATTGCTATAAAATTTATTTTGAGCCTATTCATTACAATTTCATTTTAAAATTTATCCTAACATGTGTCAACTACCATAATAAGCATACTTTTTACTATTAACACAATTTTCACTACTAACATGATTCAATTCAAAGTGTACTCAAGTGTAGCTTATACTAAACATATCATTAATGAACCCGAAATGACAAATATTGCATGAAAAACCGCGAAACAAGCATCGGCCTGACCCGGGCCAGCCGTGGGCCAGCCGTGGGCCTGCCATGGGCCTGCCGGGCCTGCTGCCGCACCCCTACTCCTCCATTTTTTCCGTTTTTGTTCATTTTAACATCGTCTGAACATTAATTAATCGTTCCCAATACTAACATGTTAACTTAAACTATCAAAAGACATGTATTAGACATGCATGCAACCCATTTTAACATGTGAAAATTAACTACTCAAACAAAAATCACAAAAACATACAAAAATCAAAGAATGTGACGATTATTCGTCGAGTAGCTCGAAATATGTTACCTTAAGCTAGAAAATGAGCAATTAGCACCTTAAAAACCAAACCCTAACAAGCAACTAGCCGCTATCTTCGACAATATACAAGTCCCCAAACTCGTCCTCCAATTCTTCACCTAAATAAACAATAAAAACACAATAAATAAGCATAAAAACCGAAATATGCCCAAAAATCGTCTTAAAACGACTTCAAGAAAACTGAAATTAAAATATACCAGGATGTAGATCTTGAAGAGAGGATTCCGAAAATATAAATTATGTGAAAATCCGACTAGAAATGAGGAAGTTATGATGAATTTGCTTGGAAAGATAAGAAAATGGTATAAAAATGGTGTTTTGTTGATTTGGAAATGTTTGGAGTAGCTGGAAAAGAAAAGCAACAGGAAAGGAAGGGGGAAGGTGCCGCGGGAAAGGAGAGAAAAGGAGGAAGGGAGCGGGCTTAAGTCGGGATTTTACGAGTCGGTTTTGACTCGTTTCGATAATAATTAGAACCGCTTGTCAAACGCAAATTCCGACAAGACCAAAGTTCTTAAACACGAGATTACAAGAAAATTGAATACTCATATGACCCATTTCCAAAATCGTTTGCCCAATTTTCAATAGGATTGTCATTTTTCCCCGAAATGCCCTTATTTTGAAATAAAAAGTTTTTACACGGTTTAAACTATTTTTAAACATCTCGAAACTATCAAAATAAATACTTTACCTCAAAATATAATAAAATTATATTTCTTTGAATTAGTTTTACTTTAAATACATTAATATCAAATTTTATTTGATTACTAAATTATTTTCGAAATATATTAACGGTCCGAAATTTCGGGGCATTACAAATATAGCTAGGGAAGTCGGGTCGAATCCACAGAGAGGTAGGAAATTGTCAGCTTAATCTAAGTTCGTCAAGGTAACCAAATGGGGGGTTTTTTTTATGTGATATTCTAAACTAATAAGAATAAGGAAGAGGAAATTAAAAGGAAGGAATCAAGCAGATAAGGAGAAACAGCTAAGACAGACGGTTCACCATAATCATTTAGTCAAGTAATCTAGGTCTCAGGTCAATGCAAATACGGTCTAAGGAGTAGCGAACGTCACCTTTCGGTCCTTAATTCACCCTAGAGCATAAATAGCTTAACTTTCGCCCTCACTACAATACCCTATTGTTCGCTACTAGTCTCGCCTTTTCCAACCTTTCGGTCCAGGTCAAGGATCACTAAGAATTAAAGGTCTAATTGCGTCGACTCAATTAGACGGATACAGTTAATTGTAGCATTTAACCAACAAAGACTATACTAGCATTAACCCAATAAATCGATTACTATTCCCTCATGATTATGGATCCCCTATAGTCTTAGCTTAAGGGAATTAGCTACTCATTACCATTGAATTAACAATAACAACAAATAGATAATTAAAACTTGACATGATGATAAAACTAATAAGGATTCAATTAAAGCAATTATGATAACAATTAAAAGAGGGAAGAAATTTAAGCAATAAATAAGATTAAGAATAAAAGTAGAATGATAATACCAATCGCAAAATCCAAATCCGAGTAGCAAAGTGTAAAGGAAGAGTAAAATCCAAGAACAGTAGCAAGGTATACAGTGAAGTGAACAAACGAAGCAGAAGAGCTCCAACGTAGTCCCCCTCCTCTGTCTTATACGAAAAATCCATCCTAAAACCTAATCTATGGACTAATTACAAAAGCCCATAAAATGATTAGGCGGAAATTAACTAAGGCAGGAAAAATCACTCGATCGAGTAGAAATAAGCTACTCAATCGAGCAAACCAACACCAAACCACTCGATCGAGCGGTAATAAACCACTCGATCGAGCACCTCATGCAAAATCTCCTCGATTGACTCCTTAAACTGCTCGATCGATCAATCTTGAGTATATAAAGCATTCGATCGAGTAGAAAACTACTCGATCGAGTTATATAAGCATGCTAGACTTTGAAACGCCTTCCGAAACCAGCTCACGCGTCTTCCAAATGTTAGATTTCCAAGCTCCAGCTCCTCATCCTCCATAAATGCATGCAAATGGGACGGATTAAGGCTCGGTTTAGCTCCTCTTCGGTCAATTCCTGCAAATTACAATAAACGGACCAAAGTAGAATATTCGGGGGTATTTGTAGCTAGATGCTACATAAAAAGTGCAGAAATGCGTGTAAAAATGAGGTAAAAACCTTATATAAAAGACACGCATCAAAGCTCTTGACTACTTGACATAAGCGGGAGTCACCCATGTCATGGCAACAGGGTTTGGTACCTCCCAAAGTGGCCGAGTGGCCCACCATCTTTCGAAGACCTCCACAAGCTCGGAGTTTCGGAAAACGTTCTCTTGGACAAGAGTATCTTGAGCGGGCACCTTTTGTTGACACCCCATTTGCCTCATGAGCCTTTCAGGATAAATGAAGGAAGCAACCTTCAAACCCACCACCATCAAAGAACGAGGACTAGCTCCCGAAGCGGGCAACCCTATGAAGGCCCTCAAGTGCCACCATGGCACCACCCAATAGATGTGAGACCACCCTCCTCCGCCAATCTCGCGGCTCAATAAGCCTCGGTGGAAGCAAAGCTATCCGAGTATAACTTCTTCCTCATGTTAAGGTGACGGAAGGAATAAGAGGAAGAATCAACCGGAGGCTCTACATACCTTAGCCTCTCCAATAGCCACACTTGGAGGATCCTTGGAGATCCAAATGAGGGAGCTTCTCCACAAGAGCCCTCCTTGTCCAAAGCTTGGATGATCTCGCCAAGCACCAACCATGATGGATCTCTACCATGCTCCATTTGCTCAACTACATATACAAGGGTCATGCTACCATAGCATTTTGGCCCCTCCTTCTTCAAAGCATCAACAAAGAGGTATACATGGACAAGGCAAAAGGCAAGAGCCCTTCTCCTAGCCACCTCCAAAACATTGGCATCCAATCGGTTTGAGAAAATGTTGACGAGAGCCAACATATCCACACTATGAGGAGCAAGAAGAAAGTTGACTTAGCTTGTTGACAAGCCAAACATTGAACGGAATTTCTCCTTATAACACAAGTTGTGTTTTCAGGATTCCCACCTTGATTTGTCCCTTTCAAGTTGTGTTTTCTCCTAACACCTCAAGCCTCCCGCCGGAATGCTCGCGCCTCTTCGGGATGGTCCAGGACATTTTGTGTTTTCTCACACTCACATTTCCTTATTTTTGCGTTTTACGAAATCAGACACGGTTTCCATGACGCAGCTGTAAACATACGGATTTTTCTTTATTTTTTAAAATGGGGAAGGGGTAGTCGCCCCGATCCGCGACGGATCGTTTCCATGTCAGTCGAAATTCCGAATTTTTTTTCGGAATTTCGCAATTTTCCCAGCAAAAAATGAAAATCAAAAGCTGATAACACAACATCAGTTTTCCTCAAAAATTCAAGCACTCACAAATCCGAGTCTTGATCTCACAATAATCAAAAATCAAATACACTCGCAAAAAAAAAAAAAAAATATACTCTAAAATTTACCCCTGGCAGTTTGAGTTTGAATTTTTTCGAGTCACAAATCAATTTCGACAATTTCAATGTAATTTAGTTCAAGACACGAGTTAATTGCTCAATTTTCAAATCAATTCCTTTTGAGAAATCCAAACGTGACGACTTGTCGTGGAATTTTGAAAATATCATTTCAAATTTCGAATTTCAATTTTAACTTTGAGTCACCGTGATTAATTTTGCTTTGAAATACTTTCTACGTGTTTGCGTTTATGCATATGTGCTACCTGTTGCCTGTTTTCTACACTAACGATGCAGGAACTAGTATGAAGGAAAAGGAGAATTGACAGCCGACAGCGCTTCTCCGAAACAAAACACAAAAGCCAAAATCACAAAATAAACCACAATCTAAAAACACATATACATAAACCGCCTCACGCAAAATGTAAATGTGTACAAACAAGAGTCCAAGACACGGACAAGCTACTACAACTACTCAGCACCTCCCGTCGGACCAGTCTCGGTCTCACGAGAAGTCACAGCTAAGGCAGACACCACCATCTGTTAAGGTCCTCTCTCCGGAGTACTCTCCAGCGTCTCGTATTCCATCGTGACGCGAAGCTCCTCCGCCGCAGCCAACTGAGTCCTAAGAGAGGCAATCTCCACATCTCGGCTCCGCAACGCGTCCTCATGATGCCTCAACTCCTGGTCTCGACTGGTGATCCCTAACCCCTGGGCCTCATTCATCGACCTAGCCGCATCCAACTCAGCACGGACCCGAGCAAGCTCCGCCAGATCCGCAGTACCCTGCAAAACACAATACGAATCATTAAGATATAAAAACGTGAAATGCAACACAAAATACACAAAAACAACATACAAAAGATACCTGAGCAAGCCGAGCCTCCCTCGCAGCTAGGTCACCAGCAAGTGCCCTCCACCGGTTAGCCATCCGCCACAAAGCCTGATGACAAGCGGTCGTCACCTACAACCAAGAAGGTCCTTCAATACAATGCAAGGTAAAATATAAATGAGGAAGAATGTTCGGATCAGGAACTCACCCTCAAAACACTCAACCTCCACTCCATACCGACATCGGTCACCTCAGCGACCGCAGGCTCTGGCAGGTGCAGCTGTAGCTCCTCACTACCCGGCCCCTGAAAGATGGTCTCCGCCGGGAAAACTGGGGGCTGGGCCCTCATCAACGCATCGACCCCCTGCAATTTGGATCCACATCAAAGGTAACAGACCCTCCTATCAAAAGTGGTAATGAAAACAAAAGAACACAAGAAAACATACCTCGATCGGGTACCAGGCAAGCCTCGACAACCGAAAGATGTCATAGTCGACCTCCCGCAGCAACAACTCCTCACCTCCCTGACTGTGAAGGTGCTCCTCAACCTCGTCGGGGGTCGACTCCTGGAACAACACCCTAGGCAGATCGGCCGGTACCACGAAAGTCTTAGTAAAACACTGACGGGCTAAATGCTCGCCCAGGTACCAAACCGGCTCGATTGCCATCTCAAGGTACAAACGCTGGGAGCTACGATGTCGCAAAACGCTCCCTGACAGCGGCCGACACCACCGTGTAGTGCTCCCAAGGCCATCCGGTGAACTGCACTCAAAAAAAAGAAAAGAAAACTAATCAGCTAACTGGGGGCTTCCTAAGCTACCTAGTCATCCTATCTCTATCTATTTCTACAAAGAAGAAGGAGTAAGGAATAGTTACTTACGTCAGCAACTCGAAGGGCGTTCACACGACGCCTGCAGTCCTCGTAAGTCGACTTAATTAACTTCTTCTGAGCCACCGTCCAAGCCCTCACGGCAGGGTAAGTCGAAGGGACACCACCAGTGGTCCCCGGACGCAGAGGGATGAAGTAAGCATACAACCAAGCCTGTAACCACACACAACAAACACAAATCAGCCAATCATTCAAAAATTCCCAAAATCAAAATCAAAGTCAAAGTCAAAATCAAAACTACAAAAAGACGCTCGTACCTCCAAGATGAGGCCGGGACCAACCAAAGCAGGAGCACTACCATCCCCCACTGCCTCCGGATGCACCGCTGCGTACATGTATCGGGTAAAACTCGCCAAGGCCGGCGTAACTCAGTCAAACTGACCCAAAGTGTCAAGGTCAGCAAAGAGAGGAAGTACCTTGGTCGACAGGCGCTCACCCTTGTCACCAAAGTACGTGGTACCCAAGAAGTACCACAACCACAACCGCACCTCCTGCGCATCAGCTCTAGCCTCAGCCTCCGGACTCGCCAACGGCGCCGGGGCGTAACCCACCGCTCTCCCTCTAAAGTGGTCTCTCACATACAAGCTCGCGATCAGGTAAGGGGTAACATCAGAAGGCTCAGGCAAAAAAGGCCTGATCAGACGAGTCACCGCAGAGGAAGACACCCTCTCTGGTGTCTCCGTGAACTCAACAGGCATCTCGCCACACGGGAGGCCGGATATCATGGAAAAATACTCTAAGGTTACACTGACCTCCCCGAACTCCATGTGGAACGACGACGTCGTATCCCAGTACCGATCCAACATGGCACGAATGAGACACAGGTTCAACCTAATGGAAGACCTGTGAATGTCCCACCAAGCAGCCACCAATGGCACAAAAGCCGACCTCTCTATCAACGCCCTCGTACCGGCTTGAAGAACGTTGTAGAAACCCAAACATGTAGTGAAACCTGAGAAAGTCCTCATGGTGCCAATCTCCTGAAATAAAAAACAAGCAACGTCAGATCACCTATTTAGGTCTGACACTTCAAAAACAATGAAGATTCGATGAAATGGTATAACTTACCAAGCCCTCGTGCGCGCGGTAGGAGATGTGCCTGTCCAGTCGAAGCAACAACTGGCTACCATCGAAACCCTCGGCCCAAGCAGGTGCCGCGCGCAGGTTCAGCCCCCGTGGAGCTGTAACCCGTCTGGCCTCCCAACCCTCAACGTGAACGTCGTCCTCAACCGTCTCTCCCCTCCGTCTCTTCTGACCACGAGACTCAACGTGACAAATAGGAGGCGCCTCAACGACCCTAACGACATTCTGTAACGTCCGTTTGGTCAGCCGAGGAGCCCTCCACCTCCAAGTAACCCTCCGCCCGGAGGTGCCAACCTCAGATCCCGTCTGAGCTCTCTCAGCGTGAGCAGCCCCAACGACAGGCTCCTCACAAGCCTCATCGGCTCTCCTAGCCCCAACAACGTGCTCCTCACAAGCCTCAGTGGCTCTCTCAGCCCCAACAACCTCCTCGGAGGGCCCCTCCTCGTCAGAAGCGTCTTCCACTGTCACGACGGGTGCACTAGCCGAAGTACTAACCAGCCCTGTCCCAAACAGGTCCTCTAAAGTCGCACCAAGGGACCCTGTAGGTCCCGAACACTCTCCTACAAACAAAGAACGTCAGCCTAAATTTTGGCATTACGACGGCAAAAATGGACAAATCCAAAAAAAAACCTGCAAAGCAGAATAAGGGCAATCCCGCCCAAACACAACCAAACAAAACAATTCACAAAAAAAACGGACAAAACAACGACTCGCCCTTCTTTTCAAGCAAAAGACGAGTCAAAACAACAACAAATAAAAATGGCACCTCAAGACCCACACCAGGTCGGACAACAACCCAAAATACGTTCCCGACGCAATGGGGTGTTTTTCTACAACTCAATAAGGCAATTTCTACGCCAGTTTGAGCGCAAACAGGTCAAAATTTCAAAATACGACCACAACAAGGCAACTTGACTTTATCACGCCTCAAAGCGACCTAAATTACCAATAAGGTCCATTTCAAGACAAACTGACTCAATTCAAGCCCGGACAGGCGCTAATTTCATCAGACAGGAGACCGCTTCAAAGGCAAAAATTCCAACTTTGCCCATAACACCCGAAAAAGGTCCACAATGGCAAACACAGTCTTTCCCGACTACAATACAACATAGTGGGCACATTACCCAAGCAAATAAATTTGGCATTGTGAAATGAGACGCTTTATTCGCATCACTCACGTTTTTCGAGCATTTGGGACTTAAACGAGGACCAAAATGCAAACTAAAAGCACCCCTATACTCCTAAACAGATTTCTAACCTAATGCAATCATCAATTTCACTCGAAATGGGCTCAATCAAAAACGCGCAAATCGATTTTTAAGGGTATCAAATTCCGCCCTAATTCAATCAATCAAAAGACCAATAAATTCAAATGAATTCAAGAGGAAATACATACCTTGAGATGACATGTTGACGATGGCACGGACTGGAGCAAGCAAGAAGACCAACAATGGAGCCTTTTTTGTTTGTTTTGTCGAGTGGATGAAGAAGAAGAAATGAGAATGGCGAGCAAACCAATCTCGCGTCTTTTACAGAAAAATAGGGAAGCCCGCTTACCTTGCCAAGTAACTCGCGCCTCAACAGGGCGTTCCCTGCTTTATTTAGCGAAATTTTAGGCTTTGGCCCAATTTCCAATAACAAACCTTAAATTCAAACGACGGCAATTAAAACCGTCATCTCGAAATAATAGTGAAAATTCAAAGTTCACTATTCCTTCAAAGTTCAAAAAAAAAATGGCGATTGAAACCGTCCTTTCAACTTCAACAATAATAGTGAAAATTTAAAATTCACTATTCAAACGACGGTAATTAAAACCATCATTTCAACAATAATAGTGAAAATTCAAAATTCACTATTCCTTTAAATTTCAAAAAACGGCGATGGAAACTGCCACTTCAAAAATAATAGTGAAAATTCAAAATTTACTATTTCCTTCACATGTCAACGGCGGCAACATAAACCGCCACTTCAAAAATAATAGTGAAAATTCAAAATAGACTATTCCTTCAAATGTCAACAGGGGGCTTTCTCGCGAAGACCACATTTTAAAAAAGGCCCATCCAATACGGCTATTCTCACAGTCGATCAACCGACACCACCATAGCTGGCGAGCCTTACAACGCACCGCGACTGGCGAGCCCTCCTCATATACGCACCATGGCTGGCAAGCCTTACAACGCACCGCGGCTGGCGAGCCCTCCTTATGTACGCACCATGGCCGGCGAGCCTTACAATGCACCGCGGCTGGCGAGCCCTCCTCATGTACGCACCATGGCTGGCGAGCCTTTCAATGCACCGCGGTTGGCAAGCCGTCCTCATGTACGCACCATGGCTGGCGAGCCTTACAACGCATCATGGCTGGCGAGCCTTACAACGCACCGTGGCTGGCGAGCCCTCCTCATATACGCTCCATGGCTGACGAGACCTCCTCATATACGCACCATGGCTGGCGAGCCGTACAACGCACCGCAGCTGGTGAGCCCTCCTCATATACGCTCCGCGGCTGGCGAGCCCGCCTCATATACGCACCATGGCTGGCGAGCCTTACAGCGCACCGCGGCTGGCGAGCCCTCCTCATATACGCACCATAGCTGGCGAGCCTTACAACGCACCGCGGCTGGCGAGTCCTCCTCATATACGCACCATGGCTGGCGAGCCTTACAACACACCACGGCTGGAGAGCCCTCCACATTTATACATCATGGCTGGCGAGCCTTACAGCGCACCGCGGCTGACGAGCCCTCCTCATATAGCACCATGGCTGGTGAGCCTTACAATGCACCTCGGTTGGCGAGCCCTCCTTATATACGCACCATGGCTGGCGAGCCTTTCAACGCACCGTGGCTGGCGAACCCTCCTCATATACACACCATGTCTGGCGAGCCTTACAACGCACCGCGGCGGGCGAACCCTCCTCATATATGCACCAGGGCTGGCGAGCCTTACAACGCACCGGGGCTGGCGAGCCTTTCTCATATACGCACGATGGCTGGCGAGCCTTACAATGCACCGCGGCTTGCGAGCCCTCCTCATATCCGCACCATGGCTGACGAGCCTTACCACGCACCGCGGCTGACGAGCCCTCCTCATATCCGTAGCATGGCTGGTGAGCTTTTGTCCACAAGCAAGATACAACCCAAGGACGTATCCCGAAGATGCCTCGAGTGCGACTCCTTATCAAGCTGGCGAGCCTTTGTCCGCAAAAACGCAAGGACATATCCGAAGATGCCTCAGGTATGACTTCTTTCTATGGCTGGCGAGCCTTTGTATGTAGTCTAACAGACTTTAAATGACCCGCACGAACAGTTGACAGACTCTAAACTATTCCCGAGGACAGTTCCTTGCCTCGTACCTTCGAGTCGCCTTGGTTTCGCCCTTTCCGACGGCAGGTCCTTGGACCGAATCCTTTCGAGCCACCTCGACGTCGCTTGGGTCTCCAGGTTGTAATCTTCGATTGACTTGGGGACTCTACTTTGACTTTTACTATGTCCAAGCCTTAGTCAAAGTGGGGGCGCTGTAGATACCCAGTATCTACTGAGACTCCAACAAACACCCGATGATTATCGGACTACAACATGCTTTCGAATCGCAGCGTTTGATCGACAGTTCGTGTACAAATTTACGTCGGAAAACTTAAAATGATTTCGAAAATAAAACATTTCAAAACTTTTCTAAAGTACCTGTAGTGTTTAATGCATGACGACGGGGTCGCAATGACACTAACTAGAATCAAAACCGACATCAGACCAAAAACCGACTCAAAATTCAATTCCCGACTCCAACAACAAGTCAAACCGAGTCAAAACACAAAAAATAAACCATTTAAATGCTTCCATGTTAAGATTTCCCGGGATCATGAATGGTCAAGTACCAAACATGTGCATAAAAATCCTAGGATAGAACAAATCATGATTGCATTTGTGTGAAAGCGACAATACACCTCGAAGACGTGCGACGTGGCTCGTGCCTCTTTGAGCAGCCCAGGTGGCCATGTCACTCAAAGCTCACACAACCACTCATTTTCCTATAAATACCCCTCAAATGCCACCATTTGAGAACTTACGCGAGTGTCCGCCGCCTCTTCTCTCCCTTAAAATTCTTAACTCGACTTCCTAAGTCACAATCCGACGCGTGTTTACGACCTACCGATCGTAAACACAAGCCTTACACATTGTTTGGTACCGTCATCGTGCATTAAATCACTTGACCGAACATTTCGACCACTACACCATCACTAAACTTAACAAAACACTCTTTTTACTTACTAAAACGGTTTTAAACCGAGTCTTTTCCGACCAAACGAGTTGATACACTTACTTCGGTTTCTCGCCATAAGCCAAGCATGTAAGTATGAGGGTGTAAAAATCCTTTTTGATCATGTCTTTGCTTGTTTCATGACTATAACATGCTAAATCATGCATAACATGGTCCAAAACATGGGAAGAATGAGCCAAAATCGGACTTTTTGGTTGAGGTAGAGGCTACTTACGTAGCACATAGGCTCGCGCCTAAAGCACCCTGCCCAGCCTTAAGTCCAATCCGTGTTTGGTCTCTTCATCTCCTTTATTTTCTTTTCATATTTGTAAACGGTTTTTACCATTCCAAATATTTTTTTAATTCCTTTTTATTTTTACAAGTTTAACAATAAAACATTTTTCACCCTTGTTTTTAATACCATGACGGTTTAATCCGTGTTTCGGTGATAATAATTGGTTAATTACATTTAAAAGGTATTTTAAAGCCTTTTATTTCATTTCTTTACATTTTAAAAGGTATTTTAAAACCATTCATTATTTCTTTACATTTCCAAAATAAATGTATTAGTAACTAACACAAAGTCATTCTTGGCTCTACATACCATGTCGGATTTTAACCCGAGTACGATGATGAATATTGACTAATTATATTCAAATGAACTTAAAACAATTAGTTCATAATCATTTTCAAAACTATTCATGTCAAACTTGCAAAGTCAAACCCGACATCGAATATCGTCAAAACAATGATGATTATTCAAGTCTCATTCTTCAAATCAACACAAAAGCGGCCAAAACGGCCTTTTCAAACCTAAACAGGTCAAATACCCATTTTTGAACACGTTTTATAAACGTCTTTTAATGGTCAGAACACGTCATATACCGTTGACTGACCCGCGCCTAAACATGCCACTTCTTTTTCTATTTTCAAACCAGGGGAG
Source organism: Silene latifolia (assembly GCF_048544455.1). Lineage (NCBI taxonomy): Eukaryota > Viridiplantae > Streptophyta > Magnoliopsida > Caryophyllales > Caryophyllaceae > Silene > Silene latifolia. The sequence goes on from NC_133538.1 coordinate 322,679,254, forward strand.
ACCCCCTTACATCGCCAATAGGCTCGCGCCTCTTCTGGCTGCCTGATGCAGGGTCTGTTCCCCTTCCAGCATTGGTCTAGGACGATCCTGACTCCGGCTAACCCGGATATAGGACTGATAAGATGACTAATTCACTCATTCAAATATCGTATTTGCAAAACGTCTTACTAAGACAAATGGATCACGTTATGCACTATAAACCTAATTTGGTAAATGGATGTTTAATTTCTGTCTTGCATGCAAATCAATCATAAATCCAACTCGACATATTATACTTGATATTTGGATTAAATCAATCGAATTAGATAGCTCTCACATGTTAGGTTTAAACAATTGGATGTGCATTCATGCATTTAAACCGTTTTATCAACTTTTGCATTCAACCAACGAGGATCGATCAGTAGAGGCCGCTACCGTGGGCGGGATTGTGTGTCTGATTAAAGGGCTTCATAATACGTACCTTCACCTCTTAATCAAAAACTTTAGATAGTGGAAAACCTTATCCAGGGCGTACGAGAGTCATTCTAGAGATAGGATGCTAAAGAGGGACGATTCCTTATATTTAGTACCTATGTCAAACACTGCTTTGTGCTTCGTTTGACCGAGGTATAAAGTGGATTCGAACGGGTTCCAAGCATCCCACAAATGCTTGGTGGCGACTCTGAACATCTCTAATCAATTCGAGATCCTTGCCGAGACAAAACCGACCGATCTAAAATGATCTGGTCGAAAGTATACTTTTACGCCGCCGACCGTGGCTTTCAAAAGACCGCTATGCGCCGACGGATTGGCCTTGCGCGTAGGTGGCCATGTCCACAGATTGGCGACTCCGCTGGGGAAAACTAGGACACTTGTGTCTTTGTGATCCTTAGAGGTGAAACTCAAACGAGGTCGTGGTTAAAGTGCATTAATTGATATTACGGTCATTAATTGAATCCCGATTGAGTCAAGCATGCCGTTGACGTTACACATTTCTATTTTGTCAAAGAGCTTTCATCACCTTCGAGCACGAGGTTAGGGCACCCTCCTTACACATTTTGTTTGCATTGGTATCCCTCACGAAAATCGGGGTTTGATTGCTTGGTGTGTAACCCACCCTCTAAGCCAAAACTCGTGTCAGCATTATGCATAAAATAATGAAACTGTGAGTGCTTATGTGCTATATGATCATAAGTCCTTCCGTGTCATTTTGAAACTTTAAAAAAATGCCTTTTTGCGCCGTTATAATAGCCATTTCAAACCTCGGTCTTTCACCGACCGTTGCTTTTCAACACGCCTTTCTAGGCCGTCGTAATGACGATTTTCAAAACCGGTTTTTATAACCATTTCAACATGCCTTTCTAGGCCGTCGTAATGACGATTTTCAAACCCGGGTTTTAATCGCGTCTAGACACGGATTTTAACCCGTGTCGCGCCGACAATGGCTCTTTCAAAACCCGAGAAAAGCACACACCCTTTTCTCGAGACACTTTCGAGATCCCGAGGACCATACACCGTCCCCGGGGCCTCTTCAAACATTTCAAACCCCGATTTTCAAAACATACAATTTTGAATTTCAAAAACCGTCTTAGGAAACAGTACTTCGTTCTCCGAGCCGACTCAAACTCAAACCGTCTTTTGCAAAAAAACTTAAAACAACCTTTCAACTGAACGACTTGCGGGGATCCCTATCTTCAGAAGCTGTCCATATAAAGTGACAAATGAATCTTTTTGAAAATCTCTATTTTCGAAAACTTCAGTCCACCATTCCAATTCCGCCTCGTGTCTATCGAGTCAAAGCAAACATACTTATGGGTCTTTACTTATGAGTCGTCTCACCACGAGACTCGTCCAACGGCGTCACGCTGCTACGTTGGACGCGTGCCAAAGGTTTGGTCAACACCGTCATATCATAAATTGAGTCAGCACTGAGGTACAACACACGGTCACCCTCTTCTGGTTGAGTCTGATCTTTGTCCCGTCCTTTATGTTGTCTGCATTCAGTCTTTGAACCGTGTCGGATTGAGTTGTAATGTGAGCCGTTTTCTCTGCCTCTGTACCATGGCCCCGTCTTCAGCTTCGTCCAACAACAACAACGACAACAGAGATGTTACAACTACTCAGCTAGCCAACCCACTCACTGCTCTTAAGGTCACTCTGGATCGTGTCGAGACCCGTATCGACACACTAGAAAACAAGGAAACTGGAGAGCACAACACTCCACCCTTGATTGAAACTGAGAAAAGGCTCAAGCTCTTGGAAGAACAACTCCTAGCCAGGGGTAACAATATCCATCTTGAGAACAACCGAAGGTTTGAAGCTGTTGGGGATCAACTACCTGACAACTTTACCTTGACCGATGTGCCCAAAATCAAGGGAGTGGAGGACCCTCTCAATCATATTCGAGCCTTCAAAGACTACATGGCCATTAAATGGGTTAAACAAGAACTTTTCACCCGGGTCTTTCCATCATCCTTGGAACCGATCCCTCGCCAATGGTACTACTCCCTTGACCCGAAGAAACTCACTATCTAGGATGAGGTCGCGGTTGAATTTGCTAAGCAATATGCCAAAAATTTCGAAATCCAAGCCAATACCCGTACTCTTGAGGTCCTAACCCAAAATGACAAGGAGGGATTCACCAAGTTCTTAACCCGTTGGAGGAGGGTGAGCACTCAGTTGGTCAGCAAACCGAGTGAGTCAACTTTGGTGGAAATGTTTGTCAACAATCTCCGCCCGGTGTATGCCAACTTACTGAGATACCAAAACATTAAGACGTTCCAGAATCTACAAATCCTTGGGACACGCATTGAAGACGACCTCCGAAAAGGTGTTTTAGCCAAAACCACCGGTAGAGGCTACCAGGGGTCCACATCAACCGGATCTCACCTCTATGGTCAGACGAACAAGATTGATGAGGTCAACCTCCTTGAACTAACCGCCAAGAGAGCTGAGCGGCCCCAAAGAGTGTTCACCAACATAGGGTCAACTTACGCAAGCGCCCTGAAAAGGCTTATGGACCAAGGGAAGTTACTACCGATCGGACCCACCCCCGCTTCTGGAACCCTAATGCCTACTGTCAGTACCACCAAGGGAAAGGGCATGACACAGAAACCTGCTTCAAGCTCAAACACTTCATCCAAGATATGATCGAGAGAAGGGAATTGCCTTTGCCTCCACCGACTAAACCAAACAATAAAACGAACCCTTTGGGAATCCATGTTGTCTCCGATGATGAGCCGACCTTGGACTCCTCACACCTCATCCTGCCAATTGATGACCGGGTTGTTCCGAAATTTCAATTTGGCAAATGATTGCCACGTCCTTCGAGAGTCGATAGGCTGTATTACAAGCCTTGGGAAAACTGACCGTGCCCTCTACCTCCTCCCCAGAAGAAGTGGTAGCACACATGACAAGGGATGTCTCTGATCTGAGGAACCGGTCATCTTCTCTGACGAAGATATCCCACCCTTCGGAGCCAACCACAACTTGGCCCTATACATCACAGTATAATGCCTAAAAAAGAATGTGCTTATGGTCCTTGTGGATGACGGATCTGCGGTTAATGTCATTCCCCTCAAAACGGCTCATAAACTGGGTATCAAAGAAGCTGATTTGGTCTCAACCAATCAAGGAGTACGCGCTTATGACGACACTCGTCGTAAGGTCGCAAGGCTTATCACTCTAACCGTCGCAACCGGACCACTGGAAAAGCAAACCAGTTTTTAGGTAGTCGTCATTTACGCTTCCTTCAATATGCTTCTGGGACGTCCATGGATTCACGCCGTCAAAGCGGTTACTTCTACCCTTCATCAGAAAATCAGGGTCTCCTTCAGCAGGAAAACGATCACGATTCCTGCTTCCCCGGTCGAAGCCGTCATGAAAAAGGGAATAGCCTCCCAAGCCATTGAGGAGGACGACAACGAGATGTGGGGATTTCAAGCTGTGAATGCCCTAACTGATGAATCAACACCCTTTGATTGTGACCCTTTTTCCAACCTCACAGTCAACCGCATTCTGATGCGCCAGGGTTATTTCTCGGGTTTACCGCTCAATCCGCTGAAGAGCACCTTACCTCCCTTAAAACAGGCTAAGGTCCCCAACATCCCCTTTGGGTTGGGCTATGAACCTACCAGTGAGGATATCCGGGAGATGAACCTCCTAGTTCGGAAGCGCAAGAAGCACGGAGTTATCCTCCGTCCCTATCAGTTGACCCTCAATGGATACTTTGTCCTCGAGGGAGAGTCCGAGCTCTACCATGGCTTCCCTGAGCCGATCTATGACTCTGTGACCAAGGTCATGTACCCGGGTGTAGAAGTCTTCCAGGACTGCTACTCTCCTCTTTATAGAGGATAACATCAAGCACCTCGACTATGAGGAGATCATCAACATTGCTCTAAGGGACAACCAATTTGACTCCACCGCCTTAATCTCCGATACTGACCCGGAGAAAGCTACACAGGGCTGGAGGAAAACCGTCAAGTGGACCGATCGCCAAGGCCGCATTCTGAAGATCACAACTGGAGAAGGCCCTATGTTCAAAGAGGGAAGTGAAGAAGAATCTGAGTCTGAGTCGGAGTCAGAGTCTGTCATAGCTCCTAACACTCCTGATGTCCCAGTCAAGGTCCCCTTCCCGCTGTTTTATCACAAACGTGTGGCTGCTCCAGAGGCTAAGTTAACTAGGGTCATCCCCACTCCCATGGAAGGTGACAACCTGGAGCCTGTTCCAGGGGCCACCTCCTCTGCTGTGTCGCCTATGACCGACCGTGAGATGTCTGTCCTCTCCGAGCTTTTCGCTCGTGTCAACTCAATGAACGCTAAGTTTGCTTATGACTCATCTCAATTTAACTACAATGCAATTTTAAATGACTATGAGGAATTTGACTTGAGTGGCTACCCACCTCACTTAGCCAAAGAACTTGACAAACGGGAAACCAGGACCCCCATCATCGAGGAGACCGATCCTATTAACGTAGGAACCGATAACACACCTCAAGAAGTTAGGATAGGGACAACCCTTGACCCCTCAGAAAGACTACAATTCATTGAACTCTTATACGAATACAAGGACGTATTCGCCTGTTCCTACAAAGATATGCCTGGGATTGATAGGGAAATTGCAGAGCACCGGATACTCATTAAACCCGAAGCTAAACCCGTGAAGCAAAAGCTGCGCCGAATGCGTTATGAATGGGCCCTGAAAATCAAAGAAGAAGTGGATAAACAGTTCAAGGCCGGTGATACCCGTCGTTGTGAGTACCAAAAATAATATTTATATTTCCTATTAAAACTAACCTAGGCTAGTGGTAACAGGGTCGAACCACAAGGAGGCGAATGTAATTAATAATTGTCTAATTCTAGTCTAAGGTAACAAATGTGGGGTTTGAATTGATTTGGTCTATAGCTAAAGGCAATAAAACAAAGTAAACTAAATAAACGGATAAAACAGATAAAAGAAGGGTACTAGGATGGTCGGTTCACTATAGTTTTGGCGGCAGCATACTAAGTAAGTCTAAATCAAACACATGAGGCGGGAAAACAAGAGGTCCTCTCGGTCCACTCTTAACAGATAGCATCTTTCGATCTCGCTATAAGTCCCTAATATCACTAATACTGACTCTCGTCCTGAGAAGTGACTAATAATCTAAACTTTACCTATCTTTCGATCTCAGCATAGTTTAGTCATTTTAATTGGTGATCTAACAGTTGTCCCTATCTTTTGATCTAATGGGTCAGTCAAATCCTAAACATTCAACTAGTCGTGTGCACTCGATTCGTCAAATAAAGAAATTAAAACAAGAAAAACGAAGGTAACACCTCACGTGGTCAGTCGATCGACCAGGTTTGGCAGTCGATCGACTGACACGCGATTTCAGTCTACTATTCTAATGCCGCCTAATCCTACAGATTCCCTACATCCTAGCACGAATAATTTAGCTACTCATGACTATAGTGGAAACAACAATAATATTAAGGATTAAAACTACGGAATTCATGCTTAAAACGATTAGGAAAATAAATAACATAAAACGATAAAATTGGCTTTTGGAACCTAACTAGAAATTTCTATACTATCAACGCAATAAAGATGAACTGAAATAGAACAGAAGGAATACCGAAATTGCAGAGGAATTGTAACGGAATGATTAGAAGTACGAACGAAAATCCGATGCAAACCAATATTCCAAACCCTAATTATTTGATATTCTAAAACTGATAAAAATTGAATATAAAACTTGATTGAAAACTGAATGTCAAACTTGATGTTCTAGGTTATGTTATATAGAAAATATACGTAACACTTATTATCAAAACCTAAACACAATGGGCTTGCTTTTCCTCGATCTTCTTATTCACGTCTGATTAGCGGTGTGGTCGATCGTGGGGTGGAGGTGTTACAACGGGAGTAGGAATAGAGACAGGCATATCAGGAAGTATAAAATAGGATTTCTTTTCAGAAACCGTATTGCAAGTGACAGGCCTCATGGGGTCTTTCTTCCTAGCTGTATGGGCAAAGACAATGGAATGCTTGCCTACCTTAAAGGTCAAAGTACCCGAACCAACATCAATAACTGCACCAGCAGTGTCCAGGAATGGTCTACCTAGTATGATAGGTATGTGTGCATCTTCGGGCATATCAAGCACCACGAAGTCAACAGGGAAGAAAAACTTCCCTATTTGCACGGGGATGTCCTCTAAGACTCCTATTGGCTGGACCGCAGAGCGATCAGCCATCTGTACTGTCATATTTGTGACTACAAACCTATTCAACTTTAACTTCCTAGCAAGACTCAAGGGCATAACGCTAATACTGGCTCCTAGGTCACATAAGGCTTTCTCAATAGGAAAGGTGCCAATATTACATGGGACTTAAAAGCTTCCCGGGTCTTCTAGCTTAAGGGGTGCAGTATGAGACAGATAGGAGCATGTCTCCTCAGTTAATGCAACAGTATGCACAGTTTCAAGTGACTTCTTTTTAGACAGTAATTGCTTCATAAACTTCATATAAGCAGGCACTTGATTGACTAATTCTAGGAAAGGTACTTGTACGTTTAGACTACGAACAACATTTTCAAACTTATTAAAAGATACCTGTTCCTTCGTCGGCACCAATCTCTCCGGATTGGGGGCTGTAAGAAGTAACTTAGCCCTCTCTTCTAAGTCTCTCATGCCGGCATCGGTTGACTTAGGCTGGAAGTCCACAACCTTCTCTTTGTTGTAGCTTGACCCTTCTTCAGACCGTCTCAAATGTGAACCGTTAATTGACATAGGGTCGTACTTCGGAACCGGAACAGACCCATCAGCAGTCGGGTTTGGCCTCAATATTTTCGGGGCAGTCGTACCCCGAAACAAATGATCCCTCAAGTTATCGGGCATTGGAGGACAAAAAGGTTCACTATCAGCAGTAATCTCAGTCGATCGACCGGTTAGGTCAGTCGATCGACCGACTTGAACAGGACCAGAAGCTACTGTTTGTCGCACTTCAGTCGATCAACCGGGTATGTCAGTCGATCGACTGACATACCTGCTGTTCGTCTTTTTCTTGTTTTTGTTCGTTCCAGCTTTCTTTTGACTCGGTTCCGCCTCGTCTTTTGCAGCATCGTCCTCGACCATGACGGGCCCCTCAAGGGTAGACCCACTCCTCAAAGTGATGGCATTAAGGGTCTCTTTCTGGTCCGTCTGAGTCGGTAAGTGTCCCGGAGCTCGAGTTGTACTCTTGCTAGCCAATTGAGCAATTTGGCTCTCTGGTAGTTTCTTCCCGGCCTCTCTAGCTTGGGACTCCTTTTGCAACATATTCTTCAACTCAGGAAAGTCAGAATTTTGAGATTGTTGCTGCTGCAACACATAGGGGGGTTTTTGAAACTGTTGTTGCTTATGAGGGGGCACATAAGTTTGCTGCTGCTGCTGCTGTGGAGGTTGAGTAGGATTTAAGACATTTTGACTACTCCACCTCAGATTTGGATGAACATTCGACTCATAATAGGTATTCGTTTGCCTATAATGTTGGAAGGCAGCACAAGACTCAAAGGGACTAGGACAATTTTCTGAAACATGTCCCTCAGCTCCACATCTTTTGCAGACGAAAGGACGGTCTGACACATCATTTACATGGTAGATTCCCCCTTTTGAAGCTCCTCCCAACTCGTATTTGTCAAATCTTGCCGTGAGAGCTTCTATTGTAGCCACAGAAGGAGATTCATCACTTCTCCTTTGATTCCCCCTGGAATTCCCATACTCAGCTTTATGGGTGGCTAAGTCATCAATGATCTTCAACCCTTTGGTCTCTCCAACATTCTCTGCAAATCGACCACTTGCTGCAGCATCCAAGATAGCTCTTTGATCATCATAGAGCCCATTATAGAACTGATTGCAAGGGCTCCACTTCTCAAACCCATGGTGTGGTATGGTTCACACCAATTTCTTGAAACGGACCCAGGCCTCATTAAAGTTCTCATCCGGCCCTTGTTTAAAGCTCGTGATCTGAGCTCTAATCGCATTGGTCTTCGAGGCAGAAAAGTATTTCTTGTAAAATGCCAAGGCCAACGAACTCCAGTCGGTGATCCCATTAGCAGCTCGATCCGGGTCTCTATACCACTCCCTTGCAAAGATCATGAAGGGAGAAAATAAACATGGTCTCCTTTATCTGGTCCGGAGTCACGCCAGTGGGTGCGGGTATGGAACAACAATAATCGATAAAGGTCTCCATGTGCTTGGCTGCATCTTCAGTTGCAGCTCCCCCGAATTGGATTCTCTCAACCAAATTAATATAGGCAGGCTTTGGCTCGAATTTTCGGTCTTCCCCTGGTAATGCGAATCCTTTGTAAAGATTCACAGCAGTCGGCTCAGAGTGACTACCTATGCTTGCTTCTTCAGCCATGACTGGAATTTCTGGAGAAGTGACGGTCTCAGCTGAAGAAGTGGAAACAGGAGAAGAAGGTGGATCCTCCTCAAATAGAGCGTTTTCGTAGTAACTTGACAGAGTACTCAGCTCTTCCTCTGTTGGCAATATCCTAGATGATCGTCTCAACTCACGCAAGGTCTTCTCAATCTCAGGATTGAAAGTTACTAATTCACCGCCCTGTGACCTGCGCATAAGAGGAAACTACAAAAAGAATATGAGAATAGTTTAAGGAACGAATGTCCCTTAAACTAAGAAACAGACTAAAATAAAACAACTAAAAATTAGAACAATTGCCTCCCCGGCAACGGCGCCAAAATTTGGTACCCGTCGTTGTGAGTACCAAAAAAAATATTTATATTTCCTATTAAAACTAACCTAGGCTAGTGGTAACAGGGTCGAACCACAAGGAGGCGAATGTAATTAATAATTGTCTAATTCTAGTCTAAGGTAACAAATGTGGGGGTTGAATTGATTTGGTCTATAGCTAAAGGCAATAAAACAAAGTAAACTAAATAAACGGATAAAACAGATAAAAGAAGGGTACTAGGATGGTCGGTTCACTATAGTTTTGGCGGCAGCATACTAAGTAGGTCTAAATCAAACACATGAGTCGGGAAAACAAGAGGTCCTCTCGGTCCACTCTTAACAGATAGCATCTTTCGATCTCGCTATAAGTCCCTAATATCACTAATACTGACTCTCGTCCTAAGAAGTGACTAATAATCTAAACTTTACCTATCTTTCGATCTCAGCATAGTTTAGTTATTTTAATTGGTGATCTAACAGCTGTCCCTATCTTTCGATCTAATGGGTCAGTCAAATCCTAAACATTCAACTAGTCGCGTGCACTCGATTCGTCAAATAAAGAAATTAAAACAAGAAAAACGAAGGTAACACCTCACGTGGTCAGTCGATCGACCAGGTTTGGCAGTCGATCGACTGACACGCGATTTCAATCTACTATTCTAGTGCCGCCTAATCCTATAGATTCCCTACATCCTAGCACGAATAATTTAGCTACTCATGACTATAGTGGAAACAACAATAATATTAAGGATTAAAACTACGGAATTCATGCTTAAAGCGATTAGGCAAATAAATAACATAAAACGATAAAATTGGCTTTTGGAACCTAACTAGCAATTTCTATACTATCAACGCAATAAAGATGAACTGAAATAGAACAGAAGGAATACCGAAATTGCAGAGGAATTGTAACGGAATGATTAGAAGTACGAACGAAAATCCGATGCAAACCAATATTCCGAACCCTAATTATTTGATATTCTAAAACCGATAAAAACTGAATGTAAAACTTGATTGAAAACTGAATGTCAAACTTGATGTTCTAGGTTACGTTATATAGAAAATATACGTAACACTTATTATCAAAACCTAAACACAATGGGCTTGCTTTTCCTCGATCTTCTTATTCACGTCTGATTAGCGGTGTGGTCGATCGATCACTGGACCGGTCGATCGACGTCTATCTTTGAACAAGAGCTACCGGAACCCGTGGGTTGGTCGATCGACTGAAGGCAGTGGTCGATCGACTGAAGTAGCTGACACTTGACTTCTAATTTCACGTGGATTTGTCTTTTGGGCCTTGAAATGCGTACCAAGCTCGTTCCTTAAGTGAATACTTCATGTCAAATGCAATGCAAGATACTCGGGGACGGATTTGGCTCAAAATCTACTCATTTCCGCATAAATCTGCAATATTACATAAAAATACGAAAGTGGACGAAATGGGGCAAATAGTAGCCTTAAACTACATAAATGAGCTCTGAAATGCGTGTAAAATAGGGTGTAAAACATCATATAAATGACACGCATCAGCCGGGTTCATCAAAGTGTCTGAGTACTCTGACTGGGTGGCCAACATTTTTCCTGTACCGAAGAAAGACGGGAGAATTCAGGTTTGCGTCGACTTCAGGGATATGAACAAGGCGAGTCCAAAGGACGACTTACCTTTGCCACATGTTGACATTCTGGTGGATAATACCGCCGAGCATGCTCTCCTATCATTCATGGACGGGTATGCTGGGTACAACCAGATCAAAATGGCTGAGGAAGACATGCACAAGACTGCATTCACTACACAGTGGGATACATACTGCTACACGGTCATGCCCTTCGGCCTCATCAATGCCGGAGCAACCTAACAAAGTACCGCTACCACTCTTCTACATGATATGATGCACAATGAGGTAGAGGTATATGTCGATGATATGATCGTCAAATCAAGAGAACGGGACGGCCACATCAGCGCCCTCCGGAAGTTCTTCGCTCGTCTGCGGAAGTATGGCATGAGAATAAATCCTCCGAAATTTGCATTCGGGGTCACCTCCGGAAAACTCTTGGGACATGTCGTCAGTAAAAGAGGCATTGTGATTGATCCAACCAAAATCAAGGCCCTTCAACAAAAGCCTCGGCCTAAGAACCAGAAGGAGATTCGGGGATTTCTTGGTCAGGTTCAATACATCAGCCGCTTCATAGCCAAGATGACCATGATTTGTGAACCAATCTTCAAGAAACTTCGCGCCTCCGATCACACCGATTGGGACGACGACTGTCAGAAGGCCTTCGACAAGATAAAGGAAATCCTATCCAAACCTCATGTCCTCATGCCACCTTAACAATGGATTCCCTTATCCCTATACCTGACAGTCACAGACAAAGCCATGGGAGCAATGCTAGCACAAACAGTCGACGGCGAAGAACGAGCCATCTACTACATTAGCAAAAAGTTCATCGATTATGAGACGAGGTACACCCAACTAGAAAAGACATGCCTTGCCCTAGTATGGTCTACAAAGAAGCTGCGGCATTACATGCTCAGCTTCACGTTCCACATCTATTCCAAGATGGACCCGGTCAAATACATCTTCGAAAAACCCGTACTAAACAGAAGGCTGTCTAGATGGACACCCATGCTGTCCGAATTTGACCTCAAGTTTGTACCCCTCAAGGTTATCAAGGGAAGTTCGGTCGCCTATTTCGTAGCAGAAAATCCCGTCAATGAGGATCCAACGACCGACACATGGTCACTTCCTGACGAAGACATCCTTTGTGCCGACTCCGACATATGGGACCTATACTTCGATGGTGCATCTAATATGAGAGGCTTCGGGGTAGGAATCCTTCTAATATCGCCGAAGAATAACATGTTCCGATCTCGGTCAAGCTAGACTTCGCCGTCACCCACAATACCGTTGAATATGAAGCATGCCTCGTCGGCCTACAAGCAGCCATAACACTTGGCATCAAGAGACTGAGGGTCCACGGCGACTCCTCGCTCTTCATCAATCAGGTATCCGGATCATGGAAAATCTGAAGTGACATCTTAGCTCCCTACCGCGCTCGTCAATATACCTGACGACATGACGTCAATGCCCCTATGTTTCGAGAGAAGGAGCGAGCCAGCTCACATTTGCGCCATCAACAACGACGAGGAAAGCCATGTCGAACCTTGGTACCAAGCCATCCTCAACTACAAAACCAAAAACGAATTCCCTCCTAACTCTGACCCAAGAGGACAAAGAGCCATCCGTTTACTTGCATCGCAATTCGTGATAAACCAAGATCAACTATACAAAAGAACACCCCAAGGAATTTTCCTCCTTTGCATTGACCATCACAAAGCCAAAAAAGTCATGGGAGAGGTCCACGACGGAGAATGTGGCCCTCACATGAGCACAATGATGCTTACCCAGAAAATCATGCGGTTAGGTTACTATTGGACCACCATGGAAGTCGATTACCGCAACTACGTCAAACATTGCCACAACTGCCAAATCTTCGACAACATACAACACATACCACCATCTCTTTTATACACCATGACATCACCCTGGCCTTTCTCAACCTGGGGCATCAACATCATTGGGAAAGTCAACCCGATAGGCACTAAGGGGCATTGCTTCGTCCTCGTCGCCATCGACTATTTCACCAAATAGGTGGAAGCACAGTCATATGCAGTCTTGACCGCCAAAAAAGTTGCCAAGTTCATCCAAAACAACATCATCTGCCGATATGGGGTACCCCATGAAATCATCAGCGATCAAGGCTCTCACTTCCGGGTAGAAACTCAGGCCTTGCTGGACAAATACAAGATCAAAAGATATCGATCATCCCCCTACCGTCCCCAAACCAACGGAGCGGTGGAGGTAGCGAACAAAACTCTTGTCACCATTGTCAAGAAAATGCAAGACAACTACCGCGATTGGCCGAGCAAACTCCCATTCGCACTCTGGGGATATCGAACCTCCATCCGAACACCAACAGGCTCCACACCCTTCTACCTAGCATACGGTATGGAGGCGGTTCAACCAATAGAATTAGTGGTCCCTTCTCTACGCATCCTACTGGAGAGTCAGGTCCCTGAGGCGGAATGGACCCGTCGAAGGTACGAACAACTCACTCTTCTAGACGAGCGGCGACTCAACGCCTTACACAACATCCAACTATACTAACGACGTATACAACGGGTATTCAACAAGAAGGTTAAACCCAGGAAAATCGAGGAGGGCAACTTAGTCCTCAAGTCAGTTCGAGCACCATTACCCGTCGATCCGAGGGGAAAATTCAAACCCAACTGGGCCGGGCCATACCTGGTCAAGAAAATACTTTCGTGAGGCGCATTGAGACTGAGTGACCTAGACGAGGAGGATTTTACAAACCCGACCAACCTAGACCAACTCAAGAAATACTACCCTTGAACCGTAGCAACCAGCGACCTATCCCTAGTTTTACAACTAGCAACCGCCTTAACCCTTTTCAAGTCAAGTTCCTCAACGCATTCTGATTTGAAATTGCATGTTTTATCGAGTATGAGTTGTTGCACCTCGCCTGTTTCGAAGGCCCTTTGACCTGTCAAAGGCAACATCCATTTGCACTAAAACAAAAAAAAAACCCCTGAACTACGAGCATGGTTTGATTTCACCTCTTCGGGTGGATACGTAGGCAATCCTTCTTACACGTGAAGGATACAACCACAAAACCCAATCAAATTTACAAAACATTTCGAACTACGATCATGGTTTGATTTAACTTTTTCAGGTGGATACGTAGGCAGTCCTTTCTTACACAAGAAGGGTACAACCATCCCCATAATAAAAAAACCCCCCCATAAAAAAAAAGCACACACATTTTCTCGTGTTTACCCACATACGAAACATTCCCCTTTCCACAAAATACGAAAGAAGCCTTTCTTCCTTCCTACAAAAAATCCCATTTCGTAAGTGCAAATGTTTAAGATGATTCAAACCGAATTGCCTTTACAAGATGGATGGAAGAAACAAGCGTTCACATTTTTGACACGAGCAATCCTCTTAATTAATTAATAATGGGAGGGATTACAAATTCAACAACAAACAAGGCTCGGATGTGAAGACCACCCTCCTCCGCCAATCTCGCGGCCCAATAAGCCTCGGTGGAAGCAAAGCTATCCGAGTACAACTTCTTCCTCATGGTAAGGTGACGGAAGGAATAAAAGGAAGAATCAACCGGAACATACCTTAGCCTCTCCAATAGCCACACTTGGAGGATCCTTGGAGATCCAAACGAGGGAGCTTCTCCACAAGAGCCCTCCTTGTCCAAAGCTTGGATGATCTCGCCAAGCACCAACCATGATGTATCTCTACCATGCTCCTTTTGCTCAACTACATGTAAAAGGGTCATGCTACCGTAGCATTTTGGCCCCTCCTTCTTCAAAGCATCAACAAAGAGGTATACATGGACAAGGTAAAAGGCAAGAGCCCTTCTCCTAGCCACCTCGGAAACATTGGCATCCAATCGGTTTGAGAAAATGTTGATGAGAGCCAACATATCCACACCATGAGGAGCAAGAAGAAAGTTGACTTGGCTTGTTGACAAGCCCAACATTGAACGGAATTCGTCCTTTTAACACAAGTTGTGTTTTCAGGATTCCCATCTTGATTTGTCCCTTTCAAGTTGTGTTTTCTCCTGACACCTCAAGCCTCCCGCCGGAATGCTCGCGCCTCTTCGGGATGATCCAGGACATTTTGTGTTTTCTCACACTCACATTTCCTTGTTTTCGCGTTTTACGAAATCCGACACGGTTTCCATGACGCAACTTTAAGCATCCGGATTTTTCTTTCTTTTTTAAAAGGGGGATGGGGTAGTCGCCCCGATCCGCGACGGATCATTTCCATGTTTGTCGAAATTCCGAATTTTTTTTTTCGGAATTCCACAATTTTCCCAGCAAAAAATGAAAATCGAAGCTGATAACACAACATCAGTTTTTCTTAAAAATTCAAGCACTCACAAATCCGAGTCTTGATCTCACAAAAATCAAAAACAAAATATACTCGCAAAAAAAAAATCTACTCAAAAATTCACCCCTGGCTTGAATTTTGACAATTTCAATGCAATTTAATTCAAGACACGAGTGAATTGCTTAATTTTCAAATCAATTCCTTTTGAGAAATCCAAACGTGACCACTTGTCGCGGAATTTTGTAAATATCATTTGAAATTTCGAATTTCAATTTTAACTTTGAGTCACCTTGATTAATTTCGCTTTGAAATACTTTCTACGTGTTTGCGTTTATGCATATGTGCTACCTGTTGCTTGTTTTCTACACTAACGATGCAGGAACTAGTACGAAGCAAAAGGGGAATTAACAGCCGACAGCGCTTCTCCGAAACACAACACAAAAAGCCAAAATCACAAAATAAACCACAATCTAAAAACACATATATACAAACCGCCTCACGCAAAATGTAAATGTGTACAAACAAGAGTCCAAGACACGGACAAGCTACTACAACTACTCAGCACCTCCCGTCGAACCAGTCTCGGTCTCACGAGGAGACGCGAAGCTCCTCCGCCGCAGCCAACTGTGTCCTAAGAGAGGCAATCTCCGCATCTCGGCTCCGCAACGCGTCCTCACGACGCGTCAACTCCTAGTCTCGACTGGTGATCCCCAACCCCTGGGCCTCAATCGTCGACCTATCCGCATCCAACTCAGCACGGACCCAAGAAAGCTCCGCCGGATCCGCAGTACCCTGCAAAACACAATACAGATCATTAAGATCTAAAAACGTGAAATGCAACACAAAATACACAAAAACAACATACAAAAGATACCTGAGTAAGCCGACCCTCCCTTGTAGCTAGGTCACCAGCAAGTGCCCTCCACCGGTTAGCCATCCGCCACAAAGCTTGATGACTAGCGGTCGTCACCTACAACCATGAAGGTCCTTCAATACAATGCAAGGCAAAATATAAATGAGGAAGAATGTTCGGATTAGGAACTCACCCTCAGAACACTCAGCCTCCACTCCATGATGACGTCGGTCACCTCAGCGACCGTAGGCTCTAGCAGGTGAAGCTGTAACTCCTCACCGCCCGGCCCCTGAAAGGTGGTCTCCGCCGGGAAAACAGGGGGCTGGGCCCTCATTAACGCATCGACCCCCTGCAATTTGTCCACATCAAAGGTAACAGACCCTCATATCAAAAGAGGTAATGAAAACAAAAGAACAGAGGAAAACATACATCGTTAGGGTACTAGGGAAGCCTCGACAATCGGAAGGTGTCGTAGTCGACCTCCTGCAGCACCAACTCCTCACCTCCCTGACCGTGAAGGTGCTCCTCAACCTCGTCGGGGGTCAACTCCTGGAACAACACCCTAGGCAGATCGGCCGGTACCACGAAAGTTTCAGTAAAACACTGATGCGCTAAACGCTCGCCCAGGTACCAAACCGGCTCGATCGCCGTCTCAAGGTACAAACGCTGGGAGCTGCGAGGTCGTAAACGCTCCGTGACAGCGACCGACAACTCCGTGTAGTGCTCCCAAGGCCACCCGACGAACTGCACTAAAAAAAAGAAAAGAAAACTAATCAGCTAACTGGGGCCTTCCTAAGCTACCTAGTCATCCTATCTCTATCTATTTCTAAAAAGAAGAAGGAGTAAGTAACAGCTACTTTAGTCAGCAACTCGAAGGGCGTTCACACGACGCCTGCACTCCTTGTAAGTCGACTTAATCGACTTCTTCCGAGCCAACGTCCAAGCCCTCACGGCAGGGTAAGTCGAAGGGACACCACCAGTGGTCCCCGGACGCAGAGGGATGAAGTAAGCATACAACCAAGCCTATAACCAAACACAACAAACACAAATCAGCCAATCTTTCAGGGGCACTACCATCCCCCACTGCCTCCGGACGCACCGCTGCGTGCATGTACTGGGTAAAACTCGCCAAGGCCGGTGTAATCCAGTCAAACTGACCCAAAGTGTCAAGGTCAACAAGGAGAGGAAGTACCTTGGTCGACAGGCACTCACCTTTGTCACCAAAGTACGTGGCACCCAAGAAGTACCATAACCACAACCGCGCCTCCTGCGCGTCAGCTCTAGCCTCAGCCTCCTGATTCGCCAACGGCGCCGGGGCGTAATCCACCGCTCTCCCTCTAAAGTGGTCTCTCACATACGAGCTCGCGATAAGGTACAAAGTAACATCAGAAGGCTCAGGCAAAACCGCCCCGATCAGACGAGTCACCACAGGGGAAGACACCCTCTCCGGTGTCTCCGTGAACTCAACATGCATCTCGCCACACGGGAGGCTGGATATCATGGCAAAATCCTCTAAGGTTACACCGACCTCCCCGAACTCCATGTGGAACGACGATGTCGTATCCCAGTACCGATCCAACATGGCACGAATCAGACACAGGTTCGACCTAATCGAAGACCTGTGAATGTCCCGCCAAGCAGCCAGCAACGTCCCAAAAGCCGACCTCTCTATCAACGCCCTCGTACCGGCTCGGAGAACTTCGTAGAAACCCAGACAGGTAATGAAACCTGAGAAAGTCCTCGTGGTGCGAATCTCCTGAAATAAAAAAACAAGCAACGTCAGAACACTTATTCAGGTCTGACACTTCAAAAACAATGAAGATTCGATGAAAGGGTATAACTTACCAAGCCCTCGTGCGCACGGTAGGAGATGTGCCTGTCCAGTCGAAGCAACAACTTGCTACCATCGAAACCCTCGGCCCAAGCAGGTGCCGCCCGCAGATTCAGCCCCCGTGGAGCTGTAACCCGTCTAGCCTCCCAACCCGCGACGTGAACGTCGTCCTCAACAGTCTCTGCCCTCCGTCTCTTCTGACCACGAGACTCAAAGTGACGAATGGGAGGCGCCTCAACGACCCTAACCACGTTCTGTGACGTCCGTCTGGTCGGCCGAGGAGCCCTCCTCCTCCTAGTAACCCTCCTCTTGGAGGTGTCAGCCTCAGACCCCGTCTGAGCTCTCTCAGCGTGAGCAGCCCCAACGACGGGCTCCTCACAAGCCTCAGCGGCTCTCTCAGCCCCAACAGCCTCCTCAGAGGGCCCCTCCTCCTCAGAAGCGTCCTTCACTGTCACGACGCGTGCACTAGCCGGAGTACCAACCAGCCCTGTCCCAAACAGGTCCTCTAAAGTCGCACCAAGGGACCCGGTAGGTCCCGAACACTCTCCTACAAACAAAGAATGTCAGCCGAAATTTCGGCATTACGACGGCGAAAATGGACAAATCCAAAAAAAAACCTGTAAAGCAGAACAAGGGCAATCCCGCCCAAACCCAACCAAACAAAACAATTCACAAAAAAAAAACGCACAAAAAAACGACTCGCCCTTCTTTTCAAGCAAAAGACGAGTCAAAACAACAACAAATAAAAATGGCAGCTCAAGACCCACACGAGGTCGGACAACAACCCAAAATACGTTCCCGACGCAATGGGGTATTTTTCTACAACTCAAAAAGGCAATTCCTACGCCAGTTTGAGTGCAAACAGGTCAAAATTTCAAAATACGACCACAACAAGGCAACGTGACTTTATCATGCCTCAAAGCGACCTAAACTACCAATAAGGTCCATTTCAAGACAAACTGACTCAATTCAAGCCCGGACAGGCGTTTATTTCGTCAGATAGGAGACCGCTTCAAAGGCAAAAATTCCAACTTTGCGCATAACACCCGACAAAGGTCCACAATGGCAAACACAGTCTTTCCCGACTACAATACAACCTAGTGGGACCCATTACCCAAGCAAATAAACTTGGCATTGTGAAATGAGACGGTTTCTTCGCCTCACTCACGTTTTTCGGGCATATGGGACGTAAACGAGGACCAAAATGCAAACCAAAAGCACCCCTATACTCCTAAGTAGGTTTCTAACCTAATGCAATCATCAATTTCACTCGAAATGGGCTCAATCAAAAATGCCCAAATCGATTTATGAGGGTATCAAATTCCGCCCTAATTCAATAAATCAAAAGACCAATAAATTCAAATGGATTCAAGAGGAAATACATACCTTGAGATGACATGTTGACGATGGCACGAACTGGAGCAAGCAAGAAGACCAAGAATGGCGGTTTTGTTTGTTTTGTCGAGAGGATGAAGAAGACGAAATGAGAATGGGAAGTAAATCAATCTCGCGTCTTTTACAGAAAAATAGGGAAGCCCCTTTGTGGGATATATCTGTATGCATCCCTTTATATTCAAGGATTATAACGAATTTTATGAAGATCACTAGTCATAAAATAAAATTACATAAACAAAAGTAAAGGATTAAGAAATAACCTTCGGTCCTAGCAAAAATGGCCTATAAACAATATCGCAATGATATTCTCCTATCAGTTGCACCCAAGATGATATGAGATATGCCCTTTGATTATGCTAGAATCGATTCAAAATTTTCTGTAAAAATTTAGGTTATTTGTGTTTTTCTTTGATGAGAGGGAGGCAAGAATGGCTTAAGAAAAATTAGGTTAGAATAATGTTCTCCCTCACTCCCTATAAACCGTGTATTAGGAAGTAATTAGGGTAGATCATATTCTTTTAATTCTCGTCCCATTTCACCGAAATAAGGAGTATAATTTCCTTATTTTCGGTTATTCCAAAAATATATAAAATGTGTTAAATTGTCATCTAGTGAGGATCGAACCCATGACCTCTTGGTTTGAGTACCCTCACTATTACCACTATGACACATTCATCTTGTAGATATTAAATATAACCGATTTCATTTAATTACGAATTAACAGATTAATTCGTCCAAGCTAACATTACATACATTTAATTAAATATAACTTATTATATTCAATTTACGAATTGACAGTTAATTCGTCTCAACTAATATTATTTAATCTTCAATAAACAATTGTCTCATCAACACATTGACTAACTGTTTAGTCATATAAGGCATCAATGTGATCATATTTCTATAACCACATCTCTCAAACACATCCTATATGTGTGACCTTTAGGGACCAGTTGATCACCGCCATCTGTATGATAATAACGTCAAACTTTCTAGCAAGCCAACCGTTATTAGGTAATCGTTAATCAACTGATTAAAATACAAAGTATACCCTTGTGAACCTGTAAGAGATTTACAAATGTTATCACACTAATTTGTGGAGGACACAAGCTCCAACAAGCTCCTACTTGTCCTCACAAGTGTATGTGCGATAACCGATTCTCATATCCTAAAATTTCTCCCACTCAATGTAAAACAATTTGCAAATCTGTATTCACAAAGGTCGTATTTTACAAGCGATCATCATCAAGAGTGGTTTCCCCGACTAGAGAGTAACTTAACTGATAAACGAATCAACATTCGAGCATGGCCATGCATTTCAGTTACAACTCCTCGAGTGGCCCTGAGAAATAACTATACCTGATAAGGGTTGTATATTTTCCTCAACTCGAATCCTGCAGATGTAAGCACAGTATGAAATGACCCAGAAAAAATTTACTTAGCCTCCGATTCTACAGACCGTGAGAAAGAAACCAAAGTCACCCAAAAACTGCCTTAATCTCAAGAGACAGTCGATAGTCAAAAGAATCGACTCTAGGAACACAATGGATGTCCTATCCACGACCTGGCACCGAATGTTTTTAAACATTTAGGACTCCATTATGTTGTCACAAAAAGTTGTCCTACGAGGTATCGTTATAATCTCGCATCTGTGATCGATAGTCAACCGTTTTACTTATGGCTCGTTGAACCCACCATAAATCGACTGCACAATAAAATAGCCGGAGTTATCAGCTCACATTGGCGATTACGGACCAAAACAAATATTATGTAATTCAGTTCACTTTGTGGCGTTCTATGTTGTCAGTACAATCCACATGAAAAACAAAATATTATAATAAAACGATGAAGTTATAAATAGTATATGAAAAAGATAACGTATCAAATCCATAATCAATTACTACAACTCAGGAACACGTTTAATTCCCATGGAAATAACGTGCCCTACATGCTTATCATAATTCAATGGTTTAGTGAGAGGATCCGCGAAATTATCATCCGTCGCAATCTTGTCAATCACTATCTCTTCTTGCTCCACGTAATCACGGATCAGGTGAGCTTTCCGATGTACATGTCTAGATTTGTTGCTAGACTTTGGCTCCTTAGCCTGGAAGATGGCACCTCTATTGTCACAATAGATGGTGATCGGGTCATTCGAACTAGGAACTACCGTAAGTCCTTGTAAGAATTGACGCATCCATATTGCTTCCTTTGCTACCTCCGAAGCGGCATAGTACTCGGATTCAGTAGTAGAATCTGCTACAACACTCTGTTTGCAACTTTTCCAGCTGACCGCAACACCATTAAGAGTGAAGACGAACCCGGACTGAGATTTTGAATCATCTCGATCCGTTTGGAAGCTAGCATCTGCGTAACCGGTTGCGCATAGCTTAGTATCTCCTACATAAGTCAATACCCAGTCCTTAGTCCTCCGTAGGTACTTGAGGATGTTTTTAACAGCTATCCAGTGTGTTTCACCTGGAGTCTTTTGGTACCGACTCGTCATACTCAATGCATATGCCACGTCTGGACGTGTGCATATCATGGCATACATGATCAATCCTATTGCAGATGCATAAGGAACAGGACTCATGCGCTCAATCCCTTCAGGCGTCGTGGGTGACTGAGACTTGCTCAACTGCATCCCAGTCGTCATTGGAAGGTTCCTCTTCTTGGAGTTGGTCATGCTAAACTTCTCAAGAATCTTATCCAAATAAGACTCCTGACTCAGTGATAACGTCCGTCGTGATCTATCTCGGTAGATACAGATTCCCTAAATGCGTTGTGCCTCACCCTGATCTTTCATCTGGAAATGGTTCTTCAACCATCCTTTAACCGAAGATAGGAGAGGAATGTCATTCCCAATCAGGAGTATGTCATCGACATACAATATAAAGAAAACAATCTTGCTCCCACTCGACTTGATATATAAGCATGGTTCTTCGACCGATCGAGTAAAACCATACTCTTTTATCACCTGGTCGAAACGATGATTCCAACTCCGAGAAGCTTGCTTAAGTCCATAAATGGAACGCTTAAGCTTGCATACTTTCTTAGGATGTCCAGGATCTATGAAACCTTCGAGTTGCACCATGTACAACTCTTCCTCCAAATAACCGTTTAAGAAGGCGGTTTTCACATCCATTTGCCAAATTTCATAATCATGAAAAGCGGCAATCGCTAAGATTATCCGAATGGAACGTAGCATGACTACAGGTGCAAAAATCTCATCATAATGCAATCCGTGCACTTGAGTGAAACCTTTTGCCACTAGTCGTGCCTTATAGGTATCTGATTGCGCGTCTACAGAACGCTTTATTTTGTAAAGCCATTTGCACTGTAGAGGTTTTACCTTATTAGGTAAATCAACTAGATCCCACACGTCATTCTCATACATGGAGTCCATCTCAGATTGCATGGCTTCGAGCCATAGCTTTGAATCGGAATAGGTCATGTCACCTTTATAGGTAGCGGGTTCATTACTCTCTAGGAGTAAAACGTCATTCTCCTCGACCATACCAATGTATCTGTCCGGAGGATGAGAGACTCTACCCGACCTCCTAGGTTCCTCAGGACTATTAACCGTATCATCAGTTGAAGGAACAACTTCCTCCATCCGTTCCTCGGTTGTTGGTTCTGGAATCTCCGACAGCTCGAAGGTTCTATTACTCGTCTTGTACTCGATAAATTCTTTCTCTAAGAACGTCGCACTAGCCGCAACAAAAACTCGATGTTCGGTAGGCGAAAAGAAGTAATGACCAAATGTTCCTTTTGGATAACCTATAAATTATGTCTTGACCGATCGTGGGCCGAGCTTATCCTCGTGTCTCCACTTGACATAAGCCTCGCAGCCCCAAACCCGAATAAAGGACAAGTTAGGGATCGTTCCCTTCCACATTTCATATGGAGTCTTGTCGACAGCTTTAGTCAGACTTCGGTTAAGTATAAGAGCAGCTGACAAAAGAGCATAACCCCATAATGAATTAGGCACTACCGTGTGACTCATCATGGATCGAACCATATCCAGTAAGGTTCGATTTCTCTGTTCGGACACACCATTTAATTGAGGTGTTCCAGGTGAAGTTAACTGTAGAACGATTCCACAGTCTTTAAGGTGTTGATCAAACTCATTTGAAAGATATTCGCCACCCTGATCTGAACGGAGTGCTTTAACCTTTCTACCCAGTTGGTTCTAAACCCTGTTCTGGTATTCCTTGAATTTCTCAAAGGACTCAGTTTTATGCTTCATTAAGTAGACATATCCGTATCTACTCAAATCGTCCGTGAAAGTGATAAAATATCTATAGCCATCTCTAGCGGTAATTGACATAGGTCCACAAACATCAGTATATATGAGTCCTAATAGGTCACTAGCGCGCATTCCAACACCTTTGAAGGAAATTCGGTTCATCTTGCCAATGAGACATGATTCACACGTACCATATATAGAAAAATCGAATGCGGGAATAGTCCCATTATCGACGAGTTTCTTCACGCGTTTCTCATTTATGTGTCCCATTCGACAATGCCATAGATAGGTTTGATCTTTGTCACCAACCTTTATTTGCTTATTATTCACGTGTAATACTTCTGTGGTTTGGTCTAAGATGTAAATTCCATTCATGGAAACTGCTTTGCCGTAAATCATTTCATTGAAAGAGAAAATACAGCTATTATCCTTTATTGAAAATGCAAAACCGTCTTTAGCAAGTACGGAAACTGAAATAATGTTCTTAGACAAACTGGGTACATAGTAACAGTTATTTAAAAATAACTCAAAACCACTAGGGAGTTGGATTACATATGTTCCCTTCGAGACAGCAGCAACTCGTGCTCTATTCCCGACTCGCAGGTCCACATCACCTTTTTCGAGAGGTATGATGTTCTTTAGGCCCTGCAAATGATTACACAGATTAGAACCACAACCAGTATCAAGTACCCAAGTTCCAAAACTTGCATGGTTAATCTCAATCATATGAATATAAGATGACATACCAATAGGAACAACGCGGCCTACTTTGATGTCCTCACGGTAGACGGGACAGTTCCTCCTCCAATGTCCAGTCTTGTGACAATGGTGGCACTCTATATCACCGCCCTTGCTCTTTGCCTTGCCCTGTGAGCCACTAGTCTCACCAGGCGCACTCTTACCGTTTCCTGGCTTCTTAAACTTTGGCTTACCTACAGCTAGGTCGCCATGAGCCTTGCCCTTACCTTTTACCCTTGTTGTGAATCGTGAGAACATCCTGCTTAATGCTCCCACTCAATTTCATATCCTTCCCGGTCTGTACGAGAAGGGAGTGTAGCTCATGAGGACTCTTTTTCAAGTCATTCATGTAGTAGTTCGCCCTGAAAAGGGCAAAACCATCGTGAACAGAATGAAGCATTCGGTCAATGACAATGCTCTCCCTGATTTTACAATTCAGTGCCTCCAGCTTCTCGACATTCTCAATCATGTGAAAAATGTGTGGGCTAACCGGTTGGGCCTTCTGGAGTTTCGCATTAAAGAAGCGACATGTATGCTCATATGTAACGATTCTCGGTGCTTTTGAGAACTCGTTAGTGAGCGTGGTGAAAATCTTGTTTGCATCTTGGGCAATGAAGCGTCTCTGCAAATTGGTTTCCATTGCAAAGATGAGTACGTTCTTTATCGCACCCGCTTCCATAACGAAGACACTATAAGCGAGTGACTCGTTGACTCCTCTATTGGGTCCTGGGTTTACCGGTATTGGCTCGGTTAAGTACCTGAGCTTACCGTCAGCAATGGCAGCATTCCGTAGTGCTGCCTCCCAGTCCGCAAAGTTGGACCCGTCATTTTTCAGACGTGTGAACTGATTCATTTGGTCCATAAAAATTTTAAACCAGGCGTGCGATCGAGTGTTGCACTAGGCATTGGGATTTCGTTATTTCCAGCCATTTGTTGTAACAGTATTATCAAAAATAATCGTGTTCTACACTACGAAAGAAGAATAAAAAAAATAATAAGCATGTGCATCGTTTTGATTTTAAGTCTAATGAACTAATGTCATAACGCGAAGACTCAAGCATTTATACAATTGACCTCCCTCAAGAATTATATAAATGATCCCAAGACTCAATTCTCTGTAAATTGATAAGCTAACCTTTTAGCTAATTCTACCGTTAGAATTCTTGGTCGATAAATTTCTGTAAATTCTATCTTTTAGTCCATCATAATCACGAGAAACTCTTCGGACTATAATGTTGAGATAAACTAAGTCAACACAACTACTTACCCAACGTAGAAGGGGTCATATTATTCCTACCGAGAAGAAGGGATTCATAGATGTTTGCCCTTATAAAGACTAATCTCAATTTCCGTTTTAGAGGAAGATCCCATCAACTTTATTTTAATTCATTTTAAGTGAACTAATATCTAGCATGCGAGAATGAATAAACTAAGGTGATGGCTTAAAAAATGACATCTGTATGTCCATGAAAACTAACATTCAATCTATATGAGTCAATTTTCATGCATTTTAGTAGTAGGTGGTTTGGTTTTAGGCGGAATATGAGGCATAAACTATCATGTGAATGAAAAGCAATAGGAATGAAAAACGTAAAACAATAAAAGTCCTAGTGTGTCCTATCCTATCAAAATGAACATTAAATACAAGTTTGGAATCCATCCTTGGACCCGAGAAGCTTGTCTTGATGTTCCATCCTGATCCATGTAGCGGGAGTGAGCTCCAATCTCCATCTTTAGTCTTCTTTGAAAATTATAATAAATAAATTTACATAATAAACCTATTTATTACATTCTAATTTCAAAACCCAAAAACTAAAGAAAAAAAGGAGATTCGAGATCTCATAATTACATAAAAATTATGTTTCCTTCATTACGAAAATATAATTTGACTAAGGCCACACTAAGTAATACAAATTACAACCGATTACAAAAAAAACGTAAATAAATTCATTCAACGATTCATTCAACAAAAATAAAATGCATCAACTAAAAAAAATTTAACATACATGACACAATTACTTAATTATGTTGATTAATTTATCCAAACCAACTATTTAAATTAACAAATTAAGTGACAATTCATCAATTAATCACATTAATTTCAAACTTAATTCATATTAAACTTGTAATATGAATTTAATCCATCAATATTTTAAACTGCTTTAAAATAATTAGGTATCTTTTAATTATGAACCGCTTCACAATAATTAATTGGCCAAAACAAACAAAAACAAAATCCCTTTTTTTATATGTCTCGGCTAAACTCAAAGGAAACCAAATTTTTTTTTATTTAATTTCAGCACGGCTGAAAAAAACAGAAAACAAAAAAAATTTCTTTCTTTTCATACGGTAACTCTAAAAAAAACGAATCAACCTATGAACTTATCTCGGTTTTTTAGCAAAAACCGAAATTTTTTTTTAAAATTCTGCCGTGAACAGTAGCAGAAGCAAGAAAAAAAACTTATGGCTTAAAAAAAAACAAGAACCTTAATGCCCCTTTTTTTTCTTTTGCGGCAAAAAGCCCTAATACAAAAATTCGATGAAGAAAATGTTTACAGTTGCTATTAGAACATGATTTAGCATATGAATTAATAAAACATGATTAATCGAATATGCTAAAACTATATAGCAAAAACAAATTTTTATATCATCGACATGACGATTCTATTTGCATTTTAACTTAATCTGCATTAAATCAAAATCTACCAATTCTTCATATGATAATTTTAACTGATTAAAACAATGATATGAAAAATAAAATTGGAAATAAATCATCAAACAAAAGAAAAAAAACGAAAAACAGACCGAAAAAAAAAACTCTCGGCAAATAAAATTTTTAGCTGAAATATCCCTTTTTTTTTCGAAATTCCTTGTAATGTTTACATACAATTTTATGAAAATCATCAAAATTAAAATTCGTGGCCTCTGCTCTGATACCACTTGTGGGATTTATCTGTATGCATCCCTTTATATTCAAGGATTATAACGAATTTTATGAAGATGATCACTAGTCATAAAATAAAATTACATAAACAAAAGTAAAAGATTAAGAAATAACCTTCGGTCCTAGCAAAAACAGCCTATGAACAATATCGCAATGATATTCTCCTATCAGTTGCACCCAAGATGATATGAGATATGCCCTTTGATTATGCTAGAATCGATCCAAAATTTTCTGTAAAAATTTAGGTTATTTGTGTTTTTCTTTGATGAGAGGGAGGCAAGAATGGCTTAAGAAAAATTAGGTTAGAATAATGTTCTCCCTCACTCCCTATAAACCGTGTATTAGGAAGTAATTAGGGTAGATCATATTCTTTTAATTCTCGGCCCATTTCACCAAAATAAGGAGTATAATTTCCTTATTTTCTGTTATTCCAAAAATGTATAAAATGTGTTAAATTGTCATCTAGTGAGGATCGAACCCATGACCTCTTGGTTTGAGTACCCTCACTATTACAACTATGACACATTCATGTTGTTGATATTAAATATAACCGATTACATTTAATTACGAATTAACAGATTAATTCGTCCAAGCTAACATTACATACATTTAATTAAATATAACTTATTATATTTAATTTACGAATTGACAGTTAATTCGTCTCAACTAATATTATTTAATCTTCATTAAATAGTTGTCTCATCAACACATTGACCGTGATCATATTTCTATAACTACATCTCTCAAACACATCCTATAGGTGTGACCTTTAGGGACCAGTTGATCACCGCCATCTGTATGATAATAACGTCAAACTTTCTAGCAAGCCAACCGTTATTAGGTAATCGTTAATCAACTGATTAAAATACAAAGTATACCCTTGTGAACCTGTAAGAGATTTACAAATGTTATCACACTAATTTGTTGAGGACACAAGCTCCAACACCCTTACCTCGCCAAGTAACTCGCGCCTCAACAGGGCGTTCCCTGCTTTATCTAGCGAAATTTTGGGCTTTTGCCCAATTTCCTATAACAAACCTTAAATTCAAACGACGACAATTAAAACCATCATCTCGAAATAATAGTGAAAATTCAAAGTTCACTATTCCTTCAAAATTCAAAAAAAAAAAAAAAAAACGGCGATTGGAACCGCCCTTTCAACTTCAACAATAATAGTGAAAATTTAAAATTCACAATTCAAACGACGGCAATTAAAACCGTCATTTCAACAATAATAGTGAAAATTCAAAATTCACTATTCCTTAAAATTTCAAAAAACGGTGATGGAAACCGCCACTTCAAAAATAATAGTGAAAATTCAAAATTCACTATTTCCTTCACATGTCAACGACGGCAACATAAACCATCACTTCAAAAATAATAGTGAAAATTCAAAATTCACTATTCCTTCAAATGTCAACAGGGGGCTTTCTCGCGAAGACCACTATTTAAAACAGGCCCATCCAATACGGCTATTCTCACAGTCAATCAACCAACCCCACCATGGCTGGCGAGCCTTAAAATGCACCGCGGCTGGCGAGCCCTCCTCATATACGCACCATGGCTGGCGAGCCTTACAACGCACCGCGGCTGGCGAGCCCTCCTCATGTACGCACCATGGCTGGCGAGCCTTACAATGCACCGCGGCTGGCGATCCCTCCTCATGTACGCACCATGGCTGGCGAGTCTTATAACGCACCGCGGCTGGCGAGCGCTCCTCATGTACACACCATGGCTGGCGAGCCTTACATGCACCGCAGTTGGCGAGCCCTCCTCATATACGCTCCGTGGCTGGCGAGCCCTCCTCATATACGCACCATGGCTGGCGAGCCTTACAACACACCGCGGCTGGCGATCCCTCCTCATATACGCTTCGCGGCTGGCGAGCCATCCTCATATACGCACCATGGCTGGCGAGCCTTACAGCGCATCGCAGCTGGCGAGCCCTCCTCATATACGCACCATGGCTGGCAAGCCTTACAACATACCGCGGCTGGCGAGCCCTCCTCATATACGCACCATGGCTGGCGAGCCTTACAACGCACCGCGGCTGGCGAGCCCTCCTCATATACGCACCATGGATGGCGAGCCTTATAATGCACCGCGGCTGGCGAGCCCCCTCATATATGCACCATGGCTTCCGAGCATTACAACACACCGCGGCTGTCAAGCCCTCCTCATATACGCATCATGGCCGGCGAGCCTTACAGCGCACCGCGGCTGGTGAGCCCTCCTCATATACGCATCATGGCTGGCGAGCCTTACAACACACCGCGGCTGACAAGCCCTCCTCATATACGCACTATGGCTGGCGAGCCTTACAACGCACCGAGGCTGGTGAGCCCTCCTAATATACGCACCATGGAACGCACCGCGGCTGGCGAGCCCTCTTCATATACGCACCATGGCTGGCGAGCCTTACAACGCACCGCGGCTGGCAAGCCCTCCTCATATACGCACGATGGCTGGCGAGCCTTACAACACACCGCGGTTGGTAAGCCCTCCTCCTATATGCACCAGGACTGGCGAGCCTTACAACGCACCACGGCTAGCGAGCCCTACTCATATATGCACGATGGCTGACGAGCCTTATAATGCACCGCGGCTGGCGAGCCCTCCTCATATACGCACCATGTCTGGCGAGCCTTATAACGCACCGCGGCTGGCGAGCCCTCCTCATATACGCACCCTGGCCGGCAAGACTTACCATGATCGTGGCTGTCGAGCCCTCCTCATATACGCACCATGGCCGACGAGCCTTACCATGCACCGCGGCTGGCGAGCCCTCCTCATATCCGCAGCACGACTGGCGATCCTTTCACCACAAGCAAGATACAACTCAAGGACGTATCCCTAAGATGCCTCGAGTGCGACTCCTTATCAAGTTGGCGAGCCTTTGTCCGCAAACACGCAAGGACATATCCGAAGATGCCTCAGGTATGACTCCTTCCTATGGCTAGCGAGCCTTTGTACGTAGTCTAACGAACTTTAAACGACCCGCACGGAGAGTCGACAGACTCTAAACAGTTCCCGACGAAAAGTCCTTGGCTCATACCCTCGAGTCGCCTTGGCTTCGCCCTTCCCGACGGCAGGTCCTTGTCCCGAATACTTTCGAGCTACCTCGACGTCGCTTGGGTCTCCAGGTTGTAATCTTTGATTGACCTGGGGACTCTACTTTGACTTTTGCTATGTCCAAGCCTCAGTCAAAGTGGGGGCTCTGTAGATACCCAGTATCTGCTGAGACTCCAACAAACACCCGATGATTATCAGACTACAACATGCTTTGGAATCGCAACGTTTGATCGATAGTTCATGTAAAACTTTACGTCTGACAAATTTAAAACAATTTCTAAAATAAAACATTTCAAAACTTTTTAAAAGTAACTTGAGTGTTTAATGCATGATGACGGGTCGCAATGACACTAACTAGAGTCAAAACCGACACCGGACCAAAAACCGACTCAAAATTCAAATCCCGACTCCAACAACGAGTCAAACCGAGTAAAAACACAAGAAACAAACCATTCAAATGCTTCCATGTTAAGATTTCCCGGGATCATGAATGTTCAAGTACCAAACATGTGCATACAAATCCTAGGATAGAACAAATCATGATTGCATTTGTGTGAAAGCGACAAGACATCTCGAAGACGTGCGACGTGGTTCGCGCCTCTTTGAGCAGCCCAGGTGGCCACGTCGCTCAAAACTCACACAACCACTCATTTTCCTATAAATACCCCTCAAATGCCACCATTTGAGAACTTACGCGAGTGTCCGCCCCCTCTTTTCTCCCTTAAAATTCTTGACTCGATTTCCTATGTCACAATCCGATGCGTGTTTACGACCTACCGATCGTAAACACAAGCCTTACACATTGTTTGGTACCGTCATCGTGTATTAAATCACTTGACCGACCATTTCGACCACTACACCATCACCAAACTTAACAAAACACTCTTTTTACTTACTAAAACGGTTTTAAACCGAGTCTTTTCCGGCCAAACGAGTTGATACACTTACGTCGGTTTCTCGCCATAAGCCAAGCATGTATTTGGTTAATTACATTTAAAAGGTATTCTAAAGCCTTTTATTTCATTTCTTTACATTTTAAAAGGTATTTTAAAACCTTTCATCATTTCTTTACATTTCCAAAATAAATGTATTAGTCACCAACACAAAGTCATCTTTGGTTCTACATACCATGTCGGATTTTAACCCAAGTACGATGATGAATATTGACTAATTATATTCAAATGAACTTAAAACAATTAGTTCATAATCATTTCAAAACTATTCATGTCAAGCTTGCAAAGTCAAACCCGACATCGAATATCGTCAAAACAATGACGATTATTCAAGTCTCGTTCTTCAAATCAACACAAAAGCGGCCTAAACGACCTTTTCAAACCAAAATGGGTCAAATACTCATTTCTCAACACGTTTTATAAACGTCTTTCAACGGTCAGAACACGTCATATACCGTTGACTGGCCCGTGCCTAAACAGGCCACTTCTTTTTCTATTTTCAAACCAGGGGAGACCCCCTTACATTGCGTTCCCCTTCCAGCATTGGTCTAGGACGATCCCGACTCTGGCTAACCCGGATATAGGATGGATCAGATGACTAATTCGCTCATTCAAATATCGTATTTGTAAAACGTCTTATTAAGACAAATGGATCACGTTATGCACCATAAACCTAATTTGGTAAATGGATGTTTAATTTTTGTCTTGCATGCAAATAAACCATAAATCCAACTCGACATCTTATACTTGATATTTGGATTAAATCAATCGACTTAGAAAGCTCTCACATGTTAGGTTTAAACTATTAGATGCGCATTCATGCATTTAAACCGTTTTATCAACTTTTACATTTCACCAACCATGATCGATCAGTAGAGGCCGCTAACGCGGGTGGGATTGGGTGTCTGATTAAAGGGCTTCCCAATACGTACCTTCACCTCTTACTCAGAAACTTTGGATAGTGGACGACCTTATCCAGGGTGTACGAGAGTCATTCTAGAGATAGGATGCTAAAAAGGGACGATTCCTTATCTTTAGTACCTATGTCAAACACTGCTTTGTGCTTCGTTTGACCGAGGTATAAATCTGATTCGAACGGGTTCCAAGAATCCCACAAATGCTTGGTGACGAAACTGGTCGAAAGCATACTTTTACGCCGCCGAGCGTGGCTTTCAAAAGACCGCTATGCACCCACGGATTGGCCTGGCGCGTAGGTGGCCATGTCCATACTCGCGCATATTTGAAAGCTTGTTGACGATCTTGGATGGACTAGTATGAAGGGGAGGCAAGAATGGTGACCAAGGATGATAGGAATAAAGAGTATATGAAGGCATCATAAGCATAAAATCAAGAAAAAGGATTTTGTAGCTTAACTAGCTCGAGTTATCCTTCAACACGCTCGGGTCAATCTCAACCCGCTCGAGTTGAAGCTTAGGACGCTCGTTTTCAGCTTAGATCAAGCGGATTATTATGCAGCAAGATTGTCTTCGCAATGGGGAGTCGTGGGGGCTCCTCTTAGGACTTGCAAGGCTCTATTCGACACCTAAGCATATTATTTCCTAATCTACCCTGCTTAAACTAATGATGTACCACTATATATACCCCATTTGTAATTAATAATCAAGAGATTAAGCCCTCTTAGTAGAGGCAAAACTTTCTTAGATTAGATTAGGAGTAGATTAGAATAGATTAATCTCAATCATTCCACATATTGCACTTTAATCTTTCCTTAATTATTGTTCAAGTTTTCTTATTGGGTAATTGAAGACTATTGGGTTATTATTGGAGAATTGACAACTCTTCATCAATCAATAAAGTTTTCTTCTATTAGTCTTTGCTTTCTATTTGATCATCCTAAGTTGGTACAATTTCTCTACTCTTTACTTAATCCTTGTTTATTGTTTTACTCCTTCATCATGTTTAGACTTGTTAATATGATTGACACCCTTGTTAGCATGTTTTCCATGATCATGAGTGAGCAGTTTCCTAACTAGGGATTACTAGGAGATTAGGGGAGTTAATCATGGGAAAGGTTTATGCTTAATGAGTTCATATGAATTCTTGCTTATTGTTTTCCAACTTATGCACATGTCATGTTTGATGAAATGCTTGATTGACAACCTAGCATGTTTCTCATATCTTTTCAACAAGACTTGTAAGATATAAACCAACTCAAGGCTTGTTAGACCATGCATATAGTTGATTAGGAAGAATTAAGTCGACTTGTAGGTGTTGTACAGTCTTGACCGACTCGGCTCCGGGACCCAAACCTTCCTAGGACTCATTTATGTTATATCACATTAATAGGGAAAACCAAGTCGATTTGTAGGTGTTGTAAGTAAAGTCTTGACCGACTCGGCTCCGGGACCTAAGTTTCCCCTAGAATTCGTAAGATATGCAATAAATCGATTCCAGCAATAATAATTGCTTGCATCCACATGATTTATTTATGCTACTTTACCATGGTTCCTGTATGATCCCATGACACCCTAGTGCCTTTAATCAATTGTTTACATCTTTTAATTTATTGTTTGCTTTACTTTATCGCTTTCATTAGTTTAGACTCACCAACTCCAACCCAAATCAATTGTGACACTAGCATAAATTGAGATAGATAGACTTAGAACCCAAAGCACACCGTCCCGTGGATCGACCTCGACTTAAACACTAACTAGTTGTTTGTTGAGATTATAAATGTGTTTGATGGAGTGAACAATGACTCGCTCGACATCAAAATGGCACCGTTGCTGGGGACGGTGTTTTGTTTTTGAATCATTCTTTTGTCTAGTTTTAGTTGTGCTTTTTCTTGAGAGATCTTGGTTCCTTGATCATTTTAATTCTTGTACTTGTTTTTTTTCATTTGTTCAACATGTCTACTTTAACCTTTTGACAATTTGAAAATGAGTCATTTGATAAGTATATTGCAAGATTTGAAGGTTATATGACTCATGCTTGGCATCATAGTTTTACTCTTTCAAATTATAAAGCATGTTGTGTTGTTTATAATGGCATGAACCTTGAAACCCGTAGCTTAGCATTTCACTTGAGTGGTGGTAGGATTTGTGAGATGAGTTGTGAAGAATTTTGGGAATTTGTTGAGTTCATGGCCACCGAATATCTTAAGCAAACTTTACATGACATCTTTGAAAGTACCAAGGAAGGTATGATAGAAGCGATAACCACATTTCAAAAATTCATTGAGGAAAACTATGATAAAAATGAGATTTGTGAGAATGAGACACCTTCCTATAACCTTGAGCCAACTTACTATGTTCACAAATTTTCCCCTCCTTGGGAAGATGGTGTGATAGATGAAGAGAGTGACGATGAGGAGGAGTACATTCTTGATTGTGAAACCAATGCTATGATGCCGTCATCCTACTCTTCTTATGTAATAATGAAACCAACTCCCATGGAATTTGATGTTAATGGGCAAAGTGAGAGTGAGATGGATGTGAGCTTGAGTGAAAACTCACCCTTTGAGGATGAAATGTTAGAGGGAGACAATTGTGTTGAACTTGGTGAGCCTTGTTATGGCAACCCCTTTGATAATGGTCCTTGTCGGGATGAGGAATATGAGGACATTTGAGAACCCCAAATAGACACCATTAAAGTCACCTTGGATGAAAGTGAGGGTACTTGCCTTGAGTGCGGTGACTTTGACTATTTGGAGGATGAGTTGAGTGAAATGTTAAATTACTCATTTCATGTTCCTTCCATCCATCCCATCTCTTATGATTTTTGTTATAGTGTTCTTAACATGATTGTTTGGTCTATTACTTGGGCATTTTTCAATTGCATAATCTTGTGTTGTTATCCATGCATATTTATATCTCACTCCCAAGAATTTGACCGACTTCTACGTGCTTTGAGTGCTAGTGATAATTTTATATAAATTGTTTATTGACAATTTTTGGTTTGATGGAGTTCCTCAATAACCATTAACTTGTATATATGCATTTAGTGTAGATTTGCATTCATTTAATAAATTGCATGAGAGATAAAAGGGAGGGATCTCATATTTTAAATGAGCTTTTTGAAGAAAATTGATTAAAATAAGAATGTAGCAAATTTAAAGAAATGAAGAAAATGGATATTTTGGGCTTATGCACATCTTTCTTATCATTAAAAAGGTGTTGGGTCAAAATTTGCTTGAAATTCATGGGGCCTGACCTCAACCCGTGCGTATTGAAGACCAAGAAAAGGAAAAAAGTTCACTGCCTAAGAATCTGGGCGAGTTCTTGAGAAATCGGGCGTCCCAATCTTTAACTCGCGCGGGTCAAAAACGACTCGAGCGAGTCATGCCCCAACTCGAGCGGGTTTATTTCAACTCGAGCAAGTTCAGGCTAATTTGCAGAGCTGATTGAAAGAAAACGAGCGGATCAAACCCAGCCCGCACATGTTGAGCTGTTAAACCGTGTGCTGCCATTTCAGTCCATGAAATAACTTTACACTCCTATCACCTACCATCTTCATCTTCTTCATAAAAGCTCAACCCCAACTCACAAAACATCACTCAAACATCAACCAAATCCAACCAAATCACCTTCAAATTACTCTAAAAATCACTCTAATCCATTTTAGCACAATAAAAATCAACTTTTCAACCATCTACATACTCAAAATCACTCATTTTCATCATTTTAAAAATCGAGGTTCCAAAAATCCGTGAGTTTTAATTGTGTTTCGGGTTTGATTTTTGCCTTCTAGCTTAAATACATTGCTTCTAGTATTCTAATAAGGCATTTTCAAGGTTGATTGGCTCTTATTTGTGAAGTTTTGAAGCATTCTTGAGTGGTGATTCTTGGTGGATTTTAAGACAACAACAATGAGTTTTTGGGGCATGAGTAAGACTACTACTTCTAAAGGAACAAAGAGAAGAAAGGGAAGTGGTTCTAATGCACCACCGGAGTTCCAAATGCAATAAGAGGAGCTAGGACCGGAAATAGAGCAACTTGGGGACTTCCCGGAAGTAGTATTCATCAAGAATGAGCATAGGAGATAATTTGTGAAACTACTAGGTATGGAATTTGAGCCTACTCGTTTTATTTGTCGTAAAATTTTGGATAAACTTGGTATTGAAAGTCAAACTGAGTCCTTATTTAGAGGAATGGGTCTTGAGACGATGTTTAATATGCATGAGGTGACATATCTTAGTCTCACATTGGAATTCTTTTGTAGTCTCAAAGTTTTTGAAGGAGAAAGATATGGGGTAGGCCTGGAATTTAGGTTGTGTAATGAAACCCACCGGATGCATTTGGGTACTTTTGGTGAAATTTTTGGACTTGAGATACACGAGACTGACCTTGAGAAACCCATAGGGTTCACGGAGTCACACTTGTGGAGAGCGATTACCGGGTTGGAATTACATGGTTTTTGGAGGTGTCATGCTTTTACATTCATCATCCGGTCATTAGAGTGTGGCATCAATTTATTGCGGGGACTATCAATGGTCGGAGTGACACGGGGAGTGTTTGTCAACTTGACATGACTTTTATTGAGTCTTATTTGAATGTCCAAGGATTGACAAAATACAACTTTAATCCCGCACTTGAGTTACTTGTTCGGTTCCGAGCTCTAGCCAGATGTAAGGCTAAGTCCAAGGGAATTATGATGGGTGGACTTGTGACTAGGATGGCCAATGTGTTGTGTCCGGGGTTTAATGATGATGAGAGGTATCTAGCTCTACCCGGGGATACTTTGATTGATGATAAGGCTATCTTTAGACATCATAAATGGTGCAAGTATAGTGATTCGGGAAGCATTGATTGGTACACCAAGGGAATCACTACATTCACCCTTCCTTGTTGGAACCTTCCTCCTATTGAGCCTAGGTCGAGCTACCTTGCACCTATGCTAAGTTAACTCCTCCCCATTGAGAGGATTGTGGCTCCGCCACCTAGGAGACATGAGGATGCGCCTTCTACTCCTTCTTATGCACCACCACCATCTCAAGGTCCAAACCTTGGCATCCCGCCATTCCTTCATGGTGTTCGACCCTCTTATGCGGAGATTCCACCTTATCCCCATATCTACCGACCCTACACTCCTCCTCCTTCTAGCACCCCGCCATCGGGTATTGATATCTTGATGGGTATGATGAGAGAAATGGATTTTAGGATCCACCGTGGGCATGAACACAACTATTTGGCCCTTTACCCACAATATTACCATTTGGCTCAACAAGGGTTTATTGATCCTAACGGTCCTAGGCCTTCTTGGGTGCAACAACACCTTGTGTTCCCAAACCAAGGCATGAATGAAGATGATCAAAGGGGATGGAGGAGAAGAATATTAAGAAGAGAGTGAAGATGATGATGGCCTCGTTGACGGAGGCTTTGATTGAGATCGTGATTGTAAGACTCCTTTCTTTCCCTATCTCTCATATATATTTGCATTGTAATATATCTCACATGATTAGATTAGTTTGCATTGTAATTTATCTCACATGATCCATGTAGTTAGTTGCATATAGACTTGATTTCATGCATAATCAGTAATGACCCAACCTCATTTCTCCTACACTAGAAATAGTGCTTAAATCGGTTTGGGGAGGTTTGATCATAGGTGAGAGCATGCATCATCTAATGTAGTTTAGATTGCATTCATTCGTTACATATGTCATATAGAATTCCATTTACTTAGAGCATGCATTCATTCATATCATATCATTGCATTTGTACTTCAATTTGCATAAAACTTTAAAAACCAAAAAACATGTATCTCTTTTTCATTCCTACTCCTACATGTACATTGAGGATAATGTCCAAAATAAAGTGAGGGATGGGAATTTATATATTGCAAAATACATAAAAATTGAAAAATTTCGAAAAACTCAAAAATTTGTTCTTTAATTTCATAAAAACAAAATCCATAAAAATTTGATAAATTATAAAAACCAAAAACATGTTCTTCCTTTGTAGTGTAGAATTGTATATATTGTATATATTTGTTTGTTTGTCACTCTTATCACATTGGGTCGACTATGCCACATTCGAGGCATGAGGGATATGAAGACCGCATGGTATGATCTTTCCAAATCTCCTTTTTCCTCTTATATGTTAATGACAATGTGGCTTCTTTTTGATTGATGCGGTTTGTACCTATGTGATATTAGGATTGCATTTAATTTATATGGCATTTTAGTTGATAGAAGCATATACATTAGAGTTGTATATATGATAGTTGAATCATGGCATGTAGTTTGTATACTAGAAACTTTTTGTGAAAATATCTATTTGGGAAGCTTGACAAGTGTATATAAGGCCCTTGTAGATAATTTTTCTCCTTGAGACTTTGTTTGCTAGAATACCCTCAAGACACCCTAGGATGTGTCATACTAGTATCTTTTGACCCATGGACTAAGGCCTAGTCAAGAGTACTTTGTGGTGTGATAACTCCTTGGCTACCGTTTATTCCAAGGTGACCCTTGATGCCATGCAACCGTCCTTACACTTCTATCATCATATTTTGTCAACAAAAAGGGAATGGGCACAAAAACATCAAATTGAGTTCAAGTACCAAATCGAAATCAAATGATTGCAAATTGCATCAAATTAAAAGAGGAGCAAAAATAGACTCCTATGCTTTAATAGAAGTACCCTTGCTACAAATGGGGTTACTTTGAAAAATGTTCAAAAAATGCAAAATTGAAATTGCCAAGTATCAAAATGCCAAACATAAAAAATGGCAAGAAATGTTCTCTAATGTCAAATGCTACAAAAACGGGGGGAAGAATAAATCCAAAAGAAAACAACCATCATGAAACTTATACACTTTGAATCCCTTTATCCTTGATGATCCTACTTTTGTTGCATGGTGGAGAAGGGACGACCCTTCTTCTTGTCTAGGCAAGAGGGGGAATTCCGCGATCCTACAGTGTTTCTAACACCATAGGGAGTCTACCCTTAATGAAAGCATTTAGCGATTATGGACGAAAGTAGCCTAGTTTGACACAACTTGGAGGTGATTTGTTTGTATCCTCTTGGACTTAGTAACTTGGAGAAATAATATCTACAATGGAATGTGTACCCTTAGATAGCTTCCCTTTTAGATGATTTCCGCCACTTAGATGAGGAAAGTGGCTATTCTTTTGTAGATGCATCCTTTACTTAATTTGTGTGATTAATGTTTGGATGTATCGCCATTTTGGCAAGCACCACCTTGCCTTGCAAGAAGGCATCTTAACTCATGGATGTCTTGTTATGAGTTGAAGGGGCGGAGTGAGACCCGCTTATTGTCTCACATCGGTTATATTATTATTAGGATAGTTTAAATAAAGGTCTAGTTCTAGCCACCTTTTTACTCGGGATGAGTAAATGTTCGGTTTGGGGATATTTGATGTGGCTCATAATTTCGCACATTTAGTCCTCTAATTGAACCTAATTTTGCATACTTGTGGACATGGCCCACCTGCGACGCCCAACCAATATATGGACATGCATCGGTCTTTTGAAAGCCACGCTCGGTGGCGTAAAAATGCTTTCAACCGGATCGTTTTAGATTGGTCGGTTTCTTCTCGGCAAAGGTCTCGAAATGATGCAGAGATGTTTGAAGTCGCCACCAAGAAATTATGGGATGACTGGAAACCATTCGAATCCACTTTATACCTAGGTCAATCAAGACAAAAAGCAGTGCTTGCCATAGGTACTAAAGATAAGGACTCGTCCCTCTTTAGCATCCTATCGCTA
Source organism: Silene latifolia (assembly GCF_048544455.1). Lineage (NCBI taxonomy): Eukaryota > Viridiplantae > Streptophyta > Magnoliopsida > Caryophyllales > Caryophyllaceae > Silene > Silene latifolia. The sequence continues at coordinate 322,719,099 of NC_133538.1, forward strand.
CAATGACTCTTGTACGCCCTGGATAAGGCCATCCACTATCCAAAGGTTCTGAGTAAGGGGTGAGGGTACACATTGGGAAGCCCTTTAATCGGACACCCAATCCTGCCCGCGTGGTTGTTTAAGTGCAAAAGTTGATAAATCGGTTTAAATGCATGAATGTGCATCCAAAAGCTTAACCTAACATGTGAGAAATTCCTAAGTCGGTTTGTTTATCCATGTACCAAGTAATTGGTGTCAAACTTGGATTTAGATTGATTTGCATGTGAAAACGGAAATTAAACATCCATTTACCAAATTCGGATTATGATGCTTAACACGATCCATTTGTTTGAAAGGGTGTGTTTAAAGGATAAAGTATAAAATGCAAACTCATCAATTTGATCCGTCACGTATTCAGATTAACCGTAATCAAGATCGTTCTAGACACGTACCGAAACAAAACTGAACAGTGCCAGGCAGCCCCATTGGGTCGCGAGCCATTAGGCGAGCGAATAGAGCCTGTCCAGGTTTTGAAATATGAAAACAGACGGCTTCTTGGGGCGCAAGTCAGACGACGACCAAAAGGGGCGTCTCGTGGTTGTTAAAAAGGTTGTTTAAAACCACTTTCGTGACTAAATGATTTGCATGACTCGGAATAATTACTATTATCTTAGTAATATTCGTTGTCGGATTTGCATGTTTGAAAAGTTTAGTTTACAAATAAAAATGTAAAATGTTTGATATGAACTAATATGTTAAGTTCATTTCTTTGTAATAAGTCAAGTTTGCCATCCTACTCGGATTAAACCGACATGGTATAAGGAACCATGGATGATTATGAATAATGACTAATATGTTTGCAAGTGTAAATAAATGAGAAAAATGGTAAATAAAAGAAAAGAGTGTTATAATACCCTTTAAAATGTAAATAACCAAATAGTATCACCGAGTCACAGATTAAACCATCATGGTATGTGGAACCAAGGGTGATTACGATTTATGGTTAAAAGTTTGTCATTAAAATGAATTAAAACGGTAAAAGCCGTAAAAGAAAATAAAAGGAAAATGTTGCGGAAAGATGAACACAAACACGACTGGATTAAGGCTTGAGAGGGCATAGAGGCGCGAGCTCCCCTGCTACGCAAGTAGCCCCTATCTCAGGCCAAAATCCGGTTTTGGCTCATTTCTCCTATTTTTGGTCGTGTTATGCATTGTTCATGCTTATACACTCATAAAAATAGCGAATACATGAAATAAATGAGTTGTTTACACCCTCAAACTTACGTGTATTGATGTTTGTGAGGTAGACAACTTTAGAGACGGTTTTCTCGTTGTGACTACTCGCGATCAAAGAAGTTTAAAAGAGTGCCTTAAAAAAGGATTTTGTTTTGAAAATGAATTGAAAATATGTTGTTGAAGAACATGTTGATTAATGTTGAGTTGGTCGAATGGGTTGGTCGAATGCACGGCGACGGTACCAAACAAAATGTGTAAGGCTTGTGTTTTCGATCGGTAGGTCGAAAACACCTGTCGATTTGTTGACTTAAGAAGTCGAGTCTAGAAGGTTAAGGGAGATGTGAGAGGGCAGACGCTCGCGTGAGGATTGTGGTTTGTGAAGGTGGGTATTTATAGAGAAATATGGGGTGGTACGTCGGTTGAGTTTGCTCGGAGGCTAACGAGGACGCCTATTGAGGCGCGAGCCACCTAGTGCCTTAATAGGGTGCCATGTCCTTTTCAATTTGGACATGGCCTTTCCCCAATCTATTGTTTGGTTGGTTTGATTTGTGGTATCCAAATAGGATGTTGTTTAACAACGTGGTCATCTAATCAGATGATTTGGGTGTTACTTGGGGTAGGTACTTTGTGTGCTTGACTCGGGTTTAACCCATGTTGAGTCGGGATTTGAATTTGGAGTCCGATTTTTGGCCAGGTGTCGGTTTTGACTCTAATTAGTGTTATTTTAATGCAAATGGCAAGATAAAACCATATATGGCATTATTATTGACATTCGAGACTAGGGTTGACTCGAGTTGCGGGTTTGGTTTTAACTCTAAATAGTGTTGTTTTAATGCAAATGAAATTACAAAACCATTTTTGAAATCTATTTTCATATTCGAGTAATGCATTAAACCGTCTCATGTATAGCCAATCCACGCACGCATGTCAAAAACACATTATAGTCCGATCATCATCGGGTGGTTTTTGGAAGGTGCAGATACTGGGTATCTACAGAGCCCCCACTTTGACTGAGGCTTGGACAGGGCGATAGTCAAAGTACAGCCTCCAGGTCAATCGAAGATTAAAATTTAAAGACCATTGCGACATCGAGGTGAGTCAAATGGGTTTGAGCCAGGGACCTGCCGTCGGGAAGGGCGACGTCGAGGCGACTCGGGGATGAGAGTCAAAGACCTGCCCTCGGGAATAGTTTACAGTCTGTCGACTTCCGATTTGGATCTTTTAGAGTCCATTAGACTACGTATAAATGCTCGCCAGCCATTGGAAGGAGTGATACCTGAGGCATCTTCGGGATATGTCCTTGAATTGTTTCTTCTTTGCGCGCAAAGGCTCGCCAATCATGTTGTAGGTGCGTTTTGAGGCTCGCCATCCATTGAAGGTACGTAGAGGCACGCCAGCCATCAATGGTCGAATGAACGACTGTGGGAAATAGCCAGAAACATCGGGCTTATTTCAAGATATTGTCTGGTAATGACTTCCAACCAGGTTGACGTTTGATAGGTTCGGCTAAGGAGCAACGAAATCCAACTTGCTGAGGTCCTAAATGAACTCCGTGGGGATAAATTATTCAAGCAAGGCTCTCTGGAAAACCATTTAGGGAGAGCGCTGCGTCGGGATCATAAATGATGTTGCGAGGATCTTTGAAAGACCCGTGACTTCTATTTAAAAATCGGCACTCGATGGGAAGTTAAAAACTTCTCAGGACTCGCCTGGGATATAAGTTGCCGTTTGTTGGGAGGTAGCGTATGCCATGTAATCGCCGAGGTTAAAGCTGTAATATTATGATTTTCTATGTCTATGGGTACTCTATCGAGTGGGGTTTGCTCTGTCGAGTAAGTAGCTTTTTACGCAAAATAGTAGTCTGCCTATAGGGTACTCGATCGAGTAAGTTGGGGACTCGATCGAGTAAGGGTCACTCGATCGATTAAGTCACTTACTCGATCGAGTAAATGTGTTTTACAGGTTTATTTGGACGGGTTTTGCTAAAAATGCGAGATTAATATAAAAGCTTTCGTCATTATTTATTAAACACTTTTTCAACATTCTTAAACCTTTCAAAGAGATTAGAAGTTACGTTGTTCGCATCTCTCGCGTTATTGGCAAATCCCAAGGCTTGGTTTGTCGGATCATCTCGTTCTTGACGCCGTTGTGATCATTGTGTCAAGGGTAAGTTCCTCGTATAATTAGTATAACGTTTTGGTTGAGTTTCATTAAAACCCTAATTGGGTAATGTTCGGGGTTTTGGGTGTTTTGTGTAGTATTGGTGGTAATTGTATGTGTGTATGTTATAGGAGAGGATTCGTAGAGGAGAGATTCTGATTAACTGCTAGTTCGTCTGTGGTGATTTCTATTCCAGGTAGGGTTTCCCTACTCAGTATTAGTTACATAGTGTTGTTGGTGATTGTTATTGTTGTTGATTAATTATCGTGTTGGAATTGGTTTTTGGTAATTGTTGATTATGTAAGGTAATTGCTGTATATCTGTCTGTGATCTTCGGGGTGCGTTCCTGGCTAAGTGGAGCCACTTGCGGGAGTGGCTTCACGCCCTTGATTCGCCTTCTGTGGAAACCGCCAAAGAAGGGATGTGCACGTTAATGAACATGGGTTTATCGCTCGGATGAGAAGAGCGGGGCTTAGGTAGGAACGGCTTTGGTCCCCCACTGGCGGTGTGGAGCACTTGTTGCGATGGGTACTCTGGCAGGACTACACACTTCAGCGTGTAGTCAAGTGTTTGTGTTAGGTTCATATACCTTTTATTTGACTCCTCTAATAGTGAACTAATTAACTCATTAATTATTTGGTCTTTAGATCTAGTGCATGCATAACAAAATAAGAGATATCTAAGAAAAACAATGTCCCTTACATTGGTTCTGGGTTCGAAAATATGGGCACAATTAAGGTCACCTTCCTTCACTTGTTATTTAGCTTAATATGATGGATGATCCTCCTAATACTCCAACTATAGAAGACACTCCAATAATTTGCACCCAAGATTAATCCCAAAAATTCCTACTAATATTAACTAGATATGTAGTAGAAATATTACCTTAATATTACTAATATTTCCATTATTACTACCTCTAGTAATAGTTGGAGAGTATTAGTATTTGAGAGAGTTTTTAGCAATTTGCATGTGAGGTTAAATAAGTGGAAAAACAAGTAAAAACAAGTAAAAACCAAGTGGAAAAAATTGAGCAACAAATGCTCTACTTAAGGAGCAAAAACCGGTGCCCCTTATGCATGTGGGGAATCTTTTCCCTTTTGTTTTTACTAATTTGTATAATGTAGGTAGAGTAGTGTAAGAATTAGCATGATTAAAGTTCATATGACAAGTCACTATCACACTCTAACCAAAATAAACAAAAGACAAACGGAGCATCTTTTGCTCTCTTATTTGTCGGAAATATGGACCCATTTTGGTCCATTTTTGCCTTATGTCATTTGTACCACAAATGCTTATAAGTCATATGTTTAACTATCTCACATAATTAATTATTAATGTAATCATTTAACACTTAAATATTATAATTAATAATATAATATACACACCACTTTTTGAGTAGTATACTATCATTATATCAACATATAATGGGTCCTTTTATTACTAGTTAGTTAAAATTACAACTTCTTGTAACTTTAAATAACTAATTACCTCTACTTCAAAACTTAAATAATACCGCAACTAATTTAGTAATTTAACACTTAATTACTAAATTAAATCTTATTTAATCACATTACAATAAGACGTAAAATCGCATTCCCATAATTAAAGAATTAATCAATCTATATTGCATATAATTAATTAAATATCTATTTGGGTCTCATCATATAGGTGTGACCTAAAGGGATCAACTGACCACCACCGTCACACGACAGTAATGTCAAACTATAGTTAGCCAATCATTACCGATTAATGACGATCAGTTGACTATATAAAGAATCAACCCTAACGTATTCTTAGTATGAAATTTACAATGATATTAAATCATGTGATCCGCACTATTGTTGAGGACACATTTTCCAACAATCTCCCACTTGTCCGAAACAAGTGTGCGTCACTAATTCTCTTGTCCTATTACAATCTCCCACTCAATGCAAGGTGTCTTGCAGGTCGTACATACACTTGATCATATCTTGAGTGGTTTCCTCGATCTGGAGAGTAACTGTCTGACCGGAATTATCTGCCATAGATACCTTCCGAGCGTGGCCACACATTTCCAGTTAACTACTCCTCGAGTGGCCTTGAGATTTCAAACAACTCTGACAAGGGGTGGATAATTCCTATCGCACTATTCCTGTTGTTCAGCCACAGTTCATCATAACCCAAAATATACCCAGTTTGACCTCATTTACGAAGTCGTAGAGTATAAATCAAAGCTAATCAAAAATTGTGTGAACTTAGGCGAATAGCCTCTAGTCAAAAGAATTGACTCATAAGAATACTATAGTAGCTCTTGCCACGACCAGGCTTTATGAATTACCAGAACTCTATAAGCGGTCACTGCCCGACAGAGTGTCCCATACAGTCTGCCTATGTGATCGACTAGTCATCCCATATGACTCTATAGCACTTGAACTTGCCATCAATCGCATCACACTCTAGTCACATCGAGGCGTTACCTCATACAAGTAACTAGGGGCGAATACCATGTTAATCCAGTTCACTTTAATGGGGTTCAATTTGTCTCTACAACCCATTTGGATAGAACAAGGTTATAAATAAACTAGTTTGTATAAATAAACTCAAACGAAAAATGCGATTATCATATATGAACCAAAAACTCATATTTTTCATTTCCTATCTTATAATCTAATACGAATTTGGCATACGCTTTAGACCCATGGATATAACATGATGGTCATGCTTTGTTTGCGATAAAGGTTTGGTCAATGGATCAGCTATGTTGTCATCCGTTCCAACCTTACAAATCGCTATTTCCTTTCTTTTAATGAAATCCCTAATTACATGGAATTTTCTAAGTACGTGTCTAGACTTATTGTTAGACTTGGGTTCTTTAGCTTGAAAGATCGCCCCACTATTGTCACAAAAGATCGTGATAGGATCTTTGGCGGTGGGAACTACCTTTAGCCCTTCCATGAATTGCCTAATCCACACGGCTTCCTTGGCAGCTTCTGATGCTGCAACGTACTCAGCCTCCGTAGTAGAATCCGCAATCACAGCTTCTTTGAAGCTTCTCCAGCTTATGGCACCACTATTGAGCATGTATATAAATCCAGCCTGGGATTTCATATCATCTCTATTTGTTTGAAAAGTCGAGTCCGTGTAACCCTTAACACATAACTCGGATTCACCTCCAAACACTAAGATAGAATCCTTAGTCCTTCGCAAGTACTTAAGGATATTCTTCACAGCCTGGGATTTCATATCATCTTCTCTTGATATTTACTAGCCATGCTTAAAGCATATGAGACATCCGGACGAGTGCATATCATGGCATACATGATTGATCCAACAACGTAAGCATAAGGAATCAACTTCATGCGTTCAACATCTTCGGGTTTGGAAGGAGATTGAGACTTGCTCAAAATGATTCCACTACCCATAGGAATTAAGCCTCTCTTGGACTTTTCCATGCTGAAACGTCGAAGAATCTTTTCAATATAAGATTATTGGTTCAATGCCAATATCCTTTTGGATCTATCTCTATAGATCTGAATACCTAGTATGCGTTGTACTTCTCTTAAATCCTTCATTTGGAAATAATTTCTTAAATACTCCTTGACGGAGGATAACATTGGAATATCATTTCCAATAAGTAGTATGTCATCCACATACAATATTAGGAACACAACATTTCTCCCACTGAACTTCATGTATAAACATGGTTCCTCAACACTTCGAGTAAAACCATTTTCTCTTATAACATGATTGAATCGATGATTCCAGCTTCTAGATGCTTGCTTAAGACCATAAATGGATCTCTTAAGCTTGCATACTTTGTTAAGATTTTTCGGCTCTACAAAACCTTCAGGTTGTAACATGTACACCTCCTCTTCTAAATGCCCATTTAGAAAAGCGGTCTTTACATCCATTTGCCATATTTCATAGTCATGATATGCGGCAATCGCTAACAATATCCGAATGGATCTTAGCATGGCTACAGGACAAAGGTTTCATCATAGTGAAGACCCTGAACTTGGGTAAAACCCTTTGCTACTAGCCTTGCCTTGTAGACATCATCATGTTCTTCTATGCCATTCTTTATTTTCAAGATCCATTTGCATTGAAGAGGTCTCACCCCTTCAGGAAAATCCACCAAGTTCCAAACTTGATTTTCATGCATAGAACTAATTTTGAATTCCATGGCTTGAAGCCATAAAGCTGAATTAGGACTAGAGATTGGAGCTTTGTAGGTGGCGGGTTCGTCGCTTTCTAGAAGCAACACATCAAGACTCCCATCCTCTTCGATAAGACCCACGTATCTATCAGGATGGAGGATTTCTCGACCCGACCTCCTCGATTGAGGAATGACTTCCGAATTAGATGACGAAGGAACGTCTTCACGTGCTTCTCCATTTGTCCCTACTTCGGTTTGTGTCTCTTGATCTTCATTAAGTTCAAAATTTCTCCCACTCTGTCTCTTAGAAATAAAATCACTTTCTAAGAAGACAACCTCATTAGACACAAACACTTTGTTTTCAAGAGGTTTGTAGAATTAGTAGCCTCGTGAGTTGGTAGGATAACCTACAAAGGTACATTTTTCGGATCGGGGGGCTAGCTTGTTGTCGGTCTTTACCTTGACGTAAGCATCACATCCTCAAATCTTCATGTAGGAAATATTAGGAACCCTTCCTTTCCACATCTCATATGGTGTCTTTTCGGTTGCTTTTGATGGACTATAATTTAATGAGATGATTACAGTTTGGATTGCAAAACCCCAAAACGAGTCAGTTAACTCGGTTAGACTCATCATAGATCGGACCATATCTTGTAAGGTTCGATTTCTCCTCTCAGCTACACCATTAAGTTGTGGTGTACCAGGTGGAGTGAGTTGTCACACAATGCCACAATCTTTCAAGTGTGAATCAAATTCATTACTGAGATACTCTCCACCACGATCCGATCGTAGTGTCTTTATTCTTTTGTTCAATTGGTTTTCTACTTCATTCTGAAATTGTTTAAATTTCTCAAAAGCTTCACTCTTATATTTCATTAAGTAGATATACCCATATCTACTTAAATCATCGGTGAACGTAATGAAGTAATCATAATTACCCCTAGCGGTGAACTCATTGGTCCACACTCATCGGTATGTATAAGGTCCAAAAGTTCACTAGCTCGTGTCTCTTTACCACTTAAAGGATTACGAGTCATTTTGCCTAGGAGGCTGATTCGCATATACCATAAGATTGAAAATCAAATGGTTTAATCACGTTAGTAGAAACTAATCTCTTAATGAGATTTTCATTGATATAACCCAATCGACAATGCCAAATGTACGACTCATTTGGATCATTTGATTTGAGTTTTTTGGTTTGTATATTATAGATGTCATTCTTTGGATTTGATGTCTCTAAAACATAAATGCCATTAATAGATGAGCCTCGGCCTATGACCAAGTCATTTCTAGAAATAGTACAACCATTGTTCTTAATGGAAAAATTAAAGTCTTCTATGTCTAACATAGCAACTGAAATGATGTTCTTAGATAGAGTAGGTACATAAAAACAATTATGCAAATACAATTCAAATCCATTCGCTAGAACAAGTAGATAAGTACCCTTGGACGTTGCCGCTACCCTAGCTCTATTCCCAAGTTGGAGATCAACATCGCCTTTGCTCAGCTTTTCCACGTTTCTTAGCCCCTGTAAATGATTACAAAGGTGAGAACCACAACCAGTATCTAGTACCCATGTTGTGGTGGAAGTTAAATTTACATCAATAACATAAATCTCAGAAGGAATTTTACCAAATGGAATGACAAGTCCATCCCTTATATTTCCCAAATATGTGGGGCAATTCATCATCCAATGTCCCATGCCATGACAATAATGGCATTCATCATCAACTTTGGTTCCTCTAGTAGTCCCACTAGTCCTTTTGTTACCATCGTTGAATTTTCTCCCTTTCGTTCCCTTCCTCTTGAACCATTTCCCTTTTGTAGCAAGAACTCCCACTTACTTCGGCATCCCTCTCTTCCAAAGATAGGGATCTCATATACTTAGTGACATGGTCTACCCAAGACGCATTCACACAAGGCCTAGTTATAGTAGGAGGTATGGAGGAAGTGATGAAATTGAGGTTTCCATCAGAACCGATCCCAAAATGAAGCTCTCTAGTAGTATCGAGTTTGTGGTTGGAGCAAATTTCGTCAAATAAGTTGTGACACGAATCAATGGTAATTGGTGTTGTTGCTTGTGGTGGATCCATTGTGATATATATCAACTACAAATTTGGAGGTAATGAAAATATTAACATTTGTCATTTTAATCAAACTTGTAAACATTTTTAAACAAGTTTTAACATTTATATAGTGACCTCCACCCAACTAATATAAATGGTTCCGAGATCCAAATTCATATTAATACGGGTATGGTAAGCCAAGTCATCCCTTATTAATATAACTCGGTGGATTAACCTCTTAATCGATTCTACTTTTAGAACTCTCGGTCGATAAAAATTACTCTAACTTTCATCTTTAGCCCGGAACACATGCGACTACGGTCACGAATACTTCCGTTGAGCTCAATCCAAATTTCGATGTAATAACATTTTATTACCCACTTACCCAACGTAACAAGGTTTGTATTACGGTAAAGCCGGCTCAACTCCCTTATGAAATCGGGATTCATGGTTTCTACTTTTTGGCAAGGCTAATTCTCAATTATTATATGTGAGTGGTCTTGTCAATTTATTATCTATCACGTTTTAAGTGAACTAAAGCAGTGAACTACGATAATTATAATTGACAAGGTCGATGACTCGATATGATATGCATGTTGTTGTTATGGCGATTTGGCAATGCATGTAACATATTAAGAGAAATGCAAAGCAATAAATAAAATTCCTAGTATGGCCTTTCTAAAATAGAAAATCAAATAATCTATTACATATTCGGAAACCAACTCCTTTGGTCCCTTGAATCTTAAATTGGCACGCCTCCCAAGACACCGTCTTCGTCGGATCACCTTTCCGAATGGCACCGTCTTTGAAGATACTCCATAATTACAAATAATAATAAAAATACAAAGCTATTCCTATTATACATTTGTAAAATGGAAAAACTAGTAAAAATAAAAGTGATACGAGATCACATTAAATTACAACCGAATCAATATTCCCTTTCATTACGGGTAATATTGATTAAACTAAGGCCATACTAAGATAAAATTACATAATTCAAAATTATATAAATGTAAAACATTCAACAATTGAAATATGCAGCATTATAATATGTACCTATCATGCCAAATGATGTGCCAAATCGCCCTATTTAACTTATGTCGTATATATATATATATAACCCGGTCTTATGGAAATGTGAGATAATAACCTTTTATAATCACTAATTAACACTTAAATCACATCTAAGCTCAAGTTAATTATTCTAACACTTTTTAGGACTTCAAAAATTAGTCATCACTTAATTTTTGACAACAATTCAACTTGATTTAATTTTATGCTCATTTTTGACCTTAAAATCATAATATTCATGAAATAAATCCAAATTAAATTATAAAAATTTCAAAATTTGAATTTTAAATTTTTGAACATACTGGAATAATTCCATGACACTCATAATGTCAAAAATCATGGATAAAATTTTCGAATTAATTTTGAGAAAATATAGTTGCATTTTATCGGTTTTATCTCATAAAATGTTTAAAGTATCCAAAAATTAATCCAATAATTTTTACAACCTTAGATCTGATTAGTGGAATATGTATGCAACCTAAAATAATTTTCTCAAGCTATGCAATACATTTTAGCTATTTATGATAAAATAGTCACTATTTATGTCATTTTTACTCTAAAAATTCATAAATCATGCTAAATGATATCTTTTAATCTCGAAATTTACATACACTCTGTAAATTATGCATGTGAAAACATATTAAAATCTCATATATTAATTCTAAATTTAACTATTTTTAACCATTTAACCTCTTTTAATCCATTTTTATCTCATAAAAATCATAAATCATGCAATATTAATCCAATTAATACGATATTTTACACACAACTTGTAAAATATTCATGTGAGGTCATATAAAATTTTCAAGGTCAGAAACTTAGTTTAACTATTTTTGGCATTTTAATTCCCATTTTAGTCATAAAAATGTAATAAAACGACCAAAAATCATTAAAATGAGCAATAAATTTCCATAAATCATAAAAATGACCTAAAAACATTTTAGGAACAGAATATATAATATTCATGGTGATTTTGTGGTTTATACTTATAAATCACAAATTTTTAGTTTTATATGTTAACTTTTTAACTCGTAAAAACAATAACCGATTATGCATGCGACATCCTTATGCTCTGATACCACTTGTTAGGTTCATATACCTATTATTAGACTCCTATAATAGTGAACTAATTAACTCATTAATTATTTGTTCTTTAGATCTAGTGCATGCATAACAAAATAAGAGATTTATAAGAAAAACAATGTCCCTTACCTTGGTTGTTGGTTCAAAAATATGGGCACAAGTAAGGTCACCTTCCTTCACTTGTTCTTGAGCTTAATATGATGGATGATCCTCCTAAGACTCCAAGTATAGAAGACACTCCAATAAGTTGCACCCAAGATTAATCCCAAACATTCCTACTAATATTAACTAGATATGTAGTAGAAATGTTACCTTAATATTACTAATATTTCTATTATTACTACCTCTAGTAATAGTTGGAGAGTATTAGTATTTGAGAGAGTTTTTAGCAATTTGCATGTGAGGGAAAATAAGTGGAAAAACAAGTAAAAACCAAGTGGGAAAAATTGAGCAACAAATGCTCTACTTAAGGAGCAAAACCGGTGCCCCTTATGCATGTGGGGAATATTTTCCCTTTTGTTTTTACTCATTTGTATAATGTAGGTAGAGTAGTGTAAGAATTAGCATGATTAAAGTTCATATGACAAGTCACTATCACACTATAACCAAAATAAACAAAAGACAAAAGGAGCATCTTTTGCTCTCTTATTTGGCCGGAAATATGGACCCATTTTGGTCCATTTTTGCCTTTTGTCATTTGTCCCACAATGCTTATAAGTCATATGTTTAACTATCTTACATAATTAATTATTAATGTAATCATTTAACACTTAAATATTACAATTAATAATATAATATACACTCCACTTTTTGAGTAGTATACTACCATTATATCAACATATAATGGGTCATTTAATTACAAGTTAGTTAAAATTACAACTTCTTGTAACTTTAAATAACTAATTACCTCTACCTAAAAACTTATATAATACCTCAACTAATTTAGTAATTTAACACTTAATTACTAAATTAAATCTTATTTAATCACATTACAATAAGACGTAAAATCGCAATCCCATAATTAAGGAATTAATCAATCTGTATCGCATACAATTAATTAAATATCTATTTGGGCCTCATCCTATATGTGTGACCTAAAGGGATCAATTGACCACCACCGTCACACGATAGTAATGTCAAACTCTAGTTAGCCAATCATTACCGATTAATGACGATCAGTTGACTATATAAAGAATCATCCCTCACGTATTCTTAGTATGAGATTTAATTATGATATTAAATCATGTGATCGCACTATTGTTGAGGACACATTTTCCAACAGTGTGGAGATGAGATGGAGTTGTGGTGATTGAGTTGTGCTGATTGAGTTGTTTGTAGTATTGTTTTATTACAGCTGTTTGTTTTATGTAATCAGTACTGACCCCGTTTAAATGTTTTTAAAAACTGTGGTGATCCGTTCGGGGATGGTGAGCAGTTATTGAGCAGGTATGAGTCGATGCGCATGAGATAGCTGAGTTGAGTCATGACGATGCTGTTTTAGAAGTCTTCCGCTGTGTCGAACATTCTCTTATTTTGTTTAGTCGTTTGACAGTTTTGAGAACCTTTGTATTTTCATTTATCAGTTTCGGAGTTGGTTATATCGCTTTAAACTTTATTATTATTAAAGTAAGTTTCGTTATTGTCTATTTGATTATCATTGCCTCGGGTAACCGAGATGGTAGTACTTCCATGCCTTAAGTGGTCCTGGTAAGGCACTTGTAGTATGGGGGTGTTACAAAGTGGTATCAGATCGATGATCTTGAAACCTGTAACTAATGAACCTAATGAACATAGAGAAACGAACCCAGGTAGGAGTTGTTAGGAGCTAATGCAAAGACTTGGGAGACGTCCTAACATCGCGATCTCGCCCTACAACTTTGAACCACTCACTCTGGGGTGTGTGTCAGGATCGCTATGTGTTTATTTTGTGTGTTGTAAATCTATCTAGTAATGTGTTGTGTGAATTGCTGGATGCATGCATGTGGAGGATAGGAGATGTGTGGTGAAAGATGATGATGATATGAGTATATATGCCGTTGATTGAATACATGAGTTGCATGATGGCTGATTTATAACGTGGTTTATTAGAAACATGGAAGGGAAGTTATCGTTGCTTGTATATATATATATATATATATATATATATATATATATATATATATATATGTATATATATAGATATCGTATATATGTTTGTCATTTTGCATAAGAGTATAGATGGCTGGAAGCGTTGAGTTGAACATGCGGGTAGTATAAGCGTTGAGTTGAACATGAGAGACTCGATCGAGTGGGTGTAACTCGATCGAGTGGGATATTTTTCGTTTCTGGGCAGTAGCCTGTTTTTGGGCACTCGATCGAGCAGGTTTGGGCACTCGATCGAGTGGGGTCAACTCGATTGAATAAGTAGGTGGCTCGATCGAGTTTGTTTTTGGTTACTTTCTGGTCAGGATCTGGATTCGAGGCACTCGATCGAGTAGGTGGATAACTCGATCGAGTGGGTTTTGGAACTCGATTAAGTAGGTGCTATACAGGTCGTTTTCGTGTTTTGAGATATGGGATGTGTGTTCATGTTTACCTTTTCTTATATAGTTTCAAGATGCCGCCAAAGAGAACCGCGTTGTATGCCAGGGCTAAGAACATGAGTGTGGATGAGATTGTTAAGATGCTGGAGCACCAAGATGCTCTGACAGAGGCTTTAAAGAAATTTGGGAAAGATAAAGAGGCAGGGGCAGATCATGCCAAGATAAGTATACATATAGCGAGGTTTAATCCGAAAGAGTATATGGGCACGGGTGCGCCAATTCTGCTGGATAGATGGCATAGAGAGATGGAGAACATACTCAATATGGTACATTGCCCATAGGAACTTCGAGTGGAACAGGCTGCGTTCTACTTGAGGGAAGAAGCTGAAGAGTGGTGGGATAAAGTTAGGATGAGTGCTATGGACTTATATGTGAAACAGGGGTTAACTGCTATACCGTGGGATGAGTTTAAGAGGGCTATGCGGCGAGACTTTGTGTCGGAGCACGTGCGTAGCAAACTGAGAGAGGAGTTTGATTATTTTAAGATGACTTCTGACATGACAGTTGATGAGTACTATCATATGTTCAACGAGAAATCTAGGTATGCAGAGGATATGGGGCTGAGCCAAGAGAACTTGGCATTGAGGTTTGAGAAGGCGTTAACACCTAAGATCATGGAGACGTTGCCGGTAGGGGTCCTTACATATGTTAAGGAGGTATATGAGCATGCCGGGAGAGCTGAGAGGTTGGTGGAGATTACTAAGGAGAACCGAGAGAGACCTTCTGAGAAGAGGAAGGCTGAGAGTGAGGGTGGTGGTCAGTCTATTTAGAATAGGGGCGGCTATAACCAGATGAGAGCTTACTCTTCGGGGTCGGCGTTTAGTGGTAGAGCTTCTTATGGGCGTGGCCGTGGTGGTGGTGGTGGTAGTAGTTGGGGTTTGTCTTGCTTTAACTGTGGCGGTATGGGCCACAAGAGGCATGAGTGTACCAGTGATGTGAGCGGGAGTTTCCAGAGATCATCATAGGGGAGTTTCTGTTAGGGTCCATCTCAGAGTTATGCTAATAACAGGCCGGATGGGTCGTGGAATAATCGGGGTGATCAGAGTAACAACAATGGTGGAGCTGACCACAATGGTGGTAATTCATACCAGAGACCAGCGACGAATAACAACAACCAGGGATCGGCTGCTAAGCCGTCTACTTCAGCTAGTACTGTCCAGGGAGGTGGACAGAAGACTAGTGGTAAGTTGTTCATGATGGAGAAGAAAGCAGCTAAGGATGATGCTTACGTTATCACGGGTACTTTTCTTGTTAATGGAGTCTTTACCTTTGTTTTGTTTGATTTGGGAGCATCACAGTCGTTTGTATCACCGAGTCATGTTAAGCTTTTGGGTTTGAGTGAGTATGAGTCTGTAAAAGAGGAAGTTTTTATACCGTCGGGTGAGTCTGTATCTTGTGGGAGGTTGTATAGAGGTGTGTCTATGATAGTTGGGCAGGTTGACCTATCGGTGGACTTGTTAGAATTTCCTTTGGATGGTTTTAAGATGATAGTCGGTATGGACTGGTTGGGTAAGTATAAGGCTAAGATAGACTGTCATCAAAAGAGAGTTTATTTAAGGGGTCCTAAGGGGATTAGTGTGTCTTATCGTGGGTTTGTTGTCAAACCCAAAGTCAAGTTGATTACAGCAGTGACCTTGAAGTCTTATATGAGGAAGGGATGTCCGTTGAACTTATGCCATGTGAGAGACCATAGTATGGAGGGTCCGAAAGTTGAGCAAATACCAGTGGTGGGAGAGTTCCCAGATGAGATACCGGGTTTGCCACCGAAGAGGGAGATAGATTTCGGTGTTGAGTTGAAACCGGGGACGGGAGCAATCTCTAAGGCCCATACCGTATGGGTCCTAAGGAGTTGGAGGAGCTGAAGAAACACCTGGATGATTTGATTGAGAGGGGATACATTAGACCTAGTGTATCACCATGGGGAGCACCAGTCTTGTTTGTGAAGAAGAAAGATGGGAGTTTGAGGTTATGCATCGATTATAGAGAGCTGAACAGAGTTACAGTAAAGAACAAGTATCCTTTGCTGAGGATAGATAATTTGTTTGATCAGCTGAACGATGCAGCGGTCATTTCTAAGATCGATTTGAGGTCGGGTTATCATCAGGTGAACATTCGGGATGATGACATACCGATGACATCTTTTACATCGAGGTATGGTCACTATGAGTATGTTGCGATGCCATTTGCGTTGTCTAACGCACCTGCAGTGTTTATGGATTTGACGAACCGGGTCTTCAGTCGGTTTTTAGATCGGTTTGTGGTGGTCTTTATCGATGATATCTTAGTCAACTCTAAGACTAAGGAGGAGCATGAGGAGCATTTCAGGATAGTGTTGCAGACTTTGCGAGACAATCAGCTATATGCAAAGTTGTCTAAGTGTGAGTTCTGGTTAGAGGAGGTTGCTTTTCTAGGATATGTGATTTCAAAGAAGGGTGTGGCTGTGGATCCTGCAAAGATAGAGGTAGTTACTCGGTGGGAAGCACCAAAGAATATGGCAGAGATCAGGAGTTTCTTGGGTTTGGCAAGGTACTATCGACGGTTCGTGAAGGACTTTTCCAAGATAGATAGACTTATGACAGCTTTGATGAGGAAAGAGAACATGTTTCGTTGTGATGAAAGTTGTGAGACGACGTTCCAAACATTAATGGAGCGTTTGAGCACAGCTGTAATCTTAACATTACCTGAAGGGAGTGAGAACTTTGAGGTGTATACAGATGCCTCAAAGAATGGTTTGGGATGTGTGTTGATGCAGAACGGGAAAGTGATTGCCTATGCTTCTAGGCAACTGAAGCCTTATGAGGAGAGTTATCGGACACATGATTTGGAGTTGGGTGCAGTTGTGTTTGCTCTCAAGATTTGGAGGCACTATCTTTAAGGTGCGACCTTTAAGGTGTTTTCAGATCACAAGAGTCCCAAGTACATCTTCACTCCAAAGGAGTTGAACATGAGACAAAGGAGGTGGATGGAGCTGATTGGGGACTATGACATGGATATTATATACCATGAAGGGAAGGCTAATGTTGTTGCAGATGCGTTGAGCAGGAAGAGTGTGCATTCTCTATTCACCGCTATGTCTTTGATGAGGTTGAAAGATGAGGTGGGGAAGATAGGGATACATATGATACAGATAGGGGATGCTAGAGGGGACTTGACAGTGGAGTCAGATCTTTATGATGATATTTGCAAGAAACAGGCTTTGGATCCCAAGATTGAGGAGTGGAGGGCTGGAGTAGAGAAAGGGACGGTGTCTAGATTCTCTATTCATACAGATGGCAGTGTGAGATTCGATGGTAGGTGGTGTGTACCCAATGATGAGGAATTGAGAAAGATGATCATGACAGAGGCTCATTGCACACCATATTCGGTACATCTAGGCGGTGACAAGTTATATAAAGATTTGAAGAAGACTTTCTGGAGGCCTAGGATGAAGAAGGAAACAGCTGAGTTTGTGGCTCGTTGTTTGAAATGTAAGAGAGTTAAAGGGGAGCAACGATGACCACAAGGTAAGATTCAGTCTCTTGAGGTAATTGAGTGGAAGTGGGAGTCCATTTCTATGGATTTTATTGTGGGTTTGTCGCGGAGTCAACAGGGTAACAACATGATATGGGTTATAGTGGATAAGTTGACCAAGTTAGCTCACTTTATGCCGATGAAAGATACTTGGACCAAGATACAGTTAGATTTTGCTTATAGGAAGCATGTGGTTCGTTTGCATGGGGTGCCTAAGCATATAGTGTTCGATAGAGATGCGAGGTTCATATCACGGTTTTGGAAAGAGTTGCAAGAGTTAATGGGAACTGCCTTGAAGATGAGTATCGCATTTCATCCTGCGACAGATGGCCAGACAGGGAGGACCATAAGGACTTTAGAGGATATGTTGCGAGTTTGTGTTATGGATTTTGGTGGTAGATGAGAAGAGCGGTTGGACCTGATTGAGTTTTCTTATAACAACAGCTATCACACGAGTATTGGTATGGCACCGTTTGAGGCTTTGTATGGGAGGAGATGTAGGAGTCTGATTTGCTGGGATGATAGAGCTGAGGTCGTGGTTTTGGGACCACAGATGGTACAGGAGATGGTTGAACAGGTTAAGCTGATTAGACAAAAGATGAAAGCGGCTTAGGATCGACAAAAGAGTTATGCAGATTTACATCATCGTGACATAGAGTTTTAGGTAGGGGACAAGGTTCTGTTGAAAGTGTCTCCTAGGGATCATGAGATTTGGTAAGAAAGGCAATCTAAGCCAGAAGTTTATCGGCCCTTATGAGATTTTGGATCGTGTGGGTGAGGTTGCTTACCGGTTAGCTTACCAGCTGCTTTGGATAGAGTGCATAATGTGTTTCATGTGTCTCAGCTGTGGAAGTATGTGAGTGATCCTTCACATGTGTTAGATGTAGAGAACATCGAGTTGGATGAGTCCTTGTCTTATCTTGAGGTACCGAAACAGATTCTTGATTGCAAGGTTAGGAAAACTAGACATGGGGAAACAGTGTTGCTTAAGGTTCTTTGGTCTAACCATGAGGTTGAGGAGGCTACTTGGGAGGCGGAGGAGGCGATGAGGGAGCGGTATCCGTCTCTTTTTGACCAGGTATGTGTGGTTACGGGGACATAACCATGTTTCTTTTAGGGGGGTAGGAGATGGTCGCATAGAGTTTTATATGTTTTATGTTGGTTTTAGCACAGTTAGTTGTTGTCTTGAGTCGGTTTCAGTGTTGTTTTGGGAGGTGTGTTTTGAGTTTTGTTTTGAGTTGTGGTTCTGTTCTTGTGTCGGGGTGGTGATAGTGTGTTTTGTTGTTGTCTATGGGTTGAACTTCGGGGACGAAGTTCTTTTTAAGGAGGGAAGAATATAATACTACGGTTTTCTACGTCTATGAGTACTCTATCGAGTGGGGCTTACTCTGTCGAGTAAGTAGCTTTTTATGCAAAACAGTAGTCTGCCTGTAGGGTACTCGATCGAGTAAGTTGGGGACTCGATCGAGTAAGGGTCACTCGATCGATTAAGTCACTTACTCAATCGAGTAAGTGTGTTTTACGGGTTTATTTGGACGGGTTTTGTTAATAACGTGAGATTAATATAAAAGCTTTCGTCATTATTTCTTAAACACCTTTTCAACATTCTTAAACCTTTCAAAGAGATTAGAAGTTATGTTTTTCGAATCTCTCGCGTTATTGGCAAATCCCAAGGCTAGGTTTGTCGGATCATCTCGTTCTTTACGCCGTTGTGATCATCGTGTCAAGAGTAAGTTCCTCGTAAAATTTTTATAGCGTTTGGTTGAGTTTCATTAAAACCCTAATTGGGTAATGTTGCGGGTTTTGAGTGTTTTGTGTAGTATTGGTGGTAATTGTATGTGTGTAGTTATAGGAGGAGGATTCGTAGAGGAGAGATTCTGATTAGCTGCTAGTTCGTGTGTGGTGATTGCTTTTCCAAGTAAGGTTTCCCTACTCAGTATTGGTTACATAGTGTTGTTGGTGATTGTTATTGTTGTTGATTAATTATCCTGTTGGAATTGGTTTTTGGTAATTGTTGATTGTGTAAGGTGATTGTTGTATATTTGTCTGTGATCTTCGAGGTGCGTCCCGGGCTGAGTGGAGTCACTTGCGGGAGTGGCTTCACGCCCTTGATTCGCCTTCTGTGGAACACGCCACAGAAGGGATGTGCACATTAATGAACATGGATTTATCGCTCGGATGAGATGAGGGGGGCTTAGGTGGGAACGGCTACGGTCCCCCACTGGCGGTGTGGAGTACTTGTTGCGATGGGTATTATGGCAGGACTACACACTTTAGTGTGTAGTCAGGTGTGTGGAGATGAGATGGAGTTGTGGTGACTGAGTTGTGCTGATTGAGTTGTTTGTAATATTGTTTTATTGCAGCTGTTTGTTTTATGTAATCAGTACTGTCCACGTTTAAATGTTTTTAAAAACTGTGGTGATCCATTCGGGGAAGGTGAGCAGTTATTGAGCAGGTATGAGTCGATGCGCATAGGATAGCTAGGTTGAGTCATCACGATGTTGTTTTAGAAGTCTTCCGTTGTGTTGAACGTTCTCTTATTTTGTTTAGAGTTTTGAGAACCTTTGTATTTTCATTTATCAGTTTCGGAGTTGGTTGTATCTCTATAAACTTTATTATTATTAAAGTACGTTTTGTTATTGTCTATTTGATTATCATTGACTCGGGTAACCGAGATGGTAGCACTTCCATGCCTTAAGTGGTCCTGGTAAGGCACTTGGAGTATTGGGTGTTACAAAGCCCTTGGACTTGACGGGTCGACGTTTGTTGAGAAGAACCCACTATTCAGTTGGTGTACGTTTGTCTTCTCAAGAGTATCTACATGGTTAGTGACCATACAAATCCGCAGTCGCATAGACAAGCATGTAGCACGTCGTTTGAAATTGTGAGAAAATAACGAATTTTGAATTCCGTTATTTCCTTTTCATGAAAAGTGACGCTTTTTAATTCCGTCATTTGAAATTGTGGGAAAATAACAAATTTTGAATTTCGCTATTTCATTTTTGTTTGAAAAAGGATGGTATTTAATTCCGTCATTTGGAATTGTGAGAAAATAACGAATTTTGAATTCCGTTATTTCATTTTCTTGAAAAGTGACGGTTTTTAATTCCGTCATTTGAAATAGTGGGAAAATATCGAATTTTGAATTACGCTATTTCATTTTTTTTTTTTTTTTGAAAAGGACGGTTTTTAAGCCCGTCGTTTGGAATTGTGAGAAAATAACGAATTTTGAATTCCTTTATTTCATTTTCTTGAAAAGTGACGGTTTTTAATTCCGTCATTTGAGATTTGTGAAAATAACGAATTTGGGACTTCACTATTTTGTTTTGAAAATGACGGTTTTTATTTCCGTCGTTTGAAATTTGTAAAAATAGCGAATTTGTATTTCACTATTTTGTTTTTGAAAAGGACGTTTTTTATTTCCGTCGTTTGAAATTTGTGAAAATAGCGAATTTGAATTTTATTATTTTGTTTTTGTTTTGGCTTTAGCCTTGGCTTTTGCTTTGGCTTTGGTTTTCGCCTTTGTTTTGGTTGGATCTATTGGTTCTTTGCCGTCCGTCGTTCGAGGAAGGTAAAGGTGTAGACGGGGATGTACCCGTTGGTGAGAGATTGATACTTGGTGATGGGATGTTTTTGTGGGGAATGGGCTTACTTTCCGTTATTGATCATGAACAAGGAGATGTTCTGGTTTGTTATTTAGGTTCAACGTAGAATCCCTTTGATAAAAGCTCATTCGAAATTGGGTGCTAATGAAAGGTTTCTATTGCCAGACATGGAATAGGTAAGCAGATGGACATGGAGTTTCGGGTCCTTTGCTTACTTGGTACGGAACATTACTCGAGTGTATTCACATTGAATTGGAATGTGGTATCTTTTTTTTAAAAAAAAATCAATTCTCAAATCAATTCTCGTCATCAACGAGAACTGGTAAAGGAATAGAGAAGAATATATCTGAAAGTTGTGCTTTTATTTAGATAAATAAGAGGTTAGCACAGACTCGATGAATACGTGCGACTCATGGGGACAGCCCCTAGTTTGTCACTTAGGAATAAAAGGAAAGACACTAGGGTAGATATGAGAAGGCCTAAGACTCGGACTCGGACTCAGACTCAATCGTAGATACAGACTCCTAATCATCACTTTCCTCTTCGAAGGTCTGCTCCCCAGCATCCAGCGTCTTGAATGTTTGGTCTTGAGCATTGACCCACTGGAGCACTTCACTCTCGTTGTTGGGAATGATATGAGGACAATAGTCCACGAGGCTTTCATCTCCTTGCAGAAAGAGATGTCCATTAGAGTTGTCTTCGTCACTTTGTTGGCATAGGGAAGAAGCTATAAGTTCATGGTTGTCGATCATATTTTGAATAGCATGTTTCAGTTTGAAGCATGTTTCAGTGTTATGACCTTTTCCCTGATGATATTGGCAGTAGGCACTACCGTCCCAGAAAATGATTTTCCTCTGTTCAGGCGGGTCTAGAGTGGGCCCGATTGGTTGTAGCTTCCCTTCAGGCACGAGCCTTTGAAGAGCTGCGGTATAAGTTATGTTGAGGTTGGTGAATGTCCTTTGAGAACGTTCAACCTTTCTGTTTGACTTGAGACATGCAGGAGGATTATCTTGACTGCGAGGTGCGACTATGATCTTGCCAGCTTCGATCATATCTTGAATGGCATGCTTGCGTTTGAAGCAGGCTTCGGTGTCATGGCCCTTGCCTTGATGGTATTGGCAATAAGCATTATCATCCCAGAATCGAGTGCTTTTGTGTTCAGGTTTGTCCGGAGTCGGTCAAATGGGTTGCAGCATTCTTTCTGAAGCAAGTATATCCAGAGCGGTGTCCTATGGTATTCCCAGGTCTGTAAATGCCCTTTGATGTTTTCCCATGGTTCCAACATTGGCCATTTTTGGGACGTTTTTGTGAGTTTTGTTTTTGTTAACCCTGAGCGGAAACAGGATTTGGTCGTTGTCAATGGGAAGTTTTTGGGATGTTGCTTGGTATTTTGAAGGGGATTTTGATGAGGCAGTTTCATGTTATTTGTTGGTAGGTTCGTGGATGTTGGAACCATCAGACAATTCCTCATTCTCATCACTCATTGGCTGGTGAACGGAGGGTTGGTTTTCTCGTTGGTGGTTAGGTTCATTTTGGTATTACCCAACCTTTCTCCAAATTAGCTACCCGGGTGTTCAAGTCATCGATAGCAACTTGCAGCTTTGAGAATATGTTGTTAATAGAGACAGAGAGCATCATTATAGCGCTTTGTATGCCATCTTCGTCAATTGCATGAATTTTCTCATCGTCAGGAGAGATGAGATGAGAGCAGTGTAGGCAATAGGGTTTTCTGGAGGGTTGTTCTTGTTGTTTGTTGAGGGAGATTGTGGTAATTCACCCTTTTCAATCATATCATTGATGACACCTATAAGGGGGAGACACATTTAAGTGTCATGTCCGCGACCTTGGTGATATTGACAAAACAGTTTTTCGTCCCATCTACGTCCTCGCTTGTTTGGTAGAGGGTCTGGAGTTGGACCAATCGGTTTGAGCTTTCCTTTGGAGATTAGCCTTTCCAAGGCTGTGGCATAAGGTATACCCAAATCAGGGAAGGAGCCATGAGGTCGTCTGGTTCTGGTTGGTGGAGCACCTAAGGAATTGTCTTTAGTGGTTTTGGTAGCCTTCCAACTAGAGTTGGTTTTGTTGTTGGCAAGTAGTCGGCTTTCAAGGAGCTTAACCCTTTGGTCAATATCAAAATAAGGAAAATTCCCGGTTATCATTTTGTCCTCGACTTGGGAGAGACGGGTGCTCAAGTTTTTCACGGTAGCTAGGAGTCGAAGGACCAAGTTGTTGATTTCGGCGGAAGTCATGGCGGATGCAGATTGATCGGCTTCTTGAGTTCCTGGTTGGCGATTAATGGTACCCAAGGGATTCCTATTTGACATAACGATAGGCGTTATAGCTTGTCTTGGCAAGGGATCACACAAACAAAGGCAAGTATGACACATATGTATAAAAGGCAGTTATGTCGTGAAGACGCGACGGTGTGACTAGGTTATGAGTTCATTAAAGATCGTGAATAACCTCTTATGTTTGAACTCTTGGTGCATGACTTTTAACTTAGACTCGAGTGTCGACTTTGGCATAGAGATGCCTAGACAGACGAATTCTGACAGGATTTGGAGGTTTGTCGATGGAGTGACGCCATTGGACGAGGCGCGTATACAGACTTGACATTTGACCCGTAATTTAGGGGAAATACGGGTTCAATACCCGAGAGGTTTTGACTACCCTAACGCCATTGAAGATGTCTCGACAATTAGGCGACACGACCTAGACCAGAAGGTAGGTACTAACTTCGGCAGAGACTCGACGTTATCTAGAAGACTTGACTTGAAATCGAATGGACTCTAATCGACTCGAGGCTGAATCGGAAAGGTGGACTGATATGTTCGATGTCATTATTTTGAAAAGGATTTTTGAAAATAGAAATTTTCAAAAAGGCGGGGTTTGCTTTCGAAAAAGGTTGAGTTCATTCCAGAAGATGGGTTTGAAATAAACGGGGGTTGCAACGGCCTAGAAAATGTTAAGTGGTTTTCAAAGACGGGTTTCGAAATTCGGAATCACGGATTTGAAAATTGAGAATTGAAGAATTTGGAATCGTCATCACAATGGCCATGAAAACGGTTAAATTTGTTTTCAAAGAGTTTGAAAATGGGTTGAAAATTTGAAAACGGTTAAATTTGTTTTCAAACGATTTGAAATTGAATTGAAATTTGAATATGGTTAAATTTTTTTTTCAAATGATTGAGTTTTGGTTTGAAATCTGAAAACAGTTAAATAGGTATTCAAAAGATTTGATTTTGAATTGAATTTTGAAAGCGGTTAAATTTGTTTTCAAATGATTTGAAATTGTATTTGAAATCTGAAAACAGTTAAATTGGTTTTCAAATTTTTGATTTTGAATTGCAATTTGAAAACGGTAAAATTTGTTTTCAAATGATTTGAAATTGGATTTGAAATCTGAAAAAGGTTAAATTAGTTTTCAAAGATTTGATTTTAAATTGAAATTTGAAAACGGTTAAATTTGTTTTCAAATGATTTGAAATTGGATATGAAGTCTAAAAACGGTTAAATTTGTTTTTAATGAATTGATTTGAATTGAAATTTGAAAACGTTTTCAAATGATTTGAAATTGGATTTAAAGTCTGAAAACGGTGAAAGTGGTTTTCAAAGATTTGGAATTAGAAATTGTGAGGATTTAATTTGTCATTACGACGGTTTAGAAATGCCGTTTTAACCTTTTAAAGACGGTATGCAAATCGAAAATTGAAATCGTCATTACGACGACATAGAAAAGCTAAAATTTGGTTCGATGAAATTTAGAAAGTTGCACGGGTTGAAATCGTCATTATGACGGTTTGAAAAATGTTTTTGTTTGAAAATCGATTTCGAATTTTGAAAATTGGAGGGTAGAATTCGGCATTACAATGGCGTAAAAGGGCGCTTTGAGAATGCAACGGTCGGCGAGGGACCGAGGTTTGAAATGGCCATTACGACGGTGTAAAAGGGTATTTTGAAATGGTTTGTGAAAACCAAGTTTTGAAATCGTTATTACAACGGCATGAAAAGGTGCATTTGAAATGGTTATAAAAACTGGGTTTTGAAATGGCCACTATAACGGCATAAAAAGGTGCTTTGAAACGGTTGTAAAAACCGAGTTTGAAAATCGTCATTACGACAGCATAAAAAGGCGTGCCTTTTTTGAAATGGTTGTAGAAAATCGAGTTTGAAAATCGTCAATACGACGGCCTAAAAAGGTTGTTTTTGTAGCGGTTGGCAAAGGACCAAGGTTTGAAACGATCATTATAATGGCATAAAAGGGTATTTTGAAACGGTTGTAAAAATCGGGTTTGAAAATCATCATTACGACGGCATAAAAAGGTGCTTTGAAACGGTTGTAAAAACCGGGTTTGAAAATCGTCATTACGACGACATGAGAAAGTATGCAACGGTCGGCGAAAGGGGTTTTGAAAGTTTGAAATGACACGGAAGGACTTATGATCACATAGCACATAAGCACTCGCAATTTCATTATATTATGCATAATGCTGACACGGATTTTTGCTTAAAAGGGTGGGTTACACACCAAGCGATCGAACCCCGATTTTTGAGAGGGATACCAATCCAAAAAAAATGTGTAATAGCCTCGTGCACGAAGGAAATGAATTCTCTTTGACGAAACAGAAATGTGTAACGTCAATGGTATGCTTGACGAAATCAGGATTCGAAACGCGGGAATGAGAAAACTCACGCCGAAAGGCTGAGCCAATTGGTCGATCAAGGTTAGATTGCGGGCCTAGACAAGGAACCCGACTTATGACCTTAATATCAATTAATGCACTTTAACCACGAGTTCTTTCGAGTTTCACCTCTAAGGATCACAAAGACACAAGTGTCCTAGTTTTCCCCAGCAGAGTCGCCAATTTGTGGACATGGGTCACCTGCAACGCCCAGCCAATCTGTGGACATGAAGCGGTCTTTTGAAAGCCATGCTCCGTGGCGTAAAAATGCGTTCGACCGGATCGTTTTAGATCGGTCAGTTTCATCTCGGCAAAGGTCTCGAAACGATACAGATATGTTCGGAGTCGCCACCAAGCAATTATGGGTTGCCTAGAAACCTTTCGAATCCACTTTATACCTAGGTCAATCAAGGCAAAAAGCGGTGCTTGCCATAGGTACTAAAGATAAGGACTTGTCCCTCTTTAGCATCCTATCGCTAGAATGACTCTCGTACGCCCTAGATAAGGCAATCCACTATCCAAAGGTTCTGAGTAAGGGGTGAGGGTACGTATTGAGAAGCCCTTTAATTGGACACCCAATCCCGCACGCCTTAGCAGCTTCTACTGATCGATCATGGTTGTTTAAATGCAAAAATTGATAAAACGGTTTAAATGCAAGAATGCGCATCCAAAAGCTTAACCTTACATGTGAGAAATTCCTAAGTCGGTTTGTTTATCCATGTACGAAGTAATTGGTGTCAAAGTTGGATTTAGATTGATTTGCATGTGAAAACGGAAATTAAACATCCATTTACCAAATTCGGTTTATGATGCCTAACACGATCCATTTGTTTAAAAAGGTGTGTTTAAAGGATAAAGAATAAAATGCAAACTCGTCAATCTGATCCGTCACGTATTCGGATTAACCGTAATCGGGATCATCCTAGACAAGTACCGAAATGAAACAGAACAGTGTCAGGAAGCCCCATTGGGGAGCGAGCCATTAGACGAGCGAGTAAAGAATGTCCAGGTTTTGAAATATGAACACAGACAGCCTCTTAGGGCGCGAGTCAGACGATGACCCAAAGGGGCGTCTTCTGGTTGTTAAAAAGGTTGTTTAAAACCGCTTTCGTGATTAAAAGATTTACATGACTCGGAATAATTACTATTATCTTAGTAATATTCGTTGTCGGATTTGCAAGTTTGAAAAGTATAGTTTACAAATAAAAATGTAAAATGTTTGATATGAACTAATTTGTTAAGTTCGTTTCTTTGTAATTAGTCAAGTTTGTCATCGTACTCGGATTAAACCGACATGGTATAAGGAACCAAGGATGATTAT
Organism: Silene latifolia; assembly: GCF_048544455.1. Lineage (NCBI taxonomy): Eukaryota > Viridiplantae > Streptophyta > Magnoliopsida > Caryophyllales > Caryophyllaceae > Silene > Silene latifolia. Next base: position 322,746,532 of record NC_133538.1, read on the forward strand.
GAATTATGACTAATATGTTTGCAAGTGTAAATAAATAAGAAAAATGGTAAATAAAAGAAAAGAGTGTTATAATACTCTTTAAAATGTAATTAACCAAATAATATCAACGAGTCACGGATAAAACCATCATGGTATGAGGAACCAAGGTTGATTACGATTTATGGTTACAAGTTTGTCATAAAAATGAATTAAAACTGTAAAAGCCGTAACAGAAAATAAAAGGAAAATGTTACGGAAAGATGAACACAAACACGGCTGGATTAAGGCTTGAGAGGGCATAGAGGCGTGAGCTCCTTTGCTACGCAAGTAGCCCCTGTCTCAGGCCAAAATCCGGTTTTAGTTCATTTCTCATATTTTTGGATCGTGTTATGCATTGTTCATGCTTATACACTCATAAAAATAGCGAAGACATGAAATAAGTGAGTTGTTTACACACTCAAACGTACATGTATTGATGTTTGCGAGGTAGACGACTTTAGAGACGGTTTTCTCGTTGTGACTACTCGCGATCAAAGAATTTTAAAAGAGTGCCTTCAAAAAGGATTTTGTTTTGAAAATGAGTTGAAAATATGTTGTTGAAAAACATGTTGATTAATGTTGAGTTGGTCGAATGGGTCGGTTGAATGCACGGCGACGATACCAAACAAATTGTGTAAGGCTTGTGTTTTCGATCGGTAGGTCGAAAACACGTGTCGATTTGTTGACTTAAGAAGTCGAGTATAGAAGTTTAAGGGAGATGTGAGGGGGCAGACGCTCGCGAGAGGATTGTGGTGTGTGAAGGTGGGTATTTATAGAGAAATGTGGAGTGGTAGGTCGGTTGAGTTTGCTTGGAAGCTAAGGAGGACGCCTATTGAGGCGTGAGCAACCTAGTGCCTCAATAGGGTGCCCTGTCCTTTTCAATTTGGACGTGGCCTTTCCCCTATCTATTGTTTGGTTGGTTTGATTTGTGGTATCCAAATAGGATGTCGTGTAACAATGTGGTCATCTAATAAGATGATTTGGTTATTACTTGGGGTATGTTTTTGGCCCGGTGTCGGTGTCGGTTTGATTCTAATTATTGTTATTTTAATTCAAATGGCAAGATAAAACCATTTATGGCATTATTATTGACATTCGAAACTTGGGTTGACTCAGGTTGACTCGAGTTGCGGGTTTCTGAGTCGATTTTGGGTCCGAAGACGGTTTTAACTCTAAATAGTGTTGTTTTAATGTAAATGAAGTTAGAAAACCATTTTTGAAATCATTATTCATATTCGAGTAATGCATTAAACCGTTTCATGTATAGCCAATCCATGCACGCATGTCAAAAACACGTTATAGTCTGATCATTATCGGGTGGTTTTTGGAAGATGCAGATACTGGGTATCTACAATACTAATATAGCATTTCATGACCATTTTATCCGTCAAATCCTTTCTACTTTGCTTTCCTAGTGCATTTTATATGTCTTGTAGGAAAGGAGATAATGAGGTGAAGTTCCCATCTCTCGCGCATATTCGAAAGCTTGTTGACGATCTTGGATGGACTAGTATGAAGGGGAGGCAAGAATGGTGACCAAGGATGTTAGGAATTAAGAGTATATGAAGGAATCATAGGCATAAAAGCAAGAAAAAGGATTCTGCAGCTCAACCCGCTCGAGTTATCCTTCAACACCCTTGGGTCAATCTCAACCCGCTCGAGTTGAAGCTTAGGACGCTCGTTTTCAGCCCAAATCGAGCGGATTGTTATGCAGCGAGATTGTCTTTTTAATAGGGAGTCGTGGGGCTCCTCCTAAGACTTGCAAGGCTCTATTCGACACCTAAGCATATTATTTCCTAATCTACCCTTACTTAACCTAATGATGTACCACTATATTTACCTTATTTGTAATAATCAAGAGATTAAAGCCCTTTTAGTAGAGACAAAGCTTTCTTAGATTAGATTAGGAGTAGACTAGAATAGATTAATCTCAATCATTCCACAAGTTGCACTTTAATCTTTCCTTAATTATTGTTCAAGATTTCTTATTGGGTAATTGAAGACTATTGGGTTATTATTGGAGAATTGACAACTCTTCATCAATCATTCAAGTTTTCTTCTATTATTCTTTGCTTTGTATTTGATCATCCTAAGTTGGTACAATTTCTCTACTCTTTACTTAATCCTTGTTTATTGTTTTACTCCTTCATCATGTTTAGACATGTTAATATGATTGACAAATTTGTTAGCATGTTTTCCATGATCATGAGTGAGTAGTTTCCTAACTAGGGATTAGTGAGGGATTGCGGGAGTTAATCATGGGAAAGTTTATGCTTAATGAGTTCATATCAATGCTTGCTTATTTTTTTCCAACTTATGCACATGTCATGTTTAATGAAATGCTCGATTGACAACCTAGCATGTTTCTGTTATCCTTTCAACACGACTTGTAAGATATAAACAAACTCAAGGCTTGTTAGACCATGCATATAGTTGATTAGGAAAAATTAAGTCGACTTCTAGGTGTTGTAAAGTCTTGACCGACTCGGCTCCGGGACCCAAACCTTCCTAGGACTCATTTATGTTATATCACATTAATAGGGAAAACCAAGTCGATGTGTAGGTGTTGTAAAGTCTTGACCGACTCGACTCTGGGACCTAAGTTTCCCCTAGAAATCGTCAGATATGCATTAAATCGATTCCCACAATAATAAGTGCTTGCATCCACTTGATTCATTTATGCTACTTCACCATGATTACCCTATGATCCCATGACACCTTAGTGCCTTTAATCAATTATTTACATCTTTTAATTTATTTCTTGCTTTACTTTATTGGTTTCATTAGTTTAGACTCACCAACTCCAACCCAAACCAATTGTGACACTAGCATAAATTGAGATAGATAGTCTTAGATCCCAAAGCACACCGTCCCATAGACCGACCTCGGCTTAACCACTAACTAGTTGTTTGTTGAGATTATAAATGTGTTTGATGGAGTGAAAAACGACTCGCTCGACATCATTATCGGAGGAGGAGAATGCGATCATCGATCGTGGGGCCTTTAGAGCTTTGTTGAAGGGCTGGCGTGAGATCAAGGGGAAGAATATTCGGGCCAACATGTGCCTGACTCGAGCCTTCCTGGATCGCTTCTGGGATACAACCTCGACTTTCCATATGCCCTTTGGAGAGGCCGGGGTTACTTTGGAGGACTATAGTATGATCTCCAGCTTGCCTTGTGGAGAGGAGCCAATAGTGTGGCCTGCGACGGCCATAAGAGCAGATTCAGCTGAGGCTAGGGGTTTGATTGGCTGGAACCTGGCCAAGGCTGCGGCTAGGGTACCTGGCCTAGTTCCGAGTTCTTACATCAAGGATTATTTTGATGGTAAGAATCTGGCGAGAGTGTAGAGGACTACTGGTGGCACTATGGTGCCTCCTCCACCATGTACAGCTGAGCAGCGAGCCCGACTGTGGCTCTGGTGGTTTCCGTCTTTGATTTACTTCGGAGACAAGTTGGTGTAGACACCTCGTTTCTACACCTCCCGCCAAACACCCAGTGATGATTGGGTCGCATGTCTGATTTTGCGGAGCGATTTATGACATTTCGTAAGTTTGTCGACACGTGATAGCTCAAACAGTCGAGTCAACCTCATGGTCATCATCTACACACCGATACAGTCATTTTGACAGTAATTAGAGTTCATTTCGAGTCCGGGTAAAAAATCGCTTCCATTTTCTAAACCGTCTAAAGCCCGAGTCGGAAGATTCTGGAATTTTCCGGAGTAATATTCCTAAATTTTAAATATTATCACGAAAATATATACCTTGCGGAATAAGGAAGCCTACATCTTCCCTAATTCCTAAAATCAACTGCGAAAATCTTTCTTGCTGAGGAGGAAACTGCCCAAGAGAAAATGCAGCAGGTACTGCGCCTCTTAGAAAGGTCGCAGTTCCTGCTGCACCTCTTCCTAGGCTGCTTTTTCTCCAAATTCCAGATTTTCTCCGGATTTCTTTCCTATTCCTTCTTTTTCCGTAATTTTTCCGTGTGATTAGTATAAATAGAGGCCTCCGTATCACATATTCTTCACGCGAGTGTCCGCCCTTCTCTTCTCCCTTGCATTCTAAGACAGTTCTCTTGCTTTTCGACGCCTACGTGCTTGATCAATTTGACCACGTAACCTCAGATTATTCTAAGTACCAGTCACGTTTGCATGACCGACCAATTTGACCACTACACTTTAATCAACTCAATCAATTTGCTCTAAATCCTCTTTAGAGGGCACTTTCATACTTCATCGAGTCGAGCAATCACTAATACAAGAACTTAGTTAATCTCGCTTCATCAAACATGTAAGTCTGAGGGTGTAAATCCCAATTTTATTTAGTGCGTTTTATTTTTTATCAATTAATGTACGAGATTACGTCATGAGCATGCTTAAAACCATTTTCAAAAATCATGTTTTAAAACCATTTTGACGGAATGACAGAGAGGCACTGTTGAGAAGAAACGCAACAACTGTTGCGCCTTCTGGAATGGTCGCAGCACTTGCTGCGCTTATTCCAGAGGCTGCTTAGCCATTGTTTCTCTTCTTCTTCTTCGTCGTGTTTCTTCATTGTTTCATTCGAAGGTCTTGTTCCGATTTATTCTTTATTCCTTTCAAGTTTTCATCTTTTCTCATTTACAAAATTGTTTTCAAAAATACTTTTCAATAATTCCGACCTAAATCCCTTATAACTGATATTTGCGGTTTTCGTCATTAAATTTGAACCCCGATTTTGGAGGCTCGATTTGTTCATATCAAGTCCCTTGAATTTGTCTTTGATGTATGATTTTAATTCTGCTCTATCTTCTAATTTCCGTCTCTAATTTGAAGTTTGTATAAACCCCCTTCCAACATCGTATATAATAACTAACTTGTAATACTTCGTTTCAATTCGTTTTTATTGCTTTACGACGGTTCTGATACATATAATTTGACTAGATCACCTTCACTCGAGTTGTATATCAATAATCAATACTACTCAACCAATGAACCATAACAATTAACGAGTCTGACTTTCATAGTCAGAACCCAACTCAAGAACGGACGCACGGTCTGATGCGCTTCTTTTAAGGGACGCAGTAGATGTTGCGCCTGTTCTGGGGTGGTTTCTGCCTCTGAACTCGTCTTGTTTTGACGTAGGCCTTCTAATTAGGTTTTAATCGGTTATTATCCTTATTATCACTACTAATTAGACGTATTTTTATAGATACCCAGTATCTGCACCTTCCAAAAACCACCCGTTGATGATCGGACTATAACGTGTTTTTGATATGCGTGCGTGGATTGGCTATACATAAGATGGTGTAATGCACTATTCGGATATGAAAAATGATTTCAAAAGTTTTCTAACTTCATTTGCATTAAAATAACACTATTTAGAGTGTAAACCGTCATCGGACCAAAACCGACTCATAAACCCGCAACTCGAGCCAACCTGAGTCAACTCGAGTCAACCCAAATCTTGAATGTAAAAAATAATGCCATGAATGTTTTCATCATGTCATTTCCATTAAAATGACCCTAATTAGAGTCAAAATTTTCTTCGGACCCAAAACCGACTCAGAAACCCGCAACTCGAGTCAACCTGAGTCAACCCAAATCTCGAATGTCAAAAATAATGCCATGAATGTCTTCATCATATCATTTCCATTAAAATGACCCTATTTAGAGTCTAAACCGACACCGAGCCAAAAACCGACTCTAAATTCAAATCCCGACTCACACGGGTCAAACCCGAGTCAAGCACACAAAACACCCACCTCAAGTAACACCTAAAATCATCTTATTAGATTCCCATATTGTTACACGACATCCTATTTGATTACCACAAATCAATAATGGATGGAGAATAGGCCATGTCCAAAGCGAAAGGGACAGTACACCCCATTGAGTCACGGGGTGGCTCGCGCCTCAATGGGGTGTCTCCTTAGCCTCCAAGCAAAATCGACCGACCTACCATCCCACATTTCTCTATAAATACCCACCATCACATACCATAATCTTCACGCGAGCGTCCGCCCCCTCCTTCTCCCTTAAACTTCGATACTTGACTTCCTAAGTCACAAAATCGACACGTGTTTACGACCTACCGATCGTAAACACAAGCCTTACACATATTGTTTGGTACCGTCGTCGTGCATTCGACCGATCCATTTGACCAACTCAACATTAATCAACATGTTTTAATTAACATACTTTTAAACACATTTTCAAAACAAAATCCTTTTCTAAGGCACCATTTTAAACTTCTTTGATCGCGATTAGTCACAACGAGAAAACCGTCTCTAAAGTCGTCTATTTCGCAAACATCAATACACATAAGTTTGAGGGTGTAAAAAACTCACTTTATTTCATGTCTTCACTGTTTTTATGAGACTATAAGTATGAACAATGCATAACACGATTCAAATATACGTTAGACGAGCCAAAACCGAGTTTTGGACCAAAACAGAAGCCCTTTGCTGTGAAAAGTGGCTCGCACCTCTTGTGGGTCTCGGGTCAGACTCATCCGTGATTGTTCTCGTCTTTCCTCTTTATTTCGTTTCTTATTTGTAATCGGTTTTACCATTTCGAATGTTTCAACCATTTTTATGACAAACTTTTTAACCATAAATCATAATCACCCTTGGTTCCTTATACCATGACGGTTTAATCCGTGACTCGGTGATATTAATTGGTTAATTACATTTTAAAAGAAATCCTTTTCTTTTATTTACCATTTTAATTCATTTTTATGATAAACATATTTTGACCATTACAAAAATCATCCTTGGTTCTTTATACCATGACGGTTTAATCCGTGACCCGATGATATTGTTGGTTAATCACATTTTGATGGGTATTTTAACACCCTTTTTTTTATTTACCATTTTTCTCATTTGTTTACATTTGCAAATATATTAGTCATACTTCATAATCATCCTTGGTTCCTTATACCGTGTCAGTTTAATCTGAGTACGATGATTAACTTGGCTAATTACAAAGAAATGAACTTAACATGATTAGTTCAAATCAAACATTTTACATTTTTACTTGTAAACTATACTTTTCAAATGTGCAAATCCGACGACGAATGTTACTAACACAATAGTAATTATTCCGAGTCATGCAAACAATACTTGCAATTTATTTAATCACAAATACGGTTTTAAACAACCTTTTCAAAAACCAGGAGACGCCCCCTTGGGTCGGCTCATGGCTCGCGCCCCTAGAGGCCGACTGTTTTCTACATTTCAAAACCAGGGCATAGCCCCTTCTATCGCCAATAGGCTCGCTCCGCAAAGGGGCTACTTGGCACTGTTCTGCCTCGTTTTTAGCACTTGTCTAGGACGATCCCGATTACGGTTAATCCGAATACATGACGGATCAGATTGACAAGCTTGCGTTTTTACACTTTGTCATTTGACACCCTTTTTCAATAAATGGATCGTGTTAAGCATCATAATCCGAACTTGGTAAATGGATGTTTAATTTTCGTTCTCACATGCAAATCAACCATAAATCCAACTTGACATCTTATGCTTGATATTTGGATTAACAAACCGACTTAGAAAGCTCACATGTTAGGTTAACACTTTTGGATGTGCATTCATTCATTTACACCGTTTTATCAACTCTTGCACTTAAACAACCACGATCGATCAGTATAGGCCGCTAACGCGGGCGGGATTGGGTGTCCGATTAAAGGGCTTCCCAATACGTACCCTCACCCCCTACTCAGAACCTTTGGATAGTGGATGGCCTTATCTAGGGCGTACGAGAGTCATTTTAGGCATAGAATGCTAAAAGGGGGACGAGTCCTTATCTTTAGTACCTATGTCAAACACCGCTTTTTGCCTTGATTGACCTAGGTATAAAGTTGATTCAAACGGGTTCCAAGCATCCCACAAATGCTTGGTGGCGACTCCGAACATCTCTAATCGTTTCGAGACCCTTACCGAGACGAAACCGACCGATCTAAAGTGATCCGGTCGAAAGCATTTTTACGCCGCCGAGCGTGGCTTTCAAAGAGACCTATGTACGCCCACAGATTGGCCTGGCCTGCAGGTGGCATGTGACCGCGGACCGGTAGGCGGCCTAAATCCGCAGAACGAGACGTGGCCCATGTCCACAGTTTGGCGACTCCACTGGGGATAACTAGGACACTTGTGTCTTTGTGATCCTTAGAGGTGAAACTCGAACGAGGTCGTGGTTAAAGTGCATTAATTGATATTACAGTCATAATTCGGGTTCCTTGTCTGGGCCCATAACCTAACCTTTTATCGACCAATTGGCTCGTCTCGTCGGCGTGAGTTTTCTCATCCCCGCGTTCCGAATCCCGATTGAGTCACGCATACCATTGACGTTACACATTTCTGTTTCGTCAAAGAGCTTTCATCACTTTCAAGCACGAGGGTAGGGCACCCTCTTTACAAATTTTGTTTGGATTGGTATCCCATTCGCAAATCGGGGATTGATTGCTTGGTGTGTAACCTACCCTTCTAAGCCAAAACCCGTTTCAACATAATGCATAATATAATAAACTGTGAGTGCTTATGTGCTACTTGATCATAAGTCCTTCTGTGTCATTTTCAAACTTTCAAAAACACCCTTTCGTGCCGTTATAATGGCCATTTTAAACCTCGGTCTTTCGCCGACCGTTGCACTCCTTTTTAGGCTGTCGTAATGACGATTTTCAAACTCGGCTTTTACAACCGTTTCAAAACACCTTTTTATGCCGTTATAATGGCCGTTTCAAACCTCGGTCTTTCGCCGACCGTTGCACGCCTTTCTAGGCCGTCGTAATGACAATATTCAAACCCGTTTTTTACAACCATTTCAACACACCTTTTTAGGTCGTCATAATGACGACTTTCAAACCCGGTTTTCTACAACCATTTCAACACATCTTTTTAGGCCGTCGTAATGACGATTTTCAAACTCGGTTTTCTATAACCCTTTCAACACGCCTTTCTAGGCCGTCGTAATGACAATATTCAAACCCGGTTTTTATAACCATTTCAACACGCCTTTCTAGGCCGTCGTAATGACGATTTTCAAACCCGGTTTTTACAACCGTTTCTAAGGACCTTTTTTATGCCGTTATAATGGCCATATCAAAACACGGTTTTTATAACCATTTCAAATGCACCTTTTTATACCGTTGTAATGACGATTTCAAACCTTGGTTTTCACAAACCATTTCAAAATCCCCTTTTACGTCGTCATAATAGTCGTTTTAAAACTCGGTCTGCCGCCAACCGTTGCATTCTCAAAGCGCCCTTTTATGCCGTCTTAATGACAAATTCTATCCTCGAATTTTCAAAATTCGAAATCAATTTTCAAACAAAAATGTTTTTCAAACCGTCGTAAAGACAATTTCAACCCGTGCAACTTTCCGAATTTCAAATGTCGTTTTCGAAATCAAATTTGGCTTTTCTAAGCCGTTGTAATAACGATTTCAATTCTCACAATTTTCGATTTGCATACCGTCTTTTAAAGGTTAAAACAGTTTTCTAACCCTTCGTAATGATGAATTCAATCCTCACGATTTCCAATTTCATGTTTTGAAAACGAATTTAACCGTTTTCAAGTTCCAATTCAAAATCAAATCATTTGAAAACGAATTTAACCGTTTTCAAATTCCAATTCAAAATCAAATCATTTGAAAACGAATTTAACAGTTTTCAAATTCCAATTCAAAATCAAATCATTTGAAGGCCAATTTAACCGCTTTCAAATCTCAATCAAAAATCAAATTGTTTGAAAGCCAATTTAACCGCTTTCAAATTTCAATCTAATTTCAATTCATTTGAAAACAAATTTAACCGTTTTCAAATTTCAATTCGAAATCAAACCATTTGAAAACAAATCTAACCGTTTTCAAATTTCAATTCAAAATCAAACCATTTGAAAGCAAATTTAACCGTTTTCAGATTTCAAATCAAAATTCAATCTTTGAAAACAAATTTAACCGTTTTCAAATTTTCAACCCATTTTAAATTCTTTGAAAACAAATTTAACCGTTTTTCAGATTTCAAATCCAATATCAAATCCTTGAAAACAAATTTAACCTTTTTCATGGCCATTGTGATGATGATTCCAAATTCTTTAATTCTTTAATTATCGATTTTCAAATCCGTAATTCAGAATTTCAAAAACCAACTCTGGAAACAGTACATCGTTTTTCGAGCCGACTCAAACTCAAACAGTCTTTTAAAAACAAACTTAAGACAACTCTTCAACTGATCGACTTTCGGAGATCCCTAGTTTTCGGAAACCATCCATAAAATGACAAATGAATCTTTTTGAAAATTTCTATTTTCGAGAATTCCAGTCCACCTTTCCGATTCTGCCTCGAGTCGATTATAGTCCAGTCGATTTCGAGTCAAGTCGTCTCGATAACGTCGAGTCTCTGCCGAAGTTAATACCTACCTTCTGATTTAGGTCGTGTCGCCTAATTGTCGAGACATATTCAATGGCGTTAGGAGAGTCAAAACCCCTCGGGTATTAAACCCATATTTCCCCTACATTACGGGTCAAAGGTCAACTTTGTGTACATGTCTTGTCCAACGGCGTCACGCCAGCAACAAACCTCCAAATCTCGTCAGAAGTCGTCTGTCTAGGCATCACTATGCCAAAATCGACACTCGAGTCTATGTTCAAAGTCATGCACCAAGAGTTCAAACACAAGAGGTCATTCACAATCTTTAATGAACTTATAACCTAGTCACACTGTCGCGTCTTCACAACAAAACTGCCTTTTGTACATATGTGTCGCACTTACCTTTGTTTGTGCAATCTCTTACCAAGACAAGTTATAACACCTATCGTTATGTCAAATAGGAATACCTTGGGTGCCATCGATTGGCAACCAGGAACTCAAGAAGCTGATCCATCTGCATCCACCATGACTCCTGCTGAAACCAACAACATGGTCCTTCGACTCCTAGCTACCGTGGAAAACATGAGCACTCGTCTCTCCCAGGTTGAGGACAAAATGATAACCGAGAATTTTCCCTCTTCCGATATTGAGCAAAGGGTTAAGCTTCTTGAAAGCCGGCTACTGGCCAACGACCAAACCAAAACCAGACGACCTCATAAGTCCTTCCCTAATCTGGGTATGCCTTATGCCACAGCCTTGGAAAGGCTAACCTCCCAAGGAAAACTCAAACCAATTGGTCCAACTCCAGACCCTCTACCAAACAAGGGAGGTCGAAGATGGGATGGAAACCTCTTTTGCCAATATCACCAAGGTCGCGGACACGATACTGAAATGTGTCTCCCCTTGAAAGGTGTCATCCTTGATATGATTGAAAATGGTGAATTACCACAACCGCCCTCAACGAACAACAAAATCAACCCTCCAGAAAACCCAGTTGGACACAGTCAGGAATCTTCCCTAGACTGCTCTCACCTCATTTCTCCTGACGATGAGAAAATTCATGCAATTGATGAGGATGGCATACAAAGTGGTATAATGATGCTCTCCGTCTCCATCAACAACATATTCTCAAAGCTGCAAGTGGCTATCGATGATTTGAACACTCGGGTAGCTAATTTGGAGAAGAGGTTTGGTAATGCCGAAAATGAACCTGACCACCATGGAGAAAACCAACCCTCCCTTCACCAACCAATAGTTGTTGAAAATGAGGAGTCATCTGATGGTTCCCACATCCATGAACCCACCAACAAAGAACATGAAATCACCTCAACAAATATCCTTTCAAAATATCAAGCAACATCCCAAAAACTTCCCATTAACAACGACCAAATCCTGCTTCCGCCCAGGATTGACAAAAACAAAAACAAAAACAAAACTCACAAAAACATCCCAAAAAACACCAATGTGGGAACCATGGGAAAACATAAAAGGGTATTCACAGATCTGGGAATAACATATGGCACCGCTCTGGAGATACTTGCTTCAGAAGGAATGCTCCAACCCATTGGTCCGACTCCGGACAAACTTGAACACAAAAGAGCCCGATTCTGGGATGGTAATGCCTATTGCCAATATCATCAAGGCAAGGGCCATGACACCGAAACCTGTTTCAAACTCAAGCATGCCATTCAAGATATGATTGAAGCTGGCAAAATTATAATTGCACCTCTCAGCCAAGACAATCCTCCTGAATGTCTCAAATCAAACAGCAAGGTTGAACGTTCTCAAAGGACATTCACCAAACTCAACACAACCTATGCCGCATCTCTTCAAATGCTTATGACTGAAGGGAAGCTACAACCAATCGGGCCCACTCCGGACCCGTCCGAATGCAGGAAATCCCGTTTCTGGGATGGCAGTGCCTATTGCCAATATCATCAAGGGAATGGTCATGACAATGAAACGTGCTTCAAACTGAAACATGTTATTCAAAATCTGATCGACAATCATGAACTGATAGCTTCATCCCTATGCTAACCAAGTGATGAAGACAACCCTAATGAACATCTCTTTTTGCAAGGAGATAAAAGCCTCATGAACTGTTGTCCTCATATTATCCCCAACAACGAGAGTGAAGTGCTCAAGTGAGTCAATGCTCAAAACAAGACAATCAAGCCGCTGGATGCTGCAAAATAAACCTTCGAGGATGGACATAATAATTAGGAGTTCGTATCTACAATTAAGTCTGAGTCCGAGTCCGAGTCTTAGGCTTTCTCATATCTATCCTAGTGTCTGTCCTTTTATTCCTAAGTGACAAACTGGAGGCTGTCCCCATGATTCACATGTATTCATCGAGTCTGTGCTAACATCTTATTTATCTAAATAAAAGCACGATTTCCAACTATCATATATTCTCCCCTTTACCATTTCCCGTTGACAACGAGAATTGATTTGAGAAATGATTTAAAACAAACAACATGTTCCAATTCAATGTGAGTACACTCGAGTGACGTTTCGTACCGAGTAAACGGAGGACTCGAATTTCCGTGTCCATTTCTTTACCTATTCCATGTTTAGTAATAGAAACCTTTCACTAGCACCCTATTTAGAACGAGCTTCTACCAAAGGGATCCTACGACAAACCTAGATAACAAACCAGGACATCTCCTAGTTCATGTTCAATGACGGAAGACAAGCCCATTCCCCACAAAAAATATCCCATCACCAATTTCAACCTCTCACCAACGGGTACATCCCCGTCTGCCTCTTTAACTGCCTCGAACGAAGGATGGCAAAGAACCAATAATTCAAAAGCCAAAGCTCAAGGCCAAAGCAAAAACCAAAGCCAAAAACAATTCACCCAAAGCCAAAGCTCAAGGCCAAAGCAAAAACCAAAGCCAAAAACAATTTAACCAAAGCCAAAGCAAAAGCCAAGGCTAAAATCAAATCACAAACACAAAATAGTGAAATTCAAAATCGCTATTTTCACGAATTTCAAACGACGGAATCAAACACCGTCATTCTCAAACCACAAAAAAAAAAACGGAATAGTGAAATTCAAATTCGCTATCTCTCACAAATTTTAAATGATGGAATCAAAACCGTCTTTTCCCAAACAAAAAAAGAAATAGCGAAATTCAAATTCGTTGTTTTCTCTCAATTCCAAACGACGGAAATTAAAGCCGTCATTTTCAAATCAAAACACAAAATAGTGGAATTCAAATTCGCTATTTTCACAAATTTCAAACGACGGAAATAAAACCGTCAATTTCAAATCAAAAACAAGATAGTGAAATTCAAATGCACTATTTTCACAATTCCAAACAACGGAATTAAAAACCATCCCATTAAAAAACGAAATAGTGAAATTGAAATTCACTATTTTCCCACAATTTCAACTGACGAAGTTCAAAACCATCACTTTTTAAAAAAATGAAATAGCGAAATTCAAATTCGTTATTTTCCCACAATTTCAAATAACGGAATTAAACCGTCACTTTTCAAACTTCGGACCAACAAGTCCGACACGAACATCTAAAGTCCAGGACCAACAAGTCCAAAGCCCAGGACGCATGAGTCCAACATATAAAGTCCAGGACCAACAAGTCCAAAGCCCAGGACCCATGAGTTCAAAACACCAAGTCCAGGACCAACAAGTCCAAAGCCCAGGACCCATGAGTCCAAAACACCAAGTCCAGGACCAACAAGTCCAAAGCCCAGGACCCATGAGTCCAAAATACCAAGTCCAGGACAAACAAGTCCAAAGCCCAGCTCCCCTAAGTCCTTCTGCAGACTACTACAAGGAAACCTATCTAGGATCCTGGGGATTTCCCTCAAGGTCATAACCAAAACTGCTTCACCCCTAACTCCTTCTAGAGACTATTGCAGGGAGACCTATCTAGACTTCTGAGGATTCCCCCTCAAGCTCGTAATATCACACCTTATCCTTTAAGCTACAGACATGGAAATCTGATCCCATGTTATTTACCAACCATTTCGTGCTCAGGCCACATCAAGCCGGAGACCCTATTCCGCACCACACTACAAGCCGTTACACTTCGGCCTAAACACCACAAAATTCTTGCTCCAGATTTTTATCTGTTAAGCAAACCCATTATTACCAAGCTCCACATTCCCTAATGTTGAAGCCATTTTTCACCACAATCCCCACGGAGTCCTCGAATGCTTTGCTATCGAGAACGGGACATACCTAATCTACCCTTAGAGTCCACTTTTTAGTGTGCCCAAATGATAAGGAACATTTTCACAAATTACACCTCTTCGATTCATGATCAAGAGGTATTTATCTCCAATCAACATTCGAGTCACCAAACGGAATTTTCCGTCGTGACGCTCAACTCCAGATTTTTATCTGTCAAACAAACCATTATTACCAAGCTCCACATTCCATAATGTCGAAGCCATTTTCACCCTGACCCAGATACGAAGTCCTCGAATACTTTTCTACCGAGAAACGGGACATACTCAATCTACCCTTAGGGTCCACTTTTTAGTGTGCTCACATGATAAGGAATATTTTCAAAAATTACACCTCTTCGATTCATGATCAAGGAGGAATTATCTCAAATCAATATTTCGAGTCACCAAACGGCTTTTACCGTCGTGACCCACACACTTAAAGGTCCTAACATCTCGCTTACGCACACAAACACATTCAGAACTACGATCTGGTTTGATTTCACTTCACGTAAATACGTATACAGTCCTTCATGGACACAACCATACCCCTCAAAATCACTTCAAGGTCCTAACATCTCGCTTAGGCACACACCCTGAACTACGATCTGGTTTGATTTCGCATGCACGCAAATACGTAGGCAATTCTATTACGAGGACACAACCACACTCCCACACACATTCAATTTTCAAACATTCAATTTGCAACCCATTGTACACACAGCTCAGAACTACAATCTGGTTTGATTTCGCAAACACGCGAATACGTAGGCAGTCCTATCACAAGGGCACAACCGCATGCTCCTTTCACAACTTTTCCAATTTTCAATCCTCAATAACCGGCTCGGAACTACGATCTGATTTGATTTCGCAAACAGGCGAATACGTAGGCAGTCCCCCAACAAGGACACAACCGCATATCACTTTCAATCTCAACCATCAACATCAATCCTCAAAAGTAGCCAACCCAGCTGCAAATATTAATCTTATACCTCTTTAGTGGGGGCTTCTTCCTTAAGATGTCGCCCATTCCTTGTTTTGTCAAATTTCCACCTTCTCAATATGGGGGCTTCTCTTTCGAGACGTCACCCGTCCTTTATCCTCAAACATCTTTTGAGTCTCTACTACTGTCCAAAATAAACCACCTTTAGCCTAGTGCTCGGTTCGGACGATGACAAGGTCTTCGTTCCGCTTTCTGAATCATCATGCCTCAAGGAGGGATCTCAAACAAGCAAACGGAGGCAAAAGTGTCTGGCGAAGATAATCAATTCTTATTCCTCAGCCGAGCGGATCTTCTACTCCGATGATCTGATACGCGTTGACACCCTTTCTTGGCTAGGAGTTGCACTTATATGTGCAAAGTCTGTCAGAGTCGCCCCCGTGTCGTGTCAATACTGAGTTGGCATCACGTTCATGACTGCCCATTTGTGAGTCTGTCAGTATGCGTCTGTGTGAGTCCGTGTCCCAACGGCCACGTATCTCCAATCTATTAAATCACAGATCTACGAGTAACAAGACTCCTCTTTAAGCTTCACAACTTTCAAAACTCATATCTCCTCTCACGCGAGATATTACGTGCTAATTGCTTACATGCTTATGTCATCATATGCATATATTCTTACATGATAGTTGCTTATATGCTAAGTGACACGGCTATCGCAACCCTATCAAAGATAAAACCTAACGGTCTCAACTAAAATGTAGTAGAGGCAGTCGAGTATCGAATCCACAGGGAGGTAATGTAATTATAGCTGTCTAATTCTAATCCTACGCTAACAATTGAGGGGTTGTTTGAATTTGGTTCTAAACTACGAAATTTGAAAGGAAGAGAAATAAAGTAAAGAGCAGTAAGGGCAATAAAATATGATTGAACTATCAAGAGGAGAGGGACATGTCAGGATTTCGGTTCACTACGGTAGTCCTGTGACTCAGCTATAAATGATTCAGACGAAATAATGTGAGACGGATGTTGAAAGGTCCTTTTGGTCCACTTCCTATCCTAAAATACCACTAACTTAACTTTCATCCTCATTAGGGTAGTCTACTGTTTATATCAGGCCTATTTAGTCCAATCTTTCGATCCAGGATTAATTTTAGCCAGATTAAAGGGTGCCATAGAAGCGTGCACTCAACTAGGTCGGATAAATACAATTAAATTGCTATAGTGACAGAGTCTCGTAATCAATTCGTCTAATTCATTCATTACATCGTCACATTTCTACCGCAGATCCCCTAATCCCAACATGAAGGGGGTTTAGCTACTCATATCGGTGATTAAACTAACAGCAATTAAATTCCCAGCAGAAAACATTATAAATAAACAATAAATTGCAATAAAGAAAATTAGGGAAAAGGAAATAATGACACAAACAAGGGAAATTAAAGTTACCAAATGATTAATTATTATTAAAGGAAGAGAAGTAATTACAATCAATGCGAATCTGGCGTAAAGAACACAAAATCCGAGTAAAAGCAATCCCGAAATAAAGTAACAGTAGAGGAAGAAAAGCAACGTAATAATGTTTAGCAGTAGAGAGTTTGATCGTATGAAAGATGATCCTAATTAACCTAGTAAAGCATGCTTAAATAGCAAAGCAAAAGAGTTTAGCGAAATAAAACATCACGCGGGCTAATTAAAGCCCAAACCCATCAAAACCACTCGATCGAGTGGATTAAAACCACTCGATCGACCAATTCTTCACCAAAAAAACAGCTCGATCGATCGGGAAAGTTACTCGATCGAACAACGGCTCTTTCTGCGAAAGATAAGGTCGAGTGAAAAACCCCTCGATCGATCATCAGAGGAAGTAAAAACCATTCGATCGAGTGGTTAACTGCTCGATCGAGTAACTATATCTTCATTTCAGCTCAAGTCCGCGTCTAAGTGCCTCGTATTGCGTGCCACGATGCTTCCAAACACAGTATCTCACTCAGGATAATCCCGTCTCCTCTAAATGCATGCAAAAAGGACGAAAAAGGGTACGATTCCACTACTTTCGCGTTCATTTCTACAAAATGGACAAAACGAACCAAAGTAGCCAATTCGGGGCAAAATATCATAAAAACAATATGAAAATGCATAGAAATACGTGCTGAAATAGGCTAAAAAGACTATACATTAGGCACGTATTAAATCTCCCCAAACCGAACCTTTACTCGTCCTCGAGTAAACTCAAACTATACACTAATGGAACGGAAATGATTACTCAGAGCTAGCTTAACTTGTCTACTTGAACCAATTTAATGCAACAAAGATTAATAGTTAAAGCTAAAAAGTCAGTACGCAAACGAATTATAAGCTGTTCAGAAATATAGCCAACCTATCGACCTTGCAAGACCAACAAAATTGGACTCTCTCGTGGTCACTCTTCTCTCATGAAGCAAAAGGTGAATGTTATATGTAAAAGAGAGAAGGAAAGACAGTCACTCACCTAACTGCGACCTACATAGCATGCATACAACAAAAATGAAAGACAATTCAAGTACTAATGCACAAATTCCAACCAATAATGTCCGTCACAGTCGAGGGTTTGCAAATGATTTGTGAATAGTAAGGTTCAGGTGAGAAAAGGCAAAACATGTTATGGAAATGTGGAGGTAAAAGCGTCAAGCTAGTTCCTAACAGGACCATAATGAGACCATCCGAATCTCAACTGACTAAAAGACTAAGTATTGGTGCCCCTCATTCGGCACAAAACTCACTAGACTCAAAACACAATCTCCTCAAAAAATATGGGATAGAACGGAGGAGTCAGACGGTCACAAACTTCCCTTTTTTTAAACACCGTCTGAAATAACTAACTGAACCAAAACAACCTTTTTCGATTGTACATCTTTGAACATCTTCTCAACTCAGACAAGAGGGGCACGTCTGTTTCCTCCATTTTCACATTCTCTTTTTCTTTTCTTTTTTTCTTTCTTTCACGTTTTCACCTTTTTTTTTTACTTTTTTTCTTTCTTTCTCCTTCCCCTCAACTTTCCAACAACTCCATACAAAAGGGATACGGCCAAACTGCAGACGAAAACTCATACCACAAAAGAACATACTAAACTAGCTTGACTAGGCAGGCTTAATTTGGAATGTAGCTAATCGGTCAAAAAGGCAAGTTTTGGCTAATTTGGAGCTAAATGGGTGAAAAGTATAAGGAAAGGGGAATTTGCAAACACCTCCCTGCATGTGACACCAACCACAAACCCGAATATGTGCATTTAACAAGAAATTCAATGTCATGAATGTGCAAAAAGACGAACATGCTATGCAAGGAGTACTACTCAAAATTCCTAATGAACTGGTCATGAATGTCACTAGTTATGGCTCTAAAACTCAGAATTTTTAAGTAGTTTGCCAATTTATAGGTCAAGTCTAAACAGTCAACTTATATTTGAACAGAAATTCGTAGACTATGCGTATGACAAGCTAAAAACTATCGATAAAGTGCAAGGCTCAAGTAAAAAGACAAGTTATAGTGCATTGTCATCATGGGAATCTACCGTTCCGACTCAACCTATATGCAAAAATAAACGTGATTATTTTTTGAATTTTTGTAATTTTCTAATTTTTTGATTTTTTTTTATTTTGAAAATAAACAACAATGCAAAGTTGAAAAATAAACGTGGATGCAAAAAGGCAGATGCAAATGCAGACTCAAAAGGATGCAATATACCCTCCCCAAACCAAAACGGACAACGCCCTCGTTGTCCTCCAGCATACACCAGCAGAAATATGGGAACGGGAGTATACTACCAACAAAATAAAAAAAAAAAAAAAATAAAGGAGACAAAGTAAAAGAGTGAAAGATACATACAAAATACGAACTTCCCCAAACCAGCCAGAAAACTGGGGAAGTGAGTAGACCAGTAGCTACTCGTCCTCGTCGTCTCCATCCACCTTGTACTCCGGGTCTTTCTCCTCCTCTCTCCTTTTCCGCTCCTCCTCCCGAGCTCTCTCCACTGCCACCTCTGGATCCTAGTCCTCCTCGTCAGAAACCGGGTACCCCTCAGCTGGGTACTGGAAGAAGGAAGGGTGTGGCCAACCCTCCGGGATCGGTCTGCGTCGCCGCAAGTGGTACTCGTACAGAGGGTGTAAGGCAAGAGCCATGTCCCTCTCCATACGAGCCTGACGCTCTGCAAGCTCGATCAACAAACCGTAAATTGCGCCCTCTTGGTCCTGGACCGCGGGCGCTACAAAGGGAGGAGGTGGTCTAAAAGTAGCCAGGAAGACCAGCTCAGTCTGTGTCTGGTCAGTGGGAGGTGGAGCAGGAGTAGGACTGTATGGTAATATCCGTATAAGACCCTTTAAATTTAGGACTATAACGTAAATTTAACATGCGATTATCGTCATAAAACATAAATACAATAGAGAAACGATAAGGAACAAGAATCAACCTCGGGTCCTTTGAAATGCGGCGTAATGAACAGAAATCAAAGTAGATTTCCTCCTAATCGTTGCACCCAAGACCGTCTGAGACTATGCCCCTTGTGCTAGAAAGTACTCTCTAATTGCCTTGCAATATTGAGAGAGTTTATGTGAGGTTTTCTGATGTGAGATCTAGGTTTCAGAGAGAATTGCCCCGAAACCCTAGTTTTTGTGCAAATGAATTCCCTTAGGTCAAAAGGAGAGAAACTCCCCTTTTGTTCCATTCGGTCGACCAAACCGTGGGTTAGGGAGGAAGTGGGCTTTCCACTTTCTCCTTATTTTAACTCGTGGTTTGACTCAAAATTGCTAAAATGTATATGACGGGTTTTCAATTATAAATCGTCATCGGTTATCGGTTATTAACGTATCAACTAGTAACATGACTGAGTCGATATATTAATACATGTCCGACAAAGACAATATTGTATAATTAAATAAATTCAATATACATTAATTAAATATAAATCGTTTATATTCAATTTTATGAATTAACTGCTTAATTCGTCTTAGCCATTATTATTTAATCCGTATTAAATAAAATATCTCAACATCGTGTTTGACTAATTATTAGTCAATAACTCTGACTAACTGGTTAGTCATATTAGGCATCAACATGACAGTATTTTCATACCGTCACATCTCTCAAACGTATCCTATAGGTGTGACTTTTAGGGACCAGTTGATCACCACCATCTGTATGACAATAACGTCAAACTTATCTAGCAAGCCAACCGTTATTGATAAACGTGGACCAACTGATTTTAATACCAAAAGTATGCCCTTTGATCCTTTTAGATATTTATATGTTATTGCACTAACTGTGAGGACACCAACCTCAACAAGCTCCCACTTGTCCGTACAAGTGTATGTGCAATAACGTTATCCGCACTAACTGGAGGACACAGCTCCAACAAACTCCCACGTGTCCGTACAAGTGTATGTGCGATAACCGATTCTCATATTCATTTAAAAATTTCTCCCACTCAATGTAAAACAATTTGCAGATCCGGATCCGCAAAAGTCGTATTTTACAATCGATCTGTATCAAGAGTAGTTTCCCCGACAAGAGAGTAACTTAACTGATAAAACGAATCCGTATTCGAGCATGACCATGCATTTCAGTTACAGCTCCTCGAGTGGCCCTGAGAAATATCGAGTACCTGATAAAGGCTGAATATTTCCTTCAACTCGACTCCTTCCGATCTAAGCACAGCATGAAATGACCCAGAAAAAATCTACTTGGCCCCCTGTTACGGATGACCGTGAGAAAGAAACCAAAGTCACCCAAAATCTGCCGTAGTCTCAAGAGATAGTCGATAGTCAAAAGAATCGACTCTTAGGATCACCATGGAGGTCCTATCCACGACCTGGCACCGAATGTTATAAAACATTTAGGACTCCACGTCGATGTCACAATTGAGTCCTACGAGATATCCGTACAACTCGCCTTTGTGATTGGTCAGTCAACCGTTTGACTTATGGCTCGTTGAACCCACCATCAACCAATGTCACAAAATAATTGCCTGAGTTATCAGCTCACGTGGGCAATTAAGGACTAAAAATATAATGTTTGTTCAGTTCACTTTGTGGTGTTCAAAATTGTCGTACAATTCCACATGAAAAACAAAATATATAAATATCAAAACGATGATGTCGTATAGAGTACAAAAGAGAATGAATCTAATCCATAAAAGAGTACTACAACTCAGGAACACGTTCAATTCTCATGGAATTAACATGCCCTTCATGCTTATCTTGTCGTAATGGTTTAGTGAGAGAATCTGCTACATTATCATTTGTAGCAATCATTTCTATCACTACCTCCTTTTGCTCCACGTAATCTCGTATTAGATGAGCTTTCCGTTGTACATGTCTAGACATAGTACTCGGACTCAGTCGTAGAATCTGCTGTAACACTTTGTTTGGAACTCTTCCACCGATCAACAGCGCCATTAAGAGTAAAAACGAATCCAGACTGAGATTTCGAGTCATCTCGATCCGTTTGGAAGCTAGCATCTGCGTAACCGGTTGCGCATAGCTTTTGTTCACCTCCATAAGTCAATGCCCAACCTTTAGTCCTCCGTAGGTACTTAAGAATGTTCTTGACAGCCATCCAATGTGATTCATCTGGATGCTGTTGGAATCGACTTGTCATACTCAATGCATATGCCACGTTCGGACGTGTGCATATCATGGCATACATGATTGATCCTATTGCCGAGGCATAAGGAATCCGTGCCATGCGCTCTTTCTCTTCCGGTGTCTCTGGTGCATGAGACTTGCTCAAATGCACCCCTGGAGCCATAGGAAGAAACCCCTTCTTGGAGTTAGTCATGCTGAATCTCTCTAGGATTTTGTCTATATAAGACTCCTGACTGAGAGATCACATCCGCCGTGATCTATCTCGATAGATACGGATGCCCAAAATTCTTTGTGCCTCACCCAGATCTTTCATCGGGAAATGGTTCTTCAACCATACTTTCACCGAAGTTAAGAGAGATATGTCATTCCCAATCAGGAGTATGTCGTCAACATACAATATTAGGAGGACAATATTGCTCCCACTCGACTTGATATATAGACATGGTTCCTCGACCGATCGAGTAAATCCATTTTCTTTTATCACTTGGTCGAAGCGATGATTCCAACTCCGAGATGCTTGCTTAAGTCCGTAAATGGAACGCTTAAGCTTGCACACTTTCTTAGGATGTTCTGGATGGGTGAAACCTTCGGGTTGTACCATGTACAACTCTTCCTCCAAATAACCGTTTAAGAAGGCGGTTTTCACATCCATTTGCCAAATTTCATGGTCATGAAAAGCGGCAATCGCTAAGATAATCCGAATGGAACGCAGCATGACTACGGGTGCAAAAATTTCATCGTAATGCAAACCTGGCACTTGGGTGAAACCTTTAGCAACTAGTCGTGCTTTATAGATATCTTGTTGACCTTCCACTGAATGCTTTATCTTGTAAAGCCATTTGCATTGAAGGGGACGAACCTTAGCAGGTAAGTCAACAAGATCCCATACGTTGTTCTCATACATGGAGTCCATCTCGGATTGCATGGCTTCAAGCCATAGCTTTGAGTCGGAACTAGTCATGGCACCTTTATAGGTTGCGGGTTCGCTACTCGTTAAGAGTAGAATGTCATCTATGTCATGTTCCTCGACCATACCAATGTATCTGTCCGGAGAAATAGAGACTCTTCCCGACCTCTTAGGTTCCTCAGGAATATCAACCGCAGCCGGGATTGAAGGAACAGGTTCCTCCAATGGTTGCTCGGTATTTGGTTTTGGAATCTCCGACAGTTCGAAGGTTCTATCACTCTTTGCATTCTTGAGAAATTCCTTCTCTAAGAATGTCGCACTAGCCGCAACAAAAACACGTTGTTCGGTTGGCGAATAAAAGTAATGACCAAGTGTTCCTTTAGGATAACCTATAAAGTATGTCTTGACCGATCGCGGGCCGAGCTTATCCTCGTGTCTCCACTTGACATAAGCCTCGCAGCCCCAAACCCGTATAAAGGACAAGTTAGGGACCATTCCCTTCCATAGTTCATATGGAGTCTTGTCAACAGCTTTAGACGGACTTCGGTTAAGTATTAGAGCGGCTGACAAAAGAGCATAACCCCACAATGAGTCAGGCAACACGGTGTGACTCATCATGGATCGAACCATATCAAGTAGAGTTCGATTTCTCCGTTCGGACACACCATTCAACCGAGGTGTTCCGGTGGAGTTAATCGTAAAGGCAATCCCACAATCCTTAAGGTGTTGATCAAACTCGTGAGAAAGATACTCGCCACCACGATCGGAACGTAGTGTTTTAATCTTTCTACCCAGTAGGTTCTGTACCCGATTCTGGTATTCCTTGAATTTCTCAAGGGATTCACTTTTGTGCTTCATTAAGTAGACATAGCCATATCTACTTAAATCGTCCGTGAAAGTGATGAAATACCTATAGCCTTCTCGTGCGGTGATTGACATAGGCCCACATACATCCGTATGTATGAGTCCTAATAGGTCAGCAGCGCGCATTCCAACACCTTTGAAGGAAATACGAGTTATCTTACCGATGAGACATGATTCACACGTGCCAAATGATTGAAAATCAAAGGCCGAGATAGCTCCATTTTGGATGAGCTGTTTTACGCGTTTCTCATTAATGTGTCCCATACGGCAGTGCCATAGATACGTTTGATCTTTGTCACCAACCTTTAACTTTTTATTCATTACGTGTAATATTTCGGTGGTCTGATCTAAAACATAAATTCCGTTCATGGAGACTGCCTTGCCATAAATCATATCGTGTAATGAGAAAATGCAAGAATTATTCTCTATTACAAATGAAAAACCAAGTTTGTCAAGTGCAGAAACTGAAATAATGTTTTTAGAAAGACTGGGTACATAATAGCAGTTAAATAAAGATAACTCAAATCCGCTAGGAAGCTGGATCACATATGTTCCCCTCGAGACGGCAGCCACTCGTGCTCCATTCCCGACACGCAGGTCCACCTCACCCTTTACGAGGGGTTCGATGTTTCGGAGCCCCTGCACATGATTACACAGATGAGAACCACAACCAGTATCTAGTACCCAAGTTCCGTAACTTGCGTGGTTAATCTCAATCATATGAATAAAAGTAGAAGAAGAAGACATACCAACAGGTTTAACGCGACCTGTCTTTATGTCCTCATGGTATACGGGACATGTACGCCTCCAATGCCCAGTCTTGTGGCAATGATGGCATTCCATGTTACCATTCTTGCTCTTTGTCGCGCCTGATGAGTTGCTTGCCTCACCAGGCCCACTCTTACCTGATCCTGACTTCTTAAACTTCGGTTTACCTACTGCTAGGTTTTGCTGAACTTTGCCCTTACCCTTGCCCTTGTTTGAAACAATGAGAACATCCTGTTTAAGGCTCCCACTAAACTTCATGTCCTTCTCGGTCTGTACGAGAAGGGAGTGTAGTGCGTGAGGACTTTTCTTCAAATCATTCATATAGTAATTGGCTCTAAAGAGCGCAAAACCATCG
Source organism: Silene latifolia (assembly GCF_048544455.1). Taxonomy (NCBI): domain Eukaryota; kingdom Viridiplantae; phylum Streptophyta; class Magnoliopsida; order Caryophyllales; family Caryophyllaceae; genus Silene; species Silene latifolia. The sequence goes on from NC_133538.1 coordinate 322,771,545, forward strand.
TAGAGTGAATGAAGCATGCGGTCAATCACGATGTTCTCGCTGATCTTACAATCAAGCGTCTCCAGCTTCTCGACATTCTCAATCATGCTGAGAATGTGTGGCCTAACTGGTTGGCCCTTCTGGAGTCTCGCATCAAAGAAGCGAGTGGTATGCTCATAGGTCACGATTCTCGGTGCTTTCGAGAATTCCCTAGTGAGTGTGGTGAAAATCTTGTTTGCACCATGGGCTATGAAGCGTTTCTGCAAATTGGATTCCATTGCAAAAATAAGTACGTTCTTTACCGCACCCGCTTCCATGGCGAAATCGTTATACTTGTCGATCTCGTTAATTCCAGCCGTGGGACCTGGGTTTGGTGGGATGGGCTCAATCAGATATTTGAGCTTCCGGTCAGCAGCGGCAGCATTCCGTAATGCCGACTCCCAGTCCGCGAAGTTTGATCCATCATTCTTCAGTCGAGTAGACTGATTCATCTGATTCATGAAGATTCGAAGCCAGGACTCACGGTCCAATGTGACACTTGGCATTGGGTCGTTAGTAGGACCAGCCATTTCGTTATAGCAGTTTAATTGATCGTGTTCTACACTGAAAAAGGAAGAAAAACAAAAACGAAATAAGCAACTCATCGAGGTGATTTAAGTCTATTTAAAATTCATTTTAACGTGTAGACTCATTGCACTTGCATAATTGATCTCCCTCAAGAATGATACAAGTGATCCCAAGACTCAATTTCCGTAAATTGATAAGCCAACTGTTTAGCTAATTCTTCCGTAAGAACTCTTGGTCGATAGATTTCCGTAAATCCTATCTATAGTCCACCATAATCACAGGATCGTACGAGTGACCATAGTGTTGAGATAAAATAGGTCAATCGGTTCCAACTTACCCGACGTAGAAGGGGTCATATTATGCCTACCGACGAAGAAGGGACTCATTGGAGTTTGACCTACAAAGACCATTCTCAATTTTGGTTTATACGAGGAAGATCCCATCAACTTAATTTTAATTCATTTTAAGTGAACGGAAAACTAGCATTACGTGAATGAATTAATTTAGGTGATGGCTTAAAATCGTGTGACATATGAATGTCATAGAGAACTAACGCGTGACCTCTATATGAGTCAGTTTTCATGCAATTATTAGGTGGTTTGGTTTTAGGCGGAAAATGATGCATATTATCGTTACGAAAAATAAATAAATGAATGCAATACGTAAATAAAATTCCTAGTGTGGCCTATCCTAGTAAAAAGAACATAATACAACTTTGGAATCCACCGTTGGACCCGAAAAGCTTGTCTTGATGTTCCATCTTTGTCCATGCAATGGAGTGAGCATCCGGTTCTCCATCTTTGGTCTTCTCAAAAATTACAATTTAAAATTTACAAATATAAACCTATTTACATTCTAAATACAAAAACTGTAATTACAAGTGAAAAATCCAAAAAGGAGATACGAGATCTCAAAATACAACCAAGACCGTGTTCCATCATTACGGTAACACGTTCTACTAAGGCCACACTAAGTTACAACTGTTTGTAAAAATGAATAAATACGTAATAAAAGGCATTCAAGGCATTCAACAAAAACGATAAACAAAATGCATCAACTAAAACAAATTTATTCGTGACATAATTCCGTAATTATGTTAAATTTATCCAAACCACCATTTAATGATTAAAATTATATGACAAAACTGCTTCTATCAATTCAATTTTAATCCATTACAATCCGTTACTTTAAATACACTTTAAAATAACTATAAGGTACGTGAGTGAACCGTTTCACTATCAAGCGAGTGTACAACATCTGTATGATGTACATTTTATGGCCAAAAGAGAATTTTTGGAACAAAAAGATTAAAATTCAAAGCTGCCAAAACAAAATCCCTCGATCCAGGGACAAAAATTCTCGATCGAGGAACAAAAGGGCTCGATCGACTGAACTGCTAGTCGATCGAGAGGTATGCCAAACAGTAAGTACTCGATCGACAGAACTAGAGGTCGATCGAGGACTTTAGTCAGCAAAACTGTTCGATCGAGTACGAGGACCTCTCAATCGAACAATGGGGTTTTAAAAAGAGGTCGATCGAGTAAAGCATGTGCTCGATCGAATGAAAACATCACTGAAAAGCTCTCGATCGACAAGAAAATGGCTCGATCGAGAGGAAAACATGCTGAAACTTTAAAATCCTCGTGAAAACAGATTTGTCGAAACAAAACCATTGCAAATTTGATCTAATTCGTATAAAATTAAATCAACAAATTTGACAAAACTTAACATATTGCTATAATCTCAGTATAAAATAACAATATGCAAAATTAAAACAAAATCAAGGTCAGACATGAACAAGCATGTCACGGTTTACAAAATCGAAACAGCCGTGTATACATGGCACGGTTTTCGAGACAATAAAAATCGTTTCAAAACGTTTTTATGAAAATCACAATGAAAAATATACGTGGCCTCGCTCTGATACCAATTGTATGGTAATATCCGTATAAGACCCTTTAAATTTAGGACTATAACGTAAATTTAACATGCGATTATCGTCATAAAACATAAATACAATAGAGAAACGATAAGGAACAAGAATCAACCTCGGGTCCTTTGAAATGCGGCGTAATGAACAGAAATCAAAGTAGATTTCCTCCTAATCGTTGCACCCAAGACCGTCTGAGACTATGCCCCTTGTGCTAGAAAGTACTCACTAATTGCCTTGCAATATTGAGAGAGTTTATGTGAGGTTTTCTGATGTGAGATCTAGGTTTCAGAGAGAATTGCCCCGAAACCCTAGTTTTTGTGCAAATGAATTCCCTTAGGTCAAAAGGAGAGAAACTCCCCTTTTGTTCCATTCGGTCGACCAAACCGTGGGTTAGGGAGGAAGTGGGCTTTCCACTTTCTCCTTATTTTAACTCGTGGTTTGACTCGAAATTGCTAAAATGTATATGACGGGTTTTCAATTATAAATCGTCATCGGTTATCGGTTATTAACGTATCAACTAGTAACATGACTCAGTCGATATATTAATACATGTCCGACAAAGACAATATTGTATAATTAAATAAATTCAATATACATTAATTAAATATAAATCGTTTATATTCAATTTTATGAATTAATCGCTTAATTCGTCTTAGCCATTATTATTTAATCCGTATTAAATAAAATATCTCAACATCGCGTTTGACTAATTATTAGTCAATAACTCTGACTAACTGGTTAGTCATATTAGGCATCAACATGACAGTATTTTCATACCGTCACATCTCTCAAACGTATCCTATAGGTGTGACTTTTAGGGACCAGTTGATCACCGCCATCTGTATGACAATAACATCAAACTTATCTAGCAAGCCAACCGTTATTGATAAACGTGGACCAACTGATTTTAATACCAAAAGTATGCCCTTTGATCCTTTTAGAGATTTATATGTTATTGCACTAACTGTGAGGACACCAACCCCAACAGGACTGGTAGTAGTAGTGGGAGTAGGGGTCGGATCGGGAGTAGCCGTGGAAGGCTGGGTACTCCCCGAAAGTGTGGACCCCTCTCCAGTCTCAACTCGCCGCTTCTTCGCAGCGGGTGCATCAGGAGATGGTCGAAGTGGAAGGTGAAGTAGAGGCAAAGCAGGCAGACGGTGGCCCTTTACCACGAGGTAAGGGCTCAAGACGGGGAGCTGTCGCAAGGTAAGTCAACAGACAAGGAGCCGTCAATCTTCCAAGTCTGGTAGTCTGGGGTTAGCCAATGCTGAGCGAGCATGGCAGCCAGACTCAGTGACCTCTCTCTCGAGGTACTGCAAGTCACGTGGCCAGGTGGGAAAAAGGCGATGGGCAAGAATGGTGGCTATGCCACCGCAGGCAATGGTTCCCGCCTCCTTCTTCCCCTGGTCGTGGAGGTACTGGGCGGTGAGTTAGGCAATGTTGAAGGTAAAAGGACCTTCACAGTTGACGTTCAGATAACCGCCCAGGATGGAGAGTGTAACACCCCCACACTCCAAGTGCCTTACCAGGACCACTCAGGTATAAGGATGCCACCATCTCGGTTACCCGAGGCATGATATTCATAAGACAATAACGAAACAACTTTAAAAGCAAATAAAGTTTAAAGTGATTACATAGCAATACCAAACTGATAAAAAGAAATACAAGATCCTCAGACGGTCTACTGCTAAAACTATCAAAGCTATAAACATCGTCTGACACAGCGGAAGACTTCTAACTGCCACGTGATGACTCATCCCAGCTATCCCATACGCATCACATCATACCTGCTCAATAACTGCTCACCACCCCCGAATGGATCACCACAGTTTTTAAAACATTTAAACGGGGTCAGTACTAATCACACAACTCAATATATATATCAACAATAAGATAAACAGACAGCTTAACCGTCACACACACAACCACACCAATTCCAACAATCTCAATCACCGATCGTCCACCGGACCACCGCCACGCGAGTGGGGGACCGCAGCCGTACCCACCAAATCCCCGCTCCTCATAATGAGCGATAACCCTGTCCATTAATGTGCACATCCCTTCTGTGGCGGGTTCCACAGAAGGCGAAACTAGGGCGTGAAGCCACTCCCGCAAGTGACCTCACTCAGCCGAGGCCACGCCTCGCGAACCATAGACAACGATCACAACCACAATCACAACCGTCACAATACAATTACTATATCAAACAACCAATCACAACACATCAACCAATATCCCATTATGGGACTAATCATGAGTAGGAAATCCTACCTGGAACAGCAACACAATCAGACGGTCTCAACAGCTGTATAAAAAAGCCTCTTCTACAAATCCTTCTCCTATCATACATACACATAATCACTACCAATCATTATCTACAACAAAACCCCCAATCCCAAAATTAGGGTTTAATGAAACTTGACAAAATACTATAAAATTGATATGTAGATCTTACCCTCGACGCAAGGATCACAAAGGTATAAAGAACGATGGAATCCGACCTCTCAAGCTCCGGGATTTGTCAACAACACGGATGAATGCGAAGAACGTAACTTGAATCTCCCTTTTAATGTTATTAGGTTTGTAAAAGTGTATTATGAAAGTGACGGAAAGATTTATATATTAATCCGTGTTATTAACAAAACCCGTCGAATTATCATCCGCTAACCGAGCTACTCGATCGAGTAGCTAAGGTACTCGATCGAGTGCCCCTTACTCGATCGAGTATCCTAGTTACTCGATCGAGTACCCAACAGTCGAAACTATTTTAAAACGCAACTCACCCTTACTCGACAGAGTAAGGCCTACTCGATAGAGTACCCAAAGACTCTTAAATACGGAGTATTACAGTCTTCCCTCCTTAAAAAGAACTTCGTCCCCGAAGTTCAACCCATACATAAAAACAAACATACTAACTCGGTCAAGACGCAACAACGCTACTAAGAACTCAAAACAAAACCCCAACTTACAGAACATGAAACCATGAACTCTTAACACCAACTCTACCAACTATTCCTACCTCCACACCTCGCTCACGATGTCGTATCAACTACATCATAAACTCTCCCGACACTAACTCCATACATAACCAACTACATAAACATCAAACGGAATGTTACATTCTACCACTCTTAAAAGGAACTTCGTCCTCGAAGTTTACTCACACTCATAACCTCATCATCCAACTGTCAACACTATCGAAGTATTCTCGCATTCCTAACATCGAACTACTACAAGCACGTCCATGACCTTTTAACACTATCAACCACAACATATACAAATCCATATCTTATGCTACACCAACACTCTACTTCCAAATATACTACCATATGTACAACCATCAAATCTCTTTTATCGCATCCTACTCCTCTTAAGATAAATGTTACGTCCTCGTAACTCACTAATAGTAAATCCTAGATATATCTTTTCATTATCCTCATCACCACCGCATGTCAAAGATAACCACCTAGAACCTAAACACTCGCCATGCACATATCCAAGGCTCTCTTACTTAAACAACTCTCATACTTCACTTCACTCGTCACACCACCTAACCTATACCACAAAATCCTTAACTTAATCCAAAACTTCACTTGTTCACTATTACCGCAACATGACACACCTCTCTATATAAACTACATAAAACTCTTATCGTCAAAAGCATAACTCACGATCCACACTTGTTACGTTCACTCACACTAGATCCTCAAGTTCTTTTCTTTATTACCGCAAAACTCATACAAAACTTAATTAACATGACACTAATTCCCAACACCCTACACTCACTGTCCCAAAATCTGATTATGAACCACCTGCAGCGTCCAGATCAATACAACACATGTTCCACCGATCACTTACCATGACTATGTCTAAAGCCTCATCTTAAAACAAGATCAAAAGTACTGTAACAACTTCTGACGACTTTGTCCCATCAACAGAATGTCACTCTACCATGACAACAACGAAAACATATACAACTCTCTTCATATCATACTCTACTCTCATACTAAAACTGAACTGGTAAGAAACATCAATAAACAAGACAACTGTCTATCTACACCAACTGAAACTCGCTGGGAGCAACACAACCAAAACAACAATCTATGTATAATTGGTATGTACTTTCGAAACTCGAATCATAAACATCCTGCCTACTCCACCACATCCGGCGACGGCATCACAACACCGCCACCAACAGCCACACCGCAGTGCGAAAATACCCGCATCACAACACTAAATATCGTGCCCGGATCACCACCCGAGGCACCACAACCACATCGATAGTCATCACAACTTACACAATCCCATAAGTACTGGCTCAACATAACTTCTCGAACAAGAAAAACTTACTCAAATCCACTTTACTAAATCACAAGCAACATATTATATGAATTAAACAGATAATAACCTCGTGAATATCATCCTCTTACCATATCACAGTTTGACATGTATCATGAATACATACAAGTATAGCCAGTCATGCCAGATCACTCAAATTATTACCTTTTTGAATATCATTCAATTAGATTAGCGTACTCAACATGCATTACAGAACATTCAAATAACAACTTTATGATAATCACACCATACCACGTCTTGTGAGGTCAAAACCTCACACACACATTTATATATCACAGACCCGTAATCACATCCAACCAGTCAATCCTGATCACGTAAGTTACCACTCAACAAAGGTTACCTGTTGTCCGAGCTTAACTCGCATGCCCCTCATCACATTCTTCCATTCGCATCACCAGCACCTTCTGCCATACATAACCATACAGCTAACACTCATTATGAGAAACCACCTCCTAAGACTATGTCTTATACTTCCTGACAACCATACTTTTATCAATTCAGTCTTTACAAAATCAGCCTCTTTAGAATTGCCACTTTTCTAATATACCCTCACCCTTAACCACTAGTCAAAGACCATAACACTACCACTGTCCGGACATCAAACCTCTTCACTCATCTCTAAACATCATGATTTCTTTTCTATCTTTGGTTAACATCCCAAACAACGAACATCGAATCCATGAACAAAATTACCTCAACATTCTTCCCAATATTTTCCTTAATTGAATCATCATCCATTTCTCCACCAAAATCTCATATCATGCAGATATTCCACTAACTTCATACTTTCCTTAATTTCTCGAAACTCATTATTAATCATGTTGTCCTGAAGCTCCCATATAACCATTAACTAACATCCTCATGATAATATCACACATTTCGATGATTCCTTACCTTTATATCACATAACTCCGGTGAAAATTTTCCTTAGCTTACTTTTTACTCTCCTCATGCTTTTCTTTTTACACTCGACTAAAGCAATTGACCATTCAACTCCTTATTACTTCTTCCTAACTTTTTAGTGCTCCGATCACCTTCTCATTGCTCCAAAATTCCAATCCCATTATTTTTTTATCGATATTATCTCACTCTTCCTTACCATGTGTCCCCTCTCATCACTCCACTCACTCACTCACACTTGTCGTTAATTTGTCCATAAAAATCAACATTTAAAGTTCAAACAATTACATCTCTAGAAATTTTTACCGTTAATTGCCCAAGGAAATCACACATTAGTTTCGTCTCTCGATAACACAAATTTCCAAACTCAGTCACTATCTGCAAATCCACGTCGCGGCATGTCTCCATTAAGTTCACTATAACCTATTCTTCTCAATTCCTCTAAAACGACCTTTCATTACATATATTCTTACTCAGCACTATTTCTAACCATCTCCTTCCATAATTCGTTATACATCTCAGGTTGCTACTATCCACATCCTTTCTTTCAATTTTTTTCATTCTCACGTTCCTTAAACTTATATCGCTCTTTGCCCACATTCACTTACTCTTACATTACTCAACACACAATCATATCACTCATTCCGTCTCACAAAACATGCTTTATGCCTCAATTAAGCCATACCAATCTCCTTTTTCTTTTTCCACTATCTATCACAACACATAGAACTCATGTCCTCCCACCGAACTCCTACTCACCACAGGTGCCACTCACTACACCATAAGATTGGGTAACTTACGCATCAGGATCAACATACATGTAAAAAAATGCATAAAGAAGTAAAATAACATCTTCAAATTAAACATAATATGCAACGAAGTCAAAAGATAAGCATATGACCCAAAACAGGGGTCACTAGATCGAGTACAGGCCACTCGATCGAGTAAGGGACTTACTCGATCGAGTAGGTGAAGATCAGAAGCACGTAAAACAAATCACCAGGGCTACTCGATCGAGTAACTAACGTACTCGATCGAGTTCCCCATTACTCGATCGAGTACCAAGGCTACTCGATCGAGTACCCCAATTCTCAGCACTGTCCAGTTTTCGTAAAACAGTCATAACTCACTCATTACTTGGTCGTTTTGGGCGTGTGACCTATCGTTAGAATCGTAAAAGGACAAGATATCACCTCCAGTTGGAATCACATCAAAATCATTTATGCATATCAAGTTATAATAGTTTAAAGACAACCTTTTTATAAACGAAAAACACAACTATTGATTTTTTACTTCCCAAATGACTTAAACAACAACAAGGTAGACAAAACGACTCAGTACTCATAAAACCAGTATTGCTAATCTCATGTTACCATCTTCATAAATCAAGCAACAACATCCATCATGCACATATATTATTTAACTCATTAGTCATGTACTAACCGCATACTTTAAATTTTATAACTTTTCGTAACAAAAGACATTCTCATACATTACAAATCCTATTTCCATGTTACTAATACAACAACATTACAAATACACTTCGTCACCTAAACATATTCATAATCACAAAATTCATATTCTCATGCAATTGCTACTCCATCTTTTCCAATCAATTCATCCATTTCCAACACATTACTCATCATTCTCATACACTTTTCTAACAATTCTAACCAACATTGTAAACCAACTATCATGCAACATGCTTTCAATCAACAACATACGAAATCACATCATCACCATCTTTTCTACACATTCCCCACTCTCAACATACATACATCCACTGATTCATGCCACACATCACTACATAGGTACACAATACACAAGGTAAACACATAGCGATCCCGACTCATATCCCATAGTGACCGGTTCAAAATTGTAGGGCAAGTTCGCGACTTTAGGACGTCTCCCAAGCCTTTGCATTAGCTCCTACAACCTTTACCCCGGGTTCATTTTAATTGACTCCCTATATTCATTAGATTCATTGGTTACGAGGTTTCGGGATCGTCGCTCGATACCATTTGTAACACCCCCACACTCCAAGTGCCTTACCAGGACCACTCAGGTATAAGGATGCCACCATCTCGGTTACCCGAGGCATGATATTCATAAGACAATAACGAAACAACTTTAAAAGTAAATAAAGTTTAAAGTGATTACATAGCAATACCAAACAGATAAAAAGAAATACAAGATCCTCAGACGGTCTACTGCTAAAACTATCAAAGCTATAAACATCGTCTGACACAGCGGAAGACTTCTAACTGCCACGTGATGACTCATCCCAGCTATCCCATACGCATCACATCATACCTGCTCAATAACTGCTCACCACCCCCGAATGGATCACCACAGTTTTTAAAACATTTAAACGGGGTCAGTACTAATCACACAACTCAATATATATATCAACAATAAGATAAACAGGTAGCTTAACCATCACACACACAACCACACCAATTCCAACAATCTCAATCACCGACTGTCCACTGGACCAGCCCTGCCAGTGGGGGACCGCAGCCGTACCCACCAAATCCCCGCTCCTCATAATGAGCGATAACCCTGTCCATTAATGTGCACATCCCTTCTGTGGCGGGTTCCACAGAAGGCGAAACTAGGGCGTGAAGCCACTCCCGCAAGTGACCTCACTCTGCCGAGGCCACGCCTCGCGAACCATCGACAACGATCACAACCACAATCACAACCGTCACAATACAATTACTATATCAAACAACCAATCACAACACATCAACCAATATCCCATTATGGGACTAATACTGAGTAGGAAATCCTACCTGGAACAGCAACACAATCAGACGGTCTCAACAGCTGTATAAAAAAGCCTCTTCTACAAATCCTTCTCCTATCATACATACACATAATCACTACCAATCATTATCTACAACAAAACCCCCAATCCCAAAATTAGGGTTTAACGAAACTTGACGAAATACTATAAAATTGATATGTAGATCTTACCCTCGACGCAAGGATCACAAAGGTATAAAGAACGATGAAATCCGACCTCTCAAGCTCCGGGATTTGTCAACAACACGGATGAATGCGAAGAACGTAACTTGAATCTCCCTTTTAATGTTATTAGGTTTGTAAAAGTGTATTATGAAAGTGACGGAAAGATTTATATATTAATCCGTGTTATTTACAAAACCCGTCGAATTATCATCCGCTAATCGAGCTACTCGATCGAGTAGCTAAGGTACTCGATCGAGTGCCCCCTTACTCGATCGAGTATCCTAGTTACTCGATCGAGTACCCAACAGGTTAGAAACTATTTTAAAACGCAACTCACCCTTACTCGACAGAGTAAGGCCTACTCGATAGAGTACCCAAAGACTCTTAAATACGGAGTATTACAGAGAGCTCGGTGTTGGTAGTGTTGTTCGGCTCCTTTCGGCCGAAAATAGAGCTCCCCCTCAGTCTAAGAAAATAACGGACGGGGGGATGGTGGACCTGGTGGAGCTTTCGCTCCTGGAAACGGGTCTGGGCCAGGCACCTCCAAACATGACGGTAAACCTTCCTCGAGTCTGATGTCACACCCGAGGAGGTAAGGTTAAGTAACCTACCAAACTCCGCTAGAGGCATCGGGAAAGTCCGGTTGAACAACCGGAAGGAGACTGACAAACAGTCGGGGTCAGTATCGTATGCCCCTGAGGAGAAGGTAAAAGAGCTGAGAAATTTGAGGCTCAGCTCTAAGAAGGTACGGCCCCTCATGTTAATGAGGCCAGGCATCCCCGTGCCCCGTAGTAAAGTACAGACTGACTCGTAAATAGCGAGTTTCTCTAATGCCAATTTATCCAAAAATCGGGAAGGCACATGTACACACTTGACCAAGTTAAAGAATTTCGTATGATGGACAGCATTGACGAATAATACCTGTGGGTAGTCTGGGTGGGAGCCGAGGGAAGTGTCCCCTCGGTTTGTAAGCTATCTCTCGAAGTAGACGGAGCGGCACTGAAGTAGAGCGAAGCACTTGTGGAAGTGCTAGGAGCGGGAGTAGAGACAACGAGAAGGCGGCGTAGCTCGAGGTCATCTACGACCCGGCCTCGGCCTCGATCTGGAACGCAAGGCGCGGCTCGCTCTCGGACGGTGTAAGGGACCAGGCGACTTTGAAGGCGGCTGCGGTGCTGGTGAGTCCGCCACGGGTGTAGAAGTGGTGGGCGGTGTACGGGTAGTGGCTACTGTGGTCACCGGCGAAGAGGAACTAGCGACGTGCTAGTTTGTGGTGGTGACCGTAGAGGAAGTGGTAACTGAAATGAGCTCGCACTGAGCTCACTCACTGGTAAAAACCGTCCCTACAAAAAACAAGGAAAATCAATGGGCTGCAGGTGGTGACTAGGGCGGGTAGTGGCAACGGCGGGGGCCACGACTCGGCAAGGACGGGCTGGAGGACGAACTAGTGGAGGGTAAAGAACTAGTATCCATCCTGCAACATGGTAAAGGGCATGATAAGAAAATAGCTGCTAATCGTGGCTAAAACAACACGTAAAACCAGCATGTGACAGCATGTGAATGCCCAATCAGTCGAAAAATTCAACTTTACAGCAGATAAAACCCAACAATCCTCAAAAGTTTCGAATTACAGATTGCAAATGGCGATAGAGAGATGGGGATAGCAATTAACAGCAGTAGCAGGTAGCAACAACTGAAGTTGATTAAGACAATGCAGTAAATAAACCGTCTGACAGTCGAAAAAAATTGACTCAAGCAACCCTAATCGCTATTTCTGTGCAAAGGTTCAGTGAAACATGGCTAAACATACACGGGAGTGCGATTTTAGTTAACAATTAGCAGCAAAAATCGCAACAAGGATGCTAATTAGGCAGGATACATCAGCAAGACCAAAGTGACAGTCGAAAAATTCGACTGTCTTGAACCCATATCACAAAAATCATGGAGAATTCGAATTAACATGTAACAAACAGCGAGGAAGGGGAATTAGGATCATCAAGCAAGCTAATTAAGGGCATACAAACACAATCAAGTCGAAAAATTCGACTAAACAGGGATTTTCGAAACCCTAATTCAATTTCACCTCATAAAATTCAAAATAATCGAAATTGAAATGCAAGAGGTTATGGAAATCACTTACTTGATGATGATGAACCTACAAATTCAAATAATCCTCAAATAAACAAGCAACAATGGCGGATTTTCAGTCGAAAAACCCGCAAACCCGAAAACCCTTTTAAAACCGCGAAAATGAACACAAATAAGGGTGAATGTAAGGGGCTTTTGAAGATTAATATGCAAACAATGAAATGTAGGAGGCGGATTTGGAGATTGGGCAAGAAAATATGGGATTTGGGGAAGAAATTGATCGCACAAAGGGGTGTTAGACGAAAAATTGGGAAATAAAATGAATTTAGGACAAAAAGAAAGAGTTTAAGGAAAACACTCCCTGCGTCCTATTCATTTCCACTCGATCGAGTGGTTTTAAACCGCTCGATCGAGCACTGTTGATGCTCCAATTGCTCGCTCGAGTAAATTTTACTCGATCGACTAATCCAGCTTATTGCTTTGCTCGATCGACTGGATTTTCACTCGGTCGACCAGATTTTCACTCGATCGAGTACAAAAAGTACTCGATCGAGGACTTTTCTCGCGTAAGCTTCTTGAATTTCGTCTTTACTTCCTTGAATTGCGTGAAACTTCCCCAAACCTGCATAAAAACACAGCCAAAAATTTCCCAAAATACCAAATACGCAAAAGCACAGTCTATAGTCTTACGTTTATGCTAAAAACTGTTTAAAACTAATTGTCCTAATTAAAACGCAATAAAACAAATCCAAAAGAAATTCAAAAATTATCTATTACAAAATGTTACACGTGGCATTTCCCCGTTTAATTCCCATCAAATTTCAGTAGCCCCTTGGTGGGCTTCTGACTGGAGGACGTCACCTCAGCAACATTGACTGTCCTCTTCAACTTCCATGAGCATGAGTAATCACTTGAAACGGTAGGAGGGGAGTAGTTCACATCCACATAAGCGTGAACCTTCCTCGTCCTTGCTCCTTTGTCACCAGCTTTAGCGTCAACATTTCCAGTTTGATTGATAATGATTGCACCATGTCCCTTGACAGCTTCCCCTTTGCTTTCATCTGTACCTACAGCAAGGAAAACAGACGAACTTTCCTCCTTTTTACTCTCAGTCTCAGGCGGAGGGTTAACAATAGCGGCACAATTCTCCAAATTTTCATTTGGAGTGTCAATACTAGGATCAATAGAAGAGAGAGCATTGCAAGGTGGGCTTGCATGGGAGCTCTCCGAACTTAGACGATGAAAAATCGGCTCCTCGTCTCCTATCTGAAAGGTCAAAGTCTTCCCCCCGACGTCTATTACTGCACGGGCAGTGGACAAAAATGGTCTCCCTAAAATTATAGGGGTGTGTGCATCTTCGGGGATGTCTAAGACAACAAAATCAACGGGAATAAAGAACTTCCCGATCTGAACAGGTACGTCTTCTACTACACCTAGTGGCCGTGATAAACTACGGTCGGCCATCTGGATAGTCATGTTGGTACAACTCAACTTTGTCAAACCAAATCTCTTAGCCAGAGACAAAGGTAAGACACTCACGCTAGCGCCTAAATCGCATAGCGCATTATCAATCAAATGCATACCGATATGACACGGAATTGAAAAACTACCCGGGTCTGATTGCTTAGGGGGTAACTTATTTTGAAATAGGGCTGACCCTACCTCAGTCAAAGCTACGGTCTCACTGTCATTAATAGTCCTCTTACGCGCTAAAATTTCTTTCATAAACTTTAAATAAGAGGGTACCTTAGTCAGCAATTCAGTGAAAGGCACGGTGACTTCCAAGCTCTTCAAAAGTTCGACAAATTTGCCGAATTATTGATTAACTTTAGTATTTTGCAGCCGCCTCGGGAAGGGAACCGTAATAGGTATCTCGAGTCCCTTGTTTCTCTCTTCCAAAGTGTCTTCCGGAGAAAGTTCTGTATCCTTTGGACGCTTCTTACCTCTCGAACGAGGTCTTTCCGGTGATATCTCACTTAATCGAGCACTAGTAGGCTCTCGAATAAGCTTCCTGTCATCAATACTACTCGATCGACCAATTTGCTCACTCGATCGAGCAGTTTCTTCATCAATGTCAGCCGATCGAGTACCATTTCCACTCGATCGACCAACTCCACTCTCTTCTTCACTCGATCGAGTAGATAAACTACTCGATCAACCAACCTGTTCTTCCTGTTCACTCAATCGAGTGGAAAAACCACTCGATCGAGGGCTTTCATCTTCAGTTCCACTCGATCGAACACCAGATTTCAGTCGATCGAGCAACTGCTTTGTCGTGAGCCCTTTTTTCTCGACAGTGCACTGTTCACCATCAGTATTAGCTTCCCTAGGGTCTGATTTTGACACTTCCGGTCCCTCATAAGAAAGACCGCTTCTCAATTCTATCAGATTTACCGTCTCATGTGGATTCTTCCCATTTTGAGTCGGTAAATGACCCTGCTTTCTCGAGGATTGATTTGCAGCAAGTTGGGTAACTTGAGTCTCAAGTGCCTTAAATGACGCGTCCTTCTGTTGATTTTGTTGATCATTTAGCTGCAAATGCTTTGAAATGGATTGCAACATAGACTTTATCTCTCCTATTTCATTCACCCCACCGGAAGATGATGCACCATGGTTAGGAGGATTGAAATAAGGAGGCTTCTGAAAGCCTTGTTGATTCTTGTGTGGAGGAATATACGGTCTCTGGCCGATTCGGAGGAGCAGTGGGATTGAGCACATTCTGACTACTCCACCTCAAATTGGGATGGACGTTCGGCTCGTAGTAAGTGTTGTTCTGCCTGTAATGTTGAAAGGCAGCACAAGACTCATAGGAGTTGGGACAATGATCTGAGACATGTCCCTCTCCTCCATATCTTCTACAAACGAAAGGACCGTCTGACACAGCATTCACCTGATACATCCCTCATTTGGAAGCTCCTCCCAACTCATATTTATCAAATCTTGCAGTGAGAGCTTCAAGTGCAGCTACAGAAGAAGATTCAGCAGCTCTTCTTTGATTACCTCTGGAGTTCCCATATTCACCCTTATGGGTGGCCAAATCATCAATGATCTTCCACCCCTTAGTCTCTCCCATATTCTCAAAGAAATCGGCCATTGGGCTGCAAAGATCAAAATAGCCCTCCGATCGTCATACAACCCGTTATAGAACTGATTGCATAGACTCCACTTTTCGAACCCATGGTGCGGAATTGTTCGCACCAACTTCTTGAAGCGGACCCATGCCTCGTGAAAGTTCTCGTCAGGCCCTTATTTAAAGCTCGTGATCTGAGCTCTAATGGCAATAGTCTTCGATGTAGAAAAGTACTTCTTATAGAATGCTAAAGCTAGTGAATTCCAGTCAGTTACACCGTGAGCAGCCCGGTCCAAATCCCTATACCACTCCCTTGCAGCATCGCGGAGTGAGAAGATAAACATGGTTTCTTTTATCTGATCCGGTGTCACGCCACCAAGGTGGGGGTATGGCAGCGAATAATCGATAAAGGTCTCCATGTGCTTAGCTGCATCTTCATTTGCAGCTCCCTCGAACTGGTTCCTTTCAACCAAGTTGATATAAGAAGGCTTTGGTTCAAATTTTCTTGCCTCCCCTGGTAATACAAACCCCTTATAGAGATTTGCTGCTGTCGGTTCAGAGTAACTGGCGATGGTTGCTTCTTCGGCCATTTCTAGAAAGTCCGGAGAAGTGATTGTTTCAGCTGATGAATTGGAAACTGGAGATGAAGGTGGATGTTCCTCGAAAAGCTCGTTCTCGTGAAAGCTTGACAGAGTACTCAGCTCTTCCTCTGTCGGTAATACCCTTTGTGATCGTCTCAACTCGCGCAAAGATTTCTCAAGCTCAGGATTATAAGGCAATAATTCACCACCCTGTGACCTGCGCATAAGAAGAAACTACAAATAGGATATAAGAATAGTCTAAGGAACGGATGTCCCTTAAACTGAAAAACAGACTAAAATAAAGACAACCAAAAATTAGAACAATTGCATCTCCGGCAACGGCGCCAAAATTTGACACGGCTATCGCAACCCTATCAAAGATAAAACCTAACGGTATCAACCAAAATGTAGTAGAGGCAGTCGAGTATCGAATCCACAGGGAGGTAATGTAATTATAGCTGTCTAATTCTAATCCTACGGTAACAATTGGGGGGATGTTTGAATTTGGTTCTAAACTACGAAATTTGAAAGGAAGAGAAATAAAGTAAAGAGCAGTAAGGGCAATAAAATATGATTGAACTATCAAGAGGAGAGGGACATGTCAGGATTTCGGTTCACTACGGTAGTCCTGTGACTCAGCTATAAATGATTCAGACGAAATAATGTGAGACGGATGTTGAAAGGTCCTTTCGGTCCACTTCCTATCCTAAAATACCACTAACTTAACTTTCATCCTCATTAGGGTAGTCTACTGTTTATAGCAGGCCTATTTAGTCCAATCTTTCGATCCAGGATTAATTTTAGCCAGATTAAAGGGTGACATTGAAGCGTGCACTCAACTAGGTCGGATAAATACAATTAAATTGCTATAGTGACAGAGTCTCGTAATCAATTCGTCTAATTCATTCATTACATCGTCACATTTCTACCGCAGATCCCCTAATCCCAACATGAAGGGGGTTTAGCTACTCATATCGGTGATTAAACTAACAGCAATTAAATTCCCAGCAGAAAACATTATAAATAAACAATAAATTGCAATAAAGAAAATTAGGGCAAAGGAAATAATGACACAAACAAGGGAAATTAAAGTAACCAAATGATTAATTATTATTAAAGGAAGAGAAGGAATTACAATCAATGCGAATCCGGCGTAAAGAACACAAAATCCGAGTAAAAGCAATCCCGAAATAAAGTAACAGTAGAGGAAGAAAAGCAACGTAATAATGTTTAACAGTAGAGAGTTTGATCGTATGAAAGATGATCCTAATTAACCTAGTAAAGCATGCTTAAATAGCAAAGCAAAAGAGTTTAGCGAAATAAAACATCACGCGGGCTAATTAAAGCCCAAACCCATCAAAACCACTCGATCGAGTGGATTAAAACCAGATCGAGTGGATTAAAACCACTCGATCGACCAATTTTTCAGCCAAAATAGCTTGATCGACTGGAAAGTTACTCGATCGAGAAATAGCTCTTTCTGCAGCATAAGGTCGAGTGAAAAATCCCTCGATCGATCATCAGAGGAAGTAAAAACCACTCAATCGAGTGGTTAACAGCTCGATCGAGTAACTATATCTTCATTTCAGCTCAAGTCCGCGTCTAAGTGCCTCGTATTGCGTGCCACGATGCTTCCAAACACAGTATCTCACTCAGGAAAATACCGTCTCCTCTAAATGCATGCAAAAAGGACGAAAAAGGGTACGATTCCACTACTTTCGCGTTCATTTCTACAAAATGGACAAAACGAACCAAAGTAGCCAATTCGGGGCAAAATATCATAAAAACAATATGAAAATGCATAGAAATACGTGCTGAAATAGGCTAAAAAGACTATACATTAGGCACGTATCACTAAGTGCTCACATGCTTATATGCTTACGTGCTGGTAATCTTGAGAAGACAAACGCACTCCAACTGAGTACTGGATTCTTCCCAATAAACGACGGCCCATCAAGTCCAAGGGCTTTAATCCTGTCGATTACATGGCATACTGTAATACTCCGTATTTATGAGTCTTCGGGTACTCTATCGAGTAGGCCTTACTATGTCGAGTAAGGGTGAGTTGCGTTTTAGAATAGTTTCTGACCTGTTGGGTACTCGATCGAGTAACTAGGATACTCGATCGAGTATGGGGGTACTCGATCGAGTACCTTGGGTACTCGATCGAGTAGCCGGTTTGCGGGGAGTTTTTCTTAGGTTTTGTTAATTATGCGATTAAGATATATAACCTTCGTCGTCATTATTCTAAACACTTTTCCAAAACCTAATTTACTGTTAAAGAGAGAAAGCAAGTATGTTCTTAATCCTAATCGCATCGTTAGCAAATCCCGGAGTTTGGAAGGTCGGTTTTCATGGTTGGTTATACCGTTGAGATCCTTGCGTCGAGGGTAAGATCTATGTACCCTTTTTGTTGTCTTTCCTTTGTTTTGGTTAAACCCTAATATAGGGATTTGGGGGTTTTTGAGTAGTATGTGATTTGGTAGCATTTGTATGTTGTATGATAGGAGGAGGTTTCGTAGAGGAAGCTTTTTGATTCAGCTGTAAAGATCGTCTGATAGTGTGCTTTCCAGGTAGGATTTCCTACTCAGTATTAGTCCCATAATGGGATGATTGTTGATGTGTTGAGATTGATTGTTTGCTATAGTAATTTTATTGTGACAGCTGTGATTCTGATTGTGATTGGTTGTCTGTGTTTCTCGAGGCGTGCCCTCGGTTGAGTGGGGTCACTTGCGGGAGTGGCTTCACGCCATAGTTTCTCCTTCTGTGGAACCCGCCACAGAAGGGATGTGCACATTAATGGACAGGGTTATCGCTCATTATGAGGAGCGGGGATTTGGTGGGTACGGCTGCGTCCCCATCGGGGCAGGATCCGGTGGACGATCGGTGATTGAGATTGTTGGAATTGGTGTGATTGTGTGTGTGACGGTTAAGGCTCTGTTTATCTTATTGTTGATATATATTGAGTTGTGTGATTAGTACCGACCCCGGTTGTTGTTTTGTAAACTGCGGTGATCCATTCGGGGATGGTGAGCGATATTGAGCAGGTATGAGATGAGTACTGGGATTGCCACGATATGATGATAGAAGTCTTCCGCTGTAGCTTAGTAGTTTCTTTACATTTCAGTTAGAACAGTAAACAGTCAGTTTGAGAACATGTATTACACTTTTGGTTTTGGTTTCGAGTTTGTCACCCATCACTAAGTATTTCTATTTAAACGTTGTTTCTTTATTGTTTATTTGATTATCATTGCCTCGGGTAACCGAGATGGTAATATCTTCATACCTGAGTGGTCCTGGTAAGGCACTTGGAGTATGGGGTGTTACAAATGGTATCAGAGTGACGATCCTGAAACCTGTAACCAATGAACCTAATGAACATAGGGAGTCAATTAAAATGAACCTGGGGTAAAGGTTGAAGGAGCTAATGCAAAGGCTTGGGAGACGTCCTGAAGTCGCGAACTCGCCCTACAATTTTGAACCGGTCACATGGGGGGTGTATGTCAAGGTCGTATGTGTTGTTTGGTTAACTTGTGTGTGAATGTGATGAAGTATGTGTAACCGTTGGGTGTTTGCGGTAGGAAGTTGAGAATGTGAAAGAAAGGTTGATGATATATGTAGAATTGATGTTGGAATGAAAACATGTTGGGTGTTTACAATGTGGCATTTAATAACTTGATATAATGATTTCGTAGATCGTATGAAAAGATGCGTAGCATTATATGCTTAGTTATGATATAATGTTGGTTTTATAAAGTTTTTAGCATGTTAGCATATGATATAGCATGAGGGTAGCGTTTCTGAGTTAGCATGACTCGATCGAGTGGGACTGACTCGATCGGGTGGGTTTTTGAGGATTTTGAGTCCAGAATCGTGTTTTTGGGCACTCGATCTAGTACCTCGGGCACTAGATCGAGTAGGGGGTCACTCGATCGAGTAGCCTAGATACTCGGTCGAGTATATTAGAGATCATAAGGTCTGTTTGGGGTCTGATGTTGGGGCACTCGATCGAGTATGTTGGGCACTCGATCGAGTAGCCTGTTACTCGACCGAGTATGTTTGGGAACTCGATCGAGTAGGGTCTGGGCAGCTTGTTTTCGTGTTTTGAGGTTTAGTGCGTATGTTTATATCCACCCCTTTTCTGATATAGTTTCAAGATGCCGCCCAAGAAGACTGCTTTGTATGCGAGAGCTGAGCTTATGAACATAGATGACATCGTTAAGATGTTGGAGCATCGGGGATGCTCTTACCGAGGCTTTAAAGACGTGGGGAAGGATAAGGATAAGGATAAGGAGAAAGAGGTTGATCACTCTAAAATCAGCCTCTATATAGCGAGGTTTAACCCGAAGGAGTACAAGGGGGTTGGGGAGCCAAACCTTCTTAATAGCTGGTTTAGAGAGATGGAGAACATATTAGATTTGGTTCACTGTCCTGATGAGATGAGAGTGGAACAGGCTGCATTCTATTTGAGGGAGGCAGCTGGTAAGTGGTGGGATACAGTGAAAGTGAGTGCTAAGGAGTTGTATGTGAACCAAGGTTTACCTGCTATACCTTGGGAAGAGTTTCGTAGTTCTATGAGAAAAGAGTTTGTACCGGAGCATGTGAGGAGTAAGTTGAGGGACGAGTTTGACAGTTTTAAGATGACCGCTGAGATGTCTGTGGCCGAGTACTACAGGCAGTTCAATGACAAGTCTAGGTATCTTTGAGGATATGGGTTTGAGTGAGGAGAATCTGGCGCTGAGGTTTGAGAGGGGGTTGACCCCTAAGATTATGGATAAGTTACCCGTGAGAGTCCTTACTGATGTTAAGGAAGCTTATGAGAGGGCTGGGAGAGCTGAGAGGTAGGAGGAGATGGCTCAGGAGAGGTCAGGTGGTGAGAACAGGAAGTCTGAGAGCGAGGGTGGTGGCCAATATAATCACAAGAAAGGCAACTACAATCAGTCTAAAGGGTTTTCTTCTGGGTCAGGGTTCAGTGCTGGGGCTTCCTTTGGGCGTGGCCGTGGAAGTGTTAGTGGTAGTTGGGGAGTGACATGCTATAGCTGTGGTTGTGTAGGCCACAAGAGACATGAGTGCACAAGTGCGCCGGGAACCTTCCAGAGACCTGCGCAGAGCTATGGGAGCAATAGACCGGCTGGGTCATGGCCAAACCGGGGAAGTCAGAGTTACCAGAGTGGAGGCGACTGCAACGGCGGTAATTCTTATCAGAAACCACCAACGAACAACAACAACAACCAAGGGTCGGGTGCTAAGCCGACCACATCAGCCAAGATCTTGTCCGGGAGGTGGACGAAGACCGATGGAAAGTTATTCATGATGGAGAAGAAAGCAGCTGAGGAGGATGCACACGTTATCACCGGTACTTTTCTTGTTAATGGTATTCATACCTTTGTTTTGTTTGATTCGGGGGCTTCTCAGTCGTTTGTATCTTCGAGTTATGTTAAACGGTTGGGTTTAAGGGTGTATGAGTCTGTCAGTGAGAAAGTTTTAATACCTTCGGGTGAGTCTGTATCTTGTGAGAGGTTATATAGGGATGTACCTATGATAGTTGGGCAAGTTGATTTCCCTGTAGACTTGCTAGAGTTTCCTTTTGACGGTTTTGAGATGATAGTTGGGATGGATTGGCTGGGAAAGTATAAAGCTAAGATAGATTGTCATCAAAACAAAGTGTCTTTAAGAGGTCCTAAGGGCGTTAGTGTGTCTTATCGTGGGTTTCTATTCAAACCGAAAGTTAAGTTGATTGCAGCTGTTACTTTGAAGTCATATCTGAGGAAGGGATGTCCTTTGATTTTGTGCCATGTGAGAGATGACCGGATAGAGGGTCCGACAGTTGATCAGATACCAGTAGTGGGAGAGTTTGAGGATGTGCTTCCAGCGGAGATTCCGGGGTTGCCGTCGGGAAGAGAGATAGATTTCACAGTAGAGTTGAAACCAGGGACGGGGCCAATCTCTAAGGCACCGTACCGTATGGGTCCTAAGGAGATGGAGGAGCTTATGAAACAGTTGGATGATCTGATAGAGAAGGGATACATTAGACCTAGTGTATCGCCGTAGGGAGCACCAATTCTTTTTGTGAAGAAGAAAGATGGGAGTCTGAGGTTGTGTATAGACTATAGAGAGTTGAACCGAGTGACGGTGAAGAATAAGTATCCTTTGCCAAGGATAGATGACTTCTTTGATCAGTTGAGTGGTGCATAAGTCTTTTCTAAGATTGATTTGAGGTCGGGGTACCATCAGGTGAAGATTAGAGAGGTGGACATACCAAAGACAGCTTTCACATCGAGGTATGGCCATTATGAGTATGTGGTGATGCCGTTTGGGTTGTCTAATGCACCGGCAGTGTTTATGGATTTGATGAATAGGATCTTTAGACAGTTTTTGGATAAGTTTGTAGTGGTGTTTATCGATGATATCTTAGTCTACTCCAAGACTAAGGAGGAGCATGAGGAGTATCTGAGGATCGTGTTACAAACTTTGAGGGAGCATGAGTTGTATGCTAAGCTATCCAAGTGTGAGTTCTGGTTAGACAAAGTTGATTTTTTGGGGCATGTGATCTCTAAAGATGGAGTAGCTGTGGATCCGGCAAAGATAGAAGCAGTGACAAAGTGGGAAGCACCAAAGAATGTTGCTGAGATCAGGAGTTTTCTGGGTTTAGCTGGGTACTACAGACGGTTCGTGAAAGATTTCTCCAAGATAGCTAGACCTATGACAGCGTTGATGAGGAAAGAGAACAAGTTTCGTTGGGATGAGAGTTGTGAGACGGCGTTCCAAACATTAAAGGAGCGTTTGACCATAGCTCCTATCTTAGCATTGCCTAAAGGGATCGAGAACTTTGAGGTTTATACAGATGCCTCAAAGAACGGGTTGGGATGTGTGTTGATGCAGAACGGTAAAGTGATTGCCTATGATTCTAGGCAATTGAAGCCTTATGAGGAGAACTACCCTACTCATGATCTGGAGTTGGTTGCGGTGGTGTTTGCTCTCAAGATATGGAGACATTACCTTTATGGAGCAATCTTTAAGGTATTTTCTGATCACAAGAGTCTCAAGTATATTTTCACTCAAAAGGAGTTGAACATGAGACAGAGGAGGTGGATGGAGCTGATTGGCGATTATGACATGGAAATTATCTACCATGAAGGGAAGGCCAATGTAGTTGATGATGCTTTGAGTAGGAAGAGTGTACATTCTCTGTGTAAAGCTCTATCTTTGATGAGGCTGAGAGATGAGGTAGCGAGGTTTGGGATACATATGATGCAGAAAGGAGATGCCATGGGCGATATGACAGTGCAGCTTGAGTTTTATGATGACATTCGAGGTAAGCATGCGTTGGATCCTAAGATGATTGAGTGGAGAGCTGGAGTAGAGAAAGGGACAGTGTCTCAATTCTCTATTCATACAGATGGTAGTTTGAGATTTGATGGTAGGTGGTGTGTTCCTAATGATGAGGAGTTGAAAAAGACTATCATGACAGAGGCACATTGCACACCATATTCAGTACATCCAGGTGGAGACAAATTGTACAAGGATTTAAAGAACACGTTTTGGTGGCCTGAGATGAACAAAGAGACAGCTGAGTTTGTGGCCCGTTGTTTGACATGCTAGAGAATTAAGGGGGAACAGC
The DNA here is from genome assembly GCF_048544455.1 of Silene latifolia. Lineage (NCBI taxonomy): Eukaryota > Viridiplantae > Streptophyta > Magnoliopsida > Caryophyllales > Caryophyllaceae > Silene > Silene latifolia. The sequence continues at coordinate 322,795,613 of NC_133538.1, forward strand.
GACGACCACAAGGTAAGATCCAGTCTTTAACGGTACCTGAGTGGAAGTGGGAATCCATTTCCATGGATTTTATCGTGGGTTTGCCAAAGAGTCAACAAGGTAACAACATGATTTGGGTAATAGTGGATCGACTGACCAAGTCAGCTCACTTTGTTCCAATGAAAGATACATGGACTAAAGCACAATTGGCTATGGCCTATCGAAAGAACGTGCTTAAGTTACATGGAGTCCCTAAGGACATAGTGTCTGACAGAGATGTGAGATTTATATCAAGGTTTTGGAAAGAGTTGTAGGAATCGTTGGGAACAACTTTGAAGATGAGTACAAAGATTCCACCCCGCGACGGATGGGCGACGAGAGAACAATCAAGACTCTTGAGGATATGTTGCGAGCTTGTGTGATGGATTTTGGTGGTAGCTGGGAACAGAGGTTGGACTTGATAGAATATTCTTACAATAACAGCTATCACACTAGTATTGGTATGGCACCGTTTGAGGCTTTGTATGGGAGGAGATGTAGAAGTTCGATTTGTTGGGACGATAGTGCTGAGGCAGTGGTTTTAGGACCAGAGATGGTGCATGAGATGGTGGAACAGATTTAGATGATCAGGGAACGGATGAGAGCAGCTCAGGATAGGCAAAAGAGTTATGCAGATCTACATCGCCGGGACATAGAGTTTCAAGTTGGGGACAAGGTTCTTTTGAAAGTGTCCCCTGTGCGCGGGGTTATGAGATTTGGGAAGAAAGGCAAGTTAAGTCAGAAGTTTATAGGGCCTTATGAGATCTTAGAGCGAGTTGGGGAAGTTGCATATCGTCTGGCTTTACCAGCTGCGCTAGAGAGAGTGCATAATGTGTTTCATGTATCGCACACGCGAAATATGTGAGTGATCCGTCACATGTGTTAGAGGCAGAGAACTTAGAGCTAGATGAGTCTTTATCATATCGTGAGGTGCCTAAACAGATTCTTGACCGAAAGGTTAGGAAGACTAGGAGTGGTGAGACAGTTTTGATTAAGATCCTTTGGTCTAACCACGAGACTGAGGAAGCTACATGGGAGCCAGAGGAAGCTATGGCAGAGCGATACCCTTTTCTGTTTGATCAGGTATGTGTGGTTACGAGGACGTAACCTTGTTTCTTTTAGGGGGGTAGGAGATGATCGCAAAGAGTTTTTAACCGTTTTATACCCTTTTTGTATGTTGTGTCGGAATGTTTGTCGCGATGAGTTGGGTTAGTAACATGTTTTATGTTGAGTTTTGTTTTGGTAGTGAGTCGGAAGCGTTGGGGGAGTACCTTTGTTTAGTAGTGGTTTAAACTTCAGGGACGAAGTTCTTTTTATGGAGGGAAGACTGTAATACTCCGTATTTATGAGTCTTCGGGTACTCTATCGAGTAGGCCTTACTCTGTCGAGTAAGGGTGAGTTGCGTTTTAGAATAGTTTCTGACCTGTTGGGTACTCGATCGAGTAACTAGGATACTCGATCGAGTAAGGGGGTACTCGATCGAGTACCTTGGGTACTCGATCGAGTAACCGGTTTGCGGGGAGTTTTTCTCGGGTTTTGTTAATTATGCGATTAAGATATATAACCTTCGTCGTCATTATTCTAAACACTTTTGCAAAACCTAATTTACTGTTAAAGAGAGAAAGCAAGTACGTTCTTAATCCTAATCGCATCGTTAGCAAATCTCGGAGTTTGGAAGGTCGGTTTTCATGGTTGGTTATACCGTTGAGATCCTTGCGTCGAGGGTAAGATCTATGTACCCTTTTTGTTGTCTTTCCTTTGTTTTGGTTAAACCCTAATATAGGGATTTGGGGGTTTTTGAGTAGTATGTGATTTGGTAGCATTTGTATGTTGTATGATAGGAGGAGGTTTCGTAGAGGAAGCTTTTTGATACAGCTGTAGAAATCGTCTGATAGTGTGCTTTCCAGGTAGGATTTCCTACTCTGTATTAGTCCCATAATGGTATGATTGTTGATGTGTTGAGATTGATTGTTTGCTATAGTAATCGTATTGTGACGGCTGTGATTGTGATTGTGATTGGTTGTCTGTGTTTCTCGAGGCGTGCCCTCGGCTGAGTGGGGTCACTTGCGGGAGTGGCTTCACGCCCTAGTTTCTCCTTCTGTGGAACCCGCCACAGAAGGGATGTGCACATTAATGGACAGGGTTATCGCTCATTATGAGGAGCGGGTATTTGGTGGGTACGGCTGCGGTCCCCATCGGGCGGATCTGGTCCAAAGTGGACGATCGGTGATTGAGATTGTTGGAATTGGTGTGATTGTGTGTGTGACAGTTAAGCTGTCCGTTTATCTTATTGTTGATATATATATTGAGTTGTGTGATTAGTCTTGGCCCGGTTGTTGTTTTGTAAACTGCGGTGATCCATTCGGAGATGGCGAGCAAATATTGGCGGTATGAGATGAGTGTTGGGATAGCTGGGATTGCCACGATATGATGATAGAAGTCTTCCGTCGTAGCTTAGTAGTTTCAGTACATTTCATTAGAACGATAAGAAATGATCGGTTTAAGAACATGTATTACACTTTTGGTTTTGGTTTCGAGATTGTAACCCTTCACTAAGTATTTCTATTTAAACGTTGTTTCTTTATTGTTTATTTGATTATCATTGCCTCGGGTAACCGAGATGGTAATATCTTCATACCTGAGTGGTCCTGGTAAGGCACTTGGAGTATGGGGGTGTTACACATACGCTCCCTCCCAGCGAGCATCAACTCATATCCTCGGCGAGTCCTGAGAAGTTTCTAACTCCCTAGCGAGTGCCGATTTTCAAATGGATGTCACACATGCTATTTTCCACAGTCGGTCATTCAACCATGAATGGCTAGCGAGCCTTACTACGCACCATGGCTGGCGAGCCTTACTACGCACCATGGCTGGCGAGCCTTACTACACACCACAGCTAGCGAGCCTTTGTCCGCAAACACTCAAGGACACATCCCGAAGATGCCTCGGGTACATTTCCTTATCACAGCTGGCGAGCCTTTGTCCGCAAACACTCAAGGACACATCCCGAAGATGCCTTGGGTACATTTCCTTATCATGGCTGGCGAGCCTTTGTCCGCAAACACTCAAGGACACATCCCGAAAATGCCTTGGGTACATTTCCTCCACACTGGCTGGCGAGCCTTTGCTCGCAAAAGATTCAAGGACATATCCCGAAGATGCCTCAGGTATGACTCCTTATGGCTGGCGAGCCTTTATACGTAGTCTAATGGACTTTAAATGACCCAAATCGGAAGTCGACAGACTCTAAAATGTTCCCGACGGCAGGTCATTGACTCGAATCCCCGAGTCGCCTCGACGTCGCCCTTCCCGACACAGGTCCTTGGCTCAAACCTTTTTGGGCCGCCTCGACGTCGCAATGGTCTTCAGGTTGTAATCTTCGATTGACCTGGAGATCATACTTTGACTTTCGCCCTGTCCATGCCTCAGTCAAAGTGGGGGCTCTGTAGATACCCAGTATCTGCACCTTCCAAAAACCACCCGATGATGATCGGACTATAACGTGTTTTTTATATGCATGCGTGGATTGGCTATACATGAGACGGTTTAATGCACTACTCGGATATGAAAAATGATTTCAAAAGTTTTCTAACTTCATTTGCATTAAAATAACACTATTTAGAGTTAAAACCGTCTTCGGACCCAAAACCGACTCAGAAACCCGCAACTCAAGCCAACCTGAGTCAACCCGAGTCAACCCAAATCTTGAATGTCAAAAATAATGCCATGAATGTTTTCATCATGTCATTTCTATTAAAATGACCCTAATTAGAGTCAAAACTGTCTTCGGACCCAAAACCGACTCAGAAACCCGCAACTCGAGTCAACCTGAGTCAACCCAAATCTCGAATGTCAAAAATAATGCCATGAATGTCTTCATCATGTCATTTCCATTAAAATGACCCTATTTAGAGTCTAAACCGACACCGAGCCAAAAACCGACTCGAAATTCAAATCCCGACTCACACGGGTCAAACCCGAGTCAAGCACACAAAACACCTACCTGTAGTAACACCTAAAATCATCTTATTAGATTCCCATATTGTTACACGACATCCTATTTGATTACCACAAATCAATAATGGATGGAGAATAGGCCATGTCCAAAGCGAAAGGGACAGTACACCCCATTGAGTCACGGGGTGGCTCGCGCTTCAATGGGGTGTCTCCTTAGCCTCCAAGCAAAATCGACCGACCTACCATCCCATATTTCTCTATAAATACCCACCATCACATACCATAATCTTCACTCGAGCGTCCGCCCCTTCCTTCTCCCTTAAACTTCTATACTCGACTTCCTAAGTCACAAAATCGACAAGTGTTTATGACCTACCGATCGTAAACACAAGCCTTACACATATTGTTTGGTACCGTCGCCGTGCATTCGACCGACCCATTCGACCAATTCAACATTAATCAACATGTTTTAATTAACATACTTTCAAACACATTTTAAAAACAAAATCCTTTTCTAAGGCACCTTTTTAAACTTCTTTGATCGCGATTAGTCACAATGAGAAAACCGTCTCTAAAGTCGTCTATTTCGCTAACATCAATACACGTAAGTTTCAGGGCGTAAACAACTCACTTTATTTCATGTCTTTACTATTTTTATGAGACTATAAGTATGGACAATGCATAACACGATTCATATATAGGTTAGACGAGCCAAAACCGAGTTTTGGACCAAAACAGAAGCCCTTTACTGTGCAAAGTGGCTCGCGCCTCTTGTGGGTCTCGGGTCAGACTCATCTGTGATTGTTCTCGTCTTTCCTCTTTATTTCGTTTCTTATTTGTAATCGGTTTTACCATGACGGTTTAATCCGTGACTCGGTGATATTAAATGGATAATTACATTTTAAAAGAAATCCTTTTCTTTTATTTACCATTTTAATTCATTTTTATGATAAACATATTTTGACCATTACAAAAATCATCCTTGGTTCTTTATATCATGACGGTTTATTTCGTGACCCGATGATATTGTTGGTTAATCACATTTTGATGGGTATTTTAACACCCTTTTCTTTTATTTACCATTTTTATCATTTGTTTACATTTGCAAATATATTAGTCATAATTTATAATCATCCTTGGTTCCTTATACCGTGTCGTTTTAATCCGAGTACGATGATTAACTTGGCTAATTACAAAGAAATGAACTTAACATGATTAGTTTAAATCAAACATTTTACATTTTTACTTGTAAACTATACTTTTCAAATGTGCAAATCCGACGACGAATGTTACTAACACAATAGTAATTATTCCGAGTCATGCAAACAATACTTGCAAATTATTTAATCACAAATACGATTTTTAACAACCTTTTCAAACACCAGGAGACGCCCCCTTTGGTCGGCTCATGGCTCGCGTCCCAAGAGGCCGACTGTTTTCTACATTTCAAAACCAGGGCAGAGCCCCTTCTATCGCCAATAGGCTCGCGCCTCAAAGGGGCTGCCTGGCACTGTTCTGCCTCGTTTTTAGCACTTGTCTAGGACGATCCCGATTACGGTTAATCCGAATACATGACGGATCAGATTGACAAGCTTGCGTTTTTACACTTTGTCATTTGACACCCTTTTTCAATAAATGGATCGTGTTAAGCATCATAATCTGAACTTGGTAAATGGATGTTTAATTTTCGTTCTCAGATGCAAACCAACCATAAATCCAACTTGACATCTTATGCTTGATATTTGGATTAACAAACCGACTTAGAAAGCTCACATGTTAGGTTAACACTTTTGGATGTGCATTCATTCATTTACACCGTTTTATCAACTCTTGCACTTAAACAACCACGATCGATCAGTAGAGGCCGCTAACGCGGGCGGGATTGGTTGTCCGATTAAAGGGCTTCCCAATACGTACCTTCACCCCTTACTCAAAACCTTTGGATAGTGGATGGCTTTATCCAGGGCGTACGAGAGTCATTTTAGGCATAGAATGCTAAAAGGGGGACGAGTCCTTATCTTTAGTACCTATGTCAAACACCGCTTTTTGCCTTAATTGACCCAGGTATAAAGTGGATTCGAACGGGTTCCAAGCATCCCACAAATGCTTGGTGGCGACTCCGAACATCTCTAATCATTTCGAGACCCTTACCGAGACGAAACCGACCGATCTAAAGCGATCCCGTCGAAAGAATTTTTACGCCGCCGAGCGTGGCTTTCAAAGAGACCTTTGTACGTCCACAGATTGGCCTGACGTGCAGGTGGCCCGTGACCGCGGACCGGTAGGAGGCCCAAATCCGCAGACCGAGACGTGGCCCATGTCCACAATTTTACAATCTTCTAATTATTTTATTTTCTTTTCAAATCCCTTTATCAAGCGTACTTATGACGTAAATTCAATTATCCATTGTAATTCCATTGTAATTTATTTCTTGTAATTTATTTATTGCAATTTATTCAGCTTGTATGATTTACTTACTTGGCAATTCACATGTAACTATTGAAGAAGACTCGGGGAAAGGTAAGATCATGCCACTCTGGTGTATCTTGCATTTGAACATCCTCAGCAGCCCGGGAGGACTCCGCATCACCTCTTCTTCTCTTTGAAGCACCTTGGGTAGGAGCTTTTCTAGGTGCCATTTTTTGAAATTTTAAGACAAAAATTCATCTTAAGGATAACCAAAATATATCCAAATAAATATAATAGAACAAATTAGTGAACTAATTCATCCTATAAACATTAACAGAACATAATCTAACCAATTTCTAGGAAAAACAAGCACAAAATCAATTTCCCCCAATTTGAGTTGGGGTTTGATTAACTTGATTAAATTGATTAGAATGGATGAAATCAAAGAGAAATGAGAGGAAAACTTGATGATGTTAAAGGTTGAATGAATCTTGAAAAATGATGAAGGAATTGATGTTTCCTTGTGATTTTAGTGAAGAAAATTGAAAAAATGAGACAATGAAAGTAGAAGAGGGTGCCGTCAGGTTTGTGAGATAAGATAGAATGATTTTGTATTTACCTGTGTTCCAAATAATGCCAAGAAAACACAAAACCACGACCCCGATCGGGGTTGACCAATTCTAGGCCGTTTATGACTTTTCTTCCGTGTTTTGCTAATTCCGTCCCGTTTTTGAATGTTACGTCCCTGAACGGGGTTTTTTGCATGGGGAAGCGTAATTATTCTCTGTGAACCACCTTTTCTTCATTTTTCACCTATAAATCACAAAAACAAACATCGTCAAGTCAAGTATTTTATTCCTAATTCTACAAAAAACATTAAATTGCGGAAAATTTAAAACAAAAAGCAAATAAGCAAATAAAAGCTTGGGTTGCCTCCCAAGAAGCGATGTTTTAATGACCTACACGACGTAAGAAGCTAATTTGATCAATGTTCATCTTTTAGCTTGCCACCTTCCGAGCTTTCTTTCATAACTTCTTTCACGTTCCGCATCCATTTAAAATCCTTCCAAGAAAATTCCCCTTTCCTTTTGGCACTCTTAGCATTAGTGCCCTTAGAATCGTCACCTACAAAATAATCAACACCAATATCTTCCTCCAACGGATCCATCAATAAGGATCGAAGTGTAGTAGAGGCATTAAGAGAGTCCACAGTGCTAAATAAATAACAAGACTCTTGTAACATTGGGTTTCTAATCCTGTTGTTCTTGCTAAAGGTAACCCGATCATCGCCAATCTCTAAGATAAAGTTCTCATTTTTCACATCGATTAACGCACCCGCGGTGTGCAAAAATGGGCTACCTAATATAATTGGGATTTGTGAGTCCTCAGCCATATCAAGTATGAGGAAGTCAACGGGTATGAAAAACTTGCTAACTTTGACGGGCACATCTTCTAAGACACCTAAAGGTCGCTTTAACGAACGGTCCGCCATTTGCAAAGTGATACTAGTGAATTTTAAAGCACCCATGTTAAGTTTTTCACAAATTGAATAGGAAATGACACTTACACTAGCACCTAGGTCGCAAAGGGCCATATCAATAGTATATGTGCCTATAATGCAAGGAATAGAATAGCTACCGGGGTCCTTAAGTTTCGAGAGAGACTTATTTTGTAAGAGTGCACTACACTCTTTGGTGAAAGCAATTTTGTGTCCGGGTTGTAAGTATTGGAAAATGTACCCGGTGGATATGAACTTTGTCTAAAAGCTTGATAATCACATACCTCCTCCATTGTAGCTTGGCGTAGAGCGGTGCAATGACCCGCACCTCCGCAACCTTCACAAACAACAATTTGGCTGGTAGAGGACACGGCATTAAGTAGTTGCATTGCATTTTGAGCCTCCAACTTCTCTTGGTGCATTAAGATTTGAGCTTTCAAAATAGTTGTGTCGGAAGCTTCCTCTTTAGCTTTGATGGGCACACTCCGGGAATTGACATATTGCGCGTCATGGATCGCCATGGATTCGATTGTGGCATGAGCAATATCCGTGTCAATTTGATCTAACAACCCATTGCTGGCGGAATCAAGTGTTGGAGCCGGTGTCCTCCAGTGAGTGCGGATAACGTTATTGCACGTACACTTGTACGGAAAAGTGGGAGCTTGTCCTCTACAGTTAGTGCAATGACATATAAATCTCTAAAAGGATCAAAAGGTATACTTTTGTATTATTATCAGTTGGTCCACGTTTATCAATAACGGTTGGCTTGCTAGATAAGTTTGACGTTATTGTCATACTGATGGCGGTGATCAACTGATCCCTAAAAGTCACACCTATAGGATACGTTTGAGAGATGTGACGGTATGAAAATACAGTCATGTTGATGCCTAATTTGACTAAACAGTTAGTCGGAGTTATTGACTAATAATTAGTCAAACGCGATGTTGAGATAATTATTTAATACAGATTAAATAATAATGGCTAAGACGAATTAAGCGGTTAATTCGTAAATTGAATATAAACGATTATATTTAATTAATGTATATTGAATTAATTAATTATACAATATTATCATTGTCGGACAAGTATTAATATATCGTCTGAGTCATGTTACTAGTTGATATTTTAATAACCGATAACCGATGACGATTTATAACAAAATCCCGTCATATACATTTTAGCATTTTGAGTCGGACCACGAGTTAAAAATTAGGAGGAAGTGGAAAGCCCACTCCCTCCCTAATGCACACGGTTTGGACGAAGCAAACAAAAGGAGAGAGCCTCTCTCCTTTTGACCTAATGCATTTTCATTTGCAAACAAATTAGGGTTTCGGGGCAATTTTCTCTGAAATTCTAGATCTCACATCAAAAACCTCACAAAACCTCTCTCAATATTGCAAGGCAATTAGAGAGTACTTTCTAGCACAAGGGGCATAGTCTCAGACGGTCTTGGGTGCAACGATTAGGAGGAAATCTATATTGATTTCTGTTCTTAGGCCGAATTTCAAAGGACCCGAGGTTGATTCTATTCTCTTATCGTTTTCTCTTATATTTTGTTTTATGACAATAATCACATGTTAAAGATACGTTATAGTCCTAAAATTTAAGGGAATTTTACGGATATTTCCCTACAAGTGGTATCAGAGCGAGGCCACGTAAATTTTTCTTTGTGATTTTCATAAAACGATTTTGAAACGATAATTTTTGTCTAGAAAACCGTGCGGCCAAATGAGCATCACGGCTGTTTCCTGTTTTTTTTCGTACATTGAAAACCGTGACATGTATATACACGGCTGATATGTTTTTCTTTTCGATTTGTTCTTTGCATATTGTTATTTTAAACGATAATTATAGCAATATGTTAAAGTATTATCAATTGTAGATTTAATTGTATATGAATTAGATCATAATTGCAATTGGTCTTGTTTTGTTCAATCGAATTCACGAGGGTTTTGTTGTTTCAGAACTGTTTTAAAACCTAACTCGCTCGATCGAGAAGTCCTCGTACTCGATCGAACAGTATTGCAAATAAAAGTCCTCGATCGACCACGAGATTAGTCGATCGAGCACTTTCTGTTTGTCAAACCTCTCGATCGACTTGCAGCATCAGTCGATCGAGCCTTTTTGTTCTTCGATCGAGGACTTTAGTGTCTCGATCGAGGAAATGAGTTGTGGCAGCGTTGAAAAATCATTTTTCATGTTTTAATTTTTCTTTTGGCCATAATATGTACATAATACGGATTTTGTACACTCGCTTGATAGTGAAACGGTTCACTCACGTACCATTTAGTTATTTTAAAGCAATTTAAAGTAACGGATTATCATGAATTAAAATTAAGTTGATAGAAGCGGTTTTGTCAAATAATCTTAATTGTCAAAAGGTGGTTTGGATAAATTTAACATAATTACGGAATTATGTCACGAATAAATTTTGTTTTAGGTGATGCATTTTTGTTTATCGTTATTTTTGAATGCCTTGAATGTTTTATTACGTATTTAATTTTACAAACGGTTGTAACTTAGTGTGGCCTTAGTAGAACGTGTTACCGTAATGATGGAACACGGTCTTGGTTGTATTTTGAGATCTCGCATCTCCGTTTTGTTTTTTCTTTGTAATTACAGTTTTAATTTAGAATGTAAATAGGTTTATATTTTGTAAATTTTTAAATTGTAATTTTGAGAAGACCAAAGATGGAGATCGGATGCTCACTCCCGCTGCATGGACAAAGATGGAACATCAAGACAAGCTTCTCGGGTCCAACGGTGGATTCCAAAGTTGTATTATGTTCTTTTTACTAGGATAGGCCACACTAGGACTTTTATTTACGTTTTACATTTATTTTTATGCTTTTCATCGTAACGATAGTTTGCATCATCTTCCGCCTAAAACCAAACCACCTAATAATTGCATGAAAACTGACTCATATAGAGGTCACGCGTTAGTTTTCTTTGATATACAGATATCACACGTTTTTATTTAAGCCATCACCTAAATTAATTCATTCACGCAATGCTAGTTTTTTGTTCACTTAAAATGAATTAAAACTAAGTTGATGGGATCTTCCTCGTATAAAAATTGAGAATAGTCTTTATAGGTCAAACTCCAATGAATCCCTTCTTCGTCGGTAGGCATAATATGACCCCTTATACGTCGGGTAAGTTGGAACTGATTGACCTATTTTATCTCAACATTATGGTCACTCGTACGATCCTGTGATTATGGTGGACTATAGATAGGATTTACGGAAATCTATCGACCAAGAGTTCTAACGATAGAACTAGCTAAACAGTTGGCTTATCAATTTACGGAAATCGACTCTTGGGATCATTTGTATAATTCTTGAGGTAGATCGATTATACAAGTGCAATGAGTGTACACGTTAAAATGAATTTTACATAGACTTAAATCACCTCGATGAGTTGCTTATTTCGTTTTGTTTTTCCTTTCTTTTTCAGTGTAGATCACGAATATTTAAACTGCTAATAACAAAATGGCTGGCCGTGCTGACGACCCAATGCCAAGTGCCACACTGGACCGTGAGTCCTGGCTTCGGATCTTCATGAATCAGATGAATCAGTCTACTCTACTAAAGAATGATGGATCAAACTTCGCGGACTGGGAGGCGGCATTACGGAATGCTGCCGCTGCTGACGGGAAGCTCAAATATCTGACAGAGCCCATCCTGTCAAACCTAGGCCCCACGGCTGGAGCTAACGAGATCGCCAAGTATAACGATTTCGTCATGGAAGCGGGTGCGATTAAAAACGTACTCATTTTTGCAATGGAATCCAATTTGCAGAAACGCTTCATAGCCCAAGGTGCAAACAAGATTTTCACCACGCTCACTAAGGAATTCTCGAAATCACCGAGAATCGTGACCTATGAGCATACCACTCGCTTCTTTGATGCGAAACTCCAGAAGGGCCAACCGGTTAGCCCACACATTCTCAGCATGATTGAGAATGTCGAGAAACTGGAGGCGCTTGATTGTAAAATCAGCGAGAACATCGTGATTGACCGCATGCTTCATTCACTCCACGATGGTTTTGCGCTCTTTAGAGCGAATTACTATATGAATGATTTGAAGAAAAGTCCTCATGAACTACACTCCCTACTCATGCACCGAGAAGGATATGAAGTTTAGTGGGAGCTTGAAACAGGATGTTCTCGTTGTGTCAAACAAGGGCAAGGGTAAGGGCAAAGCTCAGGAAGACCTAGCGGTAGGCAAACCGAAGTTTAAGAAGTCGGGATCAGGTAAGATTGGGCCAGGTGAGTCGAGCACCTCATCAGGCACGACAAAGAGCGAGACCGATAACATGGAATGCCATCATTGCCATAAGACTGGGCGTTGGAGGCGTACATGTCCAGTTTACCATGAGGACATAAAAGCAGGTCGCGTTAAACCTGTTGGTATGTCTTCTTCCTCTTCTACTTTTATTCATATGATTGAGATTAACCACGCAAGTTACGGAACTTGGGTACTAGATACTGGTTGTGGTTCTCATCTGTGTAATCATGTGCAGGGGCTCCGAAACATCGAACCCCTCGTAAAGGGTGAGGTGGACCTGCGTGTTGGGAATGGAGCACGAGTGGCTGCCGTCTCAAGGGGAACATATGTGATCCAGCTTCCTAGCGGATTTGAGTTATTTTTATATAACTGCTATTATGTAGCCAGTCTATCCAAAAACATTATTTCAGTTTCTGCACTTGACAAACTTGGTTTGTCATTTGTAATAGAGAATAATAGTTGCATTTTCTTATTACACGATATGATTTATGGCAAGGCAGTCTCCATGAACGGAATTTATGTTTTAGATCAGACCACCAAAATATTGCACGTAATGAATAAAAGGTTAAAGGTTGGTGACAAAGATCAAACTTATCTATGGCACTGCCGTATGGGACACATTAATGAGAAACACGTTAAACAGCTCATAAAGAATGGAGCTATCTCGGCCTTTGATTTTCAATCATTTGGCACGTGTGAATCATGTCTCATTGGTAAGATGACTCGAATTTCTTTCAAAGGTGTTGGAATGCGCGCTGCTGACCAATTAGGACTCATACATACGGATGTGTGTGGACCTATGTCAATCACCGCACGAGAAGGCTATAGATACTTCATCACTTTCACGGACGATTTAAGCAGATATGGCTATGGTCTACTTAATGAAGCATAAAAGTGAATCCTTTGAGAAATTCAAAGAATACCAGAATCGGGTACAGAACCAACTGGTTAGAAAGATTAAAACACTACGATCAGACCGTGGTGGCGAGTATCTTTCTCACGAGTTTGATCAACACCTTAAGGACTGTGGGATTGCCTTACAGTTAACTCCACCTGGAACACCTCAGTTGAATGGTGTGTCCGAACGGAGAAATCGAACACTACTTGATATGGTTCTATCCATGATGAGTCACACCGTGTTGCCTAACACATTGTGGGGTTATGCTCTTCTGTCAGCTGCTCTAATACTTAACCGAAGTCCGTCTAAAGCTGTTGACAAGACTCCATATGAACTATGGAAGGGAACGGTCCCTAACTTGTCCTTTATACGGGTTTGGGGCTGCGAGGCTTATGTCAAGTGGAGACACGAGGATAAGCTCGGCCCGCGATCGGTCAAGACATACTTTATAGGTTATCCTAAAGAAACACTTGGTCATTACTTCTATTCGACAACCGAACAACGTGTATTTGTTGCGGCTAGTGCGACATTCTTAGAGAAGGAATTTCTCGAGAATGAGAAGAGTAATAGAACCTTCGAACTGTCGGAGATTCCAGAACCAAATACCGAGCAACCATTGGAGGAACCAGTTCCTTCAATCCCAGCTGCGGTGAATATTCCTGAGGAACCTAGGAGGTCGGGAAGAGTCTCTATTCCTCCGGACAGATACATTGGTATGGTCGAGGAACATGACATAGATGACATTCTACTCTTAACGAGTAGTGAACCCGCAACCTATAAAGGTGCCATGACTAGTTCCGACTCAAAGCTATGGCTTGAGGCCATGCAATCCGAGATGGACTCTATGTATGAGAACAACGTATGGGATCTTGTTAACTTACCTGCTAAGGTTCCTCCCCTTCAATGCAAATGGCTTTACATGATAAAGCATTCTGTGGAAGGTCAACAAGATATCTATAAAGCACGACTAGTTGCTAAAGGTTTCACCCAAGTGTCAGGTTTGCACTACGATGAAATTTTTGCACCCGTAGTCATGCTGCGTTCCATTCGGATTATCTTAGCGATTGCCGCTTTTCATGACTATGAAATTTGGCAGATGGATGTGAAAACCGCCTTCTTAAACGGTTATTTCGAGGAAGAGTTGTACATGGTACAACCCGAAGGTTTCATCGATCCTGAACATCCTAAGAAAGTGTGCAAGCTTAAGCGTTCCATTTATGGACTTAAGCAAGCTTCTAGGAGTTGGAATCATCGTTTCGACCAAGTGATAAAAGAAAATGGATTTACTCGATCGGTCGAGGAACCATGTCTATATATTAAGTCGAGTGGGAGCAAGATTGTCTTCCTAATATTGTATGTCGATGACATACTCCTGATTGGGAATGACATACCTCTCTTAACTTCGGTAAAAGTATGGTTGAAGAACCATTTCCAGATGAAAGATCTGGGTGAGGCACAAAGAATTTTGGGCATCCGTATCTATCGAGATAGATCACGTCGGATGTTATCTCTCAGTCAGGAGTCTTATATAGACAAGATACTAGAGAGATTAAGCATGACTAACTCCAAAAAGGGGTTTCTTCCTATGGCTCCAGGGGTGCATTTAAGCAAGTGTAACACCCGCGAATTTCCCATTTTGACATTTAAAATTTATTAAACCGTTTAATCACTTTATTATATATTTTTGAATTATTCAATTAAATTAATTTTATGTCAAACACGATATTTATAAACGTATTATATAAAAGCTCATTTTTATAAAAATACGTATTATTAAATTATATTTGTGAGGCATACTTTATATAAGAATTTATGTATACATATTTTTGGTCGGACAATAATAGTGACAATAATGATGACTGTAATAATAATAATTCCCGTCTAGCTATGGACCGTCACGTTTGACTTTCGGACCTAAATTAATTCGGACCAATTCGATTTTGACAACACACAGTGACACAACCGTCTTACACTTATAATATAATTCTTCTTTATTGTTGACCACTCATTCTCCCACACCACACCATCCCCAACCCACTTATCCCTTTCCTTTTTCAAAAAAAATAAATACCTGATAAACACAGCAGCACAGCACAGTAACAACGAAACAACACCAACGAGTAAACTCCATTTTTGGCCGATTTCAAACCCAGATTTCGACTCAATTCCTCAACCGTTTCTCCTAATTTTTGTACCATTTTCTTCCCCTTTCCTTCCTCCTCCTTTCAAGGTAACAAAGTCTTGTTTTTGTGGTGATTTCAAATTGACCCGTCTCATGAAAGTTCTGATTTTTAGCTCCTTTATCTCGTTTTCTTTCCTCTAGTTGAAGAATTTGAAGACCCGGTGGGAGGCTCGTACTCTATAGGCGTTTTCCTCGGAGTTTTGAAGGGCAAAAAGGTAACGGTGATGGGATTACTCGACATTATGTCGAAATTTATGTGCTTGAATGTGTTTTTTTACTCTTCCATAACATAAAGTTTTTGTTTTGACTGAGTTCATGTGGTGTCCTTTGAGACGGTTTTATACAAGTTTTATTTATCAATTTTGAGAAAGGTTGGTACCTTTGGATTCATGGTGAAATGGGTAATTATGTTGGGTAATTTATTTGGATGAATACTATCTTTCTCATGCTTAAAAAGCTGTCTTAAGACGGTCTTACCTAGGTTGTTTGGGCGTGTATGAAGACTGTTTTGGGGCGTGAAATGGACTGCTTTAGGCGTGCCTTCTGGTGTTAAAATGAGCCAATAAATTTTATCCCATTTTTATTCGAGACCAAATAAACCTTCATCACTAATGATTTCTTTCTTTTCGTCTGTTCAATTGCTCAGTAGCCTGCTTGTGTGTTTTGCGTAGTGGCTTACCCATCTTCCCTTTTATTTACTTTCTCATTTCCTAGACCAGACCAAAATAGTCTTAACTTATTTTGTTGGGCTAGAACCGTGGAAGTGGAGTGCACTGAGACAGTTTTGGACTCAACTTTGAGGTTGATTTTGTTGTTGGTTCGAGTCAATTTGATAGCTCATGTCAAGGTACATATGCAGGTGTGAATTGGGTCGATTATATGTAAGAAATTCCGTCCATTTCATGCTTAAAATTTTGTCTTAAGATGGCTTCACAAATTGTCTAGAAACCATGTATATAAGTTGTGTATGGGTGATTTTCTTGGACTGTTTTTGAGTCGATTTAGCGGATGATTTGAGCCAATTAGTTAATTCCCGTCTCATGTGTATATCCATGTATGTAATGGGTTGGTTGTATGTAAGAAATACCATTCTTTTCATGCTTAAAATTTTGTCTTAAGACGGTCTCAAATGAGCTTTTTGAACCATAAAAATGGGTTTGGTTGGGCTATTTTGGCGGGTTGTTTGGACGGGTTTCTTTATGCTAAATTGAACCAACTCTCTTGCTATTGTCTTAAGTACATGTACATGTTTGGATTGGGTCTTTTGTTCGGGTGAAATCCGTCTTGGTTTGGCCTAGGAAACCGTCCTAAGATGGCTGGACAGTAGGGATTGGTTGCGTCTTTTTGTGCTCTGTACTGTGGTGTTGTTTGTTGCTGGCTGTTCTGTACAGGGGCTGTGGCCAGGTCTTGTAGGTCACGGCTGAGCCATGGCGGGTGTGCGGCCAGGCCGTAGCTGGGTAGGTGCCGGTCATGGCTAGGTCGTAGCCCCGGTTGGGTTAATTTTTATCCGTGAAATATTTTATTCGGGTTTAATTAATTTGAATTTCCGTCACATGATTTATGTATCTTAAATTCATTATTTGCCGTTTATTTATATATTTCTCACATGAATCATAAATGTGGAACCTATTGTTTATTCATGTCATAATTATATGGAATGTCTTCATTTAGCTATAATATGAGCTTTAATTCATTTATTTATCGTATTTCAAATACGAGTAATTTATTCCACATGATTAATTGAAATGAGTCGTATTCTTGTAGAAATGCCATATTACCATCATATGTGCTTGACATACTTTTTGCCCTGCTTGTGCTGTTCTGGCAAGCTCGGGTTTGACCTACTTGTGCTGTTCTGGCAAGTACGGTTTTGGTCTACTTGTGCTGTTCTGGCAAGTACGGCTTTTGGCCACTTGTGCTGTTCTGGCAAGTGAGTCTTATCTTAGTCTTTCCGCCACTTTCGTGCTGTTCTGGCGATTGGGGTACTCGGTCTCCTTAGTAGTCGAGTCTTGGGTGCGTGCTGTGCTGGCGCACGTCGAATCGGGATGTACACCCGAGAATCTGCAGATTTAGACTAGGACCGTATTATTATCGTAGTCCTACCCGGGGAAATTATAGTCTAAGAGTGATAAATGTCTTGCATTATTTGGATGGTTACTTTGGTCATATCTCCTTGAAATACGTGCTCGTGGCTAAGTGGTCGTGTCTGTTTCCTTGTCTTTCTTCTCCATTTATTTTATTGTTGCTTATGCCTTACTTGTTTATTCCATCATTTCTTTTATCCTTGTTGGTTTAAACATGTATGATCCCATGTTTAGTTATAAGTCGATTTACTCATAACTTATCTAATATGATTATTTGTTCATGTTCTTTGTTATGTTCGTTTTGACATAATGTGGTTGGGAGAACCCTGAGTTACTCCCCACTGACTGTGGCTTTCATTTTTACATGAATGACAGGTTTGTGAAGATGCATTTGTGGGGTTTAGACGTGTGAGCTAGCGAGCACCTTGGACTAGTAGTCTTTTTAGTAGGATTGCTTAGACTCACCTTTTATCATTTGTCATTCGAGGGATATAATTTCCCTCACCTTGACTATCACGTTTGTATAATTTAATCTTTATTTTCACAAATCTTTATTTGTGTTTTGGATTTTAATGAACCCGCGCTTTAAATTTTTAAAAGTTTCAAAAATTTCCTAATTTCCGCTTGAATTTATAAGTTATGTTTTCCGCGTTATCACGGGGGTTCACAGTTGGTATCAGAGCCTATGTTGCTCCCGACGCACACACGTGTACCCCAAATTTAAATGTGAACTTGACCTTGAATAATGAATGAGAGATGGGTAGACTTAAGGACCTAAGGTGGTAGTCTGTAGTGTGTTTGCTCTTTGTTAGGTTCTAACCTGTTTGTTGATTGTCATTTAATAATTGTTTTGCCCTTGGATCATTTACCGTGAGCTTATCTACATGAAGACCAAGATTTGGTGCCTATGGCTGAGGATTGAAGAATTGTTCAAACTTTGAAGAATGCTTCTACTTTCTCGAAGATGTTTCTCATTCTTGGTGTATCTTGCCTTATTCTTTATCTCTTGGTGCTTATCCTTCCTCTAAACTCTCTTCTGTTTTGTTTGAAAGCTACTCTTGTACCCCTAACTTGTCCTTTGTTTCTTGCTTATCCTCCCTTAACGCCTTTTGATGGTACCCTTCCTTTGAGGAATGTTGACCTTGGTTGGAAAATTTGACTTTTGAGGAGATTGTTGTGTTTGACCCTTAAACCTGGTTTTGAGAGGATTTGATGTTGGAAAGGCTTAGGTAGTGTGATGAGACATACTCGATGGTTCTTATACCTAGATCCTTGATAGAGTGAGTATAGTTGATTGGTGGATTCTGTGTGTCAAGTGTGAGTTGCATTGGTTACTCATGTTATAGAACTTGGCTTGTTGTTTATGTCTTGGGATACTAGTGCTTAGTACTTGGCTTAATATGGATGAAATTGAATGGTGGATTGAGGATATAGGATTGACTAAGTAAGTTGAGTTTATGATTGACTTTCGTAATCACTTTGGACATGAGAGCTTGATAATATATATGTTACCATATGAGAAATGCTAATTATGGGATTATTAGTTAGTCTAAGTGAGTGATCTTGATTACTACTTGAGGTATGGTATGAGGTATGGTATGAGAGTGAGACTAAGCTAAATTATTGGAAACTCTTAGCGCTTGTTTTAGTAGCTAGAAAGGATAATAGTATGGTTAACACTAGTTGGATATGAGTATAGCTTTGTTGGAAACCTTGACCTTGATCTTGTGGAAGTTGTTTGTGGATGTTCGAGAATTTGGAGTAGTGAAATCACACTTATTGTGAAGTACCTTGTTTCATGGAATGACTTGGGATGAAGTAACATGAGTGTTTTGAGGAAATTCTTGGGAGTGTTGTGATTATAAGTTTTGTAGTTAGGAAGTTTTCGGAACCTTTCAGGATGATGTTGTTTGAGATGTGAGTACCTGACGTTTTCTTCTTTGACCATAAGCGTTACCGTTCATACCTCTCTTTCTCGCTACATCGTGCTCCTCCCTTAAGTTTGATGTTAGTGACCTATAAAAACTTCATCTTTGACATCCTTGTTGACCTAACTTCAATTCTTACCCTATGAAGTTCTTCATGGCTCTTTTGTTAGTTAAGTTTGAGTCCTCTTAGCATACTTGTATCTATGATGGTCTAAATTACTTTTCTTTTGTTCAATTTCTAAACTTTCAAGCTACCAGTTTTGATTCGGTGTAAAAGTTTATGTTACTTTTGCAAACCTTACCTACTTTAAGGGTTTGAAAATGAAAATTGATTTAATTCTCCTTTTGTCCCTTGAGTACAGACTTCTTTATCATGATTTTAATTGCTAAACCCGAAATTTCTTTAAATTTTATACAATCCCTGTTAACTTTGATCTATTTAAAATTTCTTGATGAAAGTTTAATGTTAAATTTTCAGAAATTTGACTTCCTTTTTGAGTTTAAAGGTGAAACCTTTATCTCTATTTTGGCTTTTGCAAAAGAAAATTTGATTGAATTACCTTTTCTTTTGATTTTAACGTTGATAGGATGTTAGAACTCGTTATTGGAGACGTTTGATGACTTGTTCTACGCTTGTCGGCGAACTGAATTTGTTTTGAAATTGTCTTTGACTTGGAAAGTCAGCATTCTTGTGTGCACGACAAGAGCAATTTCGTTCCATGAATGAGACTTATACTTTTGAAAACTCTTCGTTAATGTTTTTGAAAGTGTTTTGATTTTGATTTATACAAATGAATTACCTTTCGACTTGGTTCTGTCGGAAAATTTTAGTTGAAACTTTTGAAAGAATTTTAATTCTTACAAGTAATTAACCTTTTAATGTTTTGGTTATCGATTTTAAAAGTTCAGTTTTATTTTTATAAACTTTCATTTCTACTTTCAAGTTTCGAGGACGAAACTTTTTAAAAGGCGGGGTGATTGTAACACCCGCGAATTTCCCATTTTGACATTTAAAATTTATTAAACCGTTTAATCACTTTATTATATATTTTTGAATTATTCAATTAAATTAATTTTATGTCAAACACGATTTTTATAAACGTATTATATAAAAGCTCATTTTTATAAAAATACGTATTATTAAATTATATTTGTGAGGCATACTTTATATAAGAATTTATGTATACATATTTTTGGTCGGACAATAATAGAGACAATAATGATGACTGTAATAATAATAATTCCCGTCTAGCTATGGACCGTCACGTTTGACTTTCGGACCTAAATTAATTCGGACCAATTCGATTTTGACAACACACAGTGACACAACCGTCTTACACTTATAATATAATTCTTCTTTATTGTTGACCACTCATTCTCCCACACCACACCATCCCCAACCCACTTATCCCTTTCCTTTTTCAAAAAAATAAACACCTGATAAACACAGCAGCACAGCACAGTAACAACGAAACAACACCAACGAGTAAACTCCATTTTTGGCCGATTTCAAACCCAGATTTGGACTCAATTCCTCAACCATTTCTCCTAATTTTTGTACCATTTTCTTCCCCTTTCCTTCCTCCTCCTTTCAAGGTAAGAAAGTCTTGTTTTTGTGGTGATTTCAAATTGACCCGTCTCATGAATGTTCTGATTTTTAGCTCCTTTATCTCGTTTTCTTTCCTCTAGTTGAAGAATTTGAAGACCCGGTGGGAGGCTCGTACTCTATAGGCGTTTTCCTCGGAGTTTTGAAGGGCAAAAAGGTAACGGTGATGGGATTACTCGACATTATGTCGAAATTTATGTGCTTGAATGTATTTTTTTACTCTTCCATAACATAAAGTTTTTGTTTTGACTGAGTTCATGTGGTGTCCTTTGAGACGGTTTTATACAAGTTTTATTTATCCATTTTGAGAAAAGTTGGTACCTTTGGATTCATGGTGAAATGGGTAATTATGTTGGGTAATTTATTTGGATGAATACTATCTTTCTCATGCTTAAAAAGCTGTCTTAAGACGGTCTTACCTAGGTTGTTTGGGCGTGTATGAAGACTATTTTGGGGCGTGAAATGGACTGCTTTAGGCGTGCCTTCTGGTGTTAAAATGAGCCAATAAATTTTATCCCATTTTTATTCGAGACCAAATAAACCTTCATCACTGATGATTGCTTTCTTTTAAATCTGTTCAATTGCTCGTGCTTTGCTTGTGTGTTTTGCGTAGTGGCTTACCCATCTTCCCTTTTATTTACTTTCTCATTTCCTAGACCAGACCAAAATAGTCTTAACTTATTTTGTTGGGCTAGAACCGTGGAAGTGGAGTGCACTGAGACAGTTTTGGACTCAACTTTGAGGTTGATTTTGTTGTTGGTTCGAGTCAATTTGATAGCTCATGTCAAGGTACATATGCAGGTGTGAATTGGGTCGATTGTATGTAAGAAATTCCGTCCATTTCATGCTTAAAATTTTGTCTTAAGATGGCTTCACAAATTTTCTAGAAACCATGTATATAAGTTGTGTATGGGTGATTTTCTTGGACTGTTTTTGAGTCGATTTCGCGGATGATTTGAGCCAATTAGTTAATTCCCGTCTCATGTGTATATCCATGTATGTAATGGGTTGGTTGTATGTTAGAAATCATTCTTTTCATGCTTAAAATTTTTTCTTAAGACGGTCTCAAATGAGCTTTTTGAACCATAAAAATGGGTTTGGTTGGGCTATTTTGACGGGTTGTTTGGACGGGTTTCTTTATGCTAAATTGAACCAACTCTCTTGCTATTGTCTCAAGTACATGTACATGTTTGGATTGGGTCTTTTGTTCGGGTGAAATCCGTCTTGGTTTGGCCTAGGAAACCGTCCTAAGATGGCTAGACAGTAGGGATTGGTTGCGTCTTTTTGTGCTCATCTTTGTGGTGTTGTTTGTTTGTTGCTTTGTGTTTCGTAGACAGGGGGGTGGCCAGTCTTGCTTGCAGTCACGGTGAGCCATGGCGGGTGTGCGGCCAGGCCGAAGCTGGGTAGGTGCCGGTCATGGCTAGGCCGTAGCCCCGGTTGGGTTAATTTTTATCCGTGAAATATTTTATTCGGGTTTAATTAATTTGAATTTCCGTCACATGATTTATGTATCTTAAATTCATTATTTGCCGTTTATTTATATATTTCACACATGAATCATAAATGTGGAACCTATTTTTTATTCATGTCATAATTATATGGAATGTCTTCATTTAGCTATAATATGAGCTTTAATTCATTTTTTTATCGTATTTCAAATACGAGTAATTTATTCCAAATGATTAATTGAAATGAGTCGTATTCTTGTAGAAATGCCATATTACCATCATATGTGCTTGACATACTTTTTGCCCTGCTTGTGCTTTCTTGTTACGCAAGCTCGGGTTTGACCTACTTGTCTTTGTTACGCAAGTACGGTTTTGGTCTACTTGTCTTTGTTGCAAGTACGGCTTTTGGCCACTTGTCTTTGTTCGGCAAGTGAGTCTCATCTTAGTCTTTCCGCCACTTTCGTCTTTGTTCGGCGATTAGGGTACTCGGTCTCCTTAGTAGTCGAGTCTTAGGTGCGTCTTTGTCTTTGGCGCACGTCGAATCGGGATGTACACCCGAGAATCTGCAGATTTAGACTAGGACCGTATTATTATCGTAGTCCTACCCGGGGAAATTATAGTCTAAGAGTGATAAATGTCTTGCATTATTTGGATGGTTACTTTGGTCATATCTCCTTGAAATACGTGCTCGTGGCTAAGTGGTCGTGTCTGTTTCCTTGTCTTTCTTCTCCATTTATTTTATTGTTGCTTATGCCTTACTTGTTTATTCCATCATTTCTTTTATCCTTGTTGGTTTAAACATGTATGATCCCATGTTTAGTTATAAGTCGATTTACTCATAACTTATCTAATATGATTATTTGTTCATGTTCTTTGTTATGTTCGTTTTGACATAATGTGGCTGGGAGAACCCTGAGTTACTCCCCACTGACTGTGGCTTTCATGTTTACATGAATGACAGGTTTGTGAAGATGCATTTGTGGGGTTTAGACGTGTGAGCTAGCGAGCACCTTGGACTAGTAGTCTTTTTATTAGGATTGCTTAGACTCACCTTTTATCATTTGTCATTCGAGGGATATAATTTCCCTCACCTTGACTATCACGTTTGTATAATTTAATCTTTATTTTCACAAATCTTTATTTGTGTTTTGGATTTTAATGAACCCGCGCTTTAAATTTTTAAAAGTTTCAAAAATTTCCTAATTTCCGCTTGAATTTATAAGTTATGTTTTCCGCGTTATCGCGGGGGTTCACAGCAAGTCTCAGGCACCAGAGACACCGGAAGAGAAAGAGCGCATGACCCGGATTCCTTATGCTTCGGCTATAGGATCAATCATGTATGCCATGATATGCACACGTCCGAACGTGGCATATGCATTGAGTATGACGAGTCGATTCCAACAGCATCCAGGTGAATCACATTGGATGGCTGTCAAGAACATTCTTAAGTACCTACGGAGGACTAAAGATTGGGCATTGACTTATGGAGGCGAACAAAAGCTATGCGCAACCGGTTACGCAGATGCTAGCTTCCAAACGGATCGAGATGACTCGAAATCTCAGTCTGGATTCGTTTTTACTCTTAATGGCGCTGGAGTCAGCTGGAAGAGTTCCAAACAAAGTGTTACAAAGAGATTCTACGACCGAGTCCGAGTACTATGCCGCGTCGAAGGCTGCAAAGGAAGCGATATGGATGCGTCAATTCTTACAAGGACTATCTGTAGTGCCTAGTTCGAATGACCCGATCACCATCTATTGCGACAATAGAGGTGCCATCTTCCAAGCTAAGGAGCCTAAGTCTAGCAACAAGTCTAGACATGTACAACGGAAAGCTCATCTAATTCGAGATTACGTGGAGCAAAAGGAGGTAGTGATACAAAAGATTGCTACAAATGATAATATAGCAGATCCTCTCACTAAACCATTACGACAAGATAAGCATGAAGGGCATGTTAATTCCATGGGAATTAAACGTGTTCCTGAGTTGTAGTACTCTTTTATTGATTAGATTCATTCTATTTTGTACTCTATACGACATCATCGTTTTGATATTTATATATTTTGTTTTTCATGTGGATTTGTACGACAATTTTGAACACCACAAAGTGAACTGAACAAACATTATATTTTTGGTCCTTAATTGCCCACGTGAGCTGATAACTCTGGCAATTATTTTGTGACGTTGGTTGATGGTGGGTTCAACGAGCCATAAGTCAAAAGGTTGACTGACCAATCACAGAGGCGAGTTATACGGATATCTCGTAGGACACAATTGTGACATCGACATGGAGTCCTAAATGTTTTATAACATTCGGTGCCAGGTCGTGGATAGGACCTCCATGGTGATCCTAAGAGTCGATTCTTTTGACTATCGACTGTCTCTTGAGACTAAGGCAGATTTTGGGTGACTTTGGTTTCTTTCTCACGGTCATCCGTAACAGGGGGCCAATTTGATTTTTTCTGGGTCATTTCATGCTGTGCTTAGATCGGCAGGAGTCGAGTTGAAGGAAATATTCAGCCTTTATCGTGTACTCGATATTTCTCGGGGCCACTCGAGGAGCAGAATCGAAAATGCATGGTCATGGTCGAATACGAATTCGTTTTATCAGTTGAGTTACTCTCTAGTCGGGGAAACCACTCTTGATACAGATCGATTGTAAAATACGACCTTCGCGGATCAGGATCTGCAAATTGTTTTACATTGAGTGGGAGAAATTTTAAATGGATATGAGAATCGGTTATCGCACATACACTTGTACGGACAAGTGGGAGTTTATTGGAGTCGGTGTCCTCCAGTGAGTGCGGATAACGTTATTGCACGTACACTTGTACGGACAAGTGGGAGCTTGTTGGGGCTGGTGTCCTCTACAGTTAGTGCAATGACATATAAATCTCTAAAAGGATCAAAGGGTATACTTTTGTATTATTATCGGTTGGTCCACGTTTATCAATAACGGTTGGCTTGCTAGATAAGTTTGACGTTATTGTCATACTGATGGCGGTGATCAACTGATCCCTAAAAGTCACACCTATAGGATACGTTTGAGAGATGTGACGGTATGAAAATACAGTCATGTTGATGCCTAATTTGACTAAACAGTTAGTCGGAGTTATTGACTAATAATTAGTCAAACGCGATGTTGAGATAATTATTTAATACGGATTAAATAATAATGGCTAAGACGAATTAAGCGGTTAATTTGTAAATTGAATATAAACGATTATATTTAATTAATGTATATTGAATTAATTAATTATACAATATTGTCATTGTCGGACAAGTATTAATATATCGACTGAGTCATGTTACTAGTTGATATTTTAATAACCGATAACCGATGACGATTTATAATAAAATCCCGTCATATACATTTTAGCATTTTGAGTCGGACCACGAGTTAAAAATAAGGAGGAAGTGGAAAGCCCACTCCCTCCCTAATGCACACGGTTTGGAAGAAGCAAACAAAATGAGAGAGCCTCTCTCCTTTTGACCTAATGCATTTTCATTTGCAAACAAATTAGGGTTTCGGGGAAATTTTCTCTGAAATTCTAGATCTCACATCAAAAACCTCACAAAACCTCTCTCAATATTGCAAGGCAATTAGAGAGTACTTTCTAGCACAAGGGGCATAGTCTCAGACGGTCTTGGGTGCAACGATTAGGAGGAAATCTATATTGATTTCTGTTCTTAGGCCGAATTTCAAAGGACCCGAGGTTGATTCTATTCTCTTATCGTTTTCTCTTATATTTTGTTTTATGACAATAATCACATGTTAAAGATACGTTATAGTCCTAAAATTTAAGGGAATTTTACGGATATTTCCCTACATCAAGAATCCTTCGGGACTCGGCACAACATCCATTGTAGAATGTTATGGCTAGGAACCAAGCATCCAACCCATGGTGTGGGCATTGCCTTTGCAACTCCTTGTACCTCTCCCAAGCTTTATATAAGCTCTCAAGAGCTTGTTGACGGAATCCGGTGATTTGGCTCCTCAAAGTTTGAGATTTCTCCGGTGGAAAAAACTTTTGATAGAAAGCAAGAGCCAATGTTTCCCAATTTGTGATCCCCATGGTGGTGCGATCAAGGATATTGATCCATAGCTTTGCCTTATCCTTCAAAGGGAAAGGGAAAAGTATTTCCCTAATTTGGGCTTGAGTGACACCCGTTTACCGAATCATGGAGAAATAGTCACAAAAATTTTGCACATGCAAATTGGGATCCTCCAAAGGATTTCCCCCAAATTGCTTCCTCTCCACAAGGCTAATGAAAGCCGGTTTGATCTCGAATTCCAGGGCGGTAATTTGAGTAGCAGTAATACCAGTCGGAAGCATAGCCGCGGTGGGCTTGGAATGATCGGAAAGATTCACCATCTTTTTAGTTGGAGATGGTGGTGGTGGTGGAGATGATGAACTAGAAACGTCCTCCTCTTCAAAATCTTTAAGATCGTCTAAGTAAGACTTTCTTGCACTTTTAACTTGCACGGGAGAAGCGGCTTCTTTAACTTCTTTCCAAAAATGTCGTCTTCTACGAAAGGTTTTCTTGGGCTCGGAATCCGGTGAAAGTAAATCTCCATTACGAGAAGACCTGGGCATAAGACAAAAATCTCTATAAAATTGTAAGTAACCGTCTCAAGGAACAAGTGTTCCTCAAGACAAAAGAAAACATGATAGAAATAACAAATTTAAACGCAATAAAACCTTGCTCCCCAGCAACGACGCCAGAATTTGATAAGCTATGTCGCACAACTAACAGAGATAATTTTCCCTTGACACTAATTAATGTAGTACGAGGGGTCGAACACAAGGAGAGGGGAATTGCGCTATGAAATGCTATGAATAGAAACCTATCAAGGTCGGTAACGATTGATTGGTTTGTCTTGGTTTGATGATTAGCAAATAAAATGATATAAAAATATATG
Organism: Silene latifolia; assembly: GCF_048544455.1. NCBI lineage: Eukaryota > Viridiplantae > Streptophyta > Magnoliopsida > Caryophyllales > Caryophyllaceae > Silene > Silene latifolia. The sequence goes on from NC_133538.1 coordinate 322,822,852, forward strand.
ATTAATGGAGTCTAGGGGAGTCGGGTCACACATGCAATTGTATATATATGTTCATGTTAAACTCGGAATAAATAACATTGTCAATTGTTTAGTCTTAATGACACCCACCTCTCGATATTGGTGTCAACCATAGACCGGGTCCTAAGGAACTCTCGTTATGACTAGGTCGTCCTACTACACATGCTTAGTCTAATTCAATTCCGTGCTTCTCGATTTATAGAACGAATTAACAAATTTAATCGATAAATATGGCCACTAAACAAAGATTAATCATGACGATAAAAACATGTGATAGAAACAATTAGACAATATTATATCAACCTAATTTATCATTTTACATATATTAGTTTTTGCATGGCTTCCCTAGTCCCTAGACTAAGGAAATTTAGCTACTCATATTGAAATGTAAACTACAAACTATGATGTATTAAATGCTAAACATGATTGTAGAAATGATATAGAGTAAAGGGTGAATTATGAAATATGAGAATTAACTGTGCGATAGAATTAAAATACTAATGATAAAACTATGTAATAACTAAAATAGAAATGTAAACTAAATAAACTAGAATTAGAATTACCGAATAAGGAATAGAACTTGAACTTGAAACTTATAAAGGAAGAACAAATGTGAACCAAAAGCTTGAATAAATAAGAACCAAATGTTTAACAATAACCAAATGCCTAACAATACTAAAATGAAAACTACGAGAGAATATTTGTGTGCTTAAGAATACAAGAAATGTAATATTGTATGATGAAAATAAGATGCTAATTAGGTCGGACCTAGTTCTCTATTTATAGGGAGCTAGGACTTGAAACATATGCACATAGGACAAGGAAACCCCGATCGGGGATGCCAACCCTGATCGGAGTCGTGTCTTTCCAGTTCGGTCCTCTTAATTCTACTAGTTAATGCTCAAGGAATCCAAATTTGGTTTTAATGCCTTGTTTAGTCACCCGGTTAAGCTCTTCAATTGGCATCCTAAGCTTCACTAAGCATCCAAAGTTCCCACCTTAGTTGGACTTCTTAATTTGGGCTTCATTTGTAATTTCATTTGTGCATCAACCCACTTCACAATTCTTCATGCTTGGACTTGTTATTTCTATAATATCCTACCATGGTCCATCTTGCTTCCACACTTAGCCTTATATACTAGTTCTTGCAAATTTGTTAGAAAAAACCTCCTAAAAGCTCAAATTCCTACAAAATGTGACAAACCATGCAAAGACAACTAGAATACAATATTAGCTCATAAAATCACTGAGGTTAGTGCAATAATCATATATATTAGAGCCAAAATAAGGAGATAAAGTCTATAAAAAATGGACTTATCAAACTCCCCCAAGCTAATGTCCCGCTTGTCCCTAACCAAGAAACCATATCCCATCAAATGCAATATCCTAAAACAAGCTAAGTATAATGATTCAAAACCCGAGGCAACATGGGCATAAGGAATAATGCAAAAACATGAATGAGAATTACATGACGGCGCAGCATGGAAGACATTGAACGAACCTTTAAGCTCTTGCATGATCTTTTGACTAATGGACTCTCATGATGCACTCAAAGTCATTTTTATGTGACAGGACATTTTGTGTGAAAATACTCACTTATCCTCGACTCATGATGATGTGCCCGCAATCTAATTTGGTAATCATTTCAAAACCACAAGTCAAAACATTAAAATGCTAGCATGAAAAAGAAGCCATATGGGTAAGAAGAAGGCAAATAAGTCATGGGTAAGAAAGGGGAACAAATGATTTATGGTATGTGGAACTAAGTCAAGCTAGTAACAACCATATACAATGATATATGCTCAATTCCCAAAACTATTCCCAAAAATTTCGATACAAATCATAAGAATGCTCTCCAAAATATATGAATAAGACATGAGAGCTTTCTTACACCAACATCTTCTTCTCTTTCAAAATACAAACCATGCTTCTCTTTTTTCATTTCATGCTTTTTTTTTTTCATTTCATGCTTCTTTTTTTCTTTCTTTCTCGTCTTTTCTTTTTCAATTCATTTCCATCATTTTTTCATTTTTCTCTTCTTTCATTTTTTCCAATTTTTTTTCTTTTCTCATTTCTTTTCTTCAAAAGCATTAAGACCAAGCTCACAATGATATTTCAAGCTAGAAAAAATCTCAAATGAGCACCCAACACAACTAATCAACGCTGCTAGCTCAATAAGGTAGGCAATTTTTATATGTAGCTAAGGATAAATTTTGTGAAGGGGTTCAAAAAGGCAAATTTAATCATGTGAATGGCTCCGAAATGCTAACAACATATGAACGCATGCTTATAAAGAGATGAAATCAAGACCATACTTATGCGTTATTGATATAACACACAACATAAGGAGACCTACACTCATCTAAGAGAGACCGGATATGGAAGCATCGGTCTAACGAGGTTCTACCTTGCCAATTTTGTAGCTTGCCAATAGTCAAGATCAAGCCTATTCGGTTCATTTTCCATCACCCACCTACTATGTCAAGACATACCCATGTAGCAATTATCCATCAAATAAGAATAAATCATTAGCTATAAGCTATCATTAGGATAAGCAAGAGGGCATAAAACACATTTTTATGACACAAGTAGGCTATAAGCGAGCAAAAACACACAATTTTCTCAAAATTTTCAGATTTTTCTAAATGCAACCTACACTACAATGCAAATGCAATCCCCCCCCCCCCCCCCCAAAGCTAAACACAACATTGTCCTCAATGTGACAACATGTAAATCACCCAACTAAACCATAAAAATGGCTCAAAGCACATAAACAAGAAGGACAAGAGGTCATATTTAATGGATTGCGAGAAAATAAACTAAAGTTCAAATAAAATAACACTTACTAGACTAGCTAGCCTTCTCCCAAGCTAGTAGGTATACGGGGGACTCTTCCATTCATCATTCATTCAAGAATAGGGCCAAAAGTTGAATCCCTTTCTACCTTTCCTCTTACCACTACCACTTCTAGATGCTTCACCACTTCCACTTGGTTCATCACTTTGGAGAGGAGTGACATATTCACTAATGTTTTGGCCACTTCCAAGTCCATCTCCATAGCTACTATAACCACCATAACAACCACCATATCCGCCACCATATCCACCACATCCTCCATATCCTCCATTAAATGCCTCAACTCCATAGTCCAAACCACAAAAATCCGGACCGGGAGCATAAGTACTATAATTACCTGCATTATGGTAAGAAGGGGGAGGGGGAGGAGGAGAAAATCCACCTGGGGGATCGTTATAAAATTATGGGTGCGATCCCTCGGGTCGAATTACCCCTTTTCTAGCAAAATGATCATAAATTGGATGCAATGCAAGTCTTTGATCATCACGAATGACATTAATATTAAGACTAAGGTCACGCATCATGTCTATCATGTCTATGCTAAAGGTGGAATGGCGTGCTTGAGAGGGTTGACCTCTTGCACGGCGCTCAGCGGTGGAGGGTGTCTCTTCTCTAAGAGGCAATTGATAAGTGGGGCGAGTAAAGGGGGCATTCCCACTACTGGGTTTGGTATGGACTAAGGGCTTTAGTTCACTTTTCTCTTCTGGTAGTCTAATAGAATCATTACTACCAATTTTCCAAACCACGTGTGGATCAGAATTTCTAAACCAATTACAAGATAGAAAGTATTCATAGTCAAGTCCATCCCCTTTTTCCCTACCATCCAAAGGTCTCAAGTCGGTGGTCTCTTGGTTAAAACGGCATACATGATGTGCAATTCTGGTAACCAACCCACCCATGACAATTGAACTATTATTAGCATTACATTGCTTGGTCATGTAATTTGCAAAGTTGTAGGGGATATCATCACCATTCACATTAAGAAATGCACCCAAATTTCAACCTCAATAATCCTCACCGAGTGAGGCTTATTTCTCCCAAAGAAAGTCCACCTCATGAACCTTTACCAAATATGTATTTCGGGGTAGTGTATGAATTGGTGATGGATATGATCCCAACCATTATTTGGGTAGTGAGAAATGGATTCCCAAGTCATTTTGGGGTTGTAATTTGCGGGTGAGTCAATATGCAAGGCTTCATGTTTCAATTCAAATATCGCGGCAAAATCCGCTAAATCCAAACTATAGTCATTGTTAAACAACCGGAAAGTTACAAAATGAATAAAACCTGGCTTTTTTTATATGTGAAACTCGAAAGAACTCCAGAACTCAGGGGTGAGTTCGGGTAAGGTTTTATAATTCATATTGTAACAGGCTTTTATACCAAGTTTCTTAAACAAAGTCTTTAACACTTTTTTCAATTACAATGTTCTTTAAAGAAGCTTGATTGATAAACTTTTTTTTTGGTAAAAGGCAAGTATATTGATATAAAAAAAATAATTACATCATAATGTTCAAGTGAATGTACAAAAACACCCAAGAGAAGTAGTTAAATTGTCGAATCCACCTAATATCCCTAGTAGGCAGAACTGAAGTATTATTTGCCCAAAATCCCGCAATAACATCCTTGATAACTTTCCTAGCAATGAATTCAGGCCTCAGGACATAAGATTCTAATATGGATTTGTTCCTTGCATTCCAAATGGAGTAAGTAACTCCTACATGACAAGCACTAATGATCTTCCTCTGGATTTTACTTCTTGCCCGTCCATTTGAATCCCAATGATACAAGTTACTTGCTTGAAAGTTCACTCCTAACTTCCCCTGCAAACTACTAATATAGTGAGCACTGAATTGACATTGGAAAAAGATGATAATTGCTCTCATCTGCAGTAGAACATAGATAACAAGTAGGATCATGTCCAAATCCCATCTGAATCATATGGTCTTTGGTGAGCAATCTCTTTAGTTGTACAACCCAAAAGATAAAGGACCATTTAGGCACATTCATAGAGTTCCAGCAGACATGTCTCCATAGAACTTTAGGTCTAGCCTGTCTCAACCAGTTATACCCTTCAGTCACAGTATATTCCTGATCAGAGGCTAACCAACAGTCATTAGTGTAGGGTTTCTTAAAAATGACCATAGAGTGAGCTATTTTTTTCCAAGTCCAACTACAATCAGAAAGAGGATCATAGTTGGACCAATGTGTACCTTTCATATATATATGGTTTATCAAACGAACCAAAAGATGGTCTTTTTATTAGAAAGCCACAAGATATATTTCTCCAACAAAGCTCTATTCCATATTTTCAAAGCTTTTATACCCAATCCACCTTGATCCTTGGGACTGAAACATCTTTCCCAACTCACATTGGGAGATCTCTGATAAGAATCTTTACCACTCCACAAGAAATCTCTAGAAATTGCTTCAATCTTGTTCATTATGCCATTAGAAATGAGAAACATACTAGACCAATAAGAATGTAAAGAAGTGAGTACTAAATTTATAAGGGCAAGTCTGCGAGCATAAGAAAGATGTCTAGAGCCTTAAGCTCTTATTCTGGCAGTGATTCTATCAGTTAATTTCATACCTTCATTTTTGCTAAGCTTTTGAGAAGATATGGGAACACGTAGATATATGAAAGGCAGCAGCCCTTGCCTAAACCCAGAAACTTGAATAATTTCAGCCATCACTTGATTTGGAACTCCATTAAAATATATGTCTGACTTCTCCCTATTTAAGCACATGGACCACTTGCATTGGAGAAAGTGGAGAATGCTTTCAGCATCCACATGATTGAGGCAGCGTTACCCGTAGAAAGAGAAGCAAATCATCTGCAAAAAGTAAGTGATTTAGCCTGATAGAGCTTCACAGAGGGTGAAATCTGAAGTCTTCCTGAGAACTGATGACAGTGAGAATCCAGGACAAGTACTCCATACATATAGTAAATAGAAGAGGGGAGAGTGGGTCTCCTTGCCTGAGCCCTCTTTTGCCCCTGAAAAAACCAAAGCTATTTCCATTTAAGGATAAAGAGTAAGCAGTTGTTGAAACACAGGTCATGATTCTGTCAATGAAGACTTTAGGGAAATTAAGAGCTAATAGCATACTGTGTAAGAAAGGCCATTCAATAGTGTCATAGGCTTTCCTTAAGTCAATTTTTATGAGGCATCTAGGTGAGGCAGTCTTCCTCTTATACATCCTTAATAAGTCTTGATAGATAAGGCCATTCTCTACTATATTTATCCCTTTAATAAAGCCACCCTGATTAGGATTGTGATGTGACCATAATTAGAGCATATTTAGTCCCCTAATTAGCCTTGTTCCCATGCTTTTTAGTGCATATTTGGGTCATTTATTCTCTTTAGTTCTTTGTTTTGCATATTCTTTGAGGTTTTGTGTCCTTGGTAGGAAAGGAGTGCAAACCTTGCATTTTCATGGCAAAATGAGGCTAAATTGATTGAATTCAATGACCAAACATCAAGGAGAGACAAGATTAGAAGGCCTTTGTACATACTATAGTAGATGGGCAATGATGAGAAAAGATCCTTGCATCCCCGAGGAAATCCTCAAGGATTTTATGAAGAAAAAGGGAGAACATAAGAAGGAACAAGACTGCCTGGCGATCCGTGCGGATTGCCTAGAAGACGCCCGTCTTCACCCCACAATCCGTGCGTCTTCCTCCACAAGACGCCCGGGCAAAAGCTCCAGAAGACGCCCGTCTTCACCCCCTGGACGCCCGGGCAGAAGCTGCCAAATCCGCCCGTCCCGTGCTAAAGACGCCCGGATTCCCAGACAGTCCCACTTCGTCTTCTTCAAGCTTCAAGGAAGGATGCACATCTTTTTCTAGAGACCGGAGTCTCCCTAGAGAGACCGGCGATTCCTCAACAAGGGACTTAATCATCATTTAAGCTATTAGTTAACCCTAATTCATGCACCTAATCCCCACTATAAATACCCCATTAGTCTAATTAGAAGAGCATGTTCTTCTTAGCAATCTTTAGTGTAGTTAATATCAATCAAATCTCTCTTTAATCTTGTAATCAACATTTAATCAAGTTTTAATACAAGTTTTATTTCCTTAATCTCTCTCTTGTTCATCCTTTATTTTGGGTAATTGAAGATTATTTAGGTTATTATTGGGAGATTGACAACCTCTCAATCAAGCATTCAAGTACTTCGTTTATTCTTTGCTTTATTATTGGAATCATTAGTGGGTATAATTCTCTTAATCCCTCTTTAATTATTGTTAATCACTTTCATTTATTCATCATGCTTCACTTTGTTGGTATGATTGACAACATTGCTAGCATGTTCAACATGATAATGAGTGAGTAGTTTCCTTAGCTAGGGTTAATGGGTAATTAGGGGAAACCAACATGGGGAATGAGTCATGCTTAAATAAACATGCTTTCATAGTTTATTTGCTTGCTTGTTGTGATCTCAGCTTATGCACATGTTATGTTTGAAGAAATGTGAGCCTATGAATCCTTGCATTTTTTTACCCATCACCTATCTTTTCAATGAGACTTGTAAGACATAAAACACTCGAGTCTCATTAGACCACGCATATTGTTGAGTAGGGATAGTTTAGTCGACTTGTAGGTATTGTACAATCTAATCGATTCGGCTCCGGGACCCAAACTTTCCTAGGATTGTAACATATAAACCAACTCGATCCATCACAACAATAATTGCTTGCTTATAACTTGAGAATATGTTTGTATGATCAATTCCCATGAATCCCCTATGACCCCATGACACCCTAGTGCCTTTTATCAATTCTTTACATCCCTTTTAATTCATCTTGCTTGTTTACTTTCATTGCTATTTAGTTTAGTGATCTTCTACTTCAAACCCCAATTGTGACACCCTTAGACACCACTAGTTGCAATAGAAATCTCATCTCAATTCCCGTCCCTTGGGATCCGACCTTTACTTGCCTCTTTACTAATTGTAGAGTTGTTTGTGAAGTTATAAATTGTGTTTTGGTCTAGGTGCTCCTAACGACAAGTACTGAAAAACTAAACCCCACGGGGGATACACCGACCAAAAATGGCGCCGTTGCCGGGGAACGATGTTAACTTGATTTAGATTTTCTTGTATTGTTATTATTTGTGTCTTTCTTTGCCTTGGGGAAGTAAAACTCCTCAAGGTTTGTTCTAATTATTTTCGAGTTGTTTGATATTTTGCATGTCTAGAAGATCACAAGGTGACTTGTTACCCTTTGATCACGAAATTGAAATAACTTTGACAACCAATAGAAGACTTGCTAGGATAATTTTGAGAGGTATTGGTGAGGTTGTAGATATTCAACCAAATACTATTGAGTTCATCAACCCTTTTGCAAGTGAAGGTGAGAAGAACCCAACACAAAATCTAACACAAAATCAACCCACAATGCCTAAGTTTTCATCACATTCCGTACCCACCGAGGAGAACTTACCCAATGGTACTCCCACACCACAACATCTAACCGGAAATTTTATTACCAAATCCGCATTTATTCAATTAGTCGAAAGAAGCCAATTTGGGGGATGCCTAGTGAAGACCCTCATTCTCATATGGAGACTTTTTGTGACTATTGTGATGCGATTTCTCAAACCGGTGTAAATCAAAACCAAATTCGTGTTGGAGCTGGTGTCCTCCATAAATTAGTGTGATAACATTTGTAAATCTCTTACAGGTTCACATGGGTATACTTTGTATATTTAATCAGTTGATTAACATTTACCTAATAACGGTTGACTTGCTAGAAAGTTTGACGTTATTATCATACAGATGGCGGTGATCAACTGGTTCCTAAAGGTCACACCTATAGGACGTATTTGAGAAATGTGGTTATAGAAATATAATTACATTGATGCCCAAAATGACTAAAAAGTTAGTCAATGTGTTGATGAGATAATTATTTAATGAAAATTAAATAATATTAAGTTGAGACGAATTAACTGTCAATTCGTAAAATAAATATAATAAGTTATATTTAATTAAATATATATAATGTTAGCTTGGACGAATTAATCTTTTAATTGTAATTAAATATAATCAGTTGTATTTAATATCAACAAGCTGAATGTGTCATAGTGGTAATAGTGAGGGTACACATATCAAGAGGTCATGGGTTCGATCCTCACTAGATGACAATTCAACATATATTATATATTTTTGGAAAGACCAAAATAAGGAAAATACACTCCTTATTTTCGGTCTGTTTGGCCGAAAATTAGGAGGTTATTTCTTTCCTAATTGATTCCAGATTTCGTTCTATATAAAAAGAAAGGTAGAGAATTATTTCGAACCTGATACTTTTTTCTGACCGTGCCTCCTCTTTCTCATCACAAAACACAAAGACAATAAAATTTTACAGAAAATTTTAGAATGATTTCTAGCATAATCAAAGGGTATATCTCAGATCGTCTTGGGAGCAACTAATAGGCGAATATCAGTTTTGATATTGTTCTTATGCCAATTTTGCTAGGACCTGAGGTTAATTCTAAATCCTTTTACTTTTGTTTATGTATTTTATTTTATGACCTTAGATCATCTTTATTAAATCGTTATAATCCTTCATGTTAAAGGGAAGTATACAGATTATTTCCCACAAGTGGTATCAGAACCATAGGTTACGATTTTAATCTTGATGATTTTCATAAAAATTGTATGTAAACAATAACCTGATTTTCGAAAAAAAATTAGGGTTTCGTTTTTTTCGGCCTGTTTTTTTTCTTTCTCCTTCTTTCGTTTTTCCTTTTGTTTGATGATATATAACCAATTTCTATAGATCATATCATTGTTTTAATCGGTTAAAATTATCATATGAAGAATTTGGTAGATTTTGATTTAATGCAGCTTAAGTTAAATTACATATAGTATCATCATGTCATTGATATAAGAATTCGTTTTTGCTATATAGTTTTAGCATATACGATTAATCATGTTTGTTAATGTATTTGCTAAATCATGTCCTAATAGCAACTTAAACTTTTTTATCATATCTTTGAATTAAGGCATAAGTGCCGCAAAAGAGAAAAAAAAAGGGGAAGGGCGTTTTTTAGGGTTTACCGTATAAAAAAAAAAAAAAAAAAAATTGTTTTGTTTTTTTTTTGGGTAAACCGGGAGGAAAAAAATAAAGAAAAAAAATAGGAATTTTTTATTTGCCTTTTTACCGAAATAGAAAAGAAAAAATTATGGAAAGTTTTTCCTTGTTTTTCCTATTTACCAAATTAAAATAGGAAAAGGGTTTTTTTTTAAATATTCAGCCGTGCAGCTGAAACATAAAAAAAAAAAAAAAAAAATTGTTTTTAGCCGTGACCAATTTAAAAGAAAAAAAAATTGGATTTTGTTTTTTATTTTGGCCAATTAGTTATTGTGAATCGGTTCACAAATTAATGATACCGAGTTATTTTAAAGCAATTTAAAATTTTGACTGATAGAATTCATATTACAAGTTTAATATAGATTATGTATGAATTAATGTGATTAAATTGCGGAATTGTCACTTAATTTAATTTAAATAGGTGGTTTGGATAAATTAATCAACATAATTAATTTATTGTATTATGTATGTTTAATTTATTTTAGTTGATGCTTTTAAATATGTTGAATGAATCGAATGAATGAATTTTATTTACGTATTTAATTTTGCAATCGGTTGTAATTTGTAATACTTAGTGTGGCCTTAGTCAATTATGTTTTCGTAATGAAGGAAACATAATTTTTATGTAATTATGAGATCTCGAATCTCCTTTATTTTAGTTTTGGGTTTTGAAATTAGAATGTAATTAATAGGTCAATTATGTAATTTTAATTATTGTAATTTCAAAGAAGACTAAAGATGAAGATTCAAGCTCACTCCCGCTACATGGATCAAGATGGAACATCAAGACAAGCTTCTCGGATCCAAGGATGGATTCCAAACTTGTATTTATTGTTCATTTTGATAGGATAGGCCACACTAGGACTTTTACTATTTTTTTTACGTTTTTCATTTTATTGCTTTTCATTCACATGCTAGTAATTGCATCATATTCCGCCTAAAACCAAACCACCTACTACTAAAATGCATGAAAATTGACTCATATAGGTGTTTGTTAGTTTTCATGGACATGCAGATGTCACAGTCTATAAGCCATCACTTTAGTTTAAATCATTCTCGCATGCTAGATTATAGTTCACTTAAAATGAATTAAAAATAGTGATGGGATCTTCCTCTAAAAACGGAAATTGAGATTAGTCTTTATAAGGGCAAACATCTATGAGTCCCTTCTTCGTCTTCAGTGGGCCTAATATGACCCCTTCTACGTTGGGTAAGTAGTTGTGTTGACTTAGTTTACCTCAACATCATAGTCCGAAGAGTTTCTCATGATTATGATGGACTAAAGATAGAATTTACATAAATTTATCGACCAGGAATTCTAACGGTAGAATTAGCTAACATGTTAGCTTATCAATTTACAGAGAATTGAGTCTTGGGGTCATTTATTTAATTCTTGAGGGAGATCAATTGTATAAATGTTTTTGAGTCTTCGCGTTATGACATTAGTTCATTAGACTTAAAATAAAAACGATGCATGCTTATTATTTTATTCTTCTTTCGCAGTGTAGAACACGCTTATTATCAATAATACTGTTACAACAAATGGCTGGAAATAACGCAATCCCAATGCCTAGTGCCACACTAGATCGTTTATCCTGGCTAAAAGTATTCATGGACCAAATGAATCAGTCCACGCGAATGAAGAATGATGGGTCTAACTTTGCGGACTAGGCGGCAGCACTACGGAATGCTGCCATTGCTGACGGTAAGCTCAGGTATTTAACTGAGCCAATACCTGTCAACCCAGGCCCAAATACAGGAGCCAACGAGTCACTCGCTTATAGTGATTTCGTTATGGAAGCGGGTGCGATAAAGAACGTACTCATCTTTGCAATGGAAACCAATTTGCAGAGACGCTTCATTGCCCAAGGTGCAAACAAGATTTTCACTACGCTCACTAATGAGTTCTCAAAGGCACCGAGAATCATCACATATGAGCATACCTGTCGCTTATTTGATGCGAAACTCCAGAAGGGCCAACAGGTTAGCCCACACATTCTTCACATGATTGAGAATGTCGAGAACTGAGTCACCGAATTGTAGAATCAGTGAGAGCATTGTCATTGACCGAATGCTTCATTCTCTTCACGATGGTTGTGCCCTTTTCAGGGCGAACTACTACATGAATGACTTGAAAAAGAGTCCTCATGAGCTACACTCCCTTCTCGTACAGACCGAGAAGGATATGAAATTGAGTGGGAGCATGAAGCAGGATGTTCTCACGATTCACAACAAGAGTAAAGGTAAGGGCAAGGCTTATGGCGACCTAACTGTAGGTAAGCCAAAGTTTAAGAAGCCAGGAAACGGTAAGAGTGCGCCTGGTGAGACTAGTGGCTCGCAGGGTAAGACAAAGAGCAAGGGCGGTGACATAGAGTGCCACCATTGTCACAAGACTGGACATTGGAGGAGGGACTGTCCCGTCTACCGTGAGGGCATCAAGGCAGGCCGCGTCGTTCCTGTTGGTATGTCATCTTATATTCATATGATTGAGATTAACCATGCAAGTTTCGCAACTTGGGTACTAGATACTTTGGTTGTGGTTCTCATCTCAGTGTAATCATTTGTCGGGCCTAAAGAACATCATACCTCTCGAAAAAGGTGATGTGGACTGCGAGTCGAATGGAGCACGAGTAGTCTGCTTTGCCTCGAAGGGAACATATGTAATCCAACTCCCTAGTGGTTTTGAGTTATCTTTAAATAACTGTTACTATGTACCAGTTTATCTAAGAACATTATTTCAGTTTCCGTACTTGCTAAAGACGGTTTTACATTTTCAATAAAGGATAATAGTTGTTTTTCTTTTTAATGAAATGATTTATGGCAAATCGTTTCCATGAATGGAATTTATATCTTAGATCAAACCACGGAAGTATTACACATGAATAATAAGAAATTAAAGGTTGGTGACAAAGATCAAACCTATCTATGGCATTGTCGAATGGGACACATAAATGTGAAACGCGCAAAGAAACTCGTCGATAATGGGACTATTCCCTCATTCGGATTTTCAGCATATGGCACGTGTGAATCATGTCTCATTGGCAAGATGACTCGAATTTCCTTCAAAGGTGTTGGAATGCGCGCTAGTGACCTATTAGGACTCATACATACGGACGTATGTGGACCTATGTCAATTACCGCTAGAGATGGGTATAGATATTTTATCACTTTCACGGACGATTTGAGTAGATACGGATATGTCTACTTAATGAAGCATAAAAGTGAGTCCTTTGAGAAATTCAAGGAATACCAGAATAGGGTACAAAACCAACTGGGTAGAAAGACTAAAGCACTCCGTTCAGATCGTGGTGGCGAATATCTTTCAAATGAGTTTGATCAACACCTGAAAGACTGTAGAATCGCTCTCACGATTAACTCCACTGGAACACCTCAATTAAATGGTGTGTCCGAACGGAGAAATCGAACCTTACTTGATATGGTTCGATCCATGATGAGTCACACAGTAGTGCCTGAATCATTATGGGGTTATGCTCTTTTGTCAGCCGCTCTTATACTTAACCGAAGTCCGTCTAAAGCTGTCGACAAGACTCCATATGAAATGTGGAAGGGAACGGTACCTAACTTGTCCTTTATTCGGGTTTGGGGCTGCGAGGCTTATGCCTTCCGAAGTACACGAGGATAAGCTCGGCCCGCGATCGGTCAAGATATACATTATAGGTTATCCAAAAGGAACATTTGGTCATTACTTCTATTCGCCAACCGAACATCGAGTTTTTGTTGCGGCTAGTGCGACGTTCTTAGAGAAAGAATTTCTCGAGAACAAGTCAAGTAATAGAACCTTCGAGTCATCGGAGATTTCGGAACCAATAACCGAGGAACAGATGGAGGAAGTCACCTCCAACCGATGATACGGTTAATATTCCTGAGGAACCTAGGAGGTCAGGTAGAGACTCTCATCCTCCGGACAGATACATTGGTATGGTCGAGGAGAATGATGTTTTACTTCTAGAAAGTAATGAACCCGCAACCTATAAAGGTGTTATGGCCTGTTCCGACTCAAAGCTATGGCTCGAAGCCATGCAATCCGAGATGGACTCCATGTATGAGAATAACGTATGGGATCTAGTTGATTTACCTAATAAGGTAAAACCTCTACAAAGGCAAATGGCTTTACAAAATAAAGCGTTAAGACGCGCAACAAGATATCTATAAGGCACGACTTGTGGCAAAAGGTTTCACTCAAGTGCAAGGATTGCATTATGATGAGATTTTTGCACCTGTAGTCATGCTACGTTCCATTCGGATAATCTTAGCGATTGCTGCATTTCATGATTATGAGATTTGGCAAATGGATGTGAAAACCGCCTTCTTAAACGGTTATTTGGAGGAAGAGTTGTACATGGTGCAACCCGAAGGTTTCATAGATCCTAAACATCCTAAGAAAGTATGCAAGCTTAAGCGTTCCATTTATGGACTTAAGCAAGCTTCTCGGAGTTGGAATCATCATTTCGACCAAGTGATAAAAGAGTATGGTTTCACTCGATCGGTCGAAGAACCATTCTTATATATCAAGTCGAGTGGGAGCAAGATTGTATTCTTAATATTGTATGTCGATGACATACTCTTCATTGGGAATGACATTCCTCTCCTTTCTTCGGTTAAAGAATGGTTGAAGAACCATTTCCAGATGAAAGATCTGGGTGAGACACAGCGTATTTTGGGAATCCGTATCTACCGAGATAGATCACGACGGACGTTTTCACTTAGTCGAGTCTTATCTAGATAAGGTTCTTGAGAGGTTCAAAATGACCAACTCCAAGAAGGGGAACCTTCCTATGACGACCGGGATGCGATTGAGCAAGTCTCGATCACCCACGACGCCCGAAGGTATTGAGCGCATGAGTCGTGTTCCTTATGCTTCTGCAATAGGATCGATCATGTATGCCATGATATGCACACGTCCAGACGTGGCATATGCATTGAGTATGACGAGTCGGTACCAAAAGACTCCAGGTGAAACACACTGGATAGGAGTAAAAAATATCCTCAAGTACCTACGGAGGACTAAGGATTGGGTATTGACTTATGGAGGCGATACTAAGCTATCCGCAACCTAATTCTGTGCAGATGCTAGCTTCCAAACGGATCGAGATGATTCAAAATCTCAGTCCGGGTTCGTCTTCACTCTTAATGGTGCTGCGGTCAGCTGGAAGAGTTCCAAACAGAGTGTTGTAGCAGATTCTACTACTGAATCCGAGTACTATGCCGCTTCAGAGGCAGCAAAGGAAGCGATATGGATGCGTCAATTCTTACAAGGGCTTTCGGTAGTTCCTAGTTCGAATGACCCGATCACCATCTATTGTGACAATAGAGGTGCCATCTTCCAGGCTAAGGCTCCTTAGCCTAGCAACAAATCTAGACATGTACTTCGGAAGGCTCACCTGATCCGTGATTACGTGGAGCAAGAAGAGATAGTGATTGACAAGATTGCGACGGATGATAACATCACAGATCCTCTCACCAAACCGTTGAATTATGATAAGCATGTAGGGCATGTTAATTCCATGGGAATTAAACATTTTCCTAAGTTGTAGTACTTGATTATGGATTTGATACATTATCTTTTTCATATATTATTTATAACTTCATCGTTTTATATATATAATATTTTGTTTTTCATGTGGATTGTACTGACAACATTGAACGCCACAAAGTGAACTGAATTACATTATATTTGTTTTGGTTCGTAATCGCCAATGTGAGCTGATAAATCCGGCTATTATATTGTGCAGTCGATTGATGGCGGGTTCAACGAGCCATAATTAAACGGTTGACTAATCGATCACAGATACGAGATTATGACGATACCTCGTAGGACAACTTTTTGTGACAACGTAATGGAGTCCTAAATGTTTTATAACATTCGGTGCCAGGTCGTGGATAGGACATCCATTGTGTACCTAGAGTCGATTCTTTTGACTATCAACTGTCCCTTGAGATTAAGGCAGTCTTTGGGTGACTTTGGTTTCTTTCTCACGGTCTACCGTAACTGGAGCTAATTAGATTTTTTCTGGGTCATTTCATACTGTGCTTACGTCTGCAGGATTCGAGTTGAGGAAAATATCCATCCCTTATCAGGTATAGTTATTTCTCAGGGCCACTCGAGGAGTTGTAACTGAAATGCATGGCCATGCTCGAATGTTGATTCGTTTATCAGTTAAGTTACTCTCTAGTCGGGAAAACCACTCTTGATACTGATTGCTTGTAAAATACGACCTTTGTGGATTCGGATTTGCAAATTGTTTTACATTGAGTGGGATAAATTTTAAAGGATATGAGAATCGGTTATCGCACATACACTTGTGAGGACAAGTGGGAGTTTGTTAAAGCTGGTGTGCTCCACAAATTAGTGTGATAACATTTGTAAATCTCTTACAGGTTCACAAGGGTATACTTCAGATATTTAATCAGTTGATTAACGTTTACCTAATAACGGTTGGCTTGCTAGAAAGTTTGACGTTATTATCATACAGATGGCTGTGATTAATCGTCCCTAAAGGTCACACCTATAGGACGTATTTGAGAAATGTGGTTATAGAAATATAATTACATTGATGCCCAAAATGACTAAAAAGTTAGTCAATGTGTTGATGAGATAATTATTTAATGAAAATTAAATAATATTAAGTTGAGACGAATTAACTGTCAATTCGTAAAATAAATATAATAAGTTATATTTAATTAAATCTATATAATGTTAGCTTGGACGAATTAATCTGTTAATTATAATTAAATATAATCAGTTGTATTTAATATCAACAAGTTGAATGTGTCATAGTGGTAATAGTGAGGGTACACATACCAAGAGGTCATGGGTTCGATCCTCACTAGATGACAATTCAACACATATTATATATTTTTGGAAAGACCAAAATAAGGAAAATACACTCCTTATTTTCGGTCTGTTTGGCCGAAAATTAGGTGGTTATTTCTTTCCTAATTGATTCCAAATTTCGGTTTATATAAAAAGAAAGGTAGAGAATTATTTCGAACCTAATACTTTTTTCTGACCTTGCCTACTCTTTTTCATCACAAAACACAAAGACAATAAAATTTTACAGAAAATTTTAGATTGATTTCTAGCATAATCAAAGGGTATATCTCAGATCGTCTTGGGTGCAACTAATAGGCGAATATCAGTTTTGATATTGTTCTTAGGCCAATTTTGCTACGACCTGAGGTTAATTCTAAATCCTTTTACTTTTGTTTATGTATTTTATTTTATGACCTTAGATCATCTTTATTAAATCGTTATAATCCTTCATGTTAAAGGGAAGTATACAGATTATTTCCCACAATTCGATGGGTCTTATTTCCTTTTTCTCTAATTGGCACCGCGAAACAATGGTTGAAAGGCCTTGATAAGGCTACTCTCGGAATTGATTCTTGGAAAAAGTTGGCTCTAGCTTTCTACAAAAAGTTCTATCCACCGGAAAAGACTAAAATGCTAAGAGCTCAAATTACGGGCTTTAAGCAAAGGGATGAAGAATCTTTGTATGAAGCTTGGGAGCGATTCAAGGGAATTTATCGCTCATGTCCTCACCATGGACTTATCGAGTGGTTCTTGGTATAACAATTTTGGAACGGTCTTTATGAAGATTCAAGGAACATTCTCATCATGGGATCAATTGGAATGTTCACCGAAGTTGATGACAATCAAACTTGGAACAAAATTGAGGAAATGGCGGTCCATAACTCACAATATAGTAGACCTCGCAAGGTTACTAGAGGAGGAAAGCATGAAGTGGACTCCATTACTCAATTGGGTGCTCAACTTAGTGCTCACATTGATACCATCAATTTGAAGTTTGAAAAAGCTATGGCTAGACTTGAAGAAGCCTCAAAATCACCAAAGCATCATGTTAATGCCATGACGGCATCTTCATCAATCCCAAGGGGGATATGTGAGAATTGTGGAACTTTGGGACTTGACCAAAGTGAATGTAGAGGAACAAATGAACAAGTGAATGCTTTCCAAGCATACAAGAGTGGTACCCCTTATTCAAACTATTACAATGAAAACACCAAATTCCATCGAAATCTCTCATACAAAAGCCAAAATGTTCAAAACCCTCAACCAACATACACCCCACCTCCCATGAGAAACCAAAATCAAAGACCCTTTTACAACCAAAACCAAGGTTACCAAAATCAATCTCCATACAATCAACAAAATGACCAAGGTTTTGATGTTCAAAAAACGGTCCTCCAAATGCAAAAGAATCAACAAGAGTTTTTCACTCAAATGCAAAAGGATAGTCAAGCAAAGGAAATCACCATCAACAACATCCTAGCTCACACCAAAATGTTGGAAACCCAATTGACTCAACTAGCATCTTCAAGCTCACAAAGACAAACGGGGCAATTACCACCTCAAAGTAATCCCCCAAGACATGAAACGGTTAGTGCCATTCACTTGAGGAGTGGTATAAGGTATGAAGCACCGAAGAAGCAAGTTGAGGATGAAGTTGTGCAAGCTAGTGACAAAGATGAAATTGTGCAAAACTCCAAGGATGGAGAACCATCAAAAGAAGAAATTTCAAAGAAAAATGAAGACAAGGTCAAGGAGAAGGAGCCTATTGTGATTAGACTTCCTTTTCCGAGTCGTCAAGCCAAGCCCAAATTTGATGACCAACTTGGAAAATTTATGGAAATTGTGAAGAATTTGGAAGTCTCGATTCCTTTCACGGAATTAATCAATCACGTGCCGGCCTATGCAAAATACGTGAAAGACATCCTAACAAAGAAGAAGTCGATCCGGAAGCTTGAGATTATCGCCTTCACTAAGGTGAGTAGTGCAATACTTCAAGGGAGCTCACCTCCAAAACTCAAAGATCCGGGAAGCTTCTCAATACCGTGTACCATTGGCGACACCACGATCAATAAAACCTTATGTGATCTAGGGGCTAGTGTGAGTGTTATGCCGTACTCGGTGAGTAAAAGGTTGGGGATGGGAAAGCTTAAATGCACCAATATCACACTCCAAATGGCCGATAGATCGATGAAGACACCATTAGGGATATGGGAAGATGTTCCCGTAAGAGTTGGGAAATTTTTCATCCCGATGGACTTTGTCATTGTTGACATGGAAGAAGATTCCAACATTCCAATCATTCTAGGAAGTCCTTTCTTACACACCGTGGGTGCTGTGATTGATGTGAAGCATGGAGAGCTCACTCTAGAAGTGGGAGATGAGAGCATAACTTTCAATCTTGACAAGACCTTGAGAGCTCCCCGTTTGCATGAACCATGTTTTATGGTTGATCATTATAGCCAGAAGGATGATAGGAAGAAGTCGGAATTCCAATGGAAAACGAAAATTGAAGATGCTCCATTCAAAGAGCAAGTGAATTGTAACAAAGAGAGCTTGAAAAGTTCACCAAAGTCAAGCAATGAAGAGGATGGCCTCATTGGCCAAGATAAGAAAGTGAGAGAGTTGTCTCTATCAACTCAAGAGATCTTTAGTGATCAAGTAGATGAAGTTTGTGGTCTTTGGGACGATGAGTTTGAAGGGATTTTCAACCCCTATATTGGTAATGCTATCGATCAAGACCGACAATAAGGGCAAAGGTCTATTGAAGATCTTTATCATGATAATGAACAAGCTTTTGATTACTTTTTCAAGGTGTTGAGCAACATCAACAACACCTTGGACATGCCCCCATGACATCTCACTAAGGATGAGAGTTTGGTGGAGTCCTCCCTAAACCACCATTTTTAAATATTTCTAACTCCCTAACTCACATTTTAATTCATACATTGCATTTTTGTCATTTTTGGATTTTTATGCTTTGATCAAGATAATTATCATTTTTTGAGAGAAGTGAGGGAGGGACTAATGATTCAATTGATGTGTAGTGCTTTAGCTTAGTGTGGGGATGGTAATTGCCTAGGCTATTCATGGCTTAGTAGTGTAGGGAAATATCCGTAAAATTCACTTAAATTTTAGGACTATAATGTATCTTTAACATGTGATTATTGTCATAAACGAAAAATACAAGAGAAACGATAAAGGTATAAGAATCAACCTCGGGTCCTTTGTGAATACGGCCTAAGAACAGAAATCAATATAGATTTCCTCCTAATCGTTGCACCCAAGACCGTCTGAGACTATGCCCCTTGTGCTAGAAAGTACTCTCTAATTGCCTTGCAATATTGAGAGAGTTTTTGTGAGGTTTTCGATGTGAGATCTAGGTTTTAGAGAGAATGCCTCCAAAACCTAATTTTTTTGTGCAAAAATGAATGAATTAGGTCAAAAGGAGAGAGTCCTCTCCTTTTGTTCATTCGGCCAAACCGAGTATAAGGGAGAGAGTGGGCTTTCCACTTTCTCCTTATTTTAACTCGTGGTCCGACTCAAAATGCTAAAATGTATATGACGGGATTTTATTATAAATCGTCATCTGTTATCGGTTATTAAAATATCAACTAGTAACATGACTCAGTCGATATATTAATACTTGTTCGACAATGACAATATTGTATAATTAATTAATTCAATATACATTAATTAAATATAATCGTTTATATTCAATTTACGAATTAACCGCTCAATTCACATTAGCCAAATTTTAATCCGTATTAAATAATTATCTCAACATCGCGTTTGACTAATTATTAGTCAATAACTCCGACTAACTGCTTAGTCAAATTAGGCATCAACATGACTGTATTTTCATACCGTCACATCTCTCAAACGTATCCTATAGGTGTGACTTTTAGGGACCAGTTGGTCACCGCTGTCAGTATGACAATAACGTCAAACTTATCTAGCAAGCCAACCGTTATTGATAAACGTGGACCAACTGATAATAATACAAAAGTATACCCTTTGATCCTTTTTAGAGATTTATATGTCATTGCACTAATCAGAGGACACCAGCCCCAACAAGCTCCCACTTGTCCGTACAAGTGTACGTGCAATAACGTTATCCGCACTAACCGGAGGACACCGCTCAACAAACTCCCACTTGTCCGTACAAGTGTATGTGCGATAACCGATTCTCATATCCATTTAAAATTTCTCCCACTCAATGTAAAACAATTTG
This sequence comes from Silene latifolia, assembly GCF_048544455.1. Taxonomy (NCBI): domain Eukaryota; kingdom Viridiplantae; phylum Streptophyta; class Magnoliopsida; order Caryophyllales; family Caryophyllaceae; genus Silene; species Silene latifolia. The sequence continues at coordinate 322,843,891 of NC_133538.1, forward strand.
CGCATCCCGATCCGCAAAGGTCGTATTTTTACAATCGATCCAGTATCAAGAGTGGTTTCCCGACTAGAGAGTAACTTAACTGATAAAACGAATCCGTATTCGAGCATGGCCATGCATTTCATTCTGACTCCTCGAGTGGCCCCGAGAAATATCGAGTACATGATAAAGGCTGAATATTTCCTTCAACTCGACTCCCGCCGATCTAAGCACAAAGATGAAATGACCCGAAACAATCTACTTGGCCCCCTGTTACGGATGACCGTGAGAGAGAAACCAAAGTCACCCAAAATCTGCCTTAGTCTCAAGAGATAGTCGATAGTCAAAAGAATCGACTCTTAGGATCACCATGGAGGTCCTATCCACGACCTGGCACCGAATGTTATCAAACATTTAGGACTCCACGTCGTTGTCACAATTGTGTCCTATGAGATATCCGTATAACTCGCCTCTGTGATTGGTCAGTCAACCTTTTGACTTATGGCTCGTTGAACCCACCATCAACCAACGTAACAAAATAATTGCCAGAGTTATCAGCTCACGTAGGCAATTAAGGACCAAAATATAATGTTTGTTCAGTTCACTTTGTGGTGTTCAAAAATTGTCGTACAAATCCACATGAAAAACAAAATATATAAATATCAAAACGATTATGTCGTATAGAGTACAAAAGAGAATGAATCTAATCCATAAAAGAGTACTATAACTCAGGAACACGTTTAATTCCCATGGAATTAACATGCCCTTCATGCTTATCTTGTCGTAATGGTTTAGTGAGAGGATCTGCTATATTATCATCTGTAGCAATCTTTTCTATCACTACCTCCTTTTGCTCCACGTAATCTCGGATTAGATGAGCTTTCCGTTGTACATGTCTAGACTTGTTGCTAGACTTAGGCTCCTTAGCCTGGAAGATGGCACCTCTATTGTCGCAATAGATGGTGATCGGGTCATTCGAACTAGGCACTACAGATAATCCTTGTAAGAACCGACGCATCCATATCGCTTGCTTTGCAGCTTCAGACGCGGCATAGTACTCGGACTCAATCGTAGAATCTGCTGTAACACTTTGTTTGGAACTCTTCCAGCTGACTGCAGCGCCATTAAGAGTAAAAACGAATCCAGACCGAGATTTCGAGTCATCTCGATCCGTTTGGAAGCTAGCATCTCAGAATCGGTTGCGCATAGCTTTTGTTCGCCTCCATAAGTCAATGCCCAATCTTTAGTCCTCCGTAGGTACTTAAGAATGTTCTTGACAGCCATCCAATGTGATTCACCTGGATGCTGTTGGAATCGACTTGTCATACTCAATGCATATGCTACGTCTGGACGTGTGCATATCATGGCATACATGATTGATCCTATAGCCGAACCATAAGGAATCCGGGTCATGCGCTCTTTCTCTTCCGGTGTCTCTGGTGCCTGAGACTTGCTCAAATGCACCCCTGGAGCCATAGGAAGAAACCCCTTTTTGGAGTTAGTCATGCTGAATCTCTCTAGGATCTTGTCTATGTAAGACTCCTGACTGAGAGATAATGTCCGACGTGATCTATCTCGATAGATACGGATGCCCAAAATTCTTTGTGCCGCACCCAGATCTTTCATCTGGAAATGGTTCTTCAACCATACTTTTACCGAAGTTAAGAGAGGTATGTCATTTCCAATCAGGAGTATGTCATCAACATACAATATTAGGAAGACAATCTTACTCCCACTCGACTTGATATATAGACATGGTTCCTCGACCGATCGAGTGAATCCATTTTCTTTTATCACCTGGTCGAAACGATGATTCTAACTCCGAGAAGCTTGCTTAAGTCCATAAATGGAACGCTTAAGCTTGCACACTTTCTTAGGATGTTCAGGATCGATGAAACCTTCGGGCTGTAACATGTACAACTCTTCCTCCAAATAACCGTTTAAGAAGGCGGTTTTCACATCCATCTGCCAAATTTCATAGTCATGAAAAGCGGCAATCGCTAAGATAATCCGAATGGAACGCAGCATGACTACGGGTGCAAAAATTTCATCGTAGTGCAAGCCTGGCACTTGGGTGAAACCTTTAGCAACTAGTCGTGCTTTATAGATATCTTGTTGACCTTCCACAGAATGCTTTATCTTGTAAAGCCATTTGCATTGAAGAGGACGAACCTTAGCAGATAAGTCAACAAGATCCCATACGTTGTTCTCATACATGGAGTCCATCTCGGATTGCATGGCCTCAAGCCATAGCTTTGAGTCGGAACTAGTCATGGCACCTTTATAGGTTGCGGGTTCACTACTCGTTAAGAGTAGAATGTCATCTATGTCATGTTCCTCGACCATACCAATGTATTTGTCCGGAGGAATAGAGACCCTTCCCGACCTCCTATGTTCCTCAGGAATATTAACCGCAGCCGGGATTGAAGGAACTGGTTCCTCCAATGGTTACTCGGTATTTGGTTCTGGAATCTCCGATAGCTCGAAGGTTCTATTACTCTTCGCATTCTCGAGAAATTCTTTCTCTAAGAATGTCGCACTAGCCGCAACAAATACACGTTGTTCGGTTGGCGAATAAAAGTAATGACCAAGTGTTCCTTTAGGATAACCTATAAAGTATGTCATGACCGATCGCGGGCCGAGCTTATCCTCGTGTCTCCACTTGACATAAGACTCGCAGCCCCAAACCCGTATAAAGGACAAGTTAGGGACCGTTCCCTTCCATAGTTCATATGGAGTCTTGTCAACAGCTTTAGACGGACTTCGATTAAGTATTAGAGCAGCTGACAGAAGAGCATAACCCCACAATGAATCAGGCAACACGGTATGACTCATCATGGATCGAACCATATCAAGTAGTGTTCGATTTCTTCGTTCGGACACACCTTTCAATTGAGGTGTTCCAGGTGGAGTTAACTGTAAGGCAATCCCACAGTCCTTAAGGTGTTGATCAAACTCGTGAGAAAGATACTCGCCACCACGGTCTGATCGTAGTGTTTTAATCTTTCTACCCAGTTGGTTCTGTACCCGATTCTGGTATTCTTTGAATTTCTCAAAGGACTCACTTTTATGCTTCATTAAGTAGACATAGCCATATCTACTTAAATCGTCCGTGAAAGTGATGAAGTACCTATAGCCTTCTCGTGCGGTGATTGACATAGGTCCACACACATCCGTATGTATGAGTCCTAATAGGTCGGCGTTGCCACGCATTCCAACACCTTTGAAGGAAATTCGAGTCATCTTGCCAATGAGACATGATTCACACGTGCCAAATGATTGAAAATCAAAGGCCGATATAGCTTCATTCTTTATGAGCTGTTTTACGCGTTTCTCATTAATGTGTCCCATACGGCAGTGCCATAGATACGTTTGATCTTTGTCACCAACCTTTAACTTCTTATTCATTGCGTGCAATATTTCTGGTGATCGATCTAAAACATAAATTCCGTTCATGGAGACTGCCTTGCCATAAATCATATCGTGTAATGAGAAAATGCAACTATTATTCTCTATTACAAATGAAAAACCAAGTTTGTCAAGTGTAGAAACTGAAATAATGTTTTTAGAAAGATTGGGTACATAATAGCAGTTATATAAAAATAACTCAAATCCGCTAGGAAGCTGGATCACGTATGTTCCCCTCGAGACGGCAGCCACTCGTGCTCCATTCCCGACACGCAGGTCCACCTCACCCTTTACGAGGGGTTCGATGTTTCGGAGGCCCTGTACATGATTGCACAAATGAGAACCACAACCAGTATCTAGTACCCAAGTTCCGTAACTTGCGTGGTTAATCTCAATCATATGAATAAAAGAAGAAGAAGAAGAAGAAGACATACCAACAGGATTAACGCGACCTGCCTTTATGTCCTCATGGTATACAAGATATGTACGCCTCCAATGCCCAGTCTTGTGGCAATGATGGCATTCCATGTTACCACTCTTGCTCTTTGTCGCGCCTGATGAGGTGCTCGACTCACCAGGCCCACTCTTACCTGATCCCGACTTCTTAAACTTCGGTTTACCTACTGCTAGGTCTGCCTGAGCTTTGCCCTTACCCTTGCCCTTGTTTGACACAATGAGAACATCCTGTTTCAGGCTCCCACTAAACTTCATGTCCTTCTCGGTCTGTACGAGAAGGGAGTGTAGTGCGTGAGGACTTTTCTTCAAATCATTCATATAGTAATTGGCTCTAAAGAGCGCAAAACCATCGTGGAGTGAATAAAGCATGCGGTCAATCACGATGTTCTCGCTGATCTTACAATCAAGCGCCTCCAGTTTCTCGACATTCTCAATAATGCTGAGAATGTGTGGGCTAACCGGTTGGCCCTTCTGGAGTTTCGCCTCAAGGAAGCGACAGGTGTGCTCATAGGTCACGATTCTCGGTGCTTTCGAGAATTCCTTAGTGAGCGTGGTGAAAATCTTGTTTGCACCTTGGGCTATGAAGCGTTTCTGCAAATTGGATTCCATTGCAAAAATGAGTACGTTTTTAATCGCACCCGCTTCCATGACGAAATCGCTATACTTGGCGATCTCGTTAGCTCCAGCCGTGGGGCCTGGGTTTGACGCGATGGGCTCAACCTGATATTTGAGCTTCCCGTCAGCAATGGCAGCATTCCGTAATGCCGCCTCCCATTCCGCGAAGTTTGATCCATCATTCTTGATCCGAGTAGACCGATTCATCCGATTCATGAAGATCCGGCCGGACTCACGGTCCAATGTGGCACTTGGCATTGGGTCGTCAGCACGGCCAGCCATTATGTTATTAGCAGTTTAAATGATCGTGATCTACACTGAAAAAGAAAGGAAAAACAAAACGAAATAAGCAACTCATCGAGGTGATTTAAGTCTATTTAAAATTCATTTTAACATGTAGACTCATTGCACTTGCATAATTGATCTCCCTCAAGAATAATACAAGTGATCCCAAGACTCAATTTCCGTAAATTGATAAGCCAACTGTTTAGCTAGTTCTACTGTTAGAACTCTTGGTCGATAGATTTCCGTAAATCCTATCTTTAGTCCACCATAATCACAGGATCGTACGAGTGACCATAGTGTTGAGATAAAATAGGTCAATCAGTTCCAACTTACCCGACGTAGAAGGGGTCATATTATGCCTACCGACGAAGAAGGGATTCATTGGAGTTTGACCTATAAAGACTATTCTCAATTTTTGGTTATACGAGGAAGATCCCATCAACTTAGTTTTAATTCATTTTAAGTGAACGAAAAACTAGCATTACGTGAATTAATTAACTTAGGTGATGGCTTAAGTAAAAACGTGTGATATCTGTATATCAAAGAAAACTAACGCGTGACCTCTATATGAGTCAGTTTTCATGCAAATATTAGGTGGTTTGGTTTTAGGCGGAATATGATGCAAACTATCGTTACGATGAAAAACATAAAACAAATGTAAAACGTAAATAAAAGTCCTAGTGTGGCCTATCCTAGCAAAATGAACACAATACAACTTTGGAATCCACAGTTGGACCCGAGAAGCTTGTCTTGATGTTCCATCTTGATCCATGCAAATGAGTGAGCATCCGATTCTCCATCTTTGGTCTTCTCAAAATTACAATTTAAAATTTACAAAATATAAACCTATTTACATTCTAAATAAAAACTGTAATTACAAGGAAAAACCAAAACGGAGATGCGAGATCTCAAAATACAACCAAGACCGTGTTCCATCATTACGGTAACACGTTCTACTAATGCCACACTAATTTACATCCGTTTGCAAAATTAAATACGTAATAAAAAAAACATTCATGGCATTCAAATGTAACGATAAATAAAAATAAAAATGCATCAACTAAAATAAAATTTATTCGTGACATAATTCCGTAATTATGTTAAATTTATCCAAACCACCTTTTAACGATTAAAACTATGTGACAAAACCGCTTCTATCAACTTAATTTTAATTCATGATAATTCGTTACTTTAAATTGCTTTAAAATAACTAAATGGTACGTGAGTGAACCGTTTCAATATCAAGCGAATGCATAAAATCTGAATTATGCACATGATATGGCCGAAAAAAAAATAATAAAAACCGATTTTTTTTTCTTTTCTTTCACGGCAGAACCGAGAGCTGAATTTTTTTTTTTTTTTTTTATTTTAACAGCTCAAACCGTGAGCATCATCAAACCGAACAAAATCGATTTGATAAAACCAATTGCAAATTAAACTTAATCCGTATAGAAATGAATCTACAATTGACAAAACATTAACATATTGCAATGAAAATCGATTACAAAAACAATATGCAAAGACAAAACGAAAGCAAAACGAGACTATCGTCTGATCAGCATAAACCCGTGTGGCACGGCTTCCAATGCAAAAAAAAAATTAAAACAGCCGAGAGCTTTGGAGGTCACGGTTTTCAATGCTAAAAAAAACAGAAGCAGCCGTGTAAAACAATTGGCCTCACGGTTTTCTATGCAAAAAAAAATTATCGATTCAAATCGTTTAATGAAAATTACAATGAAAGATTTACGTGGCCTCGCTCTGATACCACTTGTAGGGAAATATCCCTAAAATTCCCTTAAATTTTAGGACTATAACGTATGTTTAACATGTGATTATTGTCATAAACGAAAAATACAAGAGAAACGATAAAGGTATAAGAATCAACCTCGGGTCCTTTGTGAATACGGCCTAAGAACAGAAATCAATATAGATTTCCTCCTAATCGTTGCACCCAAGACCGTCTGAGACTATGCCCCTTGTGCTAGAAAGTACTCTCTAATTGCCTTGCAATATTGAGAGAGTTTTTGTGAGGTTTTCGATGTGAGATCTAGGTTTCAGAGAGAATGCCTCCAAAACCTAATTTTTTTGTGCAAAAATGAATGAATTAGGTCAAAAGGAGAGAGTCCTCTCCTTTTGTTCATTCGGCCAAACCGAGTATAAGGGAGAGAGTGGGCTTTCCACTTTCTCCTTATTTTAACTCGTGGTCCGACTCAAAATGCTAAAATGTATATGACGGGATTTTATTATAAATCATCATCGGTTATCGGTTATTAAAATATCAACTAGTAACATGACTCAGTCGATATATTAATACTTGTCCGATAATGACAATATTGTATAATTAATTAATTCAATATACATTAATTAAATATAATCGTTTATATTCAATTTACGAATTAACCGCTTAATTCACATTAGCCAGTATTATTTAATCCGTATTAAATAATTATCTCAACATCGCGTTTGACTAATTATTAGTCAATAACTCCGACTAACTGCTTAGTCAAATTAGGCATCAACATGACTGTATTTTCATACCGTCACATCTCTCAAACGTATCCTATAGGTGTGACTTTTAGGGACCAGCTGGTCACCGCCAACAGTATGACAATAACGTCAAACTTATCTAGCAAGCCAACCGTTATTGATAAACGTGGACCAACTGATAATAATACAAAAGTATACCCTATGATCCTTTTTAGAGATTTATATGTCATTGCACTAACTGTAGAGGACACCAGCCCCAACAAGTAGTGCCCCTACAATGAAGAACATGGGATTTGAAGAATGAAAATGACAAGGGATATGCAAGTGCACGGATAGAACTGAATCCGGGTAAAACAGGGAGAATCCGAGCGTCTTCAGGCAATCCGGGCATCTTTGTCAAAATCCGCCCGTCCATCTGAGCTGAAAATTTGAAATTTTGGGACTGTTGAAAAATCCGAGCGTCCTGGTAGAGAAGACGCTCGTCTTCAGAAATCCGCCCGTCTTGGAAGGAAAGACGCCCGTCTTTTTTACTGTGAAAAACAAGAAATCTCACTGTCTGAGAATCCGCCCGTCTTCCGCAGAAGACGCCCGTCCTGCAGTCGATAAATCCGAGCGTGTTTGCTGAAAGACGCCCGTCTTCCCCTGCAATTCAAAAATCTTCGGGTATTTTAAATACCTCATCCCATATTCATTTCTTCATTCCTTCATTCAAAACAATACCCATAAACCCCAAAACTCAAAACCCTCATCCTCTCCATCACCAAAACAAGATTTCCTCAACCAAATTCAACAAAATCAAATCCAAACTTCCTTTTAACAACAATTAATCACTCATCTTCCAACAAAAATCAAACCAAGCACAAAAATCTTCAACCTTTGAGTTGATTTTTGAAATTATAAAGGCAAAGCCTTTCATCTTAAAATCGATTTGGGTATACTTGGAAATTGAAGATTTTCACTCTTTTCTGGGTTAAATCATCAATGGCAAGGACAAAAGGAGCAACAAAGGCACCTAAGGCAAAGGCACTCTCAACAAGACAAAAGAGTCTTCAAGCAAAGAAAGCCTCATTGGCTATGGTGGTAGCTAGTTCAAACTTGGAAGTTCAACAACAACAACCTCCCTTGGAAGCAACAACATCAACAACTCCGGAAATTGCTCAATTATCAAACTATCCGGAGGTAATTTTCATTTCTAACGCTCATAGGGATACATTTGCCAAGTATGCTAGAAAATCCTTTCTATCCACCAAGTTCATATGTGAATATGCCTTGAACAAATTGGGTGTCCTTGAACAAACGAAAGCCTTCTTTGAAGCCATGGGGTTGGGAAAATTATTTGCTACAAGAGAATTGACATACCCCTTCCTTACCTTAGAATTCTTGAGTTCTTTGAAAGTTACTAAGATAGATACTAGAGAAAACATCGAGTTCCGCCTTGCTAATGTGAGTAGGCGCATCACCTTTGATGAATTGGGTAAAGTATTGGGTCTTAGTGATTCACCTAGTTATTACAAGAATCCCGAAAAGTATGACCCCGCTCCTCTTTGGGAGGCGATTTCCGGGAGGAAATTTGAGAACTATCATGCTAGTCGCGCTCTATTAGTCTACCATCCGGGCATTAGAGTGTGGCACAAGGTCATCGGGAATACTATCATTGCAAGAAAAGACACTAACCACTTTACCAAGCTCGATTGTGTTCTTCTTGAGTCAGCCTTAAATATTGGAAGGGAATTCACCAAGCCTTACAATTATCTAAGGCTTTTGGTGGAAAGATGGCTAAATGTTGATTGTGGAAAGCAAGGCACCACTGTTATTGTAAATGGAGGTCTAGTCACTCTTTTGGCTAAGTACTTTGATCCGAATTTCAAAAAGGATAGCAAGTATGTGGCGAAAAAGGGGAGTCATCTCATTGACATGGATGCCATGATTAACAAGTACAAGTGGGTCACTCATAACCCTCTTGACACCAAATATGGGTGGCTCACCAATGAGGCTAGATCTTTTACTTTGTCTTCCAAGATATGCTGTTTGAGTGTCCATCAGACCAACTACCTTCTTCCCGTCTCAAAAAAAGCCGAATACATCATCCGTCAACAAAGGGGTGAAATTGAAATGCCCTCCTCCTCCATTATCATACCACCCTATCCTTTCAAGTATCAAGAGTTCAAACCCGAAGGTGTTAAATCAAGCAATGACTACATGACTCTACTTATGCAAGAGATGCAAAAACAAGCTTTTAAGGATCGGGAAGATGCATACTTAGTCCAATATCCACCCCTCCTTCATTTATCTAGGCAAGGACTACTTGATCCTTCATGTCCTTTGCCTAGTTGGGCGGATAGGGATGTTTTCTTTCCAAATGCATCTAGGGGTGAGATTCCGGGTGACGACGAGGTTGTCGGTGATGAGATTGTTGATGATAGCATTGATGAAGAGGCTAATGAAGAAGAAGAAGAGGATGATGAAGGAAGTGAGCAAGAAAGTGCAGAGGGAAGTGGTGATGAGTCCACTTCTATTGAGGAAGATGATGACAATGATGATATGGTGGAAGACTAGCAAGCTTTGGAGGCTCCTACCCTCTTGAGGTTTGTCTACTTCTTTCTTTGTTTTATTATTTTATCTTGATCATGGTTGGAGAGTCCTGGCAACATAGAGGACTAACACCTCGGCCCCATTGAGGTGTTCTTATTTCATTGTTCCCACTTTTGAAAATCCAAAATGACTAATTTAGTTTCATGCATTGCATCTTGTGTGCATGAACTACCCCAACTTTAGGACATTAGAAATAATGTCTATCTCAGTTTGGGGAAGTACATGAATACACAACGGGAGGTAATCTAAATTACGCTCTCCGTCATAAACAAAAAACACATGCATCATGTAGTGTAGATTAGTGTAGCTTGCATTTAGTGTAGAAATCATGCATCATGTTTGCATAATTCTCCATCATTTTGGCCATTGAGGACAATGCCCATATTAGTGTGGGGATGGGGAATTCTAACTTAACTTTTATTCAAAAATACAAAAAAAAAATCAAAAAATTTCGAAAAACCATAAAAGTTTAAAATTTTGAAAAATGCAAAAACAAGTTCATTTCCTTTGTAGTGTAGTCATGTATATATTGTTGTATATATTGTGTTTGTTTGTTTTATCCTTGTTCACATTGATCGACTACGCCACATCCGAGACATGGGGATATTGAAGACCGCATGGTATGATCTTTCCAATCTCCTTTTTCCTCTTTATGTTAATGACTATGTGGCTTTATTTTGATTGATGCGGTATAACAATGTGAACTTAGGACTTGCATTTAGTTTATGTCATATTAGTTGGTAGAATCATTTGCATTAGGATGTTTATATGCTAGTTGCATCATGGCATGTAGTTGCATGTTAGACAAATTTTGTGAAACCGTCTACTTGGGAAGTCTGACAAGTGTATATAGGCCCTAGTAGATGCTTTTTCTTCTTAAGACTTTGCTTGTTAGAATACTTGTAAAACACCCTAGGATGTGTCATGCTAGTATCCTTTGACCCATGGATTAAGGCCTAGTCAAGAGTACCTTGTGGTGTGATAACTCCTTGGCTACCGTTTATTCCAAGGTGACCCTTGAAACCATGAATCCATCCATCATCCATGTTCTACCACATTTTTGTCATCAAAGGGAATATGCACAAAAAGAAATCAATTTGAGTTCAATGAAATGAAAAGTGAAAGAAAGTTTGCAAAAAAAATGCATCAAATGAAAAGAAGAGCAAAAATAGAACTCCTAAAGCTTCAAATATAACGCACCCTCACTACATATGGGGTGACTTTGAAAATGTTCAAAAAGAAAATGCAAAAAGTTGAAAGTTGTCAAGTGTTGAAATGCCAAAAATCAAAAAGAAATGGCAAAGAAAGTGTTCTCAAATGTCAAATGCCACAAGAAATTGGAGGGAAAAACAACAACAAAAGCAAACTCTCAAAGTGAAACTCAAATATCTATCGATCCCTTTATCCACCGTATCCATTTTTATGCATGGTAGAGAGGGGACGACCCTTCTTCTTGTCTAGGCAAGAGCAGAATTCCGCGATCCTCCAGTGTTTCTAACACCATAGGGAATCTACTCTTGACAAAAGCATTTAACGATTGAGGACAAAGGTACCCTAGCTAGCTTGACACAACTTGAAGGTGATTTATTGGTATCCTTCTAGGCTTAGTAGTTTGAAGAAATTGCATCTATGAAGGAATGTGTACCCTTGAATTGCTTCCCTTGTAGATAATTTCCGCCACTTAGATGAGGAAAGTGGCTATTATTTTGTAGATGCATCCATTACTTGTTTTGTGTGCTTAATGTTTGGATGTGTCGCCATTTTGGCAAGACCCACCTTGCCTTGCAAGAAGGCATCCTACCTCATGGTTGTCTTGTTGTGAGTTGAAGGGGTGGAGTGAGACCCGCTAATTGTCTCATATCGGCTATGTTATTAGGTTAGTTTAAATATTGGTCCAAGTCTTTGTCACCTCTTTACTCGGGACGAGTAAAGGTTCGGTTTGGGGATATTTGATGTGACCATAATTAGAGCATATTTAGTCCCCGAATTACCCTTGTTCCCATGATTTTTAGTACATATTTGTGTCATTTATTGTCTTTAGTTCTTTGTTTTGTATATTCTTTGAGGTTTTGTGTCCTTGGTAGGAAAGGAGTGCAAACCTTGCATTTTCATGGCAAAATGAGGCTAAATTGATTGAATTCAATGACCAAGCATAAAGGAGAGACAATATTAGAAGGCCTTTGTATATACTATAGTAGATGGGCAATAATGAGAAAAGATCCTTGCATCCCTGAGGAAATCCTCAAGGATTTTATGAAGAAAAAGGGAGAAAAGAAGAAGGAACAAGACTGCCTGACAATCCGTGCGGATTGCCTAGAAGACGCCCGTCTTCACCCCCTGGACGTCCGGGCAGAAGCTGCCAAATCCGCCCGTCCCGTGCTAAAGACACCCGGATTCCCAGACAGTCCCACTTCATCTTCTTCAAGCTTCAAGGAAGGATGCACATCATTTTCTAGAGACCGGTGTCTCCCTAGAGAGACCGGCGATTCCTCAACAAGGGACTTAATCATCATTTAAGCCCTTAGTTAACCCTAATTCATGCACCTAATCCCCACTATAAATACCTTATTAGTCTAATTAAAAGAGCATGTTCTTCTTAGCAATCTTTAGTGTAGTTAATCTCAATCAAATCTCTCTTTAATCTTGTAATCAACATTTAATCAAGTTTTAATACAAGTTTTATTTCCTTAATCTCTCTCTTGTTCATCCTTTATTTTGGGTAATTGAAGATTATTTCGGTTATTATTGGGAGATTGACAACCTCTCAATCAAGCATTCAAGTACTTCTTTTATTCTTTGCTTTATTATTGGAATCATTAGTAGGTATAATTCTCTTAATTCCTCTTTAATTATTGTTAATCACTGTCATTTATTCAACATGTTTCACTTTGTTGGTATGATTGACAACCTTGCTAGCATGTTCAACATGATAATGAGTGAGTAGTTTCCTTAGTTAGGGTTAATGGGTAATTAGGGGAAACCAACATGGGGAATGATTCATGCTTAAATTAATATGCTTTCATAGTTTATTTGCTTGCTTGTTGTGATCTCAACTTATGCACATGTTATGTTTGATGAAATGTGAGCCTATGAATCCTTGCATTTTTTTACCCATCACCTATCTTTTCAATGAGACTTGTAAGACATAAACCAACTCGAGTCTCATTAGACCATGCATATTGTTGAGTAGGGAAGATTAAGTCGACTTGTAGGTGTTTTACAATCTAATCGATTCGGCTCCGGGACCCAAACTTTCCTAGGATTGTAAGATATAAACCAACTCGGTCCATCACAATAATAATTGCTTGCTTATAACTTGGGAATATGTTTGTATGATCAATTCCCATGAATCCCCTATGACCCCATGACACCCTAGTGCCTTTTATCAATTGTTTACATCACTTTTAATTCAACTTGCTTGTTTACTTTCATTGCTATTTAGTTTAGTGATCTTCTACTTCAAACCCCAATTGTGATACCCTTAGACACCACTAGTTGCAATAGAAATGTCATCTCAATTCCCGTCCCTTGGGATCCGACCTTTACTTGCCTCTTTACTAATTGTAGAGTTGTTTGTGAAGTTATAAATTGTGTTTTGGTCTAGGTGCTCCTAACGGCAAGTACTGAAAAACTAAACCCCACGGGGGATACACCTACCAGACTGATAATGTAAGGTAACACCTCACCTAGCCTAGCACACAAAAGCTTAGCAATGCATTTGTAGATGATGTTACAACATGTAATTGGTCTGAACTCAAGTACAATAGTTGGTTTAGTAACCTTAGGAATGAGAGTAACTAAGATAGCATTCAGTTGCTTCAAAAGAGAACCAGTGTGAAAAAAATCAATGATAGCTTCACAAACTTCATTACCAACAATGTTTCAAGAATCCTTGAAAAATTGACTGGATTAGCCATCTGGGCCTGGAGCTAGAAGAAGGAATAGAGAAAATGCATTTTTTGATCTCATCATGAGTGACAGGTCTCAAAAGTAAAGACATATGCTGATCAGTTATTAATTTACCTGTTCTGACTGTAGGGAAATGGACAGTAGTAGTATGTCTATTGGATCCACAAAGATCAGTATAGAATTCCAAAAAAGCAGCTTCAATGTGCACAAGATCAATTTGAAGGTTGCCATGAATATCCTTAATACTAAGAACTTTATTGTGAATGTGCCTTACCTTAATATGTCTGTGGAAGAAACCAGTGTTTTTATCCCCATCTTTAAGCCATTCCACTTTAGCCTTTTGCCTCAAATAACTCATCTGTGCTTTATGAAGAGTGCTGTAATTTTCAGCAGCTTGCTGCTCAGCCTCCCTGAGAATCATGTCATAAGGGTTAAGATGTAACTTTGTCTGCAGAATATCCAATAAAAATCTAGCCAACTCAGCTGTTGTATCAATATCAGAGAATTTATGTTTGTTAAGAACTTTCAGAGGCTTCTTTAGATTTTTCAATTTACTCACAACCTGATACATTCTGACCCGAGTAATAGGTTTACCCCATTCTAACTGAATAATGTTTGAGAAGTCCTTGGCTTGACCCCACATGTTAAAGTATCTGAAGGGAGATTTTGTGAACATAGGCTCTTTTGATCTATAACAAATGCATGGGTTATGATCAAATAACCCTTCATTCATAAAGTGGACATAAGAGTTAGGATACAGCTGTAGCCAATCATGATTGATGGGAAATCTATCTATCCTAGAAAAGACCCTAGTAGTAGTGTCTTGTTTGTTATTCCAGGTATAGAAAGAACCCTGAGCTTTAAGGTCCACCATTTCACAATACTCCACACAAAGTCTAAAATCCTCTATTTCACTCCATAAAACAGTACTGCCAACTCTTTCATTGAAATGAAGGATAGCATTAAAATCCCCTCCTACACACCATGCTATATTACACTGATCCTTGATTCCTTGAAGTTCTTGCCAAAGTTGTAATCTCTCTGTGTCTGAGTTAGACCCATAAACCACAGTAAACCAGAAATTCACTCCAGACTGAATATCAGTGACATCCACAGTAATTTGCTGTTCAGAAGACTGCACTAAAGTGACATGAAAATTTTCAGGAAGCCAAATTACCCACACTCTACCACCTGGATGATGCAAATTATTGTTGATACCATACCACCTTTGACCAAGATTATTCAAAATAGTAGCAAAATTATTAGATTTGACCTTAGTTTTAACTAATACATGGAGACCTATTTTATTCTGGAGCAAGAACCACATAATATTTGCTTGCTTATTTAAACTATTCATACCTCTAACGTTCCAACACCCTAAATTATCCCTGCTCATTGATAACTAGTTGTTCATATGTTCCCCCTTTACTAACATTACCAGTTCCATTCTTTTTTGGGTTCTTGATAGGAGATATTGGAGGGTATTTAAGAGCATCAGCATAGGAAGTACCTCCTGACACTCTTGCATCCATAACCCCAGGGTCAGATCTTAAAGAAGTATTAACCATCAGAGAAGGAGCAGGACAGACCTGAGGCACACTGGTGGGCTCGGAAGTAGTAGGAGCAACTACTTTAGGATCCTCCACAACCTTAGGTCTCCATACCTGAGTCACTTTAGGTATTGTTTTAGAAGGTTTCCTATATATACTATTATGATGACCAATACCCTTACACATAGAAAAAATGATAGGCTTCCATTCATACTCAACATGCACACAATTTTGACGACCATGTTCATCATTAAAGTACAATTTATCAGGAAATTCCTGACCCACTTGTACTTCAATCATTAATCGAGCATCTCCCAGTCTGGTTTTATCTAGTGTAGCATTGTCAGCCCTAACATATTTCCCTAAGAGAGATACAAGTTTACTCAAGCAATTCTCCCCCCAAAACTTCAAACCCAGGCCACATAGTGTAACACCCCCATACTCCAAATGCCTTACCAGGACCACTTAAAGCATGAGAATGCTACCATCTCGGTTACCCGAGGCAATGATAATCAAATAGACAATAACGAAACGTACTTTAATAATAAATATAGTTTAAGTGATTATATGTCTCAGACCAAAACTGTCAAATTAAATACATCCAATCCAAAACTGTCTACTAATAAATCTAAACAACTAAAGGACACCGTCTGACATAGCGGAAGACTCTTCTAACTGCAAGTGATGACTCATCCCAGCTAGCCCATATGCATCATATCAAACCTGCTCAATAACTGCTCACCATCTCCGAATGGATCACCACGTTTTTTAAAAAATTAAACGGGGTCAGTACTAATCACACAATACAATCACAATAAGACAAGAATAAAAATAGCTCAATCGTCACATCAACCCCAACTCCATCACCAACTCCTCAATACTGACTACACCCTAAAGTGTGTAGCCCTGCCAGAGTACCCATCGCAACAGGTTACTCCACTTTACCAAATCACAACGCAACATATTATATGAATAAACGAACAAGCGCCTCATGAACATCATCCCTACCATTTCACGGAATACACATGTATTATAAATACACATACAATTATGACTAACCATACCAGATCAATCAAACTATTACCATTTTTTTTTATCATTCAATTAGGTTACCATACTCATCATATAAAAAATTCAGATAACAACTTTATAATTATCACATAATACCACTTCTAGTGAGGTCAAAACCTCACAGAAACATTAATACACATCATAGATGTGGGATTTATCTGTATTCATCCCTTTATATTCAAGGATTATAACGAATTTTATGAAAATGATCACTAGTCATAAAATAAAATTACATAAACAAAAGTAAAGGATTAAGAAATAACCTTCGGTTCTAGCAAAAACGGCCTATGAACAATATCGCAATGATATTCTCCTATCAGTTGCACCCAAGATGATATGAGATATGCCCTTTGATTATGCTAGAATCGATCCAAAATTTTCTGTAAAAATTTAGGTTATTTGTGTTTTTCTTTGATGAGAGGAAGGCAAGAATGGCTTAGGAAAAATTAGGTTAGAATCATGTTCTCCCTCACTCCCTATAAACCATGTATTAGGAAGTAATTAGGGTTGATCATATTCTTTTAATTCTCGGCCCATTTCACCGAAATAAGGAGTATAATTTCCTTATTTTCGGTTATTCTAAAAATGTATAAAATGTGTTAAATTGTCATCTAGTGAGGATCGAACCCATGACCTCTTGGTTTGAGTACCCTCACTATTACCACTATGACACATTCATCTTGTTGATATTAAATATAACCGGTTACATTTAATTACGAATTAACAGATTAATTCGTCCAAGCTAACATAACATACATTTAATTAAATATAACTTATAATATTCAATTTACGAATTGACAGTTAATTCGTCTCAACTAATATTATTTAAACTTCATTAAATAATTGTCTCATCAACACATTGACTAACTGTTTAGTCATATAACCACATCTCTCAAACACATCCTATACGTATGACCTTTAGGGACCAGTTTATCACCGCCATCTGTATGATAATAACATCAAACTTTCTAGCAAGCCAACCGTTATTAGGTAATCGTTAATCAACTGATTAAAATACACAGTATACCCTTGTGAACCTGTAAGAGATTTACAAATGTTATCACACTAATTTGTGGAGGACACAAGCTCTAACAAACTCCCACTTGTCCTCACAAGTGTATGTGCGATAACCGATTCTCATATCCTAAAATTTCTCCCACTCAATGTAAAATAATTTGCAAATCTGTACTCACAAAGAACGTATTTTACAAGAGATCATCATCAAGAGTGGTTTCCCCGACTAGAGAGTAACTTAACTGATAAACGAATCAACATTCAAGCATGGCCATGCATTTCATTTACAACTCCTCGAGTGGCACTGAGAAATAACTATACCTGATAAGGGTTGGATATTTTCCTCAACTCGAATCCTGCAGATGTAAGCACAGTATGAAATTACCCTGAAAAAATCTACTTAGCCTCCGATTCGGCAGACCGTGAGAAAGAAACCAAAGTCACCCAAAAACTGCCTTAATCTCAAGAGACAGTCGATAGTCAAAAGAATCGACTCTAGGAACACAATGGATGTCCTATCCACGACCTGGCACCGAATGTTTTTAAACATTTAGGACTCTATTAAGTTGTCACAAATTGTTGTCCTACGAGGTATCGTTATAATCTCGCATCTGTGATCGATCAGTCAACCGTTTGACTTATGGCTCGTTGAACCCACCATCAATCGACTGCACAACATAATAGCCGGAGTTATCAGCTCACATTGGCGAATACGGACCAAACAAATATAATGTAATTCAGTTCACTTTGTGGCGTTCAATGTTGTCAGTACAATCCACATGAAAAACAAAATATTATAATAAAACGATGAAGTTATAAATAGTATATGAAAAACATAATGTATCAAATCCATAATCAAGTACTACAACTCAGGAACATGTTTAATTCCCATGGAAAAAACCTGCCCTACATGCTTATCATAATTCAATGGTTTAGTGAGAGGATCCGCGGTGTTATCATCCGTCGCAATCTTGTCAATCACTATCTCTTCTCGCTCCACGTAATCACGGATCAGGTGAGCTTTCTGATGTACATGTCTAGATTTGTTGCTAGACTTTGGCTCCTTAGCCTGGAAGATGGCACCTCTATTGTCACAATAGATGATGATCGGGTCATTCGAACTAGGAACTACCGTAAGTCCTTGTAAGAATTGACGCATCCATATCGATTCCTTTGCTTCCTCCGAAGCGGCATAGTAGTCGGATTCAGTAGTAAAATCTGCTACAACACTCTGTTTGGATCTTTTCCAGCAGACCGCAGCACCATTAAGAGTGAAGACGAACCTGGACTGAGATTTTGAATCATCTCGACCCGTTTGGAAGCTAGCATCTGCGTAACGGGTTGCGCATAGCTTAGTATCTCCTCCATAAGTCAATACCCAATCCTTAGTCCTCCATAGGTACTTGAGGATGTTTTTAACAACTATACAGTGTGTTTCACCTGGAGTCTTTTGGTACCGACTCGTCATACTCAATGCATATGCCACGTCTGGACGTGTGCATATCATGGCATACATGATCGATCCTATTGCAGATGCAAAAGAAACACGACTCATGCGCTCAATCCCTTCAGGAGTCGTGGGTGACTGAGACTTGCTCAACTGCATCCCAGTCGTCATTGGAAGGTTCCCCTTCTTGGAGTTGGTCATGCTGAACTTCTCAACAATCTTATCGAAATAAGACTCCTGACTCAGTGATAACGTCCGTCGTGATCTATCTCGGTAGATACAGATTCCCAAAATGCGTTGTGCCTCACCTAGATCTTTCATCTAGAAATGGTTCTTTAACCATCCTTTAACCGAAGATAGGAGAGGAATGTCATTCCCAATCAGGAGTATGTCATCGACATACAATATCAAGAATACAATCTTGCTCCCACTCGACTTGATATATAAGCATGGTTCTTTGACCGATCGAGTAAAACCATACTCTTTTATCACCTGGTCGAAACGATGATTCCAACTCCGAGAAGCTTGCTTAAGTCCATAAATGGAACGCTTAAGCTTGCATACTTTCTTAGGATGTTCAGGATCAATGAAACCTTCGGGTTGCACCATGTACAACTCTTCCTCCAAATAACCGTTTAAGAAGGCAGTTTTCACATCCATTTGCCAAATTTCATAATCATGAAAAGCGGCAATCGCTAAGATTATCCGAATGGAACGTAGCATGACTACAGGTGCAAAAATCTCATCATAATGCAATTCGTGCACTTGAGTGAAACCTTTTGCCACTAGTCGTGCCTTATAGGTATCTGGTTGCGCGTCTACAGAACGCTTTATTTTGTAAAGCCATTTGCACTGTAGAGGTTTTACCTTATTAGGTAAATCAACTAGATCCCACACGTCATTCTCATACATGGAGTCCATCTCGGATTGCATGGCTTCGAGCCATAGCTTTGAGTCGGAACAGGTCATGGCACCTTTATAGGTAGCGGGTTCATTACTCTCTAGGAGTAAAACGTCATTCTTCTCGACCATACCAATGTATCTGTCCGGAGGATGAGAGACTCTACCCGACCTCCTAGGTTCCTCAGGAATATTAACCGTATCATCAGTTGGAGGAACAACTTCCTCCACCCATTCCTCGGTTGTTGGTTCTGGAATCTCTGACAGCTCGAAGGTTCTATTACTCGTCTTGTTCTCGAGAAATTCTTTCTCTAAGAACGTCGCACTAGCCGCAACAAAAACTCGATGTTCGGTAGGCGAATAGAAGTAATGACCAAATGTTCCTTTTAGATAACCTATAAAGTATGTCTTGACCGATCGCGGGCCGAGCTTATCCTCGTGTCCACTTGACATAAGCCTCGCAGCCCCAAACCCGAATAAAGGACAAGTTAGGGACCGTTCCTTCCACATTTCATATGGAGTCTTGTCGACAGCTTTAGTCGGACTTCGGTTAAGTATAAGAGCAGCTGACAAAAGAGCATAACCCCATAATGAATCAGGCACTACCGTGTGACTCATCATGGATCGAACCATATCCAGTAAGGTTCGATTTCTCCGTTCGCACACACCATTTAATTGAGGTGTTTCAGGTGGAGTTAACTGGAGAACGATTCCACAGTCTTTAAGGTGTTGATCAAACTCATTTGAAAGATATTCGCCACCCCGATCTGAACGGAGTGCTTTAACCTTTCTACCCAGTTGGTTCTGAACCCTTTTCTGGTATTCCTTGAATTTCTCAAAGGACTCACTTTTATGCTTTATTAAGTAGACATATCCGTATCTACTCAAATCGTCCGTGAAAGTGATAAAATATCTATAGCCATCTCTAGCGGTAATTAACATAGGTCCACAAACATCAGTATGTATGAGTCCTAATAGGTCACTAGCGTGCATTCCAACACCTTTGAAGGAAATTCGAGTCATCTTGCAAATGAGACATGATTCACACGTACCATATGTAGAAAAATCGAATGCGGAAATAGTCCCATTATCGACGAGTTTCTTCACGCGTTTCTCATTTATGTGTCCCATTCGGCAATGCCATAGATAGGTTTGATCTTTGTCACCAACCTTTATTTTCTTATTATTCACGTGTAATACTTCCGTGGTTTGGTCTAAGATGTAAATTCCATTCATGGAAACTACTTTGCCATAAATCATTTCATTGAAAGAGAAAATACAGGTATTATCCTTTATTGAAAATGCAAAACCGTCTTTAGCAAGTACGGAAACTGAAATAATGTTCTTAGACAAACTGGGTACATAGTAACAGTTATATAAAAATAACTCAAAACCACTAGGGAGTTGGATTACATATGATCCCTTCGAGACAGCAGCAACTCGTACTCCATTCCCGACTCGCAAGTCCACATCACCTTTTTCGAGAGGTATGATGTTCTTTAGGCCCTGCAAATGATTACACAGATGAGAACCACAACCAGTATCAAGTACCCAAGTTCCAAAACTTGCATGGTTAATCTCAATCATATGAATATAAGATGACATACCAACAGGAACAACGCGGCCTGCTTTGATGTCCTCACGGTAGACGGGACAGTTCCTCCTCCAATGTCCAGTCTTGGGACAATGGTGGCACTCTATGTCACTGCCGCTCTTTGCCTTGCTCTGTGAGCCACTAGTCTCACCAGGCGCACTCTTACCATTTCCTGGCTTCTTAAACTTTAGCTTACCTACAGCTAGGTCGCCATGAGCCTTGCCCTTACCTTTAACCTTGTTGTGAATCGTGAGAACATCCTGCTTCATGCTCCCACTCAATTTCATATCCTTCTCTTTCTGTACGAGAAGGGAGTGTAGCTCGTGAGGACTCTTTTTCAAGTCATTCATGTAGTAGTTCGCCCTGAAAAGGGAAAAACCATCGTGAAGAGAATGAAGCATTCGGTCAATGACAATACTCTCACTGATTTTACAATTCAGTGCCTTCAACTTCTCGACATTCTCAATCATGTGAAGAATGTGTGGGCTAACCGGTTGGCCCTTCTAGAGTTTCGCATCAAAGAAGCGACAGGTATGATCATATGTAACGATTATCGGTGCTTTTGAGAACTCGTTAGTGAGCGTGGTGAAAATCTTGTTTGCACCTTGGGCAATAAAGCGTCTCTGCAAATTGGTTTCCATTGCAAAGATGAGTACGTTCTTTATCGCACCCGCTTCCATAACGAAGTCACTATAGGCGAGTGACTCGTTGACTCCTGCATTGGGGCCTGGGTTTACCGGTATTGGCTCGATTAAGTACCTGAGCTTACCGTCAGCAATGGCAGCATTCCGTAGTGCTGCCTCCCAGTCCGCAAAGTTGGACCCGTTATTTTTCAGACGTGTGAATTTATTCATTTGGTCCATAAAAATTTTAAGCTAGGACGTGCGATCGAGTGTTGCACTAGGCGTTGGGATTTCGTTATTTCCAGCCATTTGTTGTAACAGTATTATCAAAAATAATCGTGTTCTACACTGCGAAACAAGAATAAAAAAATAATAAGCATGTGCATCGTTTTGATTTTAAGTCTAATGAACTAATGTCATAACGCGAAGACTCGAGCATTTATACAATTGACCTCCCTCAAGAATTATATAAATGATCCCAAAACTCAATTCTCTGTAAATTGATAAGCTAACCTTTTAGCTAATTCTACCGTTAGAATTCTTGGTCGATAAATTTCTGTAAATTCTATCTTTTAGTCCATCATAATCACGAGAAACTCTTCGGACTATAATGTTGAGATAAACTAAGTCAACACAACTACTTACCCAACGTAGAAGGGGTCATATTATGCCTACCGACGAAGAAGGGATTCATAGTTGTTTGCCCTTATAAAGACTAATCTCAATTTCCGTTTTAGAGGAAGATCCCATCAACTTTATTTTAATTCATTATAAATGAACTAATATCTAGCATGCGAGAATGAATAAACTAAGGTGATGGCTTAAAAAATGACATCTGTATGTCAATGAAAACTAACATACAATCTATATGAGTCAATTTTCATGTATTTTAGTAGTAAGTGGTTTGGTTTTAGGCGGAATATGATGCATAAACTATCATGTGAATGAAAAGCAATAGGAATGAAAAACGTAAAACAATAAAAGTCCTAGTGTGGCCTATCCTATCAAAATGAACATTAAATACAAGTTTGGAATCCATCCTTGGACCCGAGAAGCTTGTCTTGATGTTCCATCCTGATCCATGTAGCGGGAGTGAGCTCCAATCTCCATCTTTAGTCTTCTTTGAAAATTACAATAAATAAATTTACATAATAAACCTATTTATTACATTCTAATTTCAAAACCCAAAAACTAAAGAAAAATAAAGGATATTCGAGATCTCATAATTACATAAAAATTATGTTTCCTTCATTACGAAAACATAATTTGACTAAGGCCACACTAAGTAATACAAATTACAACCGATTGCAAAAAAAAACGTAAATAAATTCATTCAACGATTCATTCAATAAAAATAAAATGCATCAACTAAAAAAAATTAAACATACATGACACAATTCCTTAATTATGTTGATTAATTTATCCAAACCACCTATTTAAATTAACAAATTAAGTGACAATTCCTCAATTAATCACATTAATTTCAAACTTAATTCATATTAAACTTGTAATATGAATTTAATCCATCAATATTTTAAACTGCTTTAAAATAATTAGGTATCTTTTAATTATGAACCGCTTCACAATAATTAATTGGCCAAAACAAACAAAAACAAAATCCCCTTTTTTTATATGTCTCGGCTAAACTCAAAGGAAACCCAAAAAAAAATTTTATTTATTTAATTTCAGCACGGCTGAAAAAAAAAACAAAAAACAAAAAATTTTCTTTCTTTTCATACGGTAACTCTAAAAAAAACGAATCAAACTATGAATTTGTCTCGGTTTTTCAGCAAAAACCGAAAAACAAAATTTTTTTTTTAAGTTCTGCCATGAACAATAGCAGAAGCAAGGAAAAAAAAATTATGGCTTAAAAAAAACAAGAACCCAAATGCCTTTTTTTTTTCTTTTGCGGCAAAAACCCCTAATACAAAAATTCGATGAAGAACATGTTTACAGTTGCTATTAGAACATGATTTAGCATATGAATTAATAAAACATGATTAATCGAATATGCTAAAACTATATAGAAAAAACAACTTTTTATATCATCGACATGACGATTCTATTTGCATTTTAACTTAATCTGCATTAAATCAAAATCTACCAATTCTTCATATGATAATTTTAACTGATTAAAAAAATGATATGAAAATTAAATTAGAAATAAATCATCAAACAAAAGAAAAAAAAAACGAAAAACAGACCGAAAAAAAAACCCTCGGTAAATAAAATTTTTCAGCCGAAATACACCTTTTTTTTCTTCGAAATTCCTTGTAATGTTTACATACAATTTTATGAAAATTATCAAAATTAAAATTCGTGGCCTTGGCTCTGATACCACTTTTGGGATTTATCTGTATGCATCCCTTTATATTCAAGGATTATAACGAATTTTATGAAGATGATCACTAGTCATAAAATTACATAAACAAAAGTAAAGGATTAAGAAATAACCTTCGGTCCTAGCAAAAATGGCCTATGAACAATATCGCAATGATATTCTCCTATCAGTTGCACCTAAGATGATATGAGATATGCCCTTTGATTATGCTAGAATCGATCCAAAATTTTCTGTAAAAATTTAGGTTATTTGTGTTTTTCTTTGATGAGAGGGAGGCAAGAATGGCTTAGGAAAAATTAGGTTAGAATCATGTTCTCCCTCACTCCCTATAAACCGTGTATTAGGAAGTAATTAGGGTAGATCATATTCTTTTAATTCTCGGCCCATTTCACCGAAATAAGGAGTATAATTTCCTTATTTTCGGTTATTCCACAAATGTATAAAATGTGTTAAATTGTCATCTAGTAAGGATCGAACCCATGACCTCTTGGTTTGAGTACCCTCACTATTACCACTATGACACATTCATCTTTTTGATATTAAATATAACCGATTACATTTAATTACGAATTAACAGATTAATTCGTCCAAGCTAACATTACATACATTTAATTAAATATAACTTATTATATTCAATTTACGAATTGACAGTTAATTCGTCTCAACTAATATTATTTAATCTTCATTAAATAATTGTCTCATCAACACATTGATTAACTGTTTAGTCATATAAGGAGATCAATGTGATCATATTTCTAT
This sequence comes from Silene latifolia, assembly GCF_048544455.1. Classification (NCBI taxonomy): domain Eukaryota; kingdom Viridiplantae; phylum Streptophyta; class Magnoliopsida; order Caryophyllales; family Caryophyllaceae; genus Silene; species Silene latifolia. Next base: position 322,868,918 of record NC_133538.1, read on the forward strand.
AGCCACATCTCTCAAACACATCCTATAGGTGTGACCTTTAGGGACCAGTTGATCACCGCCATCTGTATGATAATAACGTCAAACTTTCTAGCAAGCCAACCGTTATTAGGTAATCGTTAATCAACTGATTAAAATACAAAGTATACTCTCGTGAACCTGTAAGAGATTTACAAATGTTATCACACTAATTTGTGGAGGACACAAGCTCCAACAATAGACCCGTAATCATATCCAACTAGTCAATCCTGATCACGTAAGTTACCACCTGACAAAGGTTACCTCTCACCCGAGCTTAAATTGTATGCCCCTCATAACATGTTCTCCCATTCGCATATCCATCAACCCATGTTAGATGTAACTATACCATTAATACTCAACTACTAACAACCGCCTCACATAACCATATCTTATACTCTCTCACAACCATACATATCAATCTAGTCTCTACAAAATCAACCTCTTTACAATTGTTATCCTTCTTATCCATCATCACCTTTAACCACTATTGGCAATACCACAATACCGCAACTGCTCGTATAACAATCTCTTACACTCACTTCTAAATATAACAGTTCATTTCCTATCTTCGGTTAGCATCCCAAATAACTAACATCAAACCCATCAACAAAATTAGCTCAACATTATTTCCCCTACTATCTTAATTGTATTGTCCTCCCACTCTCCACCAATTATCTCTTATCGTGCAAATACCCCACCAACTTCTTACTCCCTTAATTCCTCGAAACTCATGATTAATCATGTTGTCCTGAAGCTCCTATATAACCATTAACTGACATCCTCATGATAATATAACACATCTCGCCGATTCCTTACTTTTATATCACATAACTCCGGTGAACATTTTCCTAGTTTTACTCCCCTCATTCTTTTCTTTTTATACTCGACAAAAGCAATTAACCATTCCACTCCTTATTACTTCTACCTAACTCTTTAGTGCTCCGGTTACCTTCTCATTGCTCCAAAACTCACATCTCATTATTTCATATCGATATCATCTCACTCTTTCTTACCATAAATATTCTCTTATTATGCTATCACTCACCCTTGCCATTAATCCATCCATAGAATCAACGTTTACTTGTTTAAACAATTACATCTCCCTTTTTACATCTCTAGAAATCAAAATTAATTTTATATCGTTAATTGCCCAAGGAAATAACACATTAGTTTTATCTCTTGAATCACAAATTCTAAAACTCACTTACTAACTGCAAATCCTCGTCGCGACATGTCTCCATTAAGTTCACTATATACCACTCTTCTCAATCCCTCTAAAACGACCTTTCATTATATATATTCTTAACCAACACAATCTAACCATCTCTCTCCATAATTCCTTACACATCTCAAGTTTCTACTATGCACATCCTTTCTTTCAATCTTTTCATTCTCACGTTCCTTAGACTCATATTATTCCTTGCCCATATTTCCTTAGTTTTACATTACTCAACACACAATCATATCACTCATCCCGTCTCACAAAACATACTCCATGCCTCAATAAGCTATACCAATCTTCCTTTTCTTTTTCCACCATCTATCACAATCACATATAACTCATGTCCTCCCCACCGAACTCATACTCACCATAAGGTGCCACTCCTTACATCATAATATTGGGTAACTTACGCATCAAGACCAACATACATGTAAAACAACGCATAAAGAAGCAAAATAACACATTTAAATTAAACATGATATGCAACGAAGTCAAAATATAAGCATATGACCCAAAACAGGGGTCACTAGATCGAGTACAGGCCACTCGATCGAGTAAATGACTTACTCGATCGAGTAGGTGAAAGTCAGAGACACGTATAACAAATTACCAGGGCTACTCGATCGAGTAAGGGCTACTCGATCGAATACCAAGAGGTGCACTCGATTGAGTAAGGGCTACTCGATCGAGTACCCTACGCATTTCTCAGCACTGTCCAGTTTTCGTAAAACGGTCATAACTCACTCATTTCTTGGTCGTTTTAGGCGTGTGACCTATTGTTACAACCTTAACAGAACAAGATATCACCTCCAATTGCAATCACATTAAAATCATTTATGCATCTCAAGTTATAACAGTTTTAAGACAACTTATCTATAATCGATAAATACAACTACTTGATTTTTACTTCCAAACAGCTTATACGACAACAAGGTAAACAAAAACAACTTAATACTCATAAGATCAGTATTCTTAATAACATGTTACCATCTTCAAAATCCAAGCAACAACATTCATCATGCACATAGATTATTTAACTTGTCAACCATGATTTACCCACATGCTTTTATTCTATACCTTTACATACAACAAAATCACAATTATATAACATCAAGTCTCCTATTCACATGTTACTAGCATAACAACATTATAAAATCTCTTGCATCATACAACATGCTTTATCAGAAATCATATTATCATACAACGATTATTCATCTTTTTCCACCAACTCATCCATCATACCACATATTTATCCACCATATTCGTTCAACATATTCACCCAACACGTGTTCAATTCACACCCCCAACTTTCTATACTCTTACACAAAACGAAAAAAACAACATATATATACTTACGCATCGCTTTATATATTTATATATAAACAAAACACTTTTTCTTTCATAATTCTAACATGCCACATTATATATATATATATATATATATATATATATATATATATATATATATATATATATATATATATATATATATATATATATATATATATATATATCAATCATTATACTTTCATGCTTTATAATCAACCAACATACAATTCACGTCATCATCATTTTTCAACTCAGATCTCCCATCCTCCACATGCATTCATCCATCAATTCACACAACATACTACTATATAGATGCAGAAAGCACACGATAAGCACATAACGATCCCGAAACATACCCCATGTGACCGGTTCAAAATTGTAGGGCGAGTTGGTCACTTTAGGACGTCTCCCAAGTCTTTGCATTAGCTCCTACAACTCCTATCCCGGGTTCATTTTAATTTGACTCCCTAAATTCATTAGGCTCATTGGTTACAGGTTTCAGGATCGTCGCTCTGATACCATTTTGTAACACCCCATACTCCAAGTGCCTTATCGGGACCACTTAAGGCATGAGAATGCTACCATCTCGGTTACCCGAGGCAATGATAATCAATTAGACAATAACGAAACGTACTTTAATAATAAATATAATTTAAGTGATTACATGTCTCAAACCAAAACTGTCAAATGAAATACATCCAATCCAAAACTGTCTACTAATAAAACTGAACAACTAAAGGACACCGTCTGACACAGCGGAGGACTCTTCTAATTGCAAGTGATGACTCATCCCAGCTAGCCTATATGCATCATATCAAACCTGCTCAATAACTGCTTACCATCCCCGAATGGATCACCACAGTTTTTAAAACATTAAACGGGGTCAGTACTAATCACACAATACAATCACAATAAGACAAGAATCAAAACAGCTCAATCGTCACATCAACCCTAACTCCATCACCAACTCCTCAATATTGACTACACACTAAAGTGTGTATGTTGGAGTAAGTGTCCCCGACAATAATGCGATCACAATTGTCGATCTTATTGATTACATATTTAAATCTCATACCAAGAATACGAAAGGGATGATACATTACATATATAGTCAACTGGTCCACACATATCGGTAATGATTGGCTGGCTAGAGTTTGACATTACTGTCGTGCGACGGTGGTGATCAGTTGATACCTTGAGATCACACCTAAAGGACGATTCCCTTAATTGAAAAGGTTAATTAATTGTATGTCGATACAGATTAATTAATTCCTTAAAATTGAACAAATTATTATTATAAGAGAGAAAATGACATCTTATTATAATGTGATTAAATAAGATTTTATTTAGTAATTTAAGAAGTTATATTACTAAAATTAATCGGTGTTTGCGAAACACGCGAGATGAGAATGATAAGTTAGTTATAATTACAAGATGTTGTGAATTATACTAACTAGTATTTAAATGACCATTTTTATGTGAAAGTGAAATGACTATTGACAAAGGCTTACACAATTTGTCTTGTGAAGACAAAAAGGAAAAAGAAAAAGGACCTAAAATCCACCTCACCCCACCGGTTTTGTACACCACCATTGGGAGATTTTTCTCTCAATAATTCATTCTCTCATGTTTTTCTGAAAATCACTACCTTCTCTCTCTTGTTCTTCATAAAATTCATTTTTATGAATCTAATTTGTATAAATAAATCACTAATAATACTAGCAGTAGTATATGAGTATTAGTAACAGATTTTAAGGTAAACTACATTACAAACATCTAGTACATGTTAGTTTGTGGGATTTTGGAATAGTCTTGGGTGCTACTTATTGGAGGGCTTCTATTTTGAAGTCATGAATGTTCATCCATTATTGGAAAGCTCAAGAACTAACAAGAAGGAGTTCTTGTTGGTGCCCATAAGACCGAAATTATCATAGTAAGGGTTGATGATTTCTTCTCTTTTAATTTAAGTTTGCATGCATAAGATCAACAATTTATTTTATGACCAAATAAATTAATACATATAAGAATATGTAAATTAATGAGATATATATTTATAACGAACGGTATCAGAGCCTTAGGTTGTTTGCATGAAAATCGGTTATAGTTTTTCCGAGTTATACGATTAACAAATAAAACTCATATATTTGTGTTTATTATGATATATCACGAAATTAATTATGCATGTTAAATTTTCTGATCCTAAAATGTATTTAGGATATTTTGGTTAATTTATGGATTTGTATTGTTCATTTTATATAATATTGACATTAAAATGTGATTTTTATGATAAAAATGTCATTTTTGGACGAAAAGTAGCTAAACTTCAATTTTTTTAGTGATTTTTGGATATGATTTCATATATATTATATTTAGATGACCTGTAAAGTTTCATAATTTTATGAGTTTTTATGCTCGAAATATGGATTTTTCATGATAAAAATTGAATTTAAATGAAAAATAGGTTAATATGAGTAATATTTCGAATCTGGTCATAGAAATTTATTATGTTGTCACATGAAATTTTACAAGATGTGTGTAAAATAATTGGCTATAATTAAGTCTTTATGCATGATTTATGAATTTTTGATGAAAAATCACATAAATAGTGACTTTAATTAGTATAAATTGCTAAAACATACTTCATGACTAAGCAAAAACGTCACATGTTGCATTTTATCATATATTTCAGATGTGAAATTGAAAATTTGATAAAAATAATTATTCTCATATTTTTATGGTTATATTTGATAAAACCGATAGACCGCAACATTGTTTTTCTCGATAAATTTTAAAATTTTAACCTAAGTTTTTTTAACATTATGAGTGTCATGGTATTTTTCCAGAATGTTCATGAGTTTAAAATTTCAAATTTCAAATTTATTTGAAATTTTTATGATTTATTTGAAGTTTATGGCATTATATTGTAATTTTAAGTCCTTTTATGAACAATTTTAAGAAATATAAGTTAATTATTGTCAATATGTTAGTGGAGACTAATTTTGAGTCCTAAGTTGGTTAGGGTAATTAACTTGTACATAGATATGAATTTATGTAATTATTGTGATTATAAAAGGTTAAATCACGAAAATCCGTAAAAACCGATTAATATACGATATTGGCTCCTTAAAGGCGATTTAGCATAAAATTGGGCATGTTCATACATATTATAATGCTGCATTTTATTTATGATTGTCATATTTTAATTTTATGTAATTTTTTGAATTATGTAATTTTACTTAGTATGGCCTTAGTTTTAATTGGTATTACCTGAAATGTATGGGAATATCGATTCGGTTGTAATTTATTGTGATCTCGTATCACCGTGTTGTAATTTAATAGATTTATTTTATTTTAATTACAAATGTATAATAGGAAATTATGTAATTTATTATTTATTTATTTATTCCGGAGTACCTTGAAGACGGTGCCACTCAAGAAGGCGATCTATTAAAGAAAATATTGCCTTGAAATGCGTGCCAAGACCGAAGTTCAAGGGACCAAAGGAGTTGGTTTCCGATTTTGTAATAGTTTATTAGATTTATTATTCTAGGAAGGCCATACTAGGATTTAATTTATGCTTTGCATTTTATTTATATGTTGCATGCATCGCTAAATTGCCATAACTAAAACATGCATCATCATTTTAAATCGAGTTTATCGACCGTGTCAATTACAATTATCGTAGTTCACCGCTTTAGTTCACTTAAAACGTGATAGATAATAAATTGACATGACCTCTCGCTAAAATAAATAATTGAGACTTAGCCTTACCAAAAAGTAGAAACCATGAAAACCTATTTCGTGAGGGAGTGCACTCGGCTTTACCGGGGTACAAACCTTGTTATGTAGGGGAAGTGGGTGATAAATGTCTACCCACCGAATTTATAAAGATGAGGGTTGTATTCGGCTTTACCGATGCCCAAATTGATGCAAATTTGGATCATGGACACATTTATTCGAAATTTGGGTTGAACTCAACGAAAGTATTCTCGACGGTTGCCGGATGTGTTTCGGGCTAAAGATAAATATTAATGTAATTTTATCGACCAAGAGTTCTAAAAGTAGAATCGATTAAAGAGTTAATCCACCGAGTTATATTGATGAGGGTTGTTTTCGGCTTTACCGATGCCCAAGTAAATATGAATTTGGATCTTGGAATCATTTATCATAGTTGGGTAGAGGTCACTATGTAAATGCTTCACTTGTTACTTACACGTATTAATAAAACGATAAATGTTAAGTTTTTCACTATTCCGTTATCATATTGTTCTATTTCTTTACCACAATTCATATACGATATCATTTCGATTTGATTCAAATCTCCATTATACCATCGTACCTAAAGACAAAACTTGAATTTTTCTTCTAAAACTCGTGTTATCCATTGGAAGGATCTCTTGTGAAGATTATAGATTAAAGTTATTCATTATCAAACAGGCTTTTTGATGCTTGACTAATACATCTACTTACAAAGGATTGTTTTCCATATACTTAATTGATTTAAGTACCTTGAAACGATAAATTATTTTGGTAATTATATTTGTTAGAAATCGTAATTGACCAAGATAACGCAACCACTTCAATGAAAGTTTAAAGACTAAAACGATTGAATTGAAGAGTAGTCTTCATAAGATTCAACTTTGCTTCTCTAAGTAAAGATTCTTTGAAACGAGTGGGAGCATTCTCTTAAACCGTTAAGAATAGGACGAGGTTCAAGAAGTAAATATTAGAATGGAATTAACAAGACAAAGGTAAAAGAAAAGACTAAACCTATCAATTCCAATCGATATAGTTTCCTTTTGGAAGTGTTGGACACTAGAAAGGAAACTACCCCAAATTATTGAACAATAAGCAAATTAGTTGTGGGACATCTAATAAGACTTTCTTCTACAAATGTTTATTTGATTAACATAAATTTTGCTAGTACTACTTCGTCCATATTAGAAACCAATGGTGGTTTTCATCATTATGTTTGATACATAGGATGATTAGAATATGACGACTAGCAACAATGATATCGAGAGATAAAGTCATTGTGTACTCAATCTAGTTTTGGGTTTATTGTCGACCTTAATTATGACTATTAAGTGAATAAACTCTAAATAAGAATATAAACTTGTTAAGATACAAAAGAGGTTTCACTTTTGTGACCCTATACACCATGAGTTGATGTATGGCTAGCCCATTATCAAGGTGATTATATTCTAAAACAAACTAGAATAATATATCGTATAGATGATGCAAGACTCAAATTGGTAACCCAAGATTAAACCTTAAATTCTGGAATGATGAACGCAAAGAGTTATCGAGTACTCTTGAAACCATTAGATTGTTAATCTTATGGTATATGCGTATCTTTTATTCAAGACAAGATGCCTCGTGCCTTTTGGTTAAAAAGGAAATCGAGGTTATAAATCATTAATACATAATAGGTTGATCATTTTCTTTTACCATCAATTTAAGTTGACACCAATATGTTTACTTAATAAGGTAAAAGGAGAAATATTTGAAGGAGTTCAAAGAGTTCCATGAATCACGATCAAGTCGTGATGGGATTATCAAAGTAAATACTTTGATATAAGCTAAAGGAAATGTTATATGGTATCACAAATTAATCTCTCTTAGCACGCATTATGGGATAATGTGTGGTTGGATAAAGAAATCAAACACTATTCGATATGGTTTGAACTTCAATCAAGTTACTTTGAGTTACTTGATCCTTTTAGGGATTTTATCATTTTGTCTAAGTTGTTTTTCCACTAAATCTAAATGATACATATGAGATATGACATGGTAGAGTACAATGCTGTAAGTTTTCACAAGAAACAAATGCTCATTTTTCCTTTCAATTATAACGAGTACAACGGGTTTGCGGCTCATGAAGCTGTCTTTCTAAAATACAAGTTTATTTCTTGAAGACAAAGTGGGAGAAATTATTCAAGAGCCACAAACAATGTTATGTCGCAAGAAACTGGTCTTTGTTGGCTACATGAGACGTTTTGTGTAAGACGTTGTTTCTTCAAAAACCAGTAGGTTAAACTCATCACTTGTTGAAGATGATGAATTAGTGTTACTTTTAAGAAAGTAAAGAGCTTGCAACTTACGAAGAAATTGTTTGATTCAATTTGATTACTTCTGGAATGTAATGAACATATGACTTACATAAGAGTGTTTAAGTCAGAACTTAATACAAGGCTTAGAGCCATAAAAAAGTCCGAATTAAAAGGCTTGATTTGTAGCAAAGGGTTTTGCACTAATAAAGAGAGATTTCAATGCTTGATCGGTAGCAAAGGGTTTTGCACTAGTTGAAATGCTTAAGTCTATTTGGATCTTCTTAGGGATTGTGTTTCATTATGATGATATACATATAGCAAGTGAATCTAAAACCCACTTCTTCAATTAGAAGGAATGTATTCAATACATGTCTTGAGTTTTGTATATTCTTGGAATCCTGAGATAATGTGCAACTTAAGAGAGGGTCTTAAGTAGGACATCAATGAGTTGGAATCAATGTTTTGATCATGTTATAAAACTTTTCCCGATAGGTCGAGAAGTTGTGTTTATGCATGAAGTTTAGTGGGAGTTACGGTAATTTTAATTAGTCTAATATATGGATGACATATTGATCATTGGGAATGATTTAAGACTTGGAGTAATATAGTACATCTTTAATATCTAGATTTATGTAGATAAATCCACATGATATTAATGTCAAATAAGGAGTCTTATGTTGATAAGATTCATGACTAGTTCAATCGAGTTGAATATATTTAATTGATTTCATTTGCTTCCACTGCCAAATCAATTAAATAGGAAATGATGTATAACAATTCATATACTTTGAGTATAATGAATTGTTTCAAATCGAATTTAAGTAATAGTTACCCAGTAAGCCATAAAGATTACCCTTAAGTGTTTGCAGAAGCATTAAGGATGTAATGCAAAGTGTTTTTGATGCAATTTTGTGTAAGGGTGTTACACAAGTGACAATTGACAATTGAGATTGCGCATGGTTTCCGACAAAACCATAATCAAAACACATTAGGATGGTTAAGATACCATTGTGGCCATGTTATTTAAGAAATAGATTTTTTAGAATCGTTCTAGGCAATAAAGAACAATGAGAAATATTTACAACGGAAATTGAGTACACTTGCAATCATGGGATGTGCAAGAAGGATGAGTCCCGCACACTGTGAAAACAGTGGGAGCTATTCTAAGGCTAAAGGGCCTATCTCTTGATTGGATCTCGACACGTACTCAGAAAGTTTTGTAATGAAAATGTATACATTACAAAGGAAAACGAGTATGTAGTAAGGTTGAGTAAGGTACAAGAAGTTGATAAAACCTACTAACCAAAGCCTTCTCATAGGCTTAACATGATGAGTCATGTCATTTCAATTGGATTGAGATCAATAACTACATACAAGATCAAATTAGATTATAGAATAAGTAATAGTAATCAGGTATTGACTATTCATATGTGATAATCACATTTGTCGTTCGAGTTTTTTAAGCTGAAAAACTCCTTTTATACTTTGTTACATCCAAACGGGTTGTAGAGACAACATTGAACCCCGTTAAAGTGAACCCGGATTAACATGGTATTCGCCCATTGTCACTTGTATGAGGTGACGTCTCAAAGTGACTAGAGTGTGATGCGATTGATGGCAAGTTCCAGTGCCATGGAGTCAGGTGAGATGACTAGTCGATCACATAGGCAGACTGTTAGGAACACTTTGTCGGGCAGTGACCGCTTATAGAGTTCTGGCAAATTTATATAGCCTGTTCGTGGCGAGAGCTACTATAGTATTCTAATGAGTCGATTCTTTTGACTAAAGACTGTTCGCCTAAGATGGCACAGTTTCAGATTAGCTTTGATTTATGTTACTACAACCTTCGTAAATGGGGTTAAATGGGAATATTTTGGGTTATCATGGTTGTGGCTAGTCGAAGGGAATAAGTGCGATAGGAATTGTCCACCCCCTTGTCAGGGTTAAAACAATATCTCAGGGCCACTCGAGGAGTAATGAACTGGAAATGCGTGGCCACGCTCAGAAGGTTTCTATGGTAGAAAATTCCGGTCAATCAGTTATTCTCCAGATCGAGGAAACCACTCACGATATGATCACTTGCAAGTACGACCCGAAAGACACCTTACATTGAGTGAGAGATAGTAATAGGACAAGAGAATTGGTGACGCACACTTGTCGAGGACAAGTGGGAGATTGTTGGAGTAAGTGTCCCCGACAATAATGCGATCACAATTGTCGATCATATTGATCACATATTTAAATCTCATACCAAGAATACGAAAGGGATGATACATTACATATATAGTCAACTGGTCCACACATATCAGTAATGATTGGCTGTCTAGAGTTTGACATTACTGTCGTGCGAAGATGGTGATCAGTTGATCCCTTGAGGTCACACCTAAAGGACGATTCCCTTAATTGAAAAGGTTAATTAATTGTATGTCGATACAGATTAATTAATTCCTTAAAATTGAACAAATTATTATCATAAGAGAGAAAATGACATCTTATTATAATGTGATTAAATAAGATTTTATTTAGTAATTTAAGAAGTTATATTACTAAAATTAATCGTTGTTTGCGAAACACGCGAGATGAGAATGATAAGTTAGTTATAATTACAAGATGTTGTGAATTATACTAACTAGTATTTAAATGACCATTTTTATGTGAAAGTAATTTTGAATTACTAGTCAATTTGTTAAATAAATGCGATTTATTTAATTTATAAATGATATTTAATTTATTAAATATGCATTTTAAATTAAAACATGACATAAAACATGTCACATGTCACATGACATACAATTGTACAATTGACAAAAATAAAATGGACTCCATACTACATATAAACCGAAAATTGGTGGGCATTGTGAGAAGTTTTGTCTTTTTCCATTTGTCTTATTCATTTGTCTAATATGCTTGATAGTGACATGACTATGGACAAAGGCTTACACAATTTGTCTTGTGAAGACAAAAAAGAAAGAGAAAAAGGACCTAAAATCCCTCCCCCCCACCCCACCGGTTTTGTACACCACCATTGAGAGATTTTTCTCTCAATAATTCATTCTCTCATGTTTTTAGGAAAATCACTACCTTCTCTCTCTTGTTCTTCATAAAATTCATTTTTATGAATCTACTTTGTATAAATCAATCACTAATAATACTAGTAGTAGTATATGAGTATTAGTAACCGATTTTAAGGTAAACTACATTACAAACATCTAGTACATGTTAGTTTGTGGGATTTTGGGATAGTCTTGGGTGCTACTTATTGGAGGGCTTCTATTTTGAAGTCATGAATGTTCATCCATTATTGGAAAGCTCAAGAACTAACAAGAAGTAGATCTTGTTGGTGCCCATAAGACCGAAATTATCATAGTAAGGGTTGATAATTTCTTCTCTTTTAATTTAAGTTTGCATGCATAAGATGAACAATTTATTTTATGACTAAATAAATTAATACATATAAGAATATGTTAATTAATGAGATATAGATTTCTAACAGTGTAGCCCTGCCAGAGTACCCATCACAACAGGTTACTCCTCGCCGCCAGTGGGGGACCGCAACCGTTCCCACCTAAGCCCCGCTCATCTCCGTCGAGCGATAAACCCAATTCCATTAATGTGCACATCCCTTCTGTGGTGGGTTCCACAGAAGGCGAATAATAGGCGTGAAGCCACTCCCGCAAGTGACTCCACTCAGCAAGGGACGCACCCCGAAGAACACAGACAGATACAATCAACCACAACCAGAACTACTATCAACAATCAAAACCAACAACCGTCACAATACTCGTATGATAATATTCAACAATCACAAAACACAACCAACACATCATGTGACTAATACTAAGTAGGGAAACCCTACCTGGAATGCAAACACAAGCAGACGATCTCAACAGTTGCCTCAAAACCTCTCCCCTACGAATCCTCCTCCTATCACATAATCATATAATCACAATCTAACATCAACAAATCTTAAAAACCCCCAATTCCCAAAATTAAGGTTTAAACAAAGTCAACTAAATACTATAAAATTGGTATGTGGATCTTACCCTTGACGCAAGGAACACTATGATGCAAAGAACAAGATGATCTGACACTCCTAGTCTTGGGGATTTGCCAACAACGCGACGAGAGAGAACTACGTAACTCCGTTTTCTTTTCACTACAACAAATTGTCATTTGCGCCACGAATTATGCCACGAGAATTTATAACTCGTGGCTAAATTCTGCTTAGCCACGGGAAAAACTTATTCATTATTTTGTAAAAAATTTTATGCCACGGGATAACTTTTCCCATGTCAAAAAGTCACTTACGCCACGAATTAGGCTACACCCGTGGCAAATAATCATTTTAGCTACGAGTTATGTCACACCCGTGACGAAATTTTATTTAGCCACGAAATGTTCCGTGGCAAAAAAAATTTTAGCCACGAACTAACAACACCCGTGGCGAGTATCTTTTCCGACTTAAATTAAGATATTTTCATGTTAAGGCAAACCAAAAAATTGCTTGCGTTAAAAATATACAAAATCTGAATGAAATTTAATCAAATATAAATAATATGAAAATACATTTAAATATAAAATTTTGGAAACACTTTTTTTAATTTAATTAATATTTTTTATTATTTTATTTACTTTAATAAGCAGTTTTAAAATTTTATAAACTTATGTGTAAGCAAAGAAAAGTTTATCGTCTAAATTTTTTCATTTTTTACAAATCACAATTATGCTTTATATGTTTTTCAAAACATTGATAATTTAAGAATATTGTTTAATATACTCTATCCGATCCGTTCCAAAGGTAACATAGGGGAAAATGGAGTATTTAAGAAAAAAGGTGGAAAAAGTAACGGTAAAGAGGGAAAAAAATAGGTGGGCCACATAATTATAAGTTTAATTGTTGGATAGCATTTGGATATGTAATGACATTTTGTGTAAATATGAAATGGATATAAGGACAACTTGGTAATATTGTAGGCCAAATAAGGTATGTTACCTTTGGTGTGGATCATTCGTTTTTAGTGTTACATTTGGTGTGGATCGGAGGGAGTATAATTTTGTTTATTAAAGTCATGAATTTCTAGTAATTTCTTTTACTTTTTTTAATTAAATCTTTATAATTTTGAATGACAATCTTAAATGATCGTATTACATTTAAAGACATACCATATCAATTAAATAAATAAGTTATTTACCATCTATCTAAGAGAAATCTAAAATTAATATATTGTCAAACCGTTTCATTCAAAATTAGATTTACAACTTTATTTGTAAGATATTTATAGAAAAAATTGAATTTGATATAAAACTCAACTTGTTAGGGAAAAATTTTTGGGAAAATTGTTTAGGAGTAAAAAAGAAACAACAATTAGATTACAAAATTGATTAAATAAAATAAATGCGCTAGGAAATGAAAGTAAAAAAAATGATCTCCCACAAATCAATTAAGAAAAGAACATATTGGAAAAATTATCAATATAAAAATTCAATATGGAAATTTTTTTTCATTGAAAATGAGCGCATCATAGGGAAAATATAGAAATAATGATAATTTAAAGTCACATATGCCAATAATGTGAAAATTTTGAGAAAAGAAACAATAAATCATAACAAAGGGAAATCAGTTTAGAAAAATAACCGATTCTGTTGCACGACAGTCTTTTTCGTGTTTTTTGGTAAAAAGTGACTACTTTTGGTTAATAGTGACCATTTTGAGGAAAAAAACTTTAATTATAAAAAGTGGTCGTTATTTTACAAAAAAATGGTCACATTTTTCATATCGCAGGTACGATGGTCATACTATAGAATTTGCATAGAAAAATAAACAAAAAATCGAGTACAAGAGAAATAAAATAAGAATGTCGATAAACTAAAGAAATAAAAAAATGTTAGGAAAACAAGATTAAGTTTACTTTTTGGAGAAAATGGTTTTGCTGACTTAAGCAAAAAAAATTGCGCCAAAATCATTAGTCGGGAGGTTAATATCAAAATTTGATTGTTTTGGCTAAAATAATGTTTTTCTCACAAGAATTTTTAAATCATGTTACATTTTTATAATTAAAAAGTACTAAAGGTAAGTTTTGAAAGAAAAAAATAAACTTAAAAGGATTCAAAGTGATAATTACATCAACAAAGTTAACTTTCAATTTCGGTAGCACATCAAAAGAACTCTACAGTTAAGCGTGCTCAGGTGAGAGTAGTGTTGGGATGGGTGACCTCATGGGAAGACTCTCTGATGCGCACGAATGCATGACTGGTGAAACCAAATAACGTTCAAATGAATCGACTTAACTAGCGAAACAAGTATGGTTCCATATATGATAAAATATTGATTGTGAAAAAACAATTATTTTACGTTTTGTTTATTTAATTTTCATATATATTGTTTGCCACGGGAATTATTTTCTCGCCACGGGAACTTTTTTTGGCCACAGGAGTTATTAGCTACGATAGAATCCGTGGCCAAAAATTCAAAAATAGCCACGTTCTTGCTTTTCCCGTGGCTATCTCTTTGCCACGGCCACTTGCGTCACGAAAGGTATTCCCGTGGCGAAATGACTTAGCCACGGAAATTTAGCACTTGCGCCACGAATTTAGCCGTGGCCCAGGTGCTCATTTGTAGTAGTGAATTTGAAAGGTTTAGAAAGGTTAAAAAATGATGAAATAAACTGACGGAAACCTTTTATATTAAACTCGCGTTATTAGCAAAACCCGTCAAAACAACCTCGTAAAACACACTTACTCGATCGAGTAACTAACGTACTCGATCGTGTGCCCCTTACTCGATCGATTACCCAACTTACTCGATCGAGTACCCTATAGGCAGACTACTGTTTTGCGTCAAAAACTACTTACTCGACAGAGTAAGCCCCACTTGATAGAGTACCCATAGACATAGAAAACCGTAGTATTACACATAGTATAACCCAAATTGGAACATTTTTGACAGGAGACTTAGTTAACAAAGCATCCTCAGTCCATTGTTGAACAACTATAGGTTTATTATCAAACATTGGATAACCCTGTTGAAGTACAAGATTCTTGCATTCCAAGGTAAGGAAACGGACAATAAACACACCATTGGGGAGGAAAGAGATCTTATCATAATGATACTTACCCCATAGGCGTTTCACATGACCCGAGATTAACTCCCATGAGGGGTTTTACCCCCCAACACATAACAAATAACAGCCGTATTCCAATATTCTATCTCAGATTTCACATCATCTACAGTAAATTAAAGAATACCAGATTTAAGAGACGAAGGTTGAGAGGGGATTTTCTTACCATGATGAACTTCCTTCCACCCTTCCCCAGTTTCATCCTCGCTACCAATTTCACTAGCATCTTCAACAAGGTGAGCGCTTTCTATTGTATCATTCTCAACAATAGCATCCAGGTCAATTTCTGGTATACCCACAATCTCATTAATAGATTTGGTCCCCTTAGCATGTGCAGATTGTAGAATCCCAAAAGAAGTTGAAGCAGAATTACCCATTATCGGTGAGAACCTTAGAAACTGATCACGTAAATTAGATTGATAAACTTAGTGGCTTTCATACATTTGTTGCGTAAGATGACCCAATTATCCCATTGTTTCTTACTATTGAAAATGACTCGGGGAAAGGTAGGATCATGCCACTCTGGTGTATCTTGCATTTGAACATCCTCTGCAGCCCAGGAGGACTCCGCATCACCTCTTCTTCTCATTGAAGCACCTTGGGTAGGAGCTTTTCTAGGTGCCATTTTCTGAAATTTTAAGACAAAAATTCATCTTAAGGCAAACCAAAATACATCCAAACAAATATAATAGAACAAATTAGTGAACTAATTCATCCTATAAATATTAATAGAATATAATCTAACCAATTTCTAGGAAATAACAAGCACAAAATCAATTTCCCCCAATTTGAGTTGGGGTTTGATAAACTTGATTAAATTTATTAGAATGGATGAAATCAAAGAGAAATGAAAGAAATACTTACTTGATGATGTTAAAGGCTGAATGAATCTTGATAAATGATGAAGGAATTGATGTTTCCTTGTGATTTTAGTGAAGAAAATTGAAGAAATGAGAGAAGGAAAGTAGAAGAGGGTACCGTCGGGTTTGTGAGATAAGATAGAATGATTTTCTATTTACCCGTGTTCCAAATAATGCCAAGAAAACACAAAACCACGACCCTGATCGGGGTTGACCAACTCTAGGCCATTTTTTTTACTTTTCTTCCGTGTTTTGCTAATTCTGTCCCGTTTTTGAATGTTACGTCCCCGAACGGGGTTTTGCATGGGGAAGCGTGAATATTCTCTATGAACCTCCTTTTCTTCATTTTTCACCTATAAATCACAAAAACAGACATCGTCAAGTCTATTATTTTATTCCTAATTCTACGAAAAACATTAAATTGCGGAAAATTAAAAACAAAAAGCAAATAAAAGCTTGGGTTGCCTCCCAAGAAGCGCTGGTTTAACGTCCCGCACGACGTAAGAAGCTTATTTGATCAATGTTCGTCTTTTAGCTCGCCACCTTCCGAGCTTTCTTTCACAGCTTCTTTCACGTTCCGCTTCCATTTGAAATTCTTCCAAGAAAATTCCCCTTTCCTTTTGGTACTGTTAGCATTAGTGCCCTTAGAATCGCCACCTACAAAACAATCAACACCAATATCTTCCTCCAACGGATCCATCAGTAAGGATCGAAGTGTAGTAGAGGAATTAGGAGAGTCCATAGTGCTAAATAAATAACAAGACTCTTGTAACATTGGGCTTCTAATGGTGTTGTTCTTGCTAAAGGTAACCCGATCATCGCCCACCTCTAAGATTAACTTCCTATTTTTCACATCGATTAACGCACCCGCGGTGTGCAAAAATGGCCTACCCAATATAATTGGGGTTTGTTAGTCTTCAGCCATATCAAGTATGAGGAAGTCAACGGGTATGAGAAACTTGCAAACTTTGACGGGCACATCTTCTAAGACACCTTGAGGTTGCTTTAAAGAACGGTCCACAATTTGCAAAGTGATACTAGTGCATTTTAAAGCACCCATGTTAAGTTTTTCACAAATTGAATAGGACATGACACTTACACTAGCACCTAGGTCGCAAATGGCGTTATCAATGGTATATGTGCCTATAGTGCAAGGAATAGAATAGCTAACGGGGTCCTTAAGTTTTGGGGGAGACTTATTTTATAAGAGTGCACTACACCCTTTGGTGAAAGCAATGGTCTCAACCTCTTTGAAGGATCGCTTCTTTGAGAGGATTTCCTTCATAAACTTGGAGTAGGAAGGGACTTGGGTAAGCAATTCTATAAATTGGACGATAACTTTTAAATTCTTAACACCTTTCAAGAACTTACCAAACTTACTCTCTTCCTTGTGCTTTGCTAGACGCTGGGGAAACGGCACTTGAGTTTCAACAAGTTCCCTTGGAGGAGCATCCACTACACCTTTCTCTTTCTCAACCTCAATAGGAGCATCCACCTTCTTTGAAACGGCATCACCCTCCTTAGCATTAGGAGAGACCTCTTTCTCAACAATCACCTCGTCACTTCCTTTGGCATCAAGCTTACTCTTCCTCTTGTGCATTAATAAGCGGTGAGAAAATGGCACACGAACCTTAATAGGAGGATCTTCACTAGCCTTGTTTTGAGCATCTCTCCTAAGCTTGGACTTCTTAATAACCACTTTATCATCCAAAGTCATGGATGGCCCATCATAGCTTGTACCACTTCTCAAAGAAATAGCATTAACGGTCTCATGTGGTTGCGTACCTTGGGGCGGTAGTTGGCCGGTCTTCCTTGAAGAGCTAGATGCGGCTAGTTGAGCCATTTGATTCTCTAGCATCTTGATGGCAGTAGTGTGAGCTTGATCACTCTTTTGTAAGTGAGACATCAAATCGGATTGATCCTTAGCCAATTGTATCACAAAGGCTTCTAGTTTGCCCCCTTGGTCATTTTGTTGGGCATTTTGAGGTGGTGGACCTTGTGGTTGTTGGAAGTTTTGTTGCGGTGGTCTTTGTTGTTGGTTTTGAAAACCCGGTGGATTAACAAACCTTTGTTGTTGAGGGATGAAGTTACTTTGTGGTTGGGGCACAAAATTTTGTTGGGGTTGACGGTTAAGCACATTGTTGCTTTTGTAAGACAAGTTTGCGTGAAATTTTGTGTTCGGGTTGTAAGTATTGGAAAATGTACCCGGTGGATAAGAACTTTGTCTAAAATCTTGATAAGCACATACCTCTTCCATAGTAGCTTGGCATAGAGTGGTGCAATGACCCGCACCTCCGCAACCTTCACAAACAACGATTTGGCTGGTAGAGGACACGACATTGAGTTGTTGCATTGCATTTTGAGCCTCCAACTTCTCTTGATAAGATTTGAGCTTTCAAAATAGTTGTGTCGGAAGCTTCCTCTTTACCTTTGATGGGCACACTCCGGGAATTGACATAGTGAGCGTCAAGGATCGCCATGGATTTGATTGTGGCATGAGCAATATCCGTGTCAATTTGATCAAACCGCCCATTGTTGGCGGAATCAAGAATCCTTCGGGACTCGGCACAATGTCCATTATAGAATGTTATGGCTAGGAACCAAGCATCCAACCAATGGTGTGGGCATTGCCTTTGAAACTTGTAGATGCCCGTATCCGTCGATATTGGAATTTATAGAGAACCCGACAAACACACGATGATGATAGGACACATGTATTTATTAGTTGTCATTGTCATTATTTGGGTTCGTTCTACGATGTAGAATGAGCGTTCTCGACGAAGTATTTTATTAATTTAAATGATATTTAAATTAAAGTTTTTAAGGTGAATTCATTTTACTTTATTTTGAATTTATTTTCTCAAGTTTATTTTATTGAAAATAAAATAAATATTTGATTTGAAAAATCACTTTATGAGTGTATTTTATTTGAAAAATCATTTATTTTAGTGTGTTATTTGATTTGAAAAATCATTTATTTTAGTGTGTTATTTGATTTGAAAAATTGATTTCGAAAGTTGAAAACTCGTTTTAATCACACGATTTGTGAGCTCGTTTTATGCTTGATTTGGGCTCGATTTTTGACGCACTTTCGACCCAACTTCCTCTCCCATAACCCGCGTTCGATTCTTAGCCAAAGCCTACCCCAAACCCTTTGTTTAACCCACCCAAATCTCGTTCCAAACATCCCCCCAACACAGCCCAATTCCTTCCTTTACCCGTGTTTGTATAGCCCATCGAAAGCCCTTCTAAATCGACTCAAACTTGGTCCAAACCCGCAACCCATCACCACCAACCCATGCTCCACATTACCCATAACAACCCAGCACCTATACCACCTTGAAACACATCCAATTCCCGTCCCAAATACTCCCCAAACAGCCCGCATAACAAGCAGCCCCCCCTGTTTTGCGTGCTAAATCCCGAGCCCAAAACCCGCTCCAAATACCACCAAAACCCGTGCCCATTAACCCTAACCCATACCCTAGTATCCTACCCATATTACCCTAGCTTAACTACCAAGCAAACCCCCCATACAAACCCTAAAAAACCCCACGTATAGCTGATGGGCAGCAGCTATGCAAACCGAGCCCGACTGCTTGTTGCCCTATCAAACCCTACTTTAACTCCCTATAAATAACCCCCCTTTACCATACATTCATTTCCCTAAGTTCTCCATACATACTACCGTCATTCACAAGCTTTAAACTCCAGAAAAAACCCTAATTGCCTCTCAAAAATCCTCGACAAAACGGACTTACAAACTGAGAATCAGTTTGTGTGTCCTCTTTGAAACCCTTCGTTCTCCCTTCAAACCTCCATCAAAATTCGAGTTTCTTGTTCCAAATTAACCATACAATATCCATCTACACATTAGATAAAGATTTACGGGCCAAATTGCCCTTGAGAGAACACGAATTCCCTCGAAAAACAGAGTGTTATACACTCTGTTTTCGCGGCTTTTCCTGTCTGTCCAGTTCTGTTTGTGCTCGTTTTTCGTGCCCAATAACTCAAAACGAGCAGGGATCGTTTTAAGATCTCTGTTCTCCTCTCTTTCTATTTTTCAAAACATATTTTAAATCGAATTTTCACCGTGAAACGAGAGAGAAATCGCAGTTTGAAAGTTGCTGTCCAAATTTGCAAAAAACGTGTTGTTTGCTTTGTTTCTTCGTCGACGACGGCCTCTCGAGATAAAATCTACCATCGATTACGACCCAAGACGGTGTCAACGATACATTTAGGTTGAGGGTGCATCAAATCCTCCTCTTTCTCCCTTTTATTTTGTTTTTTTATGTTTGTTTTTTATTGTTTCGTTTTATTTTGTTTATCGATTGTTATCATTAACTATGAGACTGGTTTAGTCCGAGTATGAGTTAAAGTACCACCATGAACACCCGCGTTGATTTGAGATGGGAAAGAAATCCGCTACATCAGTCGGTCGTAACCCCCGTCTCATTTACATATCCTCGTGTTCAAGGTAGGGCATTAATAAAACGAATTCTAACTTCGCTCTTCGCTTTTGACCCCTTTCTTGTTTCGTGTAATTCGACCCACCCTAGGACCCTTCGCATGTTAGTATGACCTCTGATTGGTAACATATAACTCGTTTAGATGACATTAGATCAATTTAATAACCTAATTAGACACGTTAGGGTACATCGACATAGCTTTAAAAATCGACTAACAATTATATAACCTAATTGAACGCATCTCTCTTTTCACTCGATTTCTCGCTAGCATAGGAGTGCGTGATTAGCACCTTCCTATTAACACTCGATGAGTAGCGTTAATATCGTAACTCCTTGACCTAATTTGACCCCTTTAGGCCGTGTAGAATACACATTCGCGTGACATCTTCTCAATCGATCAACGTCGTGTCTAACTTGTTTTCTAACTCGTTTCCTAACTCGTTTCGCAACCATTTGATCTAACTAATGAATCTAAGCTAGGAACTAGTGTGGACGTGGCTTGGCCGTGCCTTTTTGTCATTCTTGCTTCATCTTTTTATCGTTTATTTATCGTTGTTTTGTATTTTGTAATTACCTTTATGCTTATCGAGTCGCCTCTTGTAATTCACTTGTAATTAGTTTTCTTTTGGTTCGAGTCAATCGATTTAGAAAAACCTTAGTCCTATTTGGTTAGATAGTTGTGCTCCAATTCATGTAAGAGCGTAGTAAATCGCATGTTGTTTAAAGCAACATGGCCCGATTTATGCTAATGCATGCTTTGGTGTGTAACCCAATGTCTAATTCGATAAGATTAAGCGAAAGCACGCATTACGAGGAGTGACCCAAGGCCGTGAGTTATGTAAACCGTGGGCCACCCCTTTGTGCACAGTTTCCTAGGCCGAATGGCCATGTGTCGTGTATGGTGTCGTATATAGCAATTGTATTTAGATCGAGTTGTATCTCTAAATTCTCGTTGTGTCGGCATGAAATGCCTGGGATGTAATAGGGTATATCCCAACGGCTCCCCCATTCCCCTTAAGCCTTATTTGCTTTGTATGTTGTTAGATCAATCAACCCACATGCTAAATTACAACTTTGACAAAGTTAGTTTAGTTGCATCTAAATCGACGTAGAAACTTCACATGTTAGGGTTTTAAAACGATGTTTGCATATCATATATCGTAGTAGCTACGACCTTGTTTGAAATCCGATACTTGACTTAGTAGAGGCCGTTATTGACGGGCGGGGTTAGGTGCCCTTATGGGCTTCCTAACACGTACCCGCACCCCTTACTCAAGATCTATGGTTTGTGGATCCGTCTAAATACCATTGGATTACGAGAGTCATTCAAATCGAGTGATATAGGGTACAAGTCTTTATCTTTAATCACTCGTAGTCGATTGGCTTTATGCTTTTCAATGAAAGGTGTAAAGTTGATTTGAACGGTTCCAAGTTCCCATAAAACTTGGTGGCGACTCTAATTTGTCTTAATTCGATTTGAAAGAACCTCGAGTCGATTATGCCTAGTGTGGGATCCCGCGGACGCAGCCTTCCCGAGGGCCTTGTCCACGATTTGGCGACTCACTGGGGAAAAGAGGACTAGTTACACTTTGTTTCTAGGGTCTTTTCCTCCGAGGTGAAACTTGAAAAGAAAGTATTGGAAAGTAAAACATTACTCATAGTGCTACGATTCATGCATAAACCCTTAAGGACTTTCCCGGGCCGTCCCAGCATTTCTTTGTGATGCGTGGGGGGCGACGTCCCGCTATGCCAGGAACTTGCACATTGCTTGCTTCCGCTCCGCCTCGTCGTGGTTCTTGATGGTGGGGATGCTCTTCTAGGTACTCTACCTAAAGGCCCTTGCTCTATAAGACCCAAAAAGGATGGAGGGCATAAACCTTCTTGTAGAAGACTTGCCGAGACTTAGAGATGTCTAGGAGCATACATCCTTATAACATGAGAATGACAATGTGCGAAATGATTTCCCGAGTCTTTTCAAAATTTTCCGTATCGATTTCAAAACCGAACTTTTGAACAACTTACTTTTAAAATAGCATGGTTTTAAAAACGCGGAATGCTGCCCAAATAGGACTAGATTTTTCGGCCCAAAATGAGCTTTTATAGCCGCCATGCTGCCCATTTCAAGTCTATTTTCAAATCAATCCTTCGTTTTTCAAAATCAATCCAAAATGCCTCTCGAACCTCAACCAAGCATGAAATGCGTCGAGTCGTGTCCGGGTCCTGGCCGTGTTAGGCCAGGCGTTTTTCGTTCCAAGAGTCTAGAACACGACCCTGTTGGGTCACCCAAGCTCACCTCTTGGGCTTTGAGTCATGTTGGTCGACCATTTGGTCTAGGATAGTCCACAGAAACGCCCAAGCTAGGCCATTTAGGGCATTTCACCCGAACCTATGGGCTATGTTAGTCCAATCACGGGTTTAGTCACACCAAGTCCAGTTTATAATCGAGTTATGACAGCTTGAGTCATGTCGTCTTGTCGAGTCTAAAATGAATCGAGGTCTAAATCCAACCGTGAGTCGAACCTTTTGGTTAATCAGTCTCAAGTCGAGTTTTTGTTTGAGTCAAGGTGGTGTCGTGTCCTTAAGTGTGCAGGGGCTCTTACATTCGAATATTGACTCAGTTCGGGGTTTTCTTGTAGAAAGGCCGCCAAAAACCCGACGTCAAGCAATGGAAGATGCCGTTAACAAACTTACCGAGGCCGTGAACCCCATGATGACCCGAATGGATGCAATCGAATCTAAGCTGGGTGAAGATTCCTCTTCATCTACCCCACCTCTGACTGATCTGGAGAAACGGTTCAAATTCATTGAGGACCGTCTGAAACTCTCCCAGGGGAAGAACATCCACTATGAAAATGCTAGGGCCTATGCCCCAATTCAGGATAAGTTGCCCACGAACATGGTACTCACTGATATCCCAAAGTTTAAGGGCACAAAAGATCCGGTCCACCATGTTAAGGCCTATAAGGGGTACTTAGCACTGAAGGGAGTACCTGCTGACATGCTCTCTGAAATTTTCGCTCAATCTCTGGATGAACACCCGAAGGCGTGGTTCTACAATCTGGACCTTAAGAACTTCCCCACTTTCGAAGATATTACGGTGGAGTTCTGCAAGCACTATGTTGATAATGTCGAGATTCAAACCAATATAAGAACATTAGAGGTGATGACACAGAAAGAAAAAGAAGGCTTTACTGAATTCCTTGCAAGATGGCGCACTGAAAGCGTGAAATTAACCAAGAAGCCTGACGAAGTTGAAATGGTAGATAAGTTCGTAAAGAATATACGACCTATTTACCGCAATGCTCTGAAATACCGGAATTTTGGCTCTTTCAAATAATTGATAAGAATCGGGATAAAGGTAGAAGATGATGTCATAAGGGCAGAGGCTGAAAAGCCGAAAGGGTACTAAGAGGCCTCATCGTCTAAGGGCAAGGCCCCAGCAATGGCCCATATTGATGAAGCCATCAATCTCTTAGAAAGGCAATCGAAGAAGTCGCAGCGCCAAACACCAAGGGCATTCACCGATATCGGATGCACTTATACATACGCTCTCCAAAGGCTCATAGCCCAAGGAAAGCTGAAGCCTAATGGTCCAACTCCGGACCCTCCCGCTGATCAACAAGGTAAATGGTATAAACCAAATGCCTACTGTGCCTTTCATCAAGGGAAAGGCCATGATACTGATAGGTGCTATCGACTAAAGCACGAAATCCAAGACATGATTGAGAATGGAACACTCCCGATCACGACTGTTAAACCCAATAACATCACCAATCCATTTGGCGATCACTCTAACTTTGTTTCTGTTGAAGACAATGTCGATTATTCCCATCTTATATGCCCATGCCACTTGAAAGGGGTGTTTATCGGGAAAATATTTGTGGATTGCTTTGAATTCTTGCCAAACTCGAAGAATGAAATTCAAGTCGGGAGTCTTGCTCTAGAATATACTCCTCTCGTTAACGAAGTTAATAAAAGACAATTCGGTTCACCAACCTTTATCACGGGCGTAGATCCTCAGAGGACTACCTCGGGATGGAGGCAGACCATCAAAGGGATCAAGGACCAGAGCCGAGCATCTAAGCTGACAGCTGAACACGAGAAAGCTCAAGACCAGATTTGAAAATTATGAGTCGGGATCTGTTTTCTTATCTTAGTCGAGTCGAGTCCAGGACTTTCTTTTCTTGAAGTTGAGTCGTTTGTTCCACGATGACCTAGGGTGTGTCCTAGGAATCGTTCCTTCGATTCTGTTAAGCATGTGTCATTCCAATAAAAGTTGCAGTTCGTTTCCAAATATGTCTTGTTTCCAATCCTCAATCATTCCGAAATATGATAAAACGCACAACACACTCAAAGGCATCCCTGGGATAGAAATATGTTTCGTTTCAAAATGTAAGGTACACTAGGATCCTGTGTTTGATTCCTTTACCTATTCCATGTCTGGTGGTAGAAAACCTCCATCTGAACCAATATTTGTGACAAGCTTTTAGATGATTCTATGACAAACCCGGACTAGCTCATTGTTTCCCCTATCGATGACGGAAGGCAAGCCTTTTTCCCATAAAATCACCCCCTCTCGAAGAGAGAAGAAACCAACCCGTTCTAACAAGGAATTGTTCGTTTTGACCCAAATTAGTTGGCGAAGCCATGTTGTCAAGGTGTATCCATTTGTGACTAAGAGAATGAATAGAAGATCATTTTCAAAAATTGGAAAAATGAAAAAAAATAAAAAAAATGAAAAATGAAAAAAGATGAAAGAAAAAGAAAAAGAAAAAAGATGTTGAAGTCATTGCAGAACGCTTTTGGTTGAATGTCGAAGTTACGGAAGCCAGAAGTCAAGTCAAGTACCCATAGTTGAAGTTCAATGGGCGAAGCCCAAAAGCTTAAGTAGTAACCTCTTTACCCTCTAAGTCCTTCCTGAGACAGTTACAAAGGGATAGTCGTGAATTTTGAGAATTATTCCGCTTGTGTTGTTACACCCAGCCTTTAGGGTCCAGACATGGAAATTTGAACCCACATCATTTTTCAACCCATTTGCACTCGTGGTTCATCAAACCCGAGACACCCATTCCAACCACATCAGCAGCCATAGCCCTTGGCCTTAGCACCACAAAACAAACCTTCAGAATGATGGTTAACCATTCCAACTTGTTATTACCATGCTCTACATCCCAAAGAACCACAACCTTTTGTACCAACCCTAGACACGGGATTTAACGGTACTTTACAGGCTAGAATGGGATATGACATGATACCTTAGGTGAAACCTTCGAGTGTGTACACACAATCAAAATGCCATGTTTATGCACCATGATCGAACTACGTCGGATTTGATTTCGCTCCACGCGAATACGTAGGCAGTCCTTCAGAATAAGGGATTCAATCCACTCATCAACCAAGTTGTCATCTTGTCGGTTTCTTACGGGTCTTAACCAAGTCCAAATGAAGCCACCTTTGTTTGAGTTGGTCTTAGCACTCGATGTAGGCTATGATAAGGATATAGGTTCAGATGAGTTATGTCAAGTCTCGGAATGAGCTTTATCTAACGGTGTAGGCAAAGATGCTGAGTCAGATAGATGTGGGTTTGTGTTAGGAACAGAAAATACGAAAAACCCGCTGAAAAGAAAGAAGGCGTGGAAGAAAAATAGTAAAAGCCCGCTGAAAAGAAAGAAGGCGGTGGCAAGAAATGATGAAAACTCGCTGAAAAGAAAGGAGGTGAGATGAAGAGTGACAGAATGTTCCCGACAAAAGTCATGTGTGATGTCTAAGTGTTCTCATAAAATCAGTCTGTATTTAGTGTCTGGGGAAGCCAACGTTGTTGCTCCGTGAGTTTAATCCACCTTGTCAATGCCAAGTGATCTTGATTCCCATGTGCCCTCGGGAGCACGCCCATGCCATACGAAATCTTCGTCCCAAGTCCGACGACCTTGTGATTCCCGTTTGTCATCTTTTGGCGTCAGAATGGGCAATTTACATTTCTACTCCCAACAAGTCAATAATTGAATTAAAACCCGTGCATACTTACGGTTTTATTTTCCTTTTTGTTTTACGGCAGCGGGCTACGCCCACGTTGTTTATGGGTCATACGGAGTGTCTGAGTCGTATTTCATGCTCACCCATCAAGGTTCGATTTCAAAAAAAATTCAAAATTTCAAAATTCCAAGTACTTTTTGCGAATTGTGGATAGATGATCCAAGTAGTGGAATCCTTGTGGGTCGATGATCCAATCCTTCGAAATTCAAAATTCAAGATTCAATTTTTGAAGGGCCGATGGCCTAACATTCCAAGTGATGTCAAATTCAAACTTCGGGTCGATGGCCCAGTTTTTCAAAATTTTCAAATTCAATTTTCGGGTCGATGACCCAATCTTTCAAATGATCCAATTTCAAGATCGATGATCCAGATGTGCTTAAGTGATGATTATTGCTCGTACATTTTCTATGTTTCAAATATAGCAGGATATGCTTCAACTAGGGGCTCTAAAGTCTTCGACATTAGAGCCATCACAAACTGGGGGCTCTGAAACCGTTGGCTTCAGAGACCATTATCAAGATGTAAAGGATGACATCTACCAATAATTCAATTCAATACAAGAGTATGAAATGGAAGAATTCTGTAGCTGAAAGCAAATGATGAAAGCGGCGGCAACCTCCTCAGAAAGTCCCGTCCCATTTGGACACCTGCCAGCAGATGATAAGCTTTGGGCAAGTGTCAACAGATGAATTTCGGACAAGTGCCGGCAGATGATAAATTTTGGGCAAATGTCACGGATGACGAATTTTGGACAAACGCCGCAGATGATAAACTTTGGGCAAGTGTCGGCGATTGCTTAGAACTACGACGCGGGTTTGATTCCGTCAGAAACGGATACGTAGGCGCCCGAGGATAAGGCTCAACCCACCATATATGCAATTTATGGGTCGACGACCAATGATTATAATTTGACGCAACAGAAGTAAGAGTTAATCCCCGGCGAAGTTTCAGGTATGATCTCTTCTTATGGCTGGCGAGCTTATATACGCAAGTCTAATGGACAATAAACGACCCGCAGAATCCTCAGGTCGAGAGGGACCTGGGGTACACTTTGACTTTCGCCTCGTCCAAGCCTCAGTCAAAGTGGGGGCTCTGTAGATACCCGTATCCGTCAATATTGGAATTTATAGAGAACCCGACAAACACCCGATGATGATAGGACACATGTATTTATTAGTTGTCATTGTCATTATTTCGGTTCGTGTTACGATGTAGAATGAGCGTTCTCGACGAAGTATTTTATTAATTTAAATGATATTTAAATTAAAGTTTTTAAGGTGAATTCATTTTACTTTATTTTGAATTTATTTTCTCAGGTTTATTTTATTGAAAATAAAATAAATATTTGATTTGAAAAATCACTTTATGAGTGTATTTGATTTGAAAAATCATTTATTTTAGTGTGTTATTTGATTTGAAAAATCATTTATTTTAGTGTGTTATTTGATTTGAAAAATCGATTTCGAAAGTTGAAAACTCATTTTAATCACACGATTTGTGAGCTCGTTTTATTCTTGATTTGGGCTCGATTTTCGACGCACTTTTGACCCAACTTCCTCTCCCATAACCCGCGTTCGATTCTTAGCCAAAGCCTACCCCAAACCCTTTGTTTAACCCACCCAAATCTCGTTCCAAACATCCCCCCAACACAGCCCAATTCCTTCCTTTACCCGTGTTTGTATAGCCCATCGAAAGCCCTTCTAAACCGACTCAAACTTGGTCCAAACCCGCAACCCATCACCACCAACCCGTGCTCCACATTACCCACAATAACCCAGCACCTAGACAACATTGAAACCCATCCAATTCCCGTCCCAAATACTCCCCAAACAGCCCGCATAACAAGCAGCCCCCCCCCCCCCCGTTTTGCGTGCTAAATCCCGAGCCCAAAACCCGCTCCAAATACCACCAAAACCCGTGTCCATTAACCCTAACCCATACCCTAGTATCCTACCCATATTACTCTAGGTTAAACACCAAGAAAACCCCCCATACAAACCCTAAAAAACCCCACGAATAGCTGATGGGCAGCAGCTATGCAAACCGAGCCCGACTGCTTGTTGCCCTATCAAACCCTACTTTAACTCCCTATAAATACCCCCCCCCCCCCCTTTACCATAAATTCATTTCTCTAAGTTCTCCATACATACTACCATCATTCACAAGCTTTAAACTCCAGAAACAAACCCTAATTGCCTCTCAAAAATCCTCGACAAAACCGACTTACAAACTGAGAATCAGTTTGTGTGTCCTCTTTGAAACCCTTCGTTCTCCCTTCAAACCTCCATCAAAATTCGAGTTTCTTATTCCAAATTAACCATACAACATCCATCTACACATTAGACAAAGATTTACGAGCCAAATTACCCTTGAGAGTACACGAATTCCCTCGAAAAACAGAGTGTTATACACTCTGTTTTCGCGGCTTTTCCTGTCTGTCCAGTTCTGTTTGTGCTCGTTTTTCGTGCCCAATAACTCAAAACGAGCAGGGATTGTTTTACGATCTCTGTTCTCCTCTCTTACTAGTTTTCAAAACATCATTTAAATCGAATTTTCACCGTGAAACGAGAGAGAAATCGCAGTTTGAAAGTTGCTGTCCAGATTTGCAAAAAACGTGTTGTTTGCTTTGTTTCTTCGTCGACGACGGCCTCTCGAGATAAAATCTACCATCGATTACGACCCAAGACGGTGTCAACGATACATGTAGGTTGAGGGTGCATCAAATCCTCCTCTTTCTCCCTTTTATTTCGTTTTTTTATGTTTGTTTTTTATTGTTTCGTTTTATTTTGTTTATCGATTGTTATCATTAACTATGAAACTAGTTTAGTCCGAGTATGAGTTAAAGTACCACCATGAACACCCGCGTTGACTTGAGATGGGAAAGAAATCCGCTACATCAGTCGGTCGTAACCCCCGTCTCATTTACATATCCTCGTGTTCAAGGTAGGGCATTAATAAAACGAATTCTAACTTCGCTCTTCGCTTTTGACCCCTTTCTTGTTTCGTGTAATTCGACCCACCCTAGGACCCTTCGCATGTTAGTATGACCTCTGATTGTTAACATATAACTCGTTTAGATGACATTAGATCAATTTAATAACCTAATTAGACACGTTAGGGTACATCGACATAGCTTTAAAAATCGACTAACAATTCTATAACCTAATTGAACGCATCTCTCTTTTCACTCGATTTCTCGCTAGCATAGGACTGCGTGATTAGCACCTTCCTATTAACACTCGATGAGTAGCGTTAATATCGTAACTCGTTGACCTAATTTGACCCCTTTAGGCCGTGTAGAATACACATTCGCGTGACATCTTCTCAATCGATCAACGTCGTTTCTAACTTGTTTTCTAACTCGTTTCCTAACTCGTTTCGCAACCATTTGATCTAACTAATGAATCTAACCTAGGAACTAGGGTGGACGTGGCTTGGCCGTGTGCTTGGCCGTGCCTTTTTGTCATTCTTGCTTCATCTTTTTATCGTTTATTTATCGTTGTTTTGTATTTTGTAATTACCTTTTTACTTATCGAGTCGCCTCTTGTAATTCACTTGTAATTAGTTTTCTTTTGGGTCGAGTCAATCGATTTAGAAAAACCTTAGTCTTATTTGGTTAGATAGTTGTGCTCCAATTCATGTAAGAGCGTAGTAAATCGCATGTTGTTTAAAGCAACATGGCCCGATTTATGCTAATGCATGCTTTGGTGTGTGACCCAATGTCTAATTCGATAAGATTAAGCGAAAGCACGCATTACGAGGAGTGACCCAAGGCCGTGAGTTATGTAAACCGTGGGCCACCCCTTTGTGCACGTTTTCCTAGGCCGAATGGCCATGTGTCGTGTATGGTGTCGTATATAGTAATTGTATTTACATGGAGTTGTATCTCTAAATTCTCGTTGTGTCGGCATGAAATGCCTGGGTTGTAATAGGGTAGATCCCAACGGCTCCCCCATTCCCCTTAAGCCTTATTTGCTTTGTATGTTGTTAGATCAATCAAGCCACATGCTAAATTACAACTTTGACAAAGTTAGTTTAGTTGCATCTAAATCGACGTAGAAACTTCACATGTTAGGGTTTTAAAACGATGTTTGCATATCATATATCGTAGTAGCTACGACCTTGTTTGAAATCCGATACTTGACTTAGTAGAGGCCGTTATTGACGGGCGGGGTTAGGTGTCCTTATGGGCTTCCTAACACGTACCCTCACCCCTTACTCAAGATCTATGGTTTGTGGATCCGTCTAAATACCATTGGATTACGAGAGTCATTCAAATCGAGTGATATAGGGTACAAGTCTTTATCTTTAATCACTCGTAGTCGATTGGCTTTATGCTTTTCGATGAAAGGTGTAAAGTTGACTTGAACGGTTCCAAGTTCCCATAAAACTTGGTGGCGACTCTAATTTGTCTTAATTCGATTCGAAAGAACCTCGAGTCGATTATGCCTAGTGTGGATCCCGCGGACGCAGTTCCCGACGGCCTTGTCCACAAAACTCCTTGAGCATTATAAAAGCTCTCAAGAGCTTGTTGACGGAATCCGGTGATTTGGCTCCTCAAAGTTTGACTTTTCTCCGGTGTAAAAAACTTTTGATAGAAAGCAAAAGCCAATGTTTCCCAATTTGTGATCCCCATGGCGGTGCGATCAAGGCTATTGATCCATAGCTTTGCCTTATCCTTCAAAGAGAAAGGGAAAAGTATTTCCTTAATTTGGGCTTGAGTGAAACCCGTTTGCCGAATCATGGAGCAATAGTCACAAAAATTTTGCACATGCAAATTGGGACCCTCCAAAGGACTTCCCCCAAATTGCTTTCTCGCCACAAGGCCAATGAAAGCCTTTTTGATTTCGAATCCCGGGGCGTAATTTTTAGTAGTACTAATACGAGTCGGAAGCATATCCGCGGTGGGCTTGGAATGCTCGAAAAGTTTCACCATCTTTCTAGTTGGAGATGGCGGTGGTGGTGGAGATGATGAACTAGAAACCTCCTCCTCTTCAAAAGCTTTAATATCGTCTAAGTAAGACTTTCTTGCACTTTCAACTTGCACGGGAGAAGCGGCTTCTTTAACTTCTTTCCAAAAATGTCATCTTCTACGAAAGGTTTTCTCGGGCTCCGAATCCGGTGGAAGCAAATCTCCACTACGAGAAGACCTAGGCATAAGACAACAATCTCTATAAAATTGTAAGTAACTGTCTCAAGGAACAAGTGTTCCTCAAGACAAAAGAAAATAAGATAGAAATAACAAATCTAAACGCAATAAAACCGTGCTCCCCGACAACGACGCCAAAATTTGATAAGCTATGTCGCACAATTAACAAAGATAATTTTCCCTTGACACTAATTAATGTAGTATGAGGGGTCGAACACAAGGAGATGGGAATTGCGCTATGAAATGCTATAAATAAAAATTTATCAAGGTCGGTAACGATTGATTGGTTTGTTTTGGTTTGATGATTAGGAAATAAAATGATATAAAAATATATGATTAAAGGAGTCTAGGGGAGTCGGGTCACACATGCAATTGCATATATATATGTTCATGTTAAACTCGGAATAAATAACATTGTCAATTGTTTAGGCTTAAAGACACCCAC
The DNA here is from genome assembly GCF_048544455.1 of Silene latifolia. Lineage (NCBI taxonomy): Eukaryota > Viridiplantae > Streptophyta > Magnoliopsida > Caryophyllales > Caryophyllaceae > Silene > Silene latifolia. The sequence goes on from NC_133538.1 coordinate 322,901,614, forward strand.
CTCTCGATATTGGTGTCAACCATAGACCGGGTCCTAGGGAACTCTCGTTATGCCTAGGTCGTCCTACCACACATGCTTAGTCTCATTCAATTCCGTGCCTCTCGACTTATAGAACAAATTAACAAACTTAATCGACTAATATGGCCACTAAACAAAGATTAATCGTGACGATAAAAACATGTGATAGAAACAATTAGACAATATTATATCAACCTAATTTATCATTTTACATATATTAGTTTTTGCATGGCTTCCCTAGTCCCTAGACTAAGGAAATTTAGCTACTCATATTGAAATGTAAACTACAAACTATGATGTATAAAATGCTAAACATGATTGTAGAAATGATATAGAGTAAAGGGCGAATTATGAAATATGAGAATTAACTATGCGATAGAATTAAAATACTAATGATAAAACTATGTAATAACTAAAACATAAATGTAAACTAAATAAACTAGAATTAGAATTACCGAATAAGGAATAGAACTTGAACTTGAAACTTGTAAAGGAAGAACGAATGAGAACCAAAAGCTTGAATAAATAAGAACCAAATGTTTAACAATAACCCAATGCCTAACAATATTACAACTAAGGTGTCGTTTGGTTCATGTAGGAATTTAATTCATGTATTAAGTTATAATTCACATGAATTGAGTTCCTATATGCAATTCATGGGAAATAACCTAAACTTGTTTGGTTGCCATTAAGTAATTCACATTTCCCATGAATTAAGTTCTTATATGTTGTTTGGTTGGAGCACTTAATTCCCATGTTTTTTGATAATAAATACGGTTTTATTCTTCATAATATTAATTACTCTCAAATATAAAAAATAAATAAATGGTTTGAACAAGGGTAGAATAGTAATTCTCAAATATAAAGCATGTAGGCATTGAGAAAGACCAATGGGGGGCTAGGTAAGATAATTTCTACATCATGTGGGAATTAAGTTCATGTAGGAAGTTCCAATTACTCCATTTTAGTTGAAAAAAAGGTAACGAAACAAGTGGTTAAAATCCCAATTCATGGGATTTTCAAGTTCCCATGTTTTTAAGAGACAACCAAACAACTCCTAAAATGAAAACTATGAGAGAATTTTTGTGTGCTTAAGAATAAAAGAAATGTGATATTGTATGATGAAAATAAGATGGTAATTAGGTCGGACCTAGCTCTCTAATTATAGGGATCTAGGACTTGAAACATATGCGCATAGGACAAGGAAACCCCGTTCGGGGATGCCAACCCCGATCGGGGTCGTGGATTTCCAGCTCGGTCCTCTTAATTCCACTAGTTAATGCTCAAGGAATCCAAAGTTTGGTTTTAATGCCTTGTTTAATCACCCGGTTAAGCTCTTAAATTGGCATCCTAAGCTTCACTAAGCATCCAAAGTTTCCACCTTAGTTGGACTTCTTAATTTGGGCTTCATTTGTAATTTCATTTGTGCATCAACCCACTTCACAATTCTTCATGCTTGGACTTGTTATTTCTATAATATCCTACCATGGTCCATCTTGCTTTCACACTTAGCTTTGTATACTAGTTCTTGCAAATTTGTTAGAAATAAGCTTCTAAAAGCTCAAATTCCTACAAAATGTGACAAACCCTGCAAAGACAACTAGAATACAATATTAGCTCATAAAATCACTAAGGTTAGTGCAATAATCAAATATATTAGAGCCAAATTAAGGAGATAAAGTCTATAAAAAATAGACTTATTAAGCCACAAATGGTAATGTCGTATCTCTAACAGAGAACAACAAAGACTCAGTTACTGACCACTTGATGAAGCAACTACAGAAGACGAAGGCTGATCGTTCAGTCTAGCAACTAGTTGGTAGCTCATTTCCACATCACCAAGCTTTGCTATAAGCATTGGCAAAACTCAATGTAGCACACGATTCTACTCCAGATGATGTGGTTAACCTAGTCCTCCAGTACTTAATCAAGCAAAGTGACCCACTTACTTTCTCAGATGAAGATTTGCCACCTTTTGGTGTCGCTCATAATTTAGCTTTGTATATTACAGTCACATATCTAAAAAAGAATGTACCCATGACACTAGTGGATGATGGTTCCATGGTCAACGTCATACCGCTAAAGACAGCATACAAGCTAGGCATGAAGGAGTCAGACTGGACCCCAACTAATAAAGGTTTTCGCGCATACGATGGGACGCAACACAAAGTGATAGTTCTCATCAATCTTACTATAGCCACTGGATTAATCAAAAGAAAGGTCAACGTTCAAATAATAGACATCGAGGCATCCTTTAACATACTCCTAGGAAGGACATAGATTCACGCTTCCAAAGCTGTGACATCCACGCTATATCAAAAGATCAAAATCCCTCTAGATGGTCAAATAGTGACGATCACTTCCTCGCCTATCAAAGCCGTCATCGAAAATATGTCTAGCAATCAGGTCGTGTCAGATCCAGTACACGAATTGGGAGGATTTGAAATCATCAACCTTGTTGAAAGTGAATTAGCACCTCTATACTTCAACCCCTACTCCAACTTAGTGGACAACCACATACTCAAATCCCAGGTATACTTCCTAGGATTGCCACTAAACCCTATCCGGAACAACGCCTTCCCACTATTCAAAGAAGGCCATTCCCAGAAGATACCACTAGGGTTAGGATACAAGCCTACCATATCCGAAGCTGTCAAAATGCTTACTTAAGTCCACGATCGCAAAAATAGAGGAATACAAATGCGACCATATCACCCTACGCTAAATGGATACTTCGTCAAGGAAGGAGACCATGAATCTTTTCACGGATTTCCTGAACCTTGGATGTTCAAAGGCAACAGGCTAGCTGGGATCTAAGTGTTCCACGATTGCTATTTAATTTCCCAAGAAACGGTTCCTACCGTAAAAGATCTTAAGACACCTTGTCTCGAAGGGCAAGCCGTTAGCCTTTTATTCGGAGAAGATCGATTTGTTAATGCAGCCCAGGACGAGAGTATTACTATGATACTTGGGGATGACCATTTCAATCCCGAAGCACTCATCACAAATGCGAACCCAGCTAATCAGCAGAAAGGATGGAAAAAGTCAATTAAATGGACCAACAATTAAGGAAGGCTCTTCAAGCTCACAACTAGAGAAGAAGAGATGTTCAAAGAAGAACCAGAAGACGACGAGTTCGAATCTGAGTCAGAGTCGGGAGTCAGAAACTGAGTCTAAGTCTACGGAAGTCATTAGAGAGTCTCCTCCTGTTGTCACTCCCCATCCCTTTGTTTCTCCTAGTTTAGTATCGTCTAGTAACAGTAGCTCGGGGAATGCCCCAGCAACTGTCCCTTTACCACCACTGACTACAACATAAAGCCTTCTTTGTTTCAGCTATTTTTAAACATTAATATGAATAAATTCGATTCTGCTTACTCTTCGTGTTATCTTGATTGCAATTCTGTTTATGATGATACTGAGGATGATCCTAACCCAGACTCAATCGAACAACCTCCATACATAATTAAAGAAATACCGGAGGAGGGTAAAGGGGCACTAGTTATAGAGAACACTGAACCTATCAACGTAGGGACATAGCCCCAAGAACTTAGGATAGGGACGACCCTGGACCCACACGAAAGGGCTCGCTTCATCGACATTCTTCACGAATTCAAAGACGTCTTTGCTTGCTCCTACAAGGATATGCCAAGGATAGCCAGGGATATTACAGAACATCGAATCTCAATCAAACCTGGATTTAAACGCGTAAAACAAAAGCTTCATCAAATGAGAACATAATGGGCTTTAAAGATCAAGGAGGAAGTGGACAAACAATTCAAAGCCGGGTTCATCAAAGTTTCCAAGTATTCAGACTGGGTGGCTAATATAATCCCCGTACCCAAAAAGGATGGGCGAATCCGGGTCTGTGTTGATTTCAGGGACCTAAACAAGGCCAGTCCAAAAGATGATTTTCCACTCCCACACATCGATATATTGGTAGATAATACAACGGGTCACGCACTCCTCTCTTTTATGGATGGATATGCGGGGTATAATCAAATTAAAATGGCTGAAGAATATATGCACAAAATAGCGTTCGTCACTCAATGGGGTACTTACTGCTACACCGTTATGCCGTTCGGATTAATCAATGCTGGAGCGAACGTATCAACACACATCGACTAACCTGTTACATGACATGATGCACAAAGAAGTACAAGTATATGTCGACAACATTATTGTCAAGTCCAAAGATAAGCAAGGTCACATCGCCAACCTTCGCAAGTTCTTTCTCAGATTGCGCAAGTACAACATGCGGCTTAATCCTCAGAAATGCGCATTTAGAGTCACTTCCGGCAAGTCATTGGGGGTATGTAGTCAGTCAAACAGGTATAGAGATCGATACATCCAAGATCAAGGTTCTAATTGAAATGCCACAGCCACAGACAGAAAAGGAAGTTCGGGGTTTCCTGGGCAAAGTACAGGATGTATCACCCGCGAATTTCACTTAATTGGTAATTTATAAAAATTGCTAATTTAGTAATACTCGATTTTAATTGGTATATTATTTTTTCGTTTTATAATTTCAAATTCATGTTTTCGTTTCATAAAAAATAATTTGGTTTTATTTGGACCCGAAATGCCTTAAAAGTCGTAGTTTGAGTTTTTTTTAGTGCAAAACCAAATCACAAACCCAGTGCCTTTGTTATTGGGCCAAAGCAAACCGATGGACCATCTTTATAACAACAAAAAATCCTTATTTTAGGGTTTTTCTTCTAATTTTTCAGCAACTTTTCTTCATCTTTGATGCGTGTCTTTTATATAAGGTTTTCACCTCATTTTTACACGCATTTCTGTGCTTTTTATGTAGCATCTGGCTACAAATACCCCCGAATATTCTACTTTGGTCCGTTTATTGTAATTTGCAGGAATTGACCGAGGAGGAGCTAAATCGAGCCTTAATTGTCCCAATTGTACGCATTCATGGGAGATAAGGAGCCGGAGCTTAGGAATCTTACACTTGGAGGACGCATGAGCTGAGTAAAGGAAGAAACTCAAGTCCTGACGTGCCTATGTAGCTCGATCGAGTGGTTTACTGCTCGATCGAATGCTTTATACACTCAAGGCTGGTCGATCGACCAGTTCAAGGAGTCGATCGAGGAAGTTCAGCAAGCAGTGCTCGATCGAGAGGTTTTCCTGGCTCGATCGAGTGATTTGGTGCTCGATCGAGTGATATTTCTCCTCGATCGAGGGGTTTTCGTATGCTTTTGGTTTATTTCCGCCTAATCTTTTATGGGCTTTTGTAATCAGTCCATAGATTAGGTTTAAGACAATTTCTCAGTATAAGACTGAGGAGAACATGACGTTACTGATATCTCTTCACGACGCACATTTTCGACTACTCTTGTTACTGTTCTTTGGATTTCTATTCCCTACATTTGTTACTCGGATCCGGTATTATCAATCTAATTTATTTTTACTGCTTTTAATTCCTTTTCTCTCTTGCTTATTAATTGTTCAATCGATCTCTTAATAGTTCGTCATCATGCTTGGTTTTAATTATTTGGTTATTGCAATTGTCAATCCGACGATTATGAGTAGCTAATTTCCTATGCTAAGACTATAGGGGATCCATGATTTGAAGGGAGAGTAATCGATTCACTAGGTTAATACCAGTACCGTCTTTGTTGTTTAAGTGCTACATATAATTGTAATTGCCTAATTGAGTCGACGCAATTAGACCCTTATCCTCAGTGGACCTTAACCTGGACCGAAAGGTTGGAAGAGGCAGACTAGTAGCGAACAATAGAGTATTGCAGCGAGGGCGAAAGTTAAACTGTTTACACTTTAGGGTGAATTAAGGACCGAAAGGCGACGTTCGCTACCCCTTAGACCGTGCTGTATTGACCTGGGACCTAGATTACTCGACCAGATAATTATGGTGAACCGTTTGTCTTAGCTATTCTCTTTTATCTGTTAACCTCCCTCTTTTCATCTCTCTTCCCTTATTCTCTTAGTTTAGAAATCACATTTTATAAACCCCCAATTGGTTACTTAGACGAACTTGAATTTAGCCGACAGATTCCTACCTCTCTGTGGATTCGACCCGACTTCCCTAGCTATATTAGTTAGAGCCAGTTGGTTATTTTTGACAGGTACGCGACAGACGTGTCAAATTTTGGCGCCGTTGGGGGTGGCGCATATTTGTTGCTTTAATTAAGTTTGTCTCTCGTCTCAAGGAATTCATTCCTTGAGGCTGATCTCATTTTCTTTGCGAAGCTTTGATTAGTTTTGCAGGTTAGTAGCCTATTTGCCAAGATGCCTACGATTACAGAGCATACAGAGCCATGTGGTAGATGCGGTGAGGAAGGGCATGACCTTTACGAATGCACGGCAGGTGTAGAGCGTGCCCTTGCATATAAGAAGTTCAAGCAGGGAGTTCCTTTCTCCCAGCTATATGACGAGATAAAGAGCGTTTGTACCCCTTCTACGCCCGTACCACGACCGGTCTCTCCCTCTGCAAGAGAAGAAATTGCCGAGTTGAAGTCCATTATGATGAGTATGTCACAAAAATCTGATACGGTTATATCGGAGTTGAAGGAGCAAGTCGCGCAGTTGACACACGCGACGGATCAAGCCAAGTCTCTTCCAATTTGTGATCCAGTCAGCGCGATGAACTTTCAAAATGACTCTCCTCTTGAAGAAGACGAGGTTTTGGCAGCTAATGGTGACTCAGATGATGATCTAGACGAGTTTTTGCAGGAAATAATTGCTGCGTGTGCAGTAACCACTCGATCGAGCAACTCATCTACTCGATCGAGCGGTTCTAATCATCCAGTCACTCGATCGAGTGACAATGGCGGTCGATCGAGAAGTACAGAACTCCAAGTTGGTTGATCGAGTAAATATGCTGAAGAAAACACTCGATCGAGTGTCAAGACAGGTCGATCGAATGAAATTGAAGAAGAAACTGGTCGATCGACCAGTAAAAGTGTTCGACCCAGTGCTGTAAGTGGCGGGAATCCTAATTTATTATCTAATACCGCCACCGTGTCATCTTCCCCTGCTGTGGAGACGTCACGAATTGATAAGGGTAAAGGAAAGGTTGCGGGACCACTCATCGCTACCAGGGTACCCTTCCCGAGTCGTCTGAAGGACGCAAGGATCGAGCAACAGTATGGTAAGTTTGTGGACATCGTGAAGAACCTTCGGTAATCGTCCCTTTTTCGAACTTGTTACTCAGGTACCCACTTACGCCAAGTTTATGAAAGATATCGTGACGCGTAAGAGAAATTTGAGCGAATTTGAGACGATTTCATTTATGGAAGAGTCTAGTAACCTGCTGTTAAATAAGGCCCCTCCAAAAATGAAAGACCCGGGCAGCTTTTCTATTACCTGTGTCATAGGCAATATGGTTATTGATAAGGCCCTCTGTGATTTAGGTGCCAGTGTCAGTGTCATGCCCCTTCCTGTCTGCAAGAAATTGAAGATGAGTCACTTCAAGGTGACTAACATTACCCTACAGATGGCTGATAGATCTGTTAGGAGACCTTTAGGTGTCTTAGAGGATGTGCCTGTGAAAATAGGCAAGCTTTACATCCCAGTAGATTTCATTGTTTTGGATATAGCTGAGGACAACCGGACCCAAATTATTTTAGGAAGACCGTTCCTTTGTACAATGGGGCCGTTATTGATGTTAGACAAGGGCGTCGACTCTTGCGGTAGGGAATGACGCTATCACATTCGGTTTGCCCAAGATTTTTAGCCCACCCAATGATAGAGGACACTTGTTATTCGGTCGATATCATTGATGAGTCTATTATGACTTCGGTCGGGTTCTTTTATGAAGGACCCACCGGAGGCTCTCATGCTTTTTGATGAGTGTGCGGATAGCCCGAGAGGACGATGACGCTGCATTGGATTTGCTTGTTGATGATTTAGATGAGCATGAGGGAGAGCAGGTGGAACAAATGATCAGCACTCTTTGCTCCATTGAGGTAAAAAATACCGGAACGTAAGCCTCTCCCATCTCATCTTAAATATGCCTTTCTAGACGATACGAGCGATATCCGGTCATTGTTAGTGCCAAGCTTAGTGATGATCAAATTGTGACTTCTTTGTTAGTCAGTACTTAAGAAAAACAGGAAAGCAATGGGCTATTCACTGGATGATATCACGGGGATTAGTCCCGATATTTGTATGCACGGGATAGAGTCGAGGAGGATCACAAACCTTGCGAGACGGGGTCGGCGTCGGTGAACCGGAAGGCTGCGAGGATGTTGTGATGGCTGAGGTAATGAAGCTGCTGGATGACGGTATTATTTATTCTGTAGGTAATTCTAGATGGGTAAGCCCGGTGCGGGTAGTCCCAAGAAAGGAGGGACAACTGTAGTTAAGAATGAGAAGAATGAATTAATACCTACCCGAGTAGTTGGTTGGCGGATGTGCATAGACTACGAGACAGGTGAATGCCGCCACTAAGAAAGATCACTTTCCCCTTCCTTTTATTGATCAAATGGTAGAAAGGTTAGCTTCTCATAAATTTTTCTGCTATTTAGATGGGTATTCGGGTTCTTTCGGATCCCTATCCACCCGACGATCGTGCCAAGACTACATTTACCTGTCCTAAGGGCGTTTTTGCGTATCGCAGAATGCCTTTTGGTTTGTGCAATGCCCCTGCCACCTTCCAAAGGTGCATGATGGCGATATTTTCAGAGTATATTGAGTCTATCATGGAAGTTTTTATGGATGACTTTAGTGTTTATGGGAGTGATTTTTCTAACTGTCTGTCTAACCTTGAGAAAGTGTTGCAGCGCTGTATTGAGGTTAATCTTGTGCTGAACTGGGAGAAGTGCCACTTTATGGTCAACGAGGGAGTTGTCTTAGGGCACTTAGTTTCTGATAGGGGAATAGAAGTTGACAAAGCTAAGGTGGAAGTGATTCAGCAATTACCACCTCCTGTTAATGTTAAGGGGGTGAGGAGTTTCCTTGGTCACGCTGGCTTTTATCGCCGATTTATCAAGGATTTCTCCAAAATTGCTAAACCACTTACACAGCTGTTGCTTAAAGATGCCCCTTTTGTGTTCATCGACGCGCTTGTCTTTCTGCTTTTAACGAGGTTAAAGCGGGCCTTAGTCTCTGCGCCGATCATACAACCTCCCAACCGGGACTTGCCGTTTGAGATCATGTGTGACGCGAGTGACTATGCACTAGGAGCGGTGCTAGGCCCGAGGAAAGACAAAGCCTTGAATGCTATTTACTATGCGAGCCGAACTCGGATGAGGCTCAAGTGAAGTACACCACCACGAGAAGGAGCCGTTAGCTGTAGTTTATGCCTTAGAGAAGTTTCGTACTTACTTAGTTGGGTCGAAGTCACCGTTTTTCTCGACCATGCGGCTTTGAGGCATCTTCTTGCTAAGAAGGAGGCTAAACCACGACTATCGAGATGGATACTCCTTCTTCAGGAGTTTGACATGCGAGATTAAGGATAAGAAAGGAGCCGAGAACATTGTGGCGATCACTTGTCGCGACTGATGCGACAAGAAGGGGAAGATTCTCTACCTATTGATGATTCTTTTCTGACGATACTTTAATTCTTTGTTATATCGTCTATTGTTGACCAAGAACCTTGGTATGCAGATATAGCTAACTTCGTTGTCGGTGGCAAGCTGCCGCCGACCTTTCTCATTAGCAAAAGAAGCGTTTTACGTATAACGCTAAGCGATATACAGGATGATCCTTACTTGTTTAAGGAGTGTGCAGACGGTCTCTACAGACGGTGTATTCCACAGTGGGAGACCAAAATAGTCTGGAAGGCTGTCACTCCTCTTCATATGGTGGTCACCACGGTCCATCGCGCACCGTGGCTAAGGTACTTCAGATCTGGTTTTTGGGCCCTCTTTATTTGCTGACGCCAAGTCTTTTGTTTCAACTTGTGATGCATGCCAACGATCAGGGAATATTTCGAAGAGACATGAGATGCCACAAAACGGCATCCTAGAGGTTGAGGTTTTCGATGTCCGGGGCATTGATTTCCAAGGACCGTTCCGTCCGATAAAGGTAACAGGGTACATTTTAGTAGTCAGTAGACTATGTGTCAAAATGGGTTGAGGCAATTGCTTCACCTCATTGTGACGGTAAGACCGTGATAAAAATGTTCAAAAAGATCATATTCCCCCGTTTTGGTGTCCCTAGGGTCGTCATTAGTGATGGGGGATGCATTTTAAGGAAAAGAAACTCACTTCCATACTGTCTAGAGTTGGTGTCCAACACCGGCGTGGTTTGGGGTATCATCCCCGGACTAGTGGTCGGAGTAGAGGTCTCTAATCGTGAGCTGAAAGAGATCATGTCTAAAGTAGTTTCTAAATCACGGAAAGACTGGAGTCTTAAGCTAGATGACACATTATGGGCTTATAGAACTGCCTTTAAGACACCAATTGGTGCATCACCTTATAGGTTAGTTTATGGGAAATCGTGTCACTTACCTGTTGAGCTGGAATGTAAGGCCTGGTGGGCAATCCGTGAGCTTAATTATGATCCTAAATTGTGTGGTCAGAATCGTCTTTTGCAGCTAGATGAATTAGAGGAGTTTAAGCTTAATGCCTATGACAGCTCGCGCATTTACAAGGAAAAGACGAAGAGATGGCACGACAAGAGAATCTTACCTCGGGAGTTTCATGTGGGGCAGAAGGTGTTGCTGTTCAATGCCCGTTTGAGACTATTTCCTGGCAAGGCGAGGTCCGGATGGAGTGGTCCATACACGGTGACAGTTTGTTTACCAAATTTGGATCCGTGGAGCTTGAAGATTCCGAGGGTCATAGATTCAAGGTGAATGGCCAATATGTGAAGCATTACCATGAGGCGAGTGAAGCGGACAACCGCGTTGAAGTCTTGCACTTGACGAGCTCGACGCGCCGATTACTTGATACCGAAAGGTCGTGCGGGACCTCTTAAACCGCGCTCTCCGGAGGCGGCCGGACGTTTTATTTGTACTTTTGGTGAACTTTTTGTTTTTCTTTAGCTTTACGTTAAACATTAGACGCTGCTTTATGAACAATTTTTGTACTTTCCTTGCTTTTATGCGTTTTTTGCAGGTTAAAGTACTCGATCGAGTGCTTTTGTGTTCGATCGAGTACTTTCTGATGCGGCTGCTACTCGATCGAGGGATGATGTCCTCGATCGACCAGATCCCTACCCGTGCTTACTCGAACGAGAGGGTTGTCAGTCGATCGAGCCCTTCCAATACACTGGTTCACTCGATCGAGCTGTCCCAGGCGCTCGATCGAGTAGTTATAACCTCCAGCTGCTGTTTTACGTCTACAAAGCCACTGTTTTACTCCCTTTGACCTCCCATGTTCATGGTCGGTTTGGGGAGGTCCCGCTATATGACGTTTTGTAAGTTTTCCGACTCCGCTTCTCCCTTTCCTTTTAGTTTGCAGTTCTTTCCCTATTTTTGGTACAATGAGGGCATTGTACGGTTTGGTTTGGGGAGGTATGCATCCATATCTGTGTCTGCATGTTTCTTGCATTTTTGCTCGCACGTTTATTTATTTCCGCATGCATTGTTGTTTTAATTAATTCCAAAAATCATATAAAAATCATAAAATTCAAAAATTTTCAAAATTTTCATGTTTAAATTAAGTCGGAACGTTTGAACATTGACGCTACTTTGAATCTTTACTTGAGCCTGGCATATTCTTGACATTTACCTGGCATGATTATGTGCATAATCTACGAGTTTTGTTTCTCTCTTATCTGAACGAATAGACTTGATTCTTTATGTCGGCAAGCTACAATACATTCTGAGGTTAGAGCTTATTAAACTGGTGACATTCATGACCGGTTTCATTTAGGATGTGAGTAGTACTCTCTTTAAAAAATGTAACATCAATTTGCATAAGCATGAGTCCAGTCTTCTTAATACCTGTATGCATTCGGTCTGTGGATGGTGACACGTGTTAGGAGAGGCGGTCCCCCTAATTTCATTCTACCCATGAGCCTCACATAGCCAAATTGCCTTTTTGTCCTATCAACTACCTTCTATAATACTTCCTACCCTAGCTGAGCTAGTAACGAGTAGTTCTTGGAATGTTTTATTGCAAAATGGTTATTTCATCTGATTTCAGAAGATGGTGGAAAGATTGAAGGGAAAGAAAGAAAGAAAAAATGTTGAATTGAAAAAAATGGAACGAAAAAAATGAAAAAAAAAATGCGAAAAAGAAAAGAAAGAAAGCGAAAAAAAAGAGACAGAAAAATTCAAAAAGAAGAAGAAAAAAAAAAAAGAATGAGAATTGCACAATGGTTCACACTCCCATGCCTTATTTATATCTTATGGGGAGTTGACGGCTTTTGGTTTTGTGAGTTTAGTGCATAATTTTGCACCGTTTCATCTTGCTGTTATGAGTACGAAGTTGGGATGCAGTCTATATTTGGATCCGTTGTTGCTAGCCTAGATATTAACCCCACATATCCAAATTCATTTTAGCCCTTTCTTACCCATTACCTCACTACCCAAATGTAAGTCCTCGGCACGTGTCTTGGTCATTAGTATGGTTGGAGTGCATATGTACGGTTGTAGAGACTTTATTCATGTTAATTGCATGCATGTTCTTATAGGTCGAGTTAGGTGAGTGTCTTGCTTCTTCCTATCTTTCACATATATACTCACCTTGTACCTGATTTAGAGTGACGAGTGACCCGTGAGAGTCCGACATCTTTGAATCCTGCAAGGTCGACGGTTCAGTAAGCATGAAACATTAATTTAACTCGTTTGCACTTTTCAGTTGCCACTTTATCATTTTGTTGCATTAAATTGGTTCTAGTGGATGATTTGTAGCTGATGTGTTGGTCCCGTTCTATTGTTCACCCTTAGTTGCATTCATATTTTCTTGGGGACAAGCAAAGGTTTGGTTTGGGGAGATTTGATGCGGGTCTTTTATATAAGGTTTTCACCTCATTTTTACACGCATTTCTGTGCTTTTTATGTAGCAACTGGCTACAAATACCCCCGAATATTCTACTTTGGTCCGTTTATTGTAATTTGTAGGAATTGACCGAGGAGGAGCTAAATCGAGCCTTAATTGTCCCAATTGTACGCATTCATGGGAGATAAGGAGCCGGAGCTTAGGAATCTTACACTTGGAGGACGCATGAGCTGAGTAAAGGAAGAAACTCAAGTCCTGACGTGCCTATGTAGCTCGATCGAGTGGTTTACTGCTCGATCGAATGCTTTATACACTCAAGGCTGGTCGATCGACCAGTTCAAGGAGTCGATCGAGGAAGTTCAGCAAGCAGTGCTCGATCGAGAGGTTTTCCTGGCTCGATCGAGTGATTTGGTGCTCGATCGAGTGATATTTCTCCTCGATCGAGGGGTTTTCGTATGCTTTTGGTTTATTTACGCCTAATCTTTTATGGGTTTTTGTAATCAGTCCATAGATTAGGTTTAAGACAATTTTTCAGTATAAGACTGAGGAGGACATAACGTTACTGATATCTCTTCATGACGCACATTTTCGACTACTCTTGTTACTGTTCTTTGGATTTCTATTCCCTACATTTGTTACTCGGATCCGGTATTATCAATCTAATTTATTTTTACTGCTTTTAATTCCTTTTCTCTCTTGCTTATTAATTGTTCAATCGATCTCTTAATAGTTCGTCATCATGCTTGGTTTTAATTATTTGGTTATTGCAATTGTCAATCCGACGATTATGAGTAGCTAATTTCCTATGCTAAGACTATAGGGGATCCATGATTTGAAGGGAGAGTAATCGATTCACTAGGTTAATACCAGTACCGTCTTTGTTGTTTAAGTGCTACATATAATTGTAATTGCCTAATTGAGTCGACGAAATTAGACCCTTATCCTCAGTGGACCTTAACCTAGACTGAAAGGTTAGAAGAGGCAGACTAGTAGCAAACAATAGAGTATTGCAGCGAGGGCGAAAGTTAAACTGTTTACACTTTAGGGTGAATTAAGGACCGAAAGGCGACGTTCGCTACCCCTTAGACCGTGCTGTATTGACCTGGGACCTAGATTACTCGACCAGATAATTATGGTGAACCGTTTGTCTTAGCTATTCTCTTTTATCTGTTAACCTCCCTCTTTTCATCTCTCTTCCCTTATTCTCTTAGTTTAGAAATCACATTTTATAAACCCCCAATTGGTTACTTAGACGAACTTGAATTTAGCCGACAGATTCCTACCTCTCTGTGGATTCGACCCGACTTCCCTAGCTATATTAGTTAGAGCCAGTTGGTTATTTTTGACAGGTACGCGACAGACGTGTCAATCTTCTTCCTTAGGAAAAATGAGATTTCCACCATTAATCCTTCAAAAACTCAAAGCTTAAGACGAATGTCATTTTTTCGTTTCTCAACGAAATCCTATGATTTTTGTACCAGTCTTCTCCTCTCCTTCCCCTCCTTCTTTCTATATAAGAAAAATCTTACCTTTTGAACCTTTTAGAAAATCCATCTTTTTACTAAAATGAGTTTTCTAACCCCTTTTGTCTTAAACTTGTTTCTAGGTAAAAGTTTTAGTATTCCGGAGTAGTATTGAGTCGGAATCGTGTTATTTGAAGTGCTAAAAGGTAACGGTGATAGGTTACTCGACATTTATGTCAAAATTGTGTGTTTTAATTGTTATAGATTAGTCTCTTGGTTATGAAAGTTGGAAACTTTACATGTTGTTTAACATGTTCCTTGCTTGGTAGTTTGATGTGTGAAGTTGTCTTAAGTTGGTTTGAAGAATTTGGAGTATGTTGTTATATTTACTTTTTATTGGGTGAAATTGGTTGTTTATATGTGTTAATTGGTGAAATCCGTCTCAAATTTGCCTTGTTAACATGTTTAATTATGTCACGAAATTCATAGTTTAGAAATGCTTGATTTGAAAACAACTGGGTAAGGTTAGTTGCTTGGATATGTAAACTATTGATTTCCATCCCAAGTATACATATGAAATCCCATATTAATTACATGTTCTTATTCAATTGGATTGTAATAATAAGATAAGATTGATTGATCATTGGATCACTTTGCCTATGTCTCATTTACATGTTAAACGTTAGTCTTGCTTTGTTTACGTTTTGCCTTGTGTTTCACATTACTTAACTCATTTGCTATCGTTTTTTATACTATGCTTAAGTAACATGTATATGTGAAACATAATGTTTATTCATGCTATAAAAGAATGAAATGGTATTGTATACTTCCCATTTGGGTTCTTACTTGCTCATTGTCTATTATTTACCAAGTTAAAGTATGAATTGCTTATTTTACGCATTTGATTGTGTTGAGTCGTATTCCCGTGGAATTTGTGCATATCATTTCACTAGACACTACTCATTACCTTCTTCGGACATTTGGTTACGGTTTGTGTGCCATATTTCTGATTTAGGAACCTTTCTTGGACCTTTGGTTACGATATGTGTGCCATGCTTCTGAGTTAGGTGTCACTCCACCTTTGGTTACGGTATGTGTGCCATCACTACGCCAAATAAGACCTTCAATAACGGTCAGATATTGCAATTACCGTTATTAAATAAAAACACAGAACCGTTATTGCAACGACTATTGTTAAATATATACCACGGTTGTATACAAACACGCGACCGTTATATAACATCAATAATGAATCTATAATACCGTTATCACAACTCAAGAACCGTTATAAAACTGTTGTTAAATATGTTTATGGCAACGGATATACTTTTAAGAAACCGTTAATAAATATTAATAACGGTTTCAAACCCGTTGTCCTAGTTTACTATTGACAACGGTTTAGTCGTTCCAAAACTGTTGTTAAATATAATATATGATAATGGTTCATTTCGTTATCTTATTTCATTAAATGTCAAAATTTAACAACGGTTTAATTGCGTGCTAAACCGTTGTTATATTTATCAATTGACAACGGTATTTAACCGTTATCTATTTTTATTGATGAAACTTTGACAACGGTTCTTCTTAAATAAACGGTTGTTAACGTTTTGAACTTGACAATGGTTATCGTTCGTTATTTTATATTTTTTGCTGTTTGAATGGGAGGGAAAAGATGTCAACGATTATTTATCTAAATAAAACCGTTGTCAAATAATTATTTGCAACGGGTTGTTTTTAACCGTTATCGTTTTTAATTATTTTTTTTTTTAAAAAAATGATTTTAGCTTGTTCTAGCAGCTGCTGAAATGCTATTTTTTCAGCAGCGTTTGTAGCAGCTGCTGGAATGCTATTTTTCAGTTGCTGCTGAAAATAGCATTCCAGCAGCTGTGCACTGCAAAAATTCAATCATGCATCAAAATATTACACCCCGTGATCAATTAAACCCAGTTTCAAAACAATACAAACATGATGATCAAAAGCCAAAACACAACTTCCTCAAAAAAATAAAATAAGCCAATACACAATGGCTCTATATATATATACACACATACACACACGTACATAAACATGAGCAAACTATTGAGACTCCGCTAACGAAACAACATAACTGACCCACATATTTCTCAACTGATTGATGTCCTCTGGCGAATATTCTGGGGCTTTGTTGAGTATTAGTGGAAACTACAATTCAAAATATACATAATCAAAATGTATATAATACATGGAAGTATACATAATTGAACTCAATTTACGTCTGAAATAGTTTTTAAATCACACTAACCCGTATCGGAATGGTAGAAAGTTTTCCGTTGATAACCTTCCACATGGACTGACAAACGTAAAAGGCGCATTGTTTGTCGTCTGGTGCCTTAGGAGACTATTATATAAATCACACACAAATCAGCTGAATTAGATAATCAGCCTCTCGCATAACCATTAATTAAATGATACGAGTAATTATTAAGAATACACTTACTAATGGCATGATAAAATTGGGAACAATGTTGCTTTCATATTTCCCAAGTGGACATAATCTTTTTTTTTTTTTTGCTTCAAAAAACACTAATTTATAAATACACACATGCCATTTTTATTTGCATATATATGGCTCAAGTCATACAATAATAAATAACATTATTGAAGGTCATAAACTTACTCAGTTATCATCCTTACATAACTAGTTGAGGGTTTGCCTTCGTGAGAGTCAATCCAGTACACTATTTTTGTTTCCACTTGGATTTCCAGTAGCACCCAATGCTTCCTATTCAATTTGGGGCATTGAATTGTTAGTTCATTTACACGCATTTAAGCATGTTAATAATAAATTTATAATCATTACAATAATCACGTACTATACATACATATTCTCATTGTAGGGGGCAAGCCATAGTTTTTTGGACGACATCATCCGACGAGCGATACTATTGATTTGTTCTTCGTATGAAATTCTGTGCACAGAGAACGCCTTAGGACTCAATAATCCGTAGGCGTGAATTGGGACCTTCCACTCAGCGAACTGATTATTGAGGTACCTTTTACGCCACATGGAACGAAGATTGTTATTGTAATTGATAATTTAAATAAACATCATTATTCTTAAATGTTAATGGCTACATAGTTTTATTAATAAAACTTACTTCATCCAAATCAAAATGTGAACAGCATCTAAATTGTCAAGGTCGACAAATTCCATTAGTTGCTTCGGTCCAGTATGGCTATATCAACTGCGCCCATAATTTCTTTTTCAATGTTAATCATGACTACATCCCCTGTAGGTGACCTCTTTACAGCCAGGTTGTACAAAGCCTTCAGCGAAGCAGTTTTCATTTTTTTTCTTATATTCACACGATTCATAATAAGAATCATAAGCATGCTTGACTGCAACAACTTTCTTTGACATAGTAGTAATTGCTTTAGCTGCCATCATGGTTTTGCTTAACTTATGCAAATGTAAAGATTAAAGTTCTTACGATATGTTAATATTCATACCCTAATATATTTAAAGAACAAGTAATAATTAACGTATGCATACAGGTACCTCGGGGATGACAACATTGATGAGGTTGTCAGGTCATTGCACATAAGAGCTTAGGGCTTCTTTCAAATAAGTTACCTCCTCATTAGGAAATGGTACTTTTACTTCCCCATACTCGTCTTTATATAATTGGGACACTTCCACTTTCCTGCAATTGTGACGAAGGGGTATACCATGAACCTTAACTTGCTGAAGCCGGTCGTAATTGAACACGTAACCCCTGGCAACAAAAACTTTATGTTTCCCCTGTAAATAGGACAGACGACAAGCCACATTGCACTCGCCCTTCACGTCAGCTTTAATCAATTAGTACACATACATTCACTACCTTTAATAAAGTTCATAAGTAAAAAACGTGTATGATATGAATTATTATAAACTAGCAGCTATTACCTTTTTTGGTGCTGAGAAGAACATCTGATCATCAACTACCTCCACTTCATCCTGTGTCACGACCTTCCTGACATCCTCTTCCTCTTCAACTGCTTGATATCGATCCTCGGCTCCCACCTCAGTCTCCTTTCCCATTTCCTTCTCCCTTGCCATGTCAACCTGAGCTTCCTTCTGTATATTAACACTTGTCCATATAACACGTACTGATTTTCCAAATCATATAACACACTGTATATAAGACATAAATATTATTACCTCTTTTTCCTCCTCCTCCACCTCCTCCTCCTCCTTCTCCTCCTCCTTCTCGTCTTCCTCTGCTTCCTTTATGACTTCTTGAACCATATCCAACTCTTTTTCTGATGGCTTTTCCCCAGTTTCCAACATTCTCACCATCAACCCGGCTATTTTCTGTAGCTGTGTAGTAGAAATTAATGTCAGCTTATATAGTTATAAATTACGTTGGTTCAAATACAGTATTTATAGATTACCTTCTTGGAATCATCACCACTTTGAGTAGTTTTCCCAAAATACTTAGTGGTACCAACATGCGTCGATACCCCTATCACACGACCTGGATGCTCTGCTTTACCGATTGCCCTAGCAAGAATGTCATCACGTCCTTCAAGCTTCTATTTTCCTTCCTGTACCTCCTTCTCACAGATCCTCTACATACACATAAAACCATTAAGCAACTCACAATTATATAACTCCAACCACCAGTGGTAGGAGTGACATATTTATTCAAACTTACAATTTTCTCTTTGATTTCCTTATCATATTCAGTTTCCGTCATTCCATTCTTAGGAGTGTGACCTTCCACCCAAGCGTCGTGACGACTGAATTTTCCAAGCTTTGCCTACAATTCATTCATCACATTGATATCCTCTCAAAATATGTATGATTACTATGAACATATATAACATCCGACTAAAACACCTAATAGTCTAATACTATAAGAATTATGTACTTACAAGTTTCTTCTTAATCAATCTATAACCACCTCAGGAGCCGTAAAAGAGGGTCTTTTTCTTTGAAATGTTCGCCTTGTTCCTCTCACTCATAGCCTTCATCAAATAAATTGTATCAAGAAACGTAAGCATGACCAAACAATAAACTAAGTATACCTCTTTGCTAATTATTATTAAGTTATCTTAAACTTGTCAGACTGCTTATAAGCGATATAGCTATCCCAATGGTCCTGACTGACATACGGATACTTCTTTTTTCATAGTTTCTTGTTCATCTCCCCGGTTTCCTTGTTGAAAGAGTGATTCTCAGCAATCTTTAACTTCCAAGATCTGAGGGCTTCTCATGTCTTTTTTTTAGGTACTTATCATACACTTCGGGGACAATGTAAGCTAACTGCATATATGATGAAGCATAGTTTGTACAATTATTTCGGCTAATACACATATCAAGTAGTAACTTAAATTCAGCTAAAACATTTATTATTGTATATACATACCTTTATTCTGTTTATTAGCGTGGTGTTCCGTATTTTACTCAATTCACTGATACCCGGCGTACCGAGAGGCACATACTGTCTTACACAACAACCAATCCAACTCGTAAAATACCAGTTATTCTCACCATATGGTAGCTCCGTATCTTTATCCCATTGTAAAGGATTAGGTATCTTTGAATTTATTGCTTCTAGGGAAACCCTGTGGCGCATTCGACCCGCAGTGTGTTGCAAATTATGCGCATCACCTGAGTCGCCCGCCTGACGCTTTTCCATCGTTTCTTTTCCGCTTTTCGACCATATCTAAACCATAAATTAATAAACAAATAATAACAATGCATACTTATAATAACAAACATATCTCTAGAGAAGAGGGCTTATTACTTCTTTAAAGAGGAAAATTCGGATTGATCTGGTAGTGGCAATGGCGATGATGACAATGACTGTGACGCGATGGGGTAGACTAGTGGTTGAGGGGAAGCTCAGTGTTTGAGGATATTATGTGGGGGAGAGGAAGATCAGAGTATATATGTGTGAATAATCCAACACTTGCAAGACCTTGTTTATTGGAAAGTAATAAACACGGTATAAGAAAAATCGTTATATTTTGTTACCAAACAGACTACGATTTTGTTTGAAATCGTAACTGATTAGTACTATATACAACGAGTTAAAATAACTGTTATCTGTAATATTTTCATTTTGTTTGATTTTCCCGCCAAGAAATAAAGCATCATTTTTATATACATAACACCGGCATGAACCGTTATAACTGTAGACGTCCAGAATAACGGTTTAGGTATAACCGTTTTATTTTATATTTCATTTTGTTTGATTTTACCGCCAAGAAATAAAGCATCATTTTTATATAGATAACGGCATGAACCGTTATAACTATACACGTCCTGAACAACGGTTTAGGTATAAGAGTTTTATTTAATAATTCATTTTGCTTGATTCGATTTTTCCCTAACCCGCCCGCTGCAACAACATAAAAAGTTTACAACAACAGTTTAATATATAACAGCAAGACAATAATTACACATGACGTAAGATATCTTGATTTGATTGCTGATATTTTCACGGCTACCGGGAACTTTTTTGGATTTGCTAGTCTCTTCATTAACCCAAATACTTCATCATGATCATCCCGTGTATATATGTTTGGAATGTTAACATTTTCAACATCATTACCAAATTGCGATATAGCAATGTGATCAAGTCCTTCAAATTCGACATCTTCATCATCTGGAATTCGGCGATGGCAATATAGAACAATTGACCACTTCTTATCCATAGGATCGGTAACATAAAACACTTGTTTTGCTTGTGACGCTAATATAAGAGGATCGTCCTTGTTTCCAACCTTGTCAAAATTTACTAATGTGAATCCTAAATCATCCTTTCTACCACCATTGTTGTTGTCAACCCACTTGCACCGAAATAGAGGTATCTCAAAACCCATGTAATC
Organism: Silene latifolia; assembly: GCF_048544455.1. Taxonomy (NCBI): domain Eukaryota; kingdom Viridiplantae; phylum Streptophyta; class Magnoliopsida; order Caryophyllales; family Caryophyllaceae; genus Silene; species Silene latifolia. Next base: position 322,922,819 of record NC_133538.1, read on the forward strand.
TAAAACCAATATATCTTGAATAACTCCATAATATTGCATTGTACCCAAAATAGGATTTTTATCCTTTGAACTAGCAAAGTATATTGCCTCATAATCTACGGAAACTCCACTATTTTTGCATTGTGCTCACCTCATCTTGAATACGGGTGTAGAAAGTGTACCCACTGATCGCATACCCGCTATAAAAAGTTGCACGAGTATCAGGACCGAAAGCGAGATGTCGTAGGCTTGTTGAGCAATCATCAATTGGGTTATCATCATCGTAAATAGTATCCTTAAACCAGTCACTAAATTGCTTGTAATGCTCATTTGCATACCACCTTTCGTTCTTATGAGGGTGTTTTCCCATAAGGTAACTCAGGTGTCCCATACTGTAAGGTTGGACATGATCATCGATAAATAGAACGTATGTATGAGCTCTATGTCATATGTCAGTTGACATATCCTTGGAAACACGACCCCTTACACCTTTTCCATTCATCCAGTCACATTGACGATTCGTAGGAGCTCCAATTAACGCATCCAAAGAGAGGTATGCGTAACAATACGAAAGAGCTTCATCGATAATTGCTCACTCAGCAGTACACCCCTCTGGACGATACCTATTAGATGTGTAATCCTTGTAAACTTTCATCAATCATTCGAATGGGTACTGATATCTCAAATACACTGGCCCGAGATACAAAACCTCCCGGACTAGGTGGACAGTCAAATGAACCATGATAGTGAAAAATGAGGGAGGAAAATACATTTCAAACTCACAAAGACTGGTGACGAGGATCTCCTGGAAAGTTTCCGCTTCATCGGGATCAATGACTTTACTGTTGATTGGTTTGAAGAAATAACAAAATCTAATTATAGCATGTCGAACCTTTGGAGGTAGAATGGAACGAACGACCATAGCTAGTAGTTGTTGCATCAATGTATGATAGTCATGTGACTTTAAACCAGTAAGTTTTAGGTCCTGCAACAAAACAAGGCTTCTAATATTAGACGAATAGCCCTCTGGCACCTTAATACCATGCAAGCATTCACAAAACTCTTTTTTCTCCTTTTTTGAAAGAGTATGAGCTGCAGGCGGCAAAAAAGTCCGATTTCTTTTTGTTTTAGCTGCCAGCTCGGGCCTAATACCCATCTCAACCATATCATCCCTAGCTGCCTTGTTGTCTTTTTTCCTACCGGGAACATTCAGCAGAGTATTGATTATATTATCACAAACGTTCTTTTCAATGTGTATAAAATCTAGGCAATGTCTAACCGGGAGGACACGCCAGTACGGAAGTTTGGTAAAAAATATGGTTTTTTTTTTATAACCACGAGTAGACAACTTAGGTCCCTTCTTCCCATATGTTATCTCAATATCTTTCACTTTCTCATACACTTCATGAACATTCAAAATCTGAGGAATCGAAGTTGCTCAGAACACCCATTAAACGCCTTGTGAAGCTTACGATAATGATGATCAGGGCATAACCATCGACGATTTCCCCTGTACACATGCTTGTGATAATGCTTTAAATATTCTGATTCAACATCGCCCCCACACAATGGGCAAGCCTCTTTCCCATGTATATTATTTTCACAAAGATCGTCAGACGCCGGAAAGTCAGTTATTGTACACAATAACATAGCTCTCAGATAGAAACTTTCCTTCATATAACCATCAAACACTGGTATCCCTCTTTCCCACAGAATCTTCAGATCATCTACAAGTGGTTCCAAAAATACATCTATGTCATTTCTAGGTTGTCGAGGGCCAGATAGCGACAAAGACAACATCAGATACTTCCGTTTTATGCAAACCCATGGGGGCAAATTATAAATGGCCTACACAACTGGCCAAGTACTGTGTTGGGTACTCATGTTTCCATGAGGGTTCATTCCATCTTTGGAGAGCGCTACACGCATGTTCATTACTTCTTTGGCAAAGTCCGGATATTTAGCATCAAGCTCTTTCCACTGTTGACCATCCGTTGGGTGTCTTAAGTTTCCATCTTCTATCCTTCCACTATAATGCCAAGTCAACATTCTTGCATCTTCCTCATTCAAATAAATCCTTATGAATCTTGGTATTACTGGAAAATACCACAACACCTTAGCTAGGATCCCTTCCTTAGTCTTATAACGACATACAGAGCAACGCGGACAATATGATAATTTCTCATAATCTTTACGGTACAATATGTTGTCATTGGGACAAGCATGTATTTTCTCATATTCCATGCCCAATTCTCTAATTATTTTTTTAGCCTCATATGTCCGACTCGGAAGAACATTACCGTCAGGAAGTATGTCACATAGCAAATATAGATGATCTGTAAAACTCTTATCACTCGACCCATTTGCCCCCTTCAAGTTATATAACTTTACCACCGTGGACAATTTGGTATACTTCTTACAACTAGTAAATAAAGCCATTTCAGATTGACTCAACTTCTCAATTAAATAATCAGCATTTATTTCCCCATCACCGGTAGCTTCAAAATCATCGAATCCATCATCTTCAGCAAACTTCTCACCTAAAACAACTTTAGGTGTAGGTGAACAATTGTTTACATACACATCATATGCCACATCCCCTATATCTAAACCAGCAGCTTCAAGTGTATGATTATTTACCTCTAATCAGATTTCCCATCCTCATCCTCTAATTCTCCATGAAAAATCCAACGCCTATAATCTCTACTAAAACTATAATCTCTACTGAAACTATTCTTTTCTAAGTGTATTTTGACATCTGGGATAGGCGAAACCCTAATATTACCACATCTATTATAAGGGCAGGGGATTGTGAGTGGAGATGAAAATTTTCACTAACGAAATTGTAAAATTCAGCAATTTCATCATTATAAATGGGATCACCAATTTCACCATCAATCATCTAAGTGCGACCCATATATGAGCCAGTAGCTATGAAAATGAGATTACCTTTTTTAAGCTATAAAGAATAATGACGGTGACGACGGCAAATATGACTTGTTCCCCATCAGTCATTCTATTATTAATACCTTTGAAATTTCATTTATTTTTAGAGTTGCATAATCTAAGACGGTTCTTATAAGTACCGTTGTAATTGTGCATGCATGCATGAGGTGAATAATGGTCAGACAACCAATAATGATAGGGCATGCATTGGTAAACTAAAATCACAAACTTTTCAGTTTTCACAGTGGATCTGTTTTTACAAATGTTTTAAGAAACACCGTTGTTAATTGGTGTAATATGACAACGGCTTTAAAATAACCGTTGTTGATATATGTAATATGATAACGGCTTAACAAAGAACCGTTATCATTTTGTCTTATTATTATTATAACGGTTCCAATTCTTATTATCTTATTATGCCGTTTCTATTCTTTTTTATTATTATAAGTAGAAATTTAGTCATTATAATATTTTATTTGGTGGATTGTCTTTGAGTGTAAGGACTTAATTAAAACGTAGTAAATAACATAAATAATTAAACTTTAATTCAAATAACCACCATAATCAAAATACAACTCATAATGTCTGATAATAATTAAAGACTTAATTAGAATCTGATGAAGAATTAAGATAGTCTTCATGCCCAATTTCGGCATAGATCAAGTCGTAGACCGACTCTTCATCATCAGCGGGCAGCGCAGGTGGAATGGCCTCTTTCACCCATCACATAGACATGATGGCAGGAACGTGATGCCTCCTGTAATGTGTCAGAAGATGATGATCAACATGGGTCGCAACTCATAGATAAGGGCCCTTTTGTCTAGCATCCGAATAGAAGTCCTCTTTCCCCGCATCTTTCCCTGCAAATCTAGCCCATAATGTTCTTGCCTAAAAAAAACTATATGGCAGTTGCCTTTGTCAAACTCGATAAAAGCAAAGCCTACAAAACCTTGCTTGTTTGTAGACACAGGGTACAATTTTGTAACCGCAGTGAAACTGGACTCATGAAGCATTTGCGTCAACCACCCAAAATTAGAGTTTAAACCCTTTCCTTTCCCATCATAACGAACCGGGATATTATGGAGAATGCAAGTAAAAGGCTGTGCGTAATGATAACGTGATTGTAGCTCTGATACACCAGCCATATTTTTTTAGAGAGAAATTTAGAGAGAAATTAAAGAGTAAATGTTTGATAATTTAGATTTTGACCTAAAACATTATGAAGAGATATTTATAGAATTATTTTGGTCAAATTGAATATTATTGGTCAAATTGATTAAAGTTCTGATAAAGTTATGCATGCACTGGTCAAACTGAGAAATCTAATCAAATAGTGATAACGGTTGAATTGAAAAACCGTTCTTTCATAATTGAAAATGATAACGATTACAGGAAACCCGTATCTACAACATAACAATGGGTACCACAAACCATTGCTGGTGGTAATTTAGTAACGGTTTTTGAAATGTTATTTTCTTAAACTGGTAACGGTTGTCTAACAACCGTTGATAAGAGAGATTTTATAACGAGCTTTTGGAAACCGCTAGACGTTTTTGATAACGGTTTGTTAAGTAGCCGTTGTCACATTATAATAACAACGGTTTTCGTGGGAAACCGTTATTCTCATTATCTCGGTCTAGATTTTCGCCAATATTTGGAAAACGGTAATCTAAGTGTCGTTATTAAATGCATTAAACTATTGTGATACGCTCCTTTTTTATTGCCAGATTTGGCGTAGTGCATGTTCCGAGTTGACTTATTATGCGGCCCTCATGTCGAACCTTTGGTTACGGTTTGTGTGCCATGTTTTCGGATTGAGGATTACTCTTCCGCCTTCTTCGGACCTTTGGTTACGGACTGTGTGCCATGTTTCCGATTAGGGTTACTCGACCTTTGGTTATGGCTATGTATGCCATGTTTCGAGTCTTGGAGGCGATTGGTATATCGCTTGTCGAGTCGGGTGACATCCATCCCGAGAGTCTGGATCCAGATTTAGACTAGGACCGTATATATTATCATCGTCCTACTAAGAGGAATGAGTCGGGTGTTGTCGTGTCTTGTTAGTGAATGTTTCGCCTATGTCACACACTTCTTGAATCTAAGAGTAGTAAAGGTCTTGTATAATCTGGATAGTTGTATATGTCATATGTCATTGGAATTCGTGCTCGCGATTAATTATTTATGTCTATGCTCTTTCCTTTACTTCACTTATTTAAATATGCCCATGACATGCTCATTTGCTATTCTATCTTTTTTCTCTTATTATGTAAACATGATTGATCCCATGCTTATTAGTCAAGTGAATTATATTCCGTATTTATTATGCTTGCTTTATTTGAGTTCCTTGTTGTGTTAATTTTGATATAATATGGCTGGGAGAACCTCGAGTTACTCCCCACTAACTGTGGCGTTCATGTTTATATGAATGACAGGTATTAGTTGATGCATTTATGGGGTGAAGGCATGTGTGAGCTAGCGAGTACCTTGACCGTTGGACTTTTGTCTATCGTTATGCTTAGACTCACCTATTAGACTTGTTATTCGTGGGATATCTTTCCCCCCTTTTTTTGCTAGACTTGGTTTGTAGTAACCTAAGTTTACTTTGTTGCACTCGTTTTATTTTTTTTAGTGACTCCCGAATGTTAGACTTTAACTAATAATAAGAAGTTTTTTTTTAATTTCATAATTTCCGCTTAAATTTATTAGTTATATTTTCCGCATTATCGTGGGGTGTCACACAATACATCGGTCGTTTTATTTCAATGCTGACCATGATTTGCGAACCTATATTCAAGAAGCTCAAGAAAACGAACCACACCATGTGGGATGACGATTGTCAAAAGGCATTTGACAGAATCAAGGAAATATTGACTAAACCGCCAGTTCTAATGCCACCACAAAAAGGTTAATCCTTATCTCTTTATCTCACAGTCATAGAGACAGCCATGGGGACTATGCTTGCACAAGTCATCGGGAAGGAAGAACGAGCTATCTACTACCTTAGTAAGAAGTTCTTCGAATATAAGACTAAGTATACACCACTTGAGAAAACAAATCTCGCTCTTGTATGGGCAACCAAGACGCTACGCCATTATATGCTTAGCTATTCCGTCAAGGTGTACTCGAAGATGGATCCTGTCAAATACATTTTCGAGAAACCTATCTTAAATGGACGTTTGACAAGGTGGACTTTGATGCTCTTAGAATTCGATCTCAAATACGTACCCTTGAAGGTCATCAAAGGACGAGCAGTAGCCGAATTTTTCGCGAACAATCCCATTCATGATGCCCAAGTAACAGATATGTGGTCATTTTCAGATGAAGACATTTTGCACACCGATGCAGAATTGTGAGACCTCTACTTCGATGGGGCTTCCAATCTAAGAGAATATCGTATAGGAGTGTTGCTCATTTCTCCTGAAGGCGAGCATACACCAATTTCTATCAAACTCAACTTCAAGGTGACCAATAACACGGCAGAATATAAGGCATGCCTCATCGGTCTACAAGAAGAAGGCAGTTTAGGTATCAAAAGACTTTGAGTCCATGGGGACTCATCTTTAATCATCAATCAAATCACTGGATCTTGGAAAATCCTAAGTGAAAGTCTTGTGCCATATCAAGCCAAGATAGATCAAGTGGCTAAATTTTTCGACCAAGTCATTTACTTACATCTACCTCGAGAAGAAAATCAATTTGCAGACGCTCTTGTGAAACTTACATCCTTGATAAACATGCCCGACAACATGATAGAAATGCCGTTAGTATTAAACGATGATCCGAGCCAGCTATTCTAAACTACAAGCTCAACAGCATATACCCACCCGACATGAATAAGAGGGAACACCGGGCAATTCGTCTATTAGGATCCCAATATATCCTAAATCAAGGGGAGTTATACAAGAGAATGCCATAGGGCGTCATTTTGCTTTTCCTTGATCATTCAAAAGCAAAGAAAGTTATGGAGGAAGTCCATGATGGATAATACGGTCCTCATAAGAGTGGGCCAATGATGGCAAAGAAAATCATACATCTAGGATAATATTGGACAACGATGGAGACAGATTGCATCAAATACGTAAGGCATTGCCACATTTGTCAGATCTTCGGGAATGTACAACATTTCCCACCGTCTTTACTATGAACAATGACATCTCCTTGGCGAGTTTCTACATGGGGAATGGACATCATCGGGAAGATCACTCCAGCTGGGACGGGTGGTCATTATTTCATCTTGGAAGCCATTGATTACTTCACAAAATAGGTAAAAGCGACATCCTATACTGCCTTAACCTCTAAGCACGTGGCAAAGTTCATACAAACCAATATTGTCTGTTGATACGGGTGTCCACATGATATAATTAGTGACAATGGGTCCCATTTTTATGCCGAAATCGAACAATTGTTGGCCAAATACAAAATCAAGCATCATCATTCCTTGCCCTACCGACCTCAGACTAATGGTGCAGTAAAGGCAGCCAACAAAAATGTCGTCATAATCCTCAAGAAAATGATTATAATTATCGAGATTGGCCTAGCAAGATACCTTTCGCGTTATGGGGATATCGAACCTCAGTCAGGAAGCCCACTAAGGCTATGATACCATCGTCAGGTACCAAAAATAAATACCTAAGTACAACTAACAGAAGTCAGTGGTAAGAAGGGTCGATCTCCATAGGGAGGCGGTCACTATCTACTTGTCAACTCGGTCTGTCTAAGGTCATAATTGGGGGTTTTGAATGGTTTGAACTAAACTAGTGATATTAAGGGAACAGAATTACAGATAGGAGAAATTAACAAGAAAAAGAGAAAACTAGGATTGTCGGGTCATCAACGAACATCAGTTAAATGCAGTTAAGGTCACAAATCAGTCGATGTGTCGGTCTAAGGGGCAACGAATATCTCCTTCCGGTCTCAATTCGCCCTAAAATACTATTAGCTTAGCTTCCGCCCTCACTAAAGCATCATATTGTTCACTGCGGGTCTCACCCCTTCCAACCTTCCGGTCTAGGTTAAGGTTTACCAAAATTAAATAATCTAAGTGCAACGATTCAAATAGCTAGATATAGTTTAAGGCAGTGATTAACAACATAGATATAACAACAACGAGCGATTTATAAACCTAATTAGCAATTAATAACAGTTCATCGACTCCCCTAATCCTAGCAAGGAATTAGCTAGACATAATAAATTGTACAAAAGCAGAAGAAGAAATAAAGAACATTGTCAATTAAAGAGTGTAGAAAGAAAGAGAATTACTAAGGATAGTCCGGAAAATAGAGAGGAAACAATGTTTAACAGAGAAAAAGAGAAAATAATGTGTCGTCCAGGAATAGCGTCCCCGATTTGAGATGCCTAAACATTATGTCGTCTTTACTATTTATAGGAACGACAACTTATTTGACCTAAAACGAAATAAAAACTGAAAAAGGCTGAGCCCAATAGAGATTTACTAGATCGAGCTATTTTAAACTGCTCGATCGAACAAAATCCAGCAAAAACAACTCGATCGAGTAGATAAACCACTCGATCGAGGAAACCCTAAAAAGCTCATTTTGATCGAGTAAATATAGTAATCGATCGAGGTCTTCCTCTCTTCAAAAGTGCTCAATCGACCAAGAAAGACTTCGATCGAGGTCTTTGACTTCAGCCAGCCCATTATTTCGCTAGTTTCAGCATTGACTTGGTTATTTAGCTCTCGAAATGACTTCACGCGTCCCAAGGCAGCAACATTTCCGCTCCAAATTCACTCTTCCTCTAAATGCATGCAAAACGGACAATAAAAGGCTTGAATCTGCTACTTTCTGCTCTATTCCTGCAAATAAGACAAAACAAACCAAAGTAGCATATTCGGGACATTTCGTAGCATAAAACTACGAGGATAGCATAGAAATACGTGCATAAAGAATCCTAAAAAGACTATATAAAATGCACGTATCAGGGTACTCCTTTCTATCTAACTTATGGCATGGAAGCTGTACAGCCAGTAGAGCTAGAGATCCCATCTCTACGTATTCTACACGAAAGCCGAACCCCTAAAGCTGAATGGAATAGAGACAGATATGAAGAAGTCATCCTCTTAGACGAACGAAGACTATGTGCCTTGCATAATGTTCAAACATATCAAGCACGAATTCGAAGAGCTTTCAACAAGAAAGTTAAACCTCCGAACATGAAAGAGGGAGATTCAGTGCTTAAATCTGTTTGAGCTTTTCTACCAGTTGATCTGAGGGGAAAATTCAAACCTAATTGGGTCGGTCCTTATTTAGTAAATCCATACTCTCAGGGGTGCTTTTAGAATTACAGATTTAGACGGAAACGAGTTTTCAAACCCGACTAATCTGCACCAACTCAAACGGTATTACCCTTAGAGTAGGACTAAAAAACGCGCCACGCTAGGCACGCGTGCCGCTCTTGCGACACCAAATACACGAGACTGGCCATACCTCGAGATTCGTGCCACCTTGCTCTTGCGTTTTTGCATTTTTATTTATCCTCAATATCATCTACATAACTTAATTGCATTTTTAAGAATAAGTAAAGCACCATGCTTATTCCCTATGTTCATTACAAGCTCTTGCTCGAACATTTATTCTTTTACATTTTCTATTTTTCAACTACATTCTGGGTTTGATTTCATTTTCAATGAATACGTACGCAATCCTTCACAGGACACAACTGAATCAATTTCTAATCAAAACGTAAATAGAAGGACATTAGCTTTGGCACTTGGAATTCGAAAGAATAAATAAAGGGAGCTGATTTTAAGTTCTTAACTGGAGACAATCGGTTTATTCATCTATTAGTAATACGCCAAATAATATATAAATGCTGAAATAAAATGCTAGGCTAAGATTCTGAAAATCCCGCCATTTATTACAAACGTTAATTAATAATAATAAATAATACAACGACTTATGCTATTCCTACTCTTCCATTTTTCCATTGCCTTTGTCATTTTGGTCATACTTCTTATCTCGACCTCCAGAAGGGAAGGGGGGGGGGGGGCTCTTTCATTACCTCTGACCTAATCACCAATGGTCTTTCTCGAGGCCTAGTTTTTCCATTTCTGGCCACAATCATCTTTTCAACAGGAGCATTCTTTGGTTTCTTCTTCAGGTGGACTACTCGGAATCTAGGTTCTTCTTCTGTGGTCAAGTACTTCTGGTTCTCTTTCGCCACCTCGCGGATATTATAGTCAATTGGCTCATGATTTCTCAACTTCTCACGCACTTCCGAGGTGCTGGCCTTGACCCGCTGCAAATAAGAGTCTGACACCCATAACGAACCAACCAGGACAGGCATAAACCACATGTTCCATTGAGTCCATTGCAAAGCCCACTCACGACAAGACTCAGACATATACGCCAAAGCCACATGTGGAACAGTGTCAAGCTTCGGGATTTTCTGCCTCATGCCAACTTGCCTCATTAGCCTTTCCGGGAAAATATGGACCAAGACTCCAGGCCTGGGATACAAATGGATCGAGTAGGATCCAGGGATGATACTCCTGTCAACGCCCTGAGATGCCACCAAGGGACAACCCATCTAATCAGCGGACCTCCTTCATTCTTTAGTTTGTTCTCCCAGTAGTTGCAAGCTCGAGTGAAATCAACCATATAAACCCTCGTCCTCATGACGATCGATCGTGATCGATATCCATGCACGTCAACTAGGGACTCGATCAATCGCAGCCTTTCCATCAGCCAAATCTGCAAAAAGGAGACAAGTATCAAGGTCCCCGTCTATAAAAAAAAAAAAAAAAAACGAACGAAAAAGGAAATAGACGGGAGCATTTTACCAGTAAAATTAAAGGACTTTCAAAATACGGGAGCTCACGATTAGCCTTCCGATTATGCAACCCTAAGATAGTCTCTCCCAATACCAGGCAAGCTAGGTTCTTGCGCAGTTCCATTTGCTCGATAATACCCAAAAACCGCGGGTCACCTCTCATTTCCGCGTCAACATGGCCCTTTAAGACAAAACAATGAAGAAGGCAAAACCCAAAGGCTCTGCGCCTCAAAGCATTAGAAATAGAAGTGTCCTTCCTGAAAGATCATAGATCCTAATTAGACTCTCTAATTAAAACAAATTATCTCAAAATATGTCATTTTAGTGAGCTATGTAACATGCACGCAAATATAAAAGCATAATAATAAAGGTTAAGAAAAAATAATTTCCTTACATTGATTTTGATGGTAAAAATGGGCAAAAACTAGTTCATCTATCTAGTTTGTTCTTGTGCTAATAATGTATGGAAGATCCTCCTTTACCAAATCTTCAAAGAGAAGACCTCCTTCAAGTAGCACTAAAGAACAACACCCAAGAATCTAACAAGTATTAACTAGATACTTATTAAATTTAAGCCTTGATAATATTTGTAATATTACAAACAAGTTTAGTAATTAATTTATTTTACTAACAACTTAGTAAATGATTTTTATTAGTTTTTAGAGAGAAAGACCAACAACTTCATTCAGATGCAAGAGATGTACAAGTGAGTAGTGTGTCAAAATGAACAAAATTTTTTGTCTATATGGAGGGAGTGGCCGGGTGAGAGAGGGTGGAGTGAGGGGGTGGATTTTCTTATTTTTGTCCAATCTTTTATCACATGCAAAAGAACAAAAGATAACTTTTGGAAGAATATAAAGCAAAGTGAAATGATTATGTTTATAATCATCCACTACACTCTATTTTACACGGTCCAATGCCCCATTTACGGGTCCATTTTGGTTCTTATATTATTCGCACAAATACGTGTAAATTTTATTTAAACATCGTTTTATGTTTAAATGTTTCCTGATTAAATTTTGTTCAAAATACTCCGTAAATATATGTGTACCACTACACATATTATTTATGTACTAATATTAATCACATTAATCAATTAGTACAATTTTAGTGAATTAACAATTAATTAACTTAAACCCGTCTCATAAAATTTATTATTTAATTATCGCATAAATTAATAATAATTGCCGCGCCACGAGTTCGCAACTCGAAATACCTTTAACAATAATCGAATAACCTTTTAGTCTATAAATCAAGGGACTAAATAAAATGTATCTTATACAATTAATTAGTTGTCAATTGGGGTTCGTTTCTTTAGGTGTGACCGAAAGGGGTCATTGATCACCGTGTCTCACGACAATAACGTCAAACTCTAGTCAGCCAACCGTTATTGATTTACATTAATCAACTGACGAGGATCAAATAATAAATATCCTGATGATATTCCTTTAATGAGATTTATTATGTAAACGCACTATTGTGGAGGACACTAACTCCAACAATCTCCCACTTGTCCGACACAAGGTGTGCGCTACCAATTCTTTTGTCCGTTTTAATCTCCCACTCAATGGAAGGTGTCTTTCAGGTCGGACTTGCACATGAACATATTGCGAGTGGTTTTCTTGATCGGGAGTGTGACTACCTGACCAGATAAATCTCCCACGGATTACTTCCGATCGTGGCCACGCATTTATAATCACAACTCCTCGAGTGGCCTTGAGATATAGTTACCCAACGTGGGTGGACAATTCTTGTATGCCCTATATATCTTTGCCCAATACAGATCATTATGACTCAGAAGATGTCCTTTGGCCTCAGTTCACGGCACGACCTAGGACAAAAACCAAAGTCACTCAGAAACTGCATTGACTTGGATAATAGTCTCCAGTCAAAAGAATCGACTCATAGGAACATCTTAGAGACCCCTGCCACGACCAGGCGTCTATAATAGAACTTAGGGACTCTCTAAATGGTCACTGTCTGTAGTGTCACACACTCTGCCTATGTAATCGACTAGTCCTCACGTATGACATCATGGTCTTGAACAACCATCAATCGACTTACAATCTAGTCACTCCAAGACGTCACCTCATTAAGTGACTAGGGACAAAATACAATGTTCATCTTATTCACCTGAATAGTGTCCAAGATTGTCTCCACAACTTATTCAGATAGACAAGGTATTAAAACAAAAAAAAATTAGTCACACTAAAGAAAAGATGCAAAAATGAATGCAAAAACAATGAATGCGATTATCATATATAATAAGAGATACACTATCTAATTATTACATATCCATAATCTAAAGAAAATATGGTATTCGTCTCAATCCCATTGCGACGACATGACCATCATGATTAGCCTTTGATAAAGGCTTGGTTAAAGGATCGGCAATATTATCATCTGTCCCAACCTTACAAATGTCAATTTCCTTCCTTTCCACATAATCTCTAATTACATGGTATTTCCTTTCAATGTGTCTAGATTTGTTACTAGACTTCGGCTCTTTGGCTTAAAAAATAGCTCCACTATTATCACAATATAGAGTGATCGGATCTTTGGCAGAATGGACTACTCCTAGTCCCTCCATGAATTGCCTAATCCAAACAGCTTCCTCTGCAGCCTCAGACGCTGCAAGGTACTCAGCCTCTATTATAGAATCCGCGGTAACGCTTTGCTTGAAGCTCTTCCAGCAAACAGCTCCTCCATTTAGCATAAACACATAGCCGCATTGGGATTTCATTTCATCCCGATCGGATTGGAAACTTGCGTCCGTGTAACCTGTTACAAGCAACTCAGTTTCTCCTCCAAACACTAAGAATGAGTCCTTAGTCCTTCTCAAGTACTTAAGGATGTTCTTTACGGCTATCCAGTGACTCTCACAAGGCTTGGCTTGATAAAGACTTGTCATGCTCAAGGCATATGCAACGTCAGGACGTGTGCAAATCATAGCATACATGATAGACCCAACAGCGGAAGCATAAGGGACATTTGATACGTGCCTAATGAATAGTCTTTTTAGCCTATTTCAGCACGTATTTCTATGCATTTTCATATTGTTTTTATGATATTTTGCCCCGAATTGGCTACTTTGGTTCGTTTTGTCCATTTTGTAGAAATGAACGCGAAAGTAGTGGAATCGTACCCTTTTTCGTCTTTTTGCATGCATTTAGAGGAGACGGGATTTTCCAGAGTGAGTTACTGTGTTTGGAAGCGTCGTGGCACGGATTACGAGGCATTTAGGCGAGGACGTGAGCTGAAATGAAGTTTAGTCACTCGATCGAGCTGTTTTCCACTCGATCGAGTGGTTTCTACACCCCTAGTTGGTCGATCGAGTAGTTTACTACTCGATTCTTATGCCGCAGAAAGAGCTGTTACTCGATCGAGTAACTTTCCTGTCGATCGAGCTGTTTTTGATGAAGAGTTGGTCGATCGAGTGGTTTTAATCCACTCGATCGAGTGGTTTTGATGGGTTTGGGCTTTAATTAGCCCGCGTGATGTTTTATTTCGCTAAACTCTTTTGCCTTGCTATTTAAGCACGCTTTACTATGTTAATTAGGATGATCTTTTATATTATCAAACACTCTACTGTAAACTTTAGAACGCTGCTTTATTCCTCTCTACTGTTACCTTATTTCGGGATTGCTTTTACTCGGATTTTGTGTTCTTTACGCCGGATTCGCTTGGATTGTAATTCCTTCTCTCCCTTTAATAATAATTAATCGTTTGTTTGCTTTAATTTCTCGTTTGTGTTATTACTTCTTTTGCCCTAATTTTCCTTATTGCAATTTATTATTTATTTATAATGTTTACTACTGGAAAATTGTTTGCTGTTTGTTTAATTAACGATCTGAGTAGCTAAACTCCCTTCATGTTGGGATTAGGGAATCTGCGGTAGAATTATGACGACGTAGTAAATGAATTAGACGAATTGATTATGAGACTCTGTCACTATGGCAATTTAACTGTATTTATCCGACCTAGTTGAGTGCACGCTTCTATGTCACCCTTTAATCTGGATAAAATTAATCCTGGATCGAAAGATTGGACTAAATAGGCCTGCTATAAACAGTAGACTACCCTAATGAGGAGGAAAGTTAAGTTAGTGGTATTTTAGGATAGAAGGTGGACCGAAAGGACCTTTCAACATCCGTCTCACATTAGTTCGTCTGAGTCATTTACAGCTGAGTTATTGGACTACCGTAGTGAACCGAAATCCCGACATGTCCCTCTCTTATTGATAGTTTAAACCGATTTTCTGCCCCTATTGCTTTTGTTTTTATTTCCTTTTCCTTTCAAACTTCGTAGTTTAGAACCAAATTCAAACAACCCCCCAATTGTTACCGTAGGATTAGAATTAGACAGCTATAATTACATTACCTCCCTGTGGATTCGATACTCGACTGCCTCTACTACATTTTAGCTGAGACCGTTAGGTTTTATCTTTGATAGGGTTGCGATAGCCGTGTCAACAGTCTTCATGTGTTCAATCTCCTTCAGGGTAGAGGGAGACTGTGACTTGCTCAAAGTAATCCCTTGGCCCATTGGCAGAAATCCTCTCTTGGAGTCTTTCATATTGAACTAGTCAAGAACTTTGTCAATATAAGCTTTTTGACTCAATGCCAGTATCCTTTTGGACCTATCTTTATAGATCCAGATACCCAAGATTCGTTGTGCCTCTCCCAAGTCCATCATCTGGAAGTGTTTCCCTAGCCACTCCTTAATGGAAGTGAGCGATGGAATATCATTCCCGATGAGCAATATTTCATCCACATATAGGGACAAGGAATTCAAACTTACTCCCACTAAACTTCATGTATAAACATGGTTCTTCAACAGTTCTAGTGAAACCATATTGTTTAATAACATGATCAAAGCGATGATTCCAACTCCTAGATGCTTGCTTAAGACCATAGATGGACTTCTCGAGCTTATACACCTTCTTAGGGTTAGATGTATCCACAAAACCTTCAGGTTGTATCATGTACACTTCCTCTTCTAGAATCCCATTCAAGAAGGCGGTTTTGACATCCTTTTGCCAAATCTCATAATCTTGAAATGCGGCAACCGCTAACATTATCCTAATGGACCAAAGCATAGCGACTGGAGCGAATGGTTTTGTCATAGTGTAAACCATAAACTTGGGTGAAACCTTTTGCCACTAATCTAGCTTGGTAAACATCTATATGTTTATCCACGCCGAGCTTAATTTTATATATCCATTTACACTGAAGGGGTTGCACTCCCTCAGGTAAATCCACCAAGTCCCATACTTGGTTCTCGTACATGGAATCCATTTCGGACCGCATGGCTTCTAGCCAAAGCGGGGTGTCGGAACTAGACATGGCCGATTTGTAGGTAGTGGGTTCATCACTTTCCAAAAGTAACAAAACACCATCCTCTTCGATGTTATCAAGGTAGCGGTCAGGTGGATTATAATTCCTACTTGGCTTTCTAGGAACAATTACAATTACAGAGGAGGAGGGAACGTTATCCTCCACGTTCTCTTCTACCTCATTCTCGGTTTGTGGCTCTCGAACTTCGTCAAGTTCAAATTTTCTCCCACTCTATCTTCTAGAAATAAACTCTCTTTCTAGGAAGACAGCATCACGAGCCACAAACACTTTGTTCTCATTTTTATTGTAGAAGTAATAGCCACGTGTTTCCCTTGGATATCCTACAAATAAACATTTGTCTGATCTGGGTGCAAGCTTATTGTTAGACTTGATCTTGACGTACGCTTCCCAACCCCAAATGCGCATGAATAACAAATGAGGGACTTTCCCTGTCCATATCTCATATGGAGACTTATCGGCCGCTTTAGCCGGGCTTTGATTTAGTGAAAATATTGCAGACAAGAGGACAAAACCCCAAAACGAATCAGGAAGCTCGGTTAGACTCATCATAGACCAAACCATATCTATTAAAGTTCGGTTTCTCATTTCGGCCATACCATCAAATTGTGGTGTGCCAGGAGGGGTCCATTGTGATACTATACCACAATCTTTTAGGTTTGAATCAAATTCAGAATTTAGGTATTCACCACCACGATCGGATAATAGGGTCTTAATCTTTTTATCCAATTGGTTCTCTACTTCATTCCGAAACTCCTTGAACTTGTCAAAAGCTTCACTCTTGTTCTTCATCAAGTAGACATACCCATATCTACTCAAGTCGCCAGTAAAAGTAATGAAGTAGTGAAAACCTCCTCTAGCGGTGATGGTTAATGGTCCACACACATCCGTATGTATGAGAGCCAAAACCTCACTAGCTCATGTCCCTTTTCCCGCAAAAGGTGCTAGAGTCATCTCGCCTAAAAGGCAAGACTCGCATGTACCATAAGATTCGAAATAAAATGGTTTGAGAACTTTTGATGAAGCAAGTCTCTTAATGCGTCTTTCGTTTAGTTGACATAAATGACAATGCCAAAGGTAGGATTCATTTGGATCACCCGATTTGAGCTTTTTAGTTTCCACATGATAAACGTCATTATCATTTAAAACATAAATGCCTCCAATTGAAATGGCCTTGCAATAAACCACATCATTCAATGAAAATGTACAACTATTGTCCTTAATCATAAAATAAAAGCCTTCCGCGTATAACGCGGAAATAAAGATGATGTTCTTGGTTAAAGTTGGTACAAAATAACACTTATTTAAAAACAACTCTAAACCACTAGCTAAAGTGAGCACATAGGTCCCCATGAAAACGGCCGCTACTCTAGCACCATTGCCCATGCGGAGATCCACATCACCTTTTGCTAGTGCTCGAACGTCCCTTAAACCCTGCAAATGATGACAAAGGTGAGAGCCACATCCGGTATCAAGTACCCAGTTGAAGTGCAAGCGTAATTAACGTCTATCACATAGAGAGAGGAAATCATACCAATAGGCGTCGCTCGCAGCCGGTTGGCCATCCGCCAAAGCTCAGCATGCCTCAACGGTGCCACCTGCGTTTCAATAATAAGACAAGTATTAAAACCTTGTTCTTACACAATTATTTCAAAAAGATAGAACAAGCCTAAACTGGGGGCTTATCCTCCTCACGACATGCTGCCACTTGTTGAGTCCAGCCTCTGTCACCACCTCAGTAAAAGACGGAATCTCCATCAGCACCGTCGTACCAGTCGGCCCAGGGTACTTAAGTGTCTCGGGAAAAACTGGGGGCTCGACGCCCGCCACCTCTATCTACTGCCAAGATAAAATTATCATTTTCAAGCTATATTCGAGTACGTCTTTTTAAATAGTCAAAAGAAGGTATACTTACCAAGATCGGCCAGTACACCAGGCTCCTCCATACAAACTCCAAGTACTCAAGCTCGGGAAGGAAGAGAGCGTCACCACTCGCTCCTACAAGGTCAGTCGTCCTCTCAGCCTCTAAAGGATCCCTAAGCATCGTCCGTGGAGGACCTATGGGAACCACAAAAGCATCATGGAGGCACTGTTGGGCCAACTGCTCCCCCAGGTACCACACATGTCCCATAGGCATCACCAAAAGCAACCTACTCGAACTTCTAGGTAGGAGAATGTCGGCTACGAAATTTGGAGCGCCAGTGCAGTCCTCCCAAGGTCACGACACCTAATGAAAGGGATACCAGGGGTCATTCTTATGATCGTTATTGTTTCAAAGAAAAGCAAAAAGACAAAATCAAATGTAATAAATGCATACACTTTCAAGCAGCACGACGTTGACACCCCTCCTACGGGTGTCGTAAGAAGACCACTGGCTCTTCTGCGAACACATGATCCAGTCTCTATCTATGGGATACTCTCTCGCCACGTCCGCTACCCTCTTGGGAGTGAAGCCTGTGAAGTATGAGTATGCCCATGCCTGAAAAGCGAAAATGTTTTGCAATCTCATTTCAATCACTACTATTTCAAACCAAATATATCGAAACGATCCATCGTTTCTATCTCTACTCGGTCTATCAATTCAAATTCAATTCCAAATTCCAAAATTCAATTTCCAATTCAAATCAAAAATTAATAGTTCAATTCAAATTCAATTGAAAATTTCGAGTCAAATTAGATTCAATTCAAAATTTCGAGTCAATTTCAGTTCAAAATTCAATTCAAAAATTTCAAATCAATTCAAATTTAAGTCAAAGTTTCTACTTCAAAATCAATTCAAAATTCAATTCAAAAATTTCAAATCAATTCAAATTCAATTCAAAGTTCCTACATCAGAACAATTCAAAATTCAATTCAAAAATTCTAAATTCTATTCAAAATTCAATTAAAAAAATTCAAATCAATTTAAATTCAAGTTAAAAATCTCAAATTCAATCCAATTCAATCAACTTCAAGTCAAGCTTCCAATCCATTTCAAATAAAATTTCTCATTCCTAATTCAATTCAATTTCAATTCAAAGCAGCCTTTTGTTTCACGCTTCCAAATGATCTTTCATTAATATGCAGCTCTATCATTTCTAAAGGTCAAAAAGAAAAAGAAAAAGGAAGGTTCATACCTCCAAATTAAGACCTGGACCGACAGTAGCAGGAGAAGTCCCCTTCTCCATCAGCTGGGGACGAACCATGGCCCTTATGTACTGTATTAGGACCGCAAAACTAGGAGTAACCCATTCCCAACAACCTAGGCTACTCAGGTCAGTAAGGAAGGGACGAAGCTTCGTCGACAACCTCTCGCCGTTGTCTCTAAATTAAATCGCAGACAGAAACCACCAGAGCCACAGTCGGGCTCGCTGCTCAGCTGTACACGGTGGAGGAGGCATCATCTCACCACCTGCAGTCATCTTCTCATAGACCTCCATCATGGTCGTGTACCCGGAAAATGAACTCATATTCCCGACCTCCTACATTTTTTTAGCAAGTTTTATTCGCTTCTTAGCTACAATAAAGTAGATGAATATAAATGAAATAGCTTAATATAAAGACAAGATCGATGTTTACGATGCTCAAACGAGATGCCGGCCACCCCATTTATCTGCCTACTCAGGAGAAGGCACAAGCTAATGCCCTCTCTTAAGGAATAGTAGATCTATATACTAACATATTCATATATGTTTTATTTTAATTTGTCATAAAATAAATAAATGATCTTATGGATGCAAACATCAAGAGTTACGAGAAGAAATCGGTTCCTTACATTGCATGTTTCGGATATTTGGGCACTAGTAAGGTCACCTACCTTACTTAGTTCTTGAGCTTTCCTTATAGATGAACAAGATTCAAAGGTAGAATCTCTCCCAAAGATGAATACCCAAGGTAACCTCTTAAAGACTAATATTATTTGAACTAGAAGAATATTAATCTTACTAAAATTTGACCCAAAACTATTGTTTGTCCTCTTGAATATTTCGGTCAAGAGTAGATGAATTTCTGGAATATTTTATCTCTCTAATTTCTCATTAAATTGTAGAGAGGAAATTAAATTTCTTACACTAGAAATTTTTAATGAAGTTGTGAATGAATTATTACACACTAGCTTTTGCATGTAGTGTGTTAGTGTGTCAAATAAGCAAAAAACATTTGCTCATCTTCATATGGGAAAACCGAAAAAGGGAAGGAGAGAGAGCCCAATGCATGCTCTCCT
The DNA here is from genome assembly GCF_048544455.1 of Silene latifolia. Classification (NCBI taxonomy): domain Eukaryota; kingdom Viridiplantae; phylum Streptophyta; class Magnoliopsida; order Caryophyllales; family Caryophyllaceae; genus Silene; species Silene latifolia. Next base: position 322,943,090 of record NC_133538.1, read on the forward strand.
TTTCTTCCCAAGAGAATACTATGTATTCAAGGCTATGAGTAGTATTCATAATTGTGTTTTTCACTTATAAATAATCAACACAATTTTATCCTCATGCTCCCTCCATTTCAGTACACTCACATAAAATTGATGAGTCCATTTTATTTGTGATTTTGTCAATATGTCACATGTGACACATTACAAGACATCTTATATATAAAATGTATTTTTAACAATTAAAAATCAACATATTAATAAAATATGTCATTTATAAAAATAACATGGTAATTCACAATTACTTGTACCAAAATGGTTTTCCAATTATAAATCACAATATCTTGTATTTATAATAAATTATTCATTCTGTATCAATAGTTTCCGTAAACAATAATTTCATCTAAGTAATAAAACAATTCGATTACTTAGACCGTATCTTATTATAATCAAATATAATAAGACACGTAAATATTACTTCCAAAAATCGTCCGTCAATTTTAAGTAATTTAATTAACTCGTATCGTCATACGATAAATTAAATAATCAATTAAGAGTGTTACCCTTTAGGTATGACCTAAGGGGATCAACTGATCACCACCGTCGCACGACAGTAATGTCAAACTCTAGTCAGCCAATCATTACCGATATATGTGGACCAGTTGACTGTAAATATTACATCCCACATGTATTCTAAAAATGAGATGTAATAATGATATTTAAACCATGTGATCGCACTATTGTTGAGGAAACATTTCCCAACAATCTCCCACTTGTCCTCGACAAGTGTGCGTCACCAATTCTCTTGTCCTATTACTATCTCCCACTCAATGCAAGGTGTCTTTCGGGTCGTACTTGCAAGTGATCATATCGAGAGTGGTTTCCTAGATCCGGAGAATAAGCGATTGACCGGATTTATCTATCATAGATACCTTCCGAGCGTGGCCACGCATTTCCAGTTCATTACTCCTCGAGTGGCCCTGAGATATTGTTTTAACCCTGACAAGGGGGTGGACAATTCCTATCGCACTTATTCCCTTCGACTAGCCACAGCCATCATAACCCAAAATATGTCCATTTGACCCCATTTACGAAGGTCGTAGTAACACAAATCAAAGTTAATCTGAAACTGTGCCATCTTAGGCGAACAGTCTTTAGTCAAAAGAATCGATTCATTAGAATACTATAGCAGCTCTCGCCACGACCAGGCTATATAAATTGCCAGAACTCTATAAGCGGTCATAAGGCCCGACAAAATGTTCCTAAAAGTCTGCCTATGTGATCGACTAGTCATCCCACATGACTCTATGGCACTTGAACTTGCCATTAATCGCATCACACTCTAGTCACTTCGAGACGTCACCTCATATAAGTGACTATGGGCGAATACAATGCTAATCCGTGTTCACTTTAACGGGGTTCAATGTTGTCTCTACAACCCGTTTGGATGTAACAAAGTATAATAAAAGAGTTTTAAAGAAAAAACTCGAACGACAAATGCGATTATCACATATGAATAGTCAATGCCTGATTACTATTTCATGTTTTATAATCTAATTTTATCTTGTATGTAGTTGTTCATTTCAATTCAATTGAAATGACATGACTCATCATGTTTAGCCTTTGAGAAGGTTTTGGTTAGTAGGTTTTATCAACTTCTTGTACCTTACTCAACCTTACTACATACTCGTTTTCCTTTGTAATGTATACATTTGCATCACAACACTTTCTGAGTACGTGTCGATATCCAATCAAGACATAGGTCCTCTAGCCTAAGAATAGCTCCCACTGTTTTCACAATGTGCGGGACTCATCCTCTTGCACATCTCATGATTGCAAGTGTACTCAATTTCCGTTATAAATATCTCTCATTGTTCTTTATTGCCTAGAACGATTCTAGAAAATCTACTTCTTAATTAACATAGCCACAATGGTATCTTAACCATCCTAATGTGTTTTGATTATGGTTTTGTCAGAAACCATGTGCAATCTCAATTGTCAATTGTCACTTGTGTAACACCCTTACACAAAATTGCATCATAAACACTTTGCTTTACTTCCTTAATGCTTCTGCAAGCACTTAAGGGTAATCTTTATAGCTTACTTGGTAAAGATTACATAAATTCGATTTTGAAAAACAATTCATCATACTCCAAGTATATGAAGTGTTATACATCATTTTCTATTTAATTGATTTGGCAGCGGAAGCAAATGGAATCAATCAAATATGTTCAATTTAATTGAACTAGTCATGAATCTTATCTACATAAGACTTCTTATTGACACTAATATCATGTGGATTTATCTACATAAATCCGGATATTCAAGATGTATTATAATACTCCAAAAGTCTTAAATCATTTCCAATGATCAATATGTCATCCACATATAAGACTATTAAAATTTCCGTAACTCCCACTAAACTCCATGTATAAACACAACTTCTCGACTTATCGAGAAACGTTTTATAACATGATCAAAACATTGATTCCAACTCATTGATGTCCTACTTAAGATTCTCTCTTAAGTTTCACATTATCTTAGGATTGCAAGAATCTACTAAACTCGAGACATGTATTGAATACATTCCTTCTAATTGAAGAAGTGGGTTTTAGATTCACTCGCTATGTATTTCATAATAATGAAACACAATCACTAAGAAGATCCAAATAGACTTAAGCATCTCAACTGGTGCAAAACCCTTTGCAACCAATCAAACCTTGAAATCTGTCTTTATTAGTGCAAAACCCTTTGTCACTAATCAAGCCTTTTATTTCGGATTCTCATGGCTCTAAGCCTTGTATTGAGTTGTGACTTAATAACTCTTATGTAAGTCATATGTTCATTACTTTCTAGAAGTAATCAACTTGAATCAAATTATTTCTTTTGTAAGTTATAAGCTCTTTACTTTCTTAAAAGTAGCATGAATTTATCATTTTCAACAAGTGATGAATTTTAACCTCCTAGGTTTTGAAGAAACAACGTTTTACACAAAACGTCTCATGTAGCCAAGAAAGACCAGTTTCTTACGACATGACATTCTTTGTGGCTCTTGAATAAAATTTCTCCCACTCTGTCTTCTAGAAATAACCTTGTATATTAGAAAGACAGCTTCACGAGCCGCAAACCCGTCGAACTCGTGATAATTGAAAAGGAAAAATGAGCATTTGTTTCTTTTGTAAACTTACAAACATGGTAACCTACCATTTCATATCTCATATGATTCGTTTTAGATTTAGTGGAAAAATAATTGAGGCAAAATGATAAAATCTCCAAAAGGATCAAGTAACTCAAAGTAACTTGATTGAAGTTCAAACCATATCGAATTAGCGTCTGATTTCTTATCCAACCACACATTATCTTATAATGTGTGTCAAAAGAGATTAACTTGTGATATTATATCACATTTCATTTGGCTTATATCAAAGTCTTCACTTTGATAATCCCATCATGATTAAATCATGATTCTTTGAACTTTTGAACTTCTTCAAAGATTTCTCTATTTACCTTATTAAGCAAACACATTAGCGTCAACTTAAATCGTTGGTAAAAGAAAATGATCAACCTATTTTGGATTGATTATTTACAACCTCGATCTCCTTTTTAACCAAAAGGCACGAGATATCTTGCTTTGAATACAAGATACACAATCTAATGGTTCCAAGAGTATTCGATAACTCTTTGCGTTAATCATTCCAGAATTTAAGGTTTAATCTTGGGTTACCAATTTGAGTCTTGCATCATCTTCATGATATATCATTCTAGTTTGGTTTAGAATATAATCACCTTGATAATGGGCTAGCCATACATCAAATCGTGGTGTATAGGGTCACAAAAGTGAAACCTCTTTTGTATCTTAACAAGTTTGTATTCTTATTTAGAGTTTATGTACTTAATAGTCACAATTAAGTACAACTCTAAACCCGAAAACTAGATTTAGTACACAATGACTCTATCTCTCGACTTCATTGTTGCTAGTCGTCATATTCTAATCATCCTATGTATCAAACATAATGATGAAAACCATCACCGGTTTCCAATATTGACGAAGTAGTACTAGCAAAATTTTATGTCAATCAAATAAACATTTAAAGAAGAAGGTCCAATTAGATGTCCCACAACTAACTTGTTGATTCTTCAATAATTTGGGGTAGTCTCCTTTCTCGTGTCCAACATTTAAGACAATGGAAACTTATCGGTCGGGATTGATAGGTTTAATATCGTCATTCTCAACAACTTTACCTTTAACATTACCTTGTATCAATTCCATTATAATCTTTACTTCTTGAACCTCGTCCTCATCTTAACGGTTTAAGAGAATGCTCCCATTTATATCAAAGTCTTCACTTTGAGAAGCAAAATTGAATTCATGAAGATCACTCTTCATTTGTTCGTTTTAGTCTTATAACTTTCATTGAAGTGGTTGCGTTATTTTGGTCAATTACGAATTCTTGACAAAACTAATTACCAAAACAATTTATCGCTTCAAGGTACTTAATTCAATTAAGTATATGAAACATAATCCATTGTAAGTAGAAGTGTTAGTCAAGAATCAAAAACCTGTTTGTTAATGAATAACTTTAATCTATACTCTTTACAAGAGATCCTTAGCAATGGTTCATTTGAGGTTTTAGAAGAAAAATCAAATTTTGTCTTAAGTTACGATGTTTTAATGGAGATTTGAATCAAAAATCGAAATGATATCGTATATGAATTGTGGTGAAGAAATAGAACAATATGATAACGGAATAATGAAAACAAAAGATTTATCGTTATAATAATACTTGTAAACAAGTATAGCATTTACATAGTGACCTCTACCCAACTATGATAAATGATTCCAAGATCCAAATTCATATTAACTTGGGCACGGTAGGGCCGATGAAACCCTCATCAATATAACTCGGTGGATTAACACTTTAATCGATTCTACTTCTAGAACTCTTGGTCGATAAAATTACATTAATATTTATCTATAGCCCGGAACACATGCGGCTACGGTCGCGAATACTTCCGTTGAGCTCAATCCAAATTTCGAATAAATGTGTCCATGATCCAAATCCACATCAACTTGGGCACGGTATGGCCGATGAAACCCTCATCAACATGAACTCGGTGGATAGACATTTATCACCCACTTCCCCTACGTAACAAGGTTTGTACCCCGGTAGGGCCGAGTGCACTCCCTTGCGAAATAGGTTTTCATGGTTTCTACTACTTGGTAAGGCTATGTCTCAATTGATTGTTTTAGCAAGAGGTCATGTCAATTTATTATCTATCACGTTTTAAGTGAACTAAAGCGGTGAACTACGATAATTCTAATTGACACGGTCGATATACTCGATTAATAGATGATGCATGTTTTAGTTATGGCGATTAGCGATGCATGCGACATATAAATAAAATGCAAAGCATAAAAATAAATCCTAGTATGGCCTTTCTAAAATAGAAAAACTATCTAACTATTACATATTCGGAAACCAACTCTATTGGTCCCTTGAACTTCGATTCTTGGCACGCATCTCGAGGTAACACCGTCTTTATGTATCGCCTTCCTTGAGTGACACCGTCTTCAAGGAACTCCGAAAAAAATTACATAACAAATTACATAATTTCCTATTATACATTTGTAATTAAAATAAAATAAATCTATTAAATTACAAAACGGTGATACGAGATCACAATAAATTACAACCGAAATGATATTCCCATACATTTCGGGTAATACCAATTAAAACTAAGGTCATACTAAGTAAAACTTACATAAAATAAAATTATGACAATCATAAATAAAATGCAGCATTAAAATATCTATGAACATGCCCAATTTTATGCTAAATCGCCTTTAATTAGCCAATATCGTATATTACTCGGTTTTTACGGATTTGCGTGATTCAACATTTTATAATCACAAAAATTACATAAATTCATATTTATGCATAAGTTAATTACCCTAACCTCTTAGGACTCAAAATTTAGTCTTCACTAATTATTTGATCATAATTAACTCATATTACTAAAATTTGTTCATTAATGGACTTAAAATTATAATAAAATGTTATAAACTTCAAATAAATCACAAAATATCAAATAAATTTGAAATTTGAAATTTAAACTCATAAACATTCTCGAAAAATACCATGACACTCATAATGTTCAAAAACATAGGTTAAAAATTTTTAAATTTATCCGGAAAAAACAATGTTGCGGTTTATCGGTTTTAACTAAAATAATCATAAAAACATGTGAAAAATTATATACATCAACCTTTCAATTTTAGATCTGAAAAAGATAATAAAATGCAACATATAATGTTTTTCCTTAGTCATAGAGTATGTTTTATTAATATTTCACTAATAAAGTCACTATTCATGCTATTTTTCTTCAAAAATCCATAAATCATGCAAAAAGACTTCACTATAGCCTATTATTTTACACACATCTTGTAAAATTGGATGTGACAACATAGTAAATTTCTATGACAAGATTCGAAATTTATCTCATATTAACCTATTTTTCACTTGAATCCGATTTTAATAATGAAAAATCCATTTTTCGAGCATAAGAAGTCCACAAATTATGAAAATTTACAGGTCATCTCAAAATAATATATGTTACAACATATCCAAAAATCACTGAAAAATTAGAAGCTTAGCTAATTTTAGTCCGAAAATGACATTTTTACTCATAAAATCATATTTTAATGCCATTATTGTATAATATGAACAATAAAAATCCATAAATTAACCAAAATATCCTAAAAACATTTTAGGACCAGAAACTTAACATGCATGAATTTATTTCATGATATTTCATAATAACACAAATTTACAAGTTTTATATGTTATTCTTATAACTCGGAAAAACTTTTAACCGATTTGCATGCAAACAACCATGGCTCTTGATACCGATTGAAGGAAAAGTAGATCTATATACTAACATATTCATATATGTTTTATTTTAATTTGTCATAAAATAAATAAATGACCTTATGGATGCAAACATCAAGAGTTAAGAGAAGAAATCGGTTCCTTACATTGCATGTTTCGGATATTTGGGCACTAGTAAGGTCACCTACCTTAATTAGTTCTTGAGCTTTCCTTATGGATGAACAAGATTCAAAGTTAGAATCTCTCCCAAAGATGAATACCCAAGGTAACCTCTTAAAGACTAATATTATTTGAACTAGAAGAATATTTATTTTACTAAAATTTGACCCAAAACTATTGTTTGTCATCTTGAATATTTCGGTCAAGAGTAGATGAATTTTTGGAGTATTTTATCTCTCTAATTTCTCATTTAAATGTAGAGAGGAAATTAAATTTCTTACACTAGAAATTTTTGGTGAAGTTGTGAATGAATTATTACACACTAGCTTTTGCATGTAGTGTGTTAGTGTGTTAAATAAGCAAAAAACATTTGCTCATCTTCATATGGGAAAACCGAAAAAGGGAAGGAGAGAGAGCCCAATGCATGCTATCATTTTCTTCCCAAGAGAAGGCTATGTATGCAAGGCTATGAGTAGTATTCATAATTGTGTTTTCCACTTATAAATAATCAACACAATTTTATCCTCATGCTCCCTCCATTTCGGTACACTCACATAAAATGGATGAGTCCATTTTATTTGTGATTTTGTCAATATGTCACATGTGACACATTACAAGACATCTTATATATAAAATGTATTTTTAACAATTAAAAATCAACATATTAATAAAATATGTCATTTATAAAAATAACACGGTAATTCACAATTACTTGTACCAAAATGGTTTTCCAATTATAAATCACAATATCTTGTATTTATAATAAATTATTCATTCTGTATCAATTGTTTCCGTAAACAATAATTTCATCTAAGTAATATAAATTCGATTACTTAGACCGTATCTTATTATAATCAAATATAATAAGACACGTAAATATTACTTCCAAAAATCGTCCGTCAATTTTAAGTAATTTAATTAACTCTTATCGTCATACGATCAATTAAATAATCAATTAAGAGTGTTACCCTTTAGGTATGACCTAAGGGGATCAACTGATCACCACCGTCGCACGACAGTAATGTCAAACTCTAGTCAGCCAATCATTACCGATATATGTGGACCAGTTGACTGTAAATATTACATCCCACATGTATTCTAAAAATGAGATTTAATAATGATATTTAAATCATTTGATCGCACTATTGTTGAGGACACATTTCCCAACACTCTCCTCCTTACATTGACCCTCCGTGCCACCTCTTCCTCTTCCCCTTTTCTCCCCGTGAACTACCAGGGTCGAAAGGGGATCAACGTCCACCTCCATGGGGTCTCGCTCCGAGGTAGAAGGTACATCCTCTGCAAAAGAAAAGAAGAAGAGCGAAACTGAAGAATTTAGAGGCCGTTTTGGACCGCTTTCAAGACATTTCTCAAGCCCTCCCTTCAAAAAAGTCGAAAGTGATAAAACTATGTTCCTACGTAGCTAAACTAAGTTTAGTTACGGTCACGAGCCGAAAATTCGGCAGCATTTCGCTACTATAAGGCTAAACCCATACAAAAGTGTTCTGGAAGACCTGTCACACATCAAAATTTCGGCATGGTACGAAGTTTACCCATCATCCAAGGATTCCAAAACATCAAATTTCACCAAAAATCGACAAGTTTTGAGCTATTTTCGAGCCCTTTGAAGCGGTTTAACAAATTCGTCTTATTTTCGTCTCATTTCATCAAAACTCAATGAAAATTCGAAATCAATACATGGTTATGCTCCTAGCATGTTCAATTACGCATTTCTAATGTCAATTTCGAGGGACAAACTCATTTGGGACGGAATCCCAAATTTTTTCGACTAATTTGGGTATTAAAACCCTAATTTTTCTATCCTATTCAAGCTACAAATGCGAATTAAAGAAAGGACGAGATACATACCTTGATTTGTCATGATTAATGGCGGATTTTGATCAAATTTTTTGTATAACTTGGTTGGGTTTTGGTGTTTGTCGAGAGGAAGAAGAAGAAGAAAGGTTTTGGTTTAAATGAAAAGAACTCGCGCTGAGTTCTGTTTTACTCAGGCACGGAGGAACCCGGTAAAAAAAGCAGTCTTTGCTGCGCCCTTTCCCGAGGTTTGTTGTCTCCTGCGCCTATTCTCCTACATGTTTTGCAGCAGCTTTCCTTTTATGTCGTTATAAACTCGTAAGGGTGGACCCAAGCCCTATATTTTCCCGCCTTGGGGTATTTCCATTAATGCAACGAGTATTTTTACTCCGTATATTTTCTACGGGTGTACTTTTTTTCACCCATCTAGTCTACATTCTCCTCAGTAGTTGCAATATTTTGTTCCCCAATGAGAGTTCATGGCCGCTATACAACCCGTGTATTCTTTGACTAAATGAAGTTTACTACCAGCGGTTCTCAGAAAGTCTTGTCTTCTACCAAATCAAATTTTCTCTCAGCGGTTCTTGAAAAGTCTCGCCTTCTGCCAAATCAAATTTTCTATCAGCGGTTCTCGGGAAGTCTCGCCCTCTACCAAATCAAGTTTTCTATCAGCAGTTCTCGAAAAGTCTCGCCTTCTACCAAGTCAATTATCCTCCAGCAGTTCTCGAAAAGATCTGCCTCCTTCAAAGTCAATTATCCTTCAGTGGTTCTCAGAAAATCCTGCCTTAGTCCCCGATGGTTCTTTGAGTGTCCTGTCTTTGTGCCAGCGGTTTTTTACATCAAGATAATCCTTTCCGGAACCTTCAGATAACCCCTTCAGTAATTTTCAGAACTTCTTTTATTCAGTCCTTCATAGAAATATATCCTCGAATGTTAGCCTTCAGAAATGTTAAGAAGTTTCTTCAGAAGCCCTGTGACCCCTAATGCCTTTAGACACCAAGTTATCTTCAGACAAAAGAGTTTTGTCAAAGCGCTTTTAGTCCCGTTTAACCGAGGGGTGTTTCAGGTAATATTTCTTCTTATGGCTAGCGAGCCTCCTTATGTAGTCTAATGGACTTTAAACGACCCTCCCCGATAGTTGTCAGACTCTAAAATGTTCCGACGACAGGTCCTTGGCTCGGACCCCTTGAGTCGCCTCGCGTCGCCATAGTCTTCAAGTTGTAATCTTTGATTGACCTGGAGGCTATACTTTCATTTTTGCCTTGTCCAAGCCTCAGTCAAAGTGGGGGCTGTGTAGACACCTTGTTTCTGCACCTCCCGCCAACCATCCAGTGATGATTGAGCCGCATGTCTGATTATGCGGAGTGATTTATGACATTTCGTAAGTTTGTCGACACGTGATAGCTCAAACAGTCGAGTCAACCTCATGGTTGTCATCTACACCCCGATACAGTCATTTTTACAGTAATTAAAGTTCATTTGGAGTCTGGGTCAAAAAACGCTTCCATATTCTAAACCGTCTAAAACCCGAGTCGGAATATTCTGGAATTTTCCGGAGTAAAATTCCTAAATTTTATCTATTATCATGAAAATATCTACCTTGCGGAATAAGGAAGCGTACATCTTCCCTAATTCCTAAAATCAACCGCGGAAATCTTTCTTGCTGAGGAGGAAATTACGCAAGAGGAAACGCAGCAGGTACTGCGCCTATTGGAAAGGTCGCAGTTCCTACTGTGCCTCTTCCTGGGCTGCTTTTTCTCCAGTTTCCAGATTTCCTCCAGATTTCTTTTCTATTCCTACTTCTTTCATAATTCCTCCATGTGATTATTATCAATAGATGCCTCTTCTTTACATATTATTCACGGGAGTGTTCGCCCTTCTCTTCTCCCTTTTCATTCTAAAATCACGCTTTTGCTTTTCGACGCCTACGTGCTTGATCAATTCGACCACATAAGCTCAGATCATTCTGAGTACCAGTCCCGTTTGCATGACCGACCAATTTGACCACTACACTTTAATCAACTCAATCAATTTGTTCTAAACCCTCTTTAGAGGGCACTTTCATACTTCATTGAGTCGAGCAATCACAAATACGACAACTTAGTTAATCTCGCTTTGTCAAACATGTAAGTTTGAGGGTGTAAATCCCAATTTTATTTACTGCATTTTATTTTGTATTAATTAATGAACGAGTTTACATCATGAGCATGCTTAAAACCGTTTTCTAAAATCATGTTTTAAAACCCATTTGACGGAACGGCAGAGAGGCACTGTCGAGAAAAAACGCAACAACTTTATGAGTAAAAATACCCTCTCATTCTCATCATGACGTGGCAACTCACAATTGGATAAAATAAAGGCACACGGATCAATAACAAGGCAGCAGGCTACTAGACGTAAGGGAGAACAAGGGGGGATGAACCTAGACATTCAAGTGATTTAAAGGCCACGTTTGTATTAAGTAACATGAAGCCAGCAGGAACGTTGAAGTGATCAGCAGAAACATTGCAGTGATCAGCAAAAGCTTTGACAAAATCAGTAACCACTTCCTATTTCATAGGAAGTGGAGCGTATGGTTGAGCATATGTAGGGACCATGTGCGACAATTCAAAGGAGGGCTATAAAAGAGCAACGAACATCAGATTCAAAGGCATTCATCATTGACTCCACTCGAAGAAATATCATTCACCACCTGAAACAATTAATATCATTAACACACTTAGAAATTTATACATCGTTCGTATCATTTGTACTTAGTCATTTGGAGATCACTGCTGTACCTCCTGATTATTCCAGCTAGGTTCACCCTCGAATACTATTACTACTAGTGGATCATTGGTGGGATACCATTCCCCCCGCGGTTTTTCCCACATTTTGGGTTTCCCGCGTCACCATTTTGCTTGGGTCGTTTGTCTCTCTTTCTTTTCGTTTGTTTCTCTTTCGTACTAATTGTTTATTTTCGTTCTCACTATGTTTTTATTACCGATCTACTTAAGTCTTTAATATCGTATTTTAATTGGAATAGCCGCATTGACTCACAAATCTTTAGTCGGTAAAATCTTACCAAAACAATTTGGCGCCCACCGTGGGGGATTGTGGTTAAATCTTGGTTAAAATACCTTTTTCCGAAATATCCTAACATCTATATAGTTGGTAATGTCAGGATCCAATCAGAACGTATCAGATCCGATGAGTACATCAGTGCAAACTTCAGTAGTAGGGGCGACGACAGCAACCTCTGGTGTTCCAACAATGGCGGTACCTACCGCCAGAGTGACTGCAGGCCAGGCTCAACCCCAAGTATCAGCAAAGCCTCCTTACTCTTCCAAAATCACATATCTGGGAGCAGGGAAGGCTGGAAAATCACCAGTTACTAATCTTGTACCAAAGCCGAATATGGATGGGAGTCTGCAGTGCCCAGGATCACCAAGACACCTGATAGAAGCCCGTCTTCCAGGAGCATCACAACCGGATCTGGTACATCAGTTGCTCCAATGGATGACATCCTTGCAGCAGGCGGTGATAGGGTTACAAAGGAACAACCAGTCCTTGCAGGAGAAGATAGATGCAGTGTCACCCCTGGGAACGCCCCAACAGATGGCAAGGTCAACACTCGACCAGGGGAATGTCAGGGAGTACTCATGAAGGCTAATGCCGCAAAATCTAGTAACCAGGCTCGATATGGATATGCTGCCACCAGGGGTAACCACACCACCCAAGCAAGTGTAACCAGTAGGAACGTTGGCAACCCAGGGTACGATCCAACCACCAGGGGTCCCACCACCACCAAAGATGCCTCAAACGTACTCCATGGTACTAAATCTTGTGGGATTAGGAGCACTGACTCTAGATCCCATATCAACAACCAGCAGTATGCCAGTGGTACCAGGGAGCAATCCAGGGGAACAGTCAGCAGGAAACGCATATCCCGGGATGTGCTCCTATATGCCATATACTCCAGACACTCAGTTCATGCCTATTGTGAACTCAACACCATTACCTGGAAGCTACATGGTACCTCCTTACATGCCAGGAGGAACACCAAATCCATATGGGATCTACTCAGTACCCCACAACCAGGATATGGGGGTAGGAAGCCATGTAGAACAACAGTTGTAGGATATCAGGTCCTTACCCAGCAAGGTTCCAGGGTTTCCACGTTCCATGGAGGTAGCAACCCCGGAATGCTATACGAATTCCCCCTTCGTGGACAGCATTACCCTTGTCAGCATGCCAAAGGGGTTCACCACACCAACAATGACGTTGTATGATGGAACATAGGATCCGCTGGAGCACATAAACCAGTACAAACAAAAAATGATGGTGGTTGCAGCAACAGGGCCTGAAAAGGAGGCATGTATGTGAAAAGGATTCGGTTCCACCTTGTCAGGAGCCACACTCTAGTGGTTCGTTAACCTTCCCAACAAGTTTATTTCCAGCTTCGCAAGGTTAGTGAATGTTTTCAATCTGCAGTACGCAAGCATTCGCAAGCCGGAAAAATTATCCAGTGATCTATACCGGATCGTCCAGAGGTTCGAGGATTCCACCAGGGATTATCTAGCCAGATTCAATGTGGAAAAAATATCTATCCCTAGGTGCGACCCTACAACGGCAGTCAATGCCTTCAGAAGGGGACTGCATCGCAACTCTGATTTGTACAAGGATCTCACCAAGCATCCATGTGCCACCTTTGAGGAAGTCAAGCAAATGGCAGAGGCTACTTATCGCCTAGAGGAGAATGAGGATAGAAGGGACCTGTGTGGAACAAAGTCGTCCAGCAGAAAAATCACAACAAAGAGAGAATTAAAGAGCAAACCCTACAGCAAGAACACAGTGAAGAAAGTCTCCGGAGAAATAGAGAGCACCGAGGCTCCACCTAAGCTAAACGAGTATGGGTTCACCACATGACTTGTTGGGGTAATGAAGGCAATCAGGGAGCTAGGGCAGAGGGCCAGGTGGCCTAAGAAGCCTATTCCCAGGGAGAACGACAGAAGAGATGCCAGTAAAAGGTGTGAATACCACAACGATATTGGCCACAATACAGAAGATTGTGTAGTACTATGAAAGAAAGTGAAGCACCTCTACAGTGCTGGATGCTTGGATCACCTGCTCCCCAATGGGGCGAAATCTAGAAAGATCAATACTGCTGACTAGGACCAACCATCCCCACCTCCACCTTACTCAAAGGTAGTGAACGTCATCACAGGGGGGTCAGAGATATGTGGTCTAACTTATTCAACAGCAAAACGCCATGCAACCGAGACTAATGGCGATAAACCAGAGTTCTCCCTCAGGGTCAGCAGACAGCATCTACCAGCAATCTCATTCGATGAGGCAGACGTACCTGATGAGGCAGAACACCACCATGACGCCTTGATCATTACCCTTTCTATAGGGAATTGCCTTGTTAAAAAGATATTAGTCGATACAGGAAGCTCTGTGAATATGATAATGCTGGAAAACTTGAAGAACATGGGGTTCAGCGAAAAAGACCCGGTGAAGAAGGCAATAACCTTGGTAGGTTTCAGCGGCGAAACCAAACAGTCCCTTGGAGAAATAGTGGTACCTACCTTTGCAGGGGGTATGAACAAATAGGTACGGTACTTGGTCATTGATGGTCCGTCAACTTATAACGTGATACTTGGCAAGCCTTGGATCCATGAAACGAAAGCGGTACCATCAACGTACAATCAGAGCCTGAAGTTCCCTACACCCTGGGGACTACAGGAGATACGGGGAGATCAAAATGAAGCTCGGGATTGCTACAAGAACGCTCTGAAACCCACCGCAGCGGGTCCAGCATAGCAATTATAGAAAATGTGCGTCCAGAGGGAGTATAATGCACCTCCCCAGGAGGAACTCGATGAAGTAAACCTGGACCCACAGTTTCCAGTAAGAACAGTGCTGGTGGGAGCTGATTGTGCAGGTAACATCCGTGAGCAGATTATTGAATTATTACGTACTAACATGGATTGTTTCGCCTGGTTCCATAGCAACATGATTGGCATAGATCCAAGTGTAATTATACTCCGGTTAAATGTAGACCCCAGCTTTCCTCCAGTCCAGCAAAAAAGGCGGAAATTTGCTCCTGAAAGGAACGAGGTGATAAACCAGGAGGTAGGCAACCTCATGGTACCAGACGAGATCAGGGAAGTTAACTACCCAAAATGGCTCTTGAATGTTGTGGTTGTACCCAAGAAGAACAACAAGTGGAGAGTATGTGTTGATTTCACAGATCTTAACAAAGCTTGCCCAAAAGACTTGTTCCCCCTGCCGTACATTGATTTCATGGTAGACGCTACAGCAGGGCATGAGCTGCTTACCTTCTTGGACGCCTGGAGTGGGTACAACCAGATAAAAATGGATCCTAAGGATCAGGAGAAAACAGCCTTCAGATCTGACAGAGGCTTTTACTGCTACAATGTGATGCCCTTTGGCCTCAAGAATGTTGGTTCTACCTACCAGCGCCTGGTGAACAGAATGTTTAAGGAGCAGATAGGGAGAACAATGGAAGTCTACATTGACGATATGGTAGTTAAATCCGAGAAAGCAGAACAACATATGTCCCACTTGGAGAATACCTTCTCAATCCTCAGAAAATACCATATGAAGCTGAAACACTGAAATGCACTTTTGGAGTCTCCTCTGGGAAATTCCTGGGGTACTTGGTGACGCAAAGAGGGATAGAGGCCAGCACGGAGCAAATCAAAGCAGTACTTCAGTTAAAATCTCCTTAGAATCCAAAGGATGTACAGAGGCTCACAGGTCGGGTAGCAGCCCTAAACCGGTTCATATCAAGGTCCTCAAACAGGTGTGGATTGTTCTATGACATCCTGAGGAAGAGCCATAAGTTTGAGTGGACGCAGGAGCATGAAAAGGCGTTTGGGGAGCTCAAGCAGTACCTGAGCACCCTTCCTCTTCTCTCCAAGCCAGAACAGGGAGAACTGTTGTACTTGTATCTATCATTGACAGAGGGGGCTGTAAGCGCTGTACTGGTACGAGAGCACGAAGGGATGCAGAAACCGATATACTATATAAGCAAGTCTCTGTTACCTGCAGAGACCTGGTATTCATCTCTAAAAAACTCGTTTTAGCACTTATTACTGCTTCGTACAAATTGCTTCCCTATTTTGAGTCACATACAGTTTTAGTCGTGACCAACTACCCCCTGAAAACCATAATGAGGAAACCCGGACAATCAGGGAGAATGGTTAAATGGTCTATCCACCTGAGTGGGTACGACCTGAAATTTGAACCCCGAACAGCCATAAAGTCCCAAGCCCTAGCTGACTTTGTGACAGACTTTAGTCCCACCCTTCAAGAACAAGCCGACAGTGAAATCTTGACCCTAAGTGAGGGTAAAGGGGAGCAGGTATGGGAGTTACATGTTGATGGGGCATCCAATACGAAGGGAGCAGGGGTAGGGCTGGTCCTGAAATCACCTCAGGGGAACAGATAACAAAGGTAGTATGATGTAAGTTCAAAGCAACGAATTACGAGGCTGAATACGAGGCCCTAATCTTAGGACTCCAATTAGCCTTAGAATTGCAAATCAGCCGCATCGAGATGTATAGTGACTCCAAACTGATCGTAAACCATGTAAATAACGTATACACGGTCAGGTATCCTAAAACGATAGCCTACTTGGAAGTGGCGAAGGAGTTCAAACTCCGCTTTGCCTCCTTCCACATCCGGCAGATACCAAGGGATCGAAATGTTGAAGCGGATGCTCTCGCCACCCTGGGAGCAGCCTTCACTCCAGGGGCACTGGGTACTATACCATTCATACATGTCAAGAAACCTACCATACGTCAGAGTGAACAACAGAACGCCAGTAAGGCTACAACCACCCAGTGGACATACGAAGCAGGGATACTGTGTACTGCCACACCCCAGGAAGAGATTGATGATTGGCGCAAGCCTTACATTAGTTGGCTACGTGATGAGGTATTACCACCTGACCAGAAAGACACCGGGAGCTTCAAAATGAAATCCTCCAGATTCGTACTCATTGATGGTATCCTATTTAGGAAGTCCTTAGTAGGACCCTATCTGAGGTGCTTAAGCATACAAGAGGCACAGACAGTAATGTGTGATATCCACAGTGGTGATTGTGGAAATCACATAGGGGGTAGGTGCCTGTCCAATAAGACACTAAGGCAGCGTTACTTCTGGCCTACCATGAGGAAGTACGCTATAGATTAAGTCAAGAAATGCGAAGAATGCCAAAGGCACGCTCCTTTCAGCCACCAGCCAACAGAACATATACATCCGATCATCTCACCTTGGCCTTTTATGAAATGGGGAATGGACATTGTGGGACCATTACCCCGTGCTTCTAGAAATAAGGCGTACATGCTGGCAATGACAGATTACTTCTCTAAATGATAGAGGCAGAAGCTTTTCCTCAGATCCAGGAGAAGCATGTGATATCTTTCATCAAGAGGAACATAGTCAGCAGATATGGCATCCCTTCAGAAATCATATGTGACAACGGGTCATAATTCATATCCAACAGAACGGAAGACTACTGCGCCGGTGGAACATCAAGTCGCTTAAGTCCACTCTAGGAATCCGCATCCAACGGTCGGGCGAGAATCCAAAGAAGAAGATAGTCATGAAGAACTGAAAAGAAGGTGGAGGATATAGGAGGCAACTGGGCAGATGAGCTTACCTCGGTGCTGGTCTGATAGAACTACCCCCAAAGTGGCAATAGGTCAAACACCATTCAGTCTGGTATATGGGGCCGAGGCAGTTATTCCCTCTGAGGTGCAAGTACCGACGGATCGATATGCTAATGCCACAGAAGAGAGGAACCAGGTAGAAATGGCCGGCGACACTGGATACCATTGATGAGTGCCAAGGACCAAAGCACCCAAATCGGGATGGCAGCCTACAAGCGGGGCAGTGCTAGGAGTTACAACAAAAACGTAAGGCTGAGAACGCTGCAGGTAGGGGACCTGGTACTCAGGAAGGTATTCCCAAACAGCAGGAATCAGAGTGCAGGCAAATTCGCCTACAACTAGGAAGGACCCTACCGCATAGAAGGCATCGTGGGTAATGGGGCATACAAGTTGGAGACTATGGATGGGGAAGCTGTCCCTAGATCCTGGAACATCATTCACCTTAAAAAGTATTATGTCTGAGGTTCCAGGTGCAGAACCCAGAAGTTCCACCTCCAACAGGTACATCCCAGGACCCTTGAATCCTAGCATTCAGTACTCCAGAAACCTAAGTATATATGGTAGATAATTCCGGTCAATCAGTTATTCTCCAGATCGAGGAAACCACTCTCGATATGATCACTTGCAAGTACGACCCGAAAGACACCTTGCATTGAGTGGGAGATAGTAATAGGACAAGGGAATTGGTGACGCATACTTGTCGAGGACAAGTGATTGTTGGAGTAAGTGTCCCCGACAATAATGCGATCATAATTGTCGATCATGATGATCACATGTTTAAATCTCATATTTAAGAATACATGAGGGAAAGTAATAGTTTACAGTCAACTGCTCCACACATATCGGTAATGATTGGCTGACTAGAGTTTGACATTACTGTCGTACAACGGTGGTGATCAGTTGATACCTTGAGGTTATACCTATTGGGTAATACTCTTAATATATTATTTAATTAATCGTATGTCGATACGAGTTAATTAAATTTCTTAAAATTGACGGATGTTTTTGTGAGTAAAATTAACGTGTCTCATTGTAATTCGATTAAATAAGATATGGTATAAGTAATCGAATTGTTTTGTTATTTAGATTGAATTATTGTTTACGAAACAATTGAAACAGAATGAATAATTCATTATAAATACAAGAAGTTGTAATTTATAATTCGATAAACCATTTTGGTACAAGTAATTAAGAATTACTAGTTAATTTTGTATGTGACATATTTTATTAATATGTTGATTTTTAATATGTTAAAAATACACTATAGTGTAACATGTAATGTAACATGTGACACATGACAAAATTGACAAAATGACAAATAACATAGACTACCGTTTTTATCTAAGTATACCGAAATAATGGAGGGGATTAGGGTTTTTATTGTGTTTTATTTTTAAATAGAAACATAATGATTAAACCTAAGCATATAGCCTTGCATGTCTAGTCTAATCTTGAGAAGAACAAAGACCATGCATTGGCCTCTATAACCCCCCACCACCCGGTTTTTCCCTAGAGAAAACAAAGGGTTTTCTCTCCTTTTATACACTACATATATTGTATATACTACTAGTGTATTATTCATTCTAATATTCAATTTTTGTTGAAAAACTTAGAGAAAGAAAACCTCACAAATACTCCCCTCTTGACCGTGACATTCAAGAGGAAAAACTCAATATTTTGTGTCAATTTTAAGTTAGATTTTAATTAATACTAGATCATATTAATTATAATTATTAAGGGTTATATTTTGGGTATAATTCCTTGGGAGAGATTCTCCACTTGAATCTTATTCTTCCACCTTTGGAAAGCTCAAGAACTAGTAAGAAGGTGAACTTACTAGTGCCCATATTCCGAAATAATCAATGTAAGAATTGATTTTCTCCTTACACTTGTAATTGTTTTGCATGCATAAGATCCGATTTAATTTTATGACTAAATTAAAGTTTCATATATTAGATATGTAAACAAATGAGATTAATGATTATCTACCATATATACCTTCCGAGCGTGGCCAGGCATTTCCAGTTCATTACTCCTCGAGTGGCCCTGAGATATTGTTTTAACCCTGACAAACGGGTGGACAATTTCTATCACACTATTCCCTTCGACTAGCCACATCTCATCATAACCCAAAATAAGCCCGTTTGACCCCATTTACGAAGGTCGTAGGAACATAAATCAAAGTTACTCTGAAACTGTGCCACCTTAGGAGAATAGTCTTTAGTCAAAAGAATGGACTCATTAGAATACTATAGTAGCTCTCGCCTCGACCAGGCTATATAAATTTGCCAGTACTCTATAAGCGGTTATAAGCCCGACAGGGTGTCCCTTACAGTCTGCCTATGTGATCGACTAGTTATCTCTCATGACTCTATGGCACTTGAACTTGCCATCAATCGCATCACACTCTAGTTACTTCGAGATGTCACCTCATATAAGTAACTAGGGACGAACACTATGTTAATCCATTTCACTTTAATGGGGTTTAATATTGTCTCAACAATCCCATTTGGATATAACAAAGTACAAGATGAGTTAACGATAACTAAAACAATAAATGTGATTATCACACATAAGTAGTCAATACCATATTACTACTCGATGTCTTATAATCATAAGTGTACTCAAGTACTTGCTTAACGTAATAAAAGTTTAGCTAGTGAACATACCATGTGTCCAAATGTTCAAACTTTGTGAATTGCGATTTCCTTAAATTTCATATTATCCCTTATAGCATGAACTTTACTAAGTACATGTATAGACTTCATACTAGACTCAGGTTCTTTAACTTGAAAGAAGCTCTTACAGTTATCACATAACTTATGATGTGGGTTTCGGTGGACAACACTAGTTGTAGTTTTAAAGTTCACCCCCCAATCACAACGTACTTAGATTCATTTCATAGAATCGTGCAATGGATGACAATAAAATACACTTTTCTAGTCTCTTACTCCTTATGTCAATAATTGCCTAGGATTTTCACAAATCCAAAAGAGTTCGGAAACTTGAGTTTGTGTAACATCTTAACACACAACTATAAGTATCATTCCAAACTCCAGAACAGACTATTAGTTCTCCTTGAGAATTCATGATGGTTCCTTGAGGCTTACCAATGAATCTCATATGGGTTAACTTGTTATCGAATTATCATGCTCCAAGGATTTAATTCATCTAGGACATGTGCATAATGGCATTACATGACTATACCAATGGCGGAAACATTGGTTATCAATTCATGTTAAACAACAGTTCTTTGGTTCGGTAAATAACCATGACTCTATCATGGTAATTCTAAATTCATCGACATGAATAACCTATTTAACTGGTTAATCTCTTAAGATGAAGGATCATTATCAACATAAGGTACCTATCTAAGTGCCAATCCAACATCCCATGTTTTAATAGATCCACATGATGTCCGATATCATCCAGAATTGAAAACCTAAATACTTCTTTATAAAAGACAGTATATGCTCGTCTATCCCAATGAGTAATATGTTATGCAATTCATGAAGGATGATTGCTCCCACTAAACTTCATGTCTAAACATGACTGTCACTGACTCCCACTGAATTCCACATGTTTCATTTTTGACAACTCATTCGAAACATTTAATGAATTGAAATAATCAATTCAAAGTGTTAGTTAAAACCATATATGTCATTCACATATCCCTTTCAAAAAAACCATTTTGGAAAGTGGTCTTAATAACTTACTTATTTCATAATGAAGTATAGCAATGATTTTGAGTCTTTTGCATAGTTAACACTTAACTTAGCTTTTGTAGACATTTACATGCCACTCCGTGCAACCTTTAATTATAAATATCTATTTACCTTGGATTGGTCTCAACAATCTCAAATAAATCCATTTACTTGCATAGATATCATTTTAGTTTCGTAAGGCTCTCAAGTAAAATGTCGAATATTAAAATCTCTAGTTATATCCCTCCATCGATCAAAATCATACAATCCAAGAACATTCTTTTGGTCTCCTTACGTAGTTCCCTCAAGAACATCTTCTTTTGGTCTCCTCACGTAGTTCCCTCAAGAACATCTTCTTTTGATCTCCTCACGTAGTTTGTGGCTAAATTCACTCCTCAAAAGAACATCTTTTTTTGGTCTCCTGTACAAGAAGAATTTGTGGCTAAATTCACTCTCACTCTATCTTTAAGAAAAAATCCCTTTTCTTCAAAGATAGCTTTTGAGCCACAAAACAATTTAATAGTGATGTAGAAGGAGGAAAAACGTAGCACATATCAACATAATGATGATTTAATCGAGATATATTGAAAGCATATCATAGACTAGACGATTTAAATTTTGATAGGTGTATCAAATAAGGTTGGCAACATTCCCTTGTGTGAGTTCAACAACTCAATCATAACTTCATAATTGATCTTTCATTAGTAAGTTGTGACTTTAGTCACAAAGGCAAGAGGAGAATCGAATTCATAGCTCATGGACATATAATGACTCAATCATTATAATTGTCTATTTGATCAATTTAAGTTGATAAAATCTTAATGTTTCTCGAAGCAAGTAGTGTATGATGACAAATTTTAGAACAAACGATACGATAAAATAAGTGACTTGGGTTGCAAACCAAGTCACCAATATCAAAAATACAACAATTGTTTAAGGAAACAAACAAATTTCCAAGTCGAACGAGGAAATTAAAATAGTTCTAAAGTTTCAAAATACAATATGAAATAAAGACAAAACAAAATAAAGCCAAGCTTCCATCGATCTACCATCATGGGCGGCTACATCTAGTTTCCCTCAATATCTTCTAGGCTTGCTTCTCTTTGCCCTTGTCCTTGCTAGGATGCCCTAATTACAATAAAAAGGGGTAAATATAACAACTTGTATCAAAATACCAAAGTTGAGATTGAAACAAAAAGATAGGGATAGTAATTTACCTACTGGAATAACTTTTCCAGCTTTGATGTCGCCTAGGTACTTAGGACAATTCATCTTCCAATGCCCAACACCATTAAAATAGTGGAATTTCTCCCCGGACGGGGCACCCTTCGTGGGCTTAGAGGAGCTAGCTTCACAAGATTTTCCTTTGTTCTTGTAGGGAGTTTGCTTCTTTCCCTTGTGACCACCTTTCTTGAAATTCCCTTTACTCTTTTGATTAATGTTGATCACATCCTTGGCGGTGCTAGCATTTAGCCCCATGTCCCTCTCGGCTTGCACAAGAATTTTGTGCAATTCATCGAGGGATACTTTCAAGTTTTGCATATTAAAATTCACCCTGAATTGAACATATGCCTTAACCTTGTTCAAGGAATGAAGAATTCGATCAATGATGAGTTCCTCGGGAATCTCTACCTTGTGCATTTTTAAGGTCTCAACATGCTCCATCAACTTGAGCACATGAGGGCTAAATTTCTGGCCCTCTTTGATGTTGAGATCAAAGAATGCGGAAGCCGCTTCATATTGAACGATCCTCAGAGCTTGTGAAAACATGGTCACAAGCTTCGTGTAGATCTCATAGGCGGTGCTAATGTTTATAGCACTCCTTTGGAGTTCGGCCTTCATTGAGAAGATCAACACATTTTTGATCGCGGCCGACTCCTTTTGGTAAGTCTCATAGGCTTGCCTAGCGGCGGGAGTAGACCTAGCGGTAGGTGCGGCGGGAGAGGCCTCGGTAAGGTAACGTATCTTATTGTCACCCTCCGCGGCCAAGCGAAGTTGTGCGTCCCAATCGGCGAAATTTGGCCCATTCTTTTCTAATTTACAACGATCCATGGAGGATCGGAGCCATGAAACATTGGTGAGAGTGTTCGAGGAAGTGGTTGCGTTTGAATTTGGAGTTGCCATTGCAATAGAGAAAACAAATTTGACTACAAAATAAAAGTGAAGGAATTAATAAACATCTATTGTAGTGACCTCTACCCAACTATTATAAATGATCCCGAGATCCAAATTCATATCAATTCGGGCACGGTGAGCCGATTCATCCCTTATCAATATAACTCGGTGGATTAACTCTTTAATCGATTCTACTTCCAGAACTCTCGGTCGATAAAATTACTCTAGCATTTATCTTTAGCCCGGAACACATGCGACTACGGTCACGAATACTTCCGTTGAGCTCAACCCAAATTTCGATGTAACAACATTTTACTACCCAACGTAACAAGTTTAGAACCCAGGTGAGCCGAGCCTACTTCCTAATGAAATTGGGATTCATGGTTTCTACTATTTGGTAAAGCTAATTCTCAATGATTATTCAGTGAGAGGTATTGTCAATTTATTATCTATCACGTTTTAAGTGGACTAAAGCGGTGAACTACGATAATTATAATTGACACGGTCGATGACTCAATAAAAAAAATGCATGTTTAGTTATGGCGATTTAGCGATGCATGCAAACATATAAATAAATGCAAAACATAAAACATAAAATCCTAGTATTGCCTTCCTAAAAAGAAAATTTAATTAACTAATACAAATTCAAAAACCAACTCCATTGGTCCCTTGAACTTCACTTGGCACACATTACAAGTAATAATTAAAAATTACATAATTTCCTATTTTACATTTGTAATAAAAATTAAATCTATTAAATTACAAAACGGTGATACGAGATCACAATAATTACAACCGAATCGATATTCCCATACATTCCGAGTAATACCAATTAAAAACTAAGGCCATACTAAGTAAAATTACATAATTAAAAAATTACATAAATCAAAAATATGACAATCATAAATAAAATACAGCATTAAATTATGTATGAACATGCTTAATTTTATGCCAAATCGCCTTTAAAGAGCTAATATCGTATATTTTTCTCGGTTTTATGGATTTGAATGATTATTAACTATTAAAATTATGAAACATTTCATAAATCACATTTATGTTCAAGTTAATTACCCTAACCTTTTAGGACTCAAAATTTAGTCTTCACAAAAATTTCAACAATAATTCAACTTGAATTTCTAATATTGTTCATTTGGACTCAAAATATATATAAAAATCCAAATTAAATTAAAATAATTTCAAATAATTTCCAAATTTGAAATTTAAACTCTTGAACATTCTAAAATAATTTCATGACATTAATAATGTTCAAAACTTAGGTTAAAAATTTCGAAAACCTTTCGAGAAAAACATCGTTGCGGTTTATCGAAAATGACAAATAAACTCATTGAAGCATAAGAAAAATAATTTAATTAACTTTTCACTTTTATATATGATAAGTGGGATAAATAAGAAACATTGGACATTTTTTTTAAGTCATGAAATATGTTTTAGCATTATAGAATAATTTAAGTCACTATTTATTGAATTTTTACTCAAAAATTCATAAATCTTTGCAAAAGGAGTTCAATCCATCTAAAATTTTTAAACACACAGAGTAAAAATGCATGTGATAACATATAAAATTTTCATGACCAGACTCCAAATGTAACTCATATTAGCCTAATAACCCATTTAAATTAAACTTTAATTTATAAAATTCATATTTTATGCAAAAAGACTTTACTTTACACGAAATTTAACATGCAACTAGTAGATTATATTTCTGAAATCATATCCAAAAATCACAGAAAAATTCGAAGTTTAACTATTTTTCGTCCAAAATTGAGATTTTTTCTCATAAAAATCACATTTTAATGCCAATAATATATAAAATGAACAATTAAATCCATATATCATCCCATATGACCTAAAATTCATTTAGGACCAGAAACGTTTAGCATGCAAAATTATTTCGTGATTTATCTTCATAAATCTTAAATAATAAGTTTTATTTGTTAACTAATTAACTCGGGAAAACAAACCCGATTTTGCATGCAACAACCTTGTGCTCTGATACAACTTCTTAGAATTCATTAATCTCATTTGTTTACATATCCAATATATGAAATTTTAATTTAGTCATAAAATTAAATCGGATCTTATGCATGCAAAACAATTACAAGTATAAGGAGAAAATCAATTCTTACATTGATGATTTCGGAATATGGGCACTAGTAAGTTCACCTTCTTACTAGTTCCTGAGCTTTCCAAAGGTGGAAGAACAAGATTCAAGTGGAGAATATCTCCCAAGGAATTATACCCAAAGCAACACCCTTAATAATTATAATTAATATGATCTAGTGTTAATTAAAATCTAACTTAAAATTGACACAAAATATTGAGTTTTTCCTCTTGAATGTCACGGTCAAGAGGGGAGTATTTGTGAGGTTTTCTTTCTCTAAGTTTTTCAACAAAAAATGAGTATTAGAATGAATAATACACTAGTAGTATATACAATATATGTAGTATATACAATATATGTAGTGTATAAAAGGAGAGAAAACCCTTTGTTTTCTCTAGGGAAAAACCGGGCGGTGGGGGGTTATAGAGGTCAATGCATGGTCTTTGTTCTTCTCAAGATTAGACTAGACATGTAAGGCTATATTCTTAGGTTTAATAATTATGTTTCTACTTAAAAATAAAACACAATATAAACCCTAATCCCCTCCATTATTTCGGTACACTTAGATAAAATGGGTAGTCCATTTTATTTGTCATTTTGTCAATTTTGTCATGTGTCACATGTTACATGACATGTTACACTATAGTGTATTTTTAACATATTAAAAATCAACATATTAATAAAATATGTCACATACAAAATTAACTAGTAATTCTTAATTACTTGTTCCAAAATGGTTTATCGAATTATAAATTACAACTTCTTGTATTTATAATGAATTACTCATTATGTTTTAATTGTTTCGTAAACAATAATTCAATCTAAGTAATAAAACAGTTCGATTACTTAGACCATATCTTATTTAATCGAATTACAATGAGACACGTTAATTTTACTCACAAAATCATCCGTCAATTTTAAGCAATTTAATTAACTCGTATCGGCATACGATTAATTAAATAATCAATTAAGAGTATTACCCTATAGGTATGACCTCAGGGTATCAACTGATCACCACTGTCGTATGACAGTAATGTCAAACTCTAGTCAACCAATCATTACCGATATGTGTGGACCAGTTGACTGTAAAATATTACTTTCCCTCATGTATTCTTAAATAATCATTTTGTTTCATACCGCCTGACTGTACCACCTGCATTGGTCTAACAATAACATCTCTTTTGACAGCAGGAACAACTAAGTCACCAGGCAAGGTCTTTCATTCAGTACGCACGTGCTAAGTCTCCTGAATTCAGCAGGTACTACTAAGGAAATGCCAACTTACAACGAATCTTTCAAATCCTTTGAGTCAAAATCCTTTTTCTTATTTTCCCTTGGTGTCAACTTCTCAGGTGTCACAAGGAGAAAAATGTGGAAGCAGCGTACTTAGTATTTCAAAAGGCCAAAATGAAACTCTATTTCTTCTAAGTTCTTGTAAAACTCTGGGGAACACACTTTGTGCTCCCTAAACTATTTTGGATTTATGAAATTGCTTCCATTTTAAGTTTATCATTGTTTTTGGATTGAATGTGGATATGGTAAGTTGAATATTAAGGCAATGTCCTAGTAGGCTAACTGATGAACAGGAGCTAGAAAATTGTTCCTCCTGCGGGAAGTACCCAATGTGCGCGAGGTCAAAACAGAGGGATTCGAGCATCCTGATGGACAAAAAGCTCCTTGAACCACCATAGACACCTCAACAAGTACGAAGCTGGCACACAAACTGAAAGAACAAAAAAATTGCTAGCAAAACAACAGAAGGAACAAAAATTGCTAGCAAAACAACAGAAGTAAGTATTTTTGCCCCTCCTACGAGGCAAAAACAAAAGAGTATTAAAAGGTGCCCAAAATTACCAGGCACCAAGAGTTGGATTACAATGGGCCACCACACAGGGTGCCCAACAAAACATGAAGATTAAAAAAATAGAAATTTTAAATGCCTAAACTAGGCAGCAGAAGCAGAATCCGGGGCGGCACCAGCAGGAACATCTACAGGGGTGTTGGGCCCCGCAATAGCCTCTCCCCCAGATAACCTTCCCCTCCCTGGGCAACAAGGGCATCCTCCCTGACCTCCTCGACCGACGTGACAGCTGGTTCTTCATTCCTAGCACTGGTCTCTCCTTCATCATCACCCAACCAGTCGTTGAGGAGGCTGAAGTCCGGCTTGATTGGATATGCAGCATCAAATAGTCGTTCCTCCTCAGCAAGGTCCCAGTTAGAGTGTTCACCCGCCTCAAACTCCTTGATGAATTTGATCTTTGTTTCCCAGGCGAAAACCAATGTAGAGTCCCAGAGCAGATGCTTCAACAACTCCACCTCCTTGTGAGCCTCTTCCATACGCCTCTTTGTTGCCCTCCTCTCAGCATCCAGCTGCTTCTGGGCAGCCGCCTTCTCCTCAGCCAGCTTCTTTTGGGTCGCCACATTTTCCCTCCTAGCCAGCGCCAGATCTGCCTCCACCTTCCCCAGGTTAACGTTTAGGTTGTTCACATTCCTCATCAACTCGGCGACCTCCCTGCGCAGGAACATGCCGACCTGCAAGAAGAACAGTAAGCAGCACGAACAAAACAGTCCAATGAAGCACAAAGTAAATTAAAAAAGTATGTGCTGGGCGCATCCAGAAGTTTCATCTAGTACTGTAGGAAGAGAGGTATTTCCTAAGGAATGGACAACATCAAGGAGCAGGAGTTGTTCCATTTGAGGCCAGAAGGGCACCCCACTAAATCCATACCCCTTGGGAAGGCGGATTACGGTGGAGGTACTGTGCAGAGGAGGCCTAGGAGCCACTGCAACAAGAGGAGCAATCTCAATAAGGTCAGGCGTCTTAACCGGCTCCTTTTCAGTAGGGAGCGATGGCCTCTTCCTAGGAGAAGGACCGGAGGAGGCAGAAGCAACTTGCTTCCTCTTTCTATCCAGCAGGGAGATAGTGGAAACAGGAGTATTCCCTAGTATAGGAACACAATTATAACATAAACGCAAATGACCATATAGCAAGAACGAAAACCTATAAAAAAACAAAGCCTTACCAGACGACATCTGGAATTCGGCAGCTGGAGGTTCTTGCTGACTGGTTGAGGTACCAACTTCCTCTTCTTCTTCTTCCTCTTCCTCTTCTTCCTCCTCTTCTTCTCTCTCTTCTTCATCCTCTTTCTCTCCTTCACTAATGTCAAGAGGTTCAGAGGTAGATGCACCAACAGGAGAAGAAAGTACACCAGGGTAAGAACGAGTTGCAACAGGAAGAGCAAATAAATGGCTAATCACGCTGTGATCTCTTGAGGGAACTGACTGCTTCAAACCTGCAGCAGTACAGAAGTAAGAACATTAAGATAAAAGAAAAACGGCAGACACCCAGAAACTAAAATTACCTTTAGAGGCCCCCACTTGTTAAATAAGTACTCGAGGGTGGGGGTAAGAGAGTCAATCATAACGAAGATAAAGTTCGTATTCCAGCCTTCATCCATCACTTTGGGAGGAAGGATTACGCCAGGGTTACTGGTATTGCAGGACCTCAAGGTGATAAGCCCGACAACAAAGAGGCAGAATGTATAGAGCAGGGCGAGGTCAACCAGACCAATCCGCAGAGCGTGATCCTCAGCGAGGATGCAGAGCGAAACTAGAATGCACCATGCATGAGACGCAAGTTGGCAGATCGCCAACCTGTGGTGACGCAAGATCCTTTGCACCAAAGAAGGGAAGGGAAAAGATAAACCCTGGGTAAAAGGGTATTCGTACAGGCATACCCAACCGGGATTATGGGCATCCGGAACCTCCCCAGGCTGAGGAATGTAAATCTCGACCTCCTGCCCAAGGCCAAACCTCTCTCTCACCTCCTTGAGGGGGGTATCAACAAAGCTGGGATCACATAGATAGTGATCTGCGAGGATCCCAAAAGATCGGAAGGGAGAGAGATCAGCAGTAGATGGACCCCCACAGGAAGAAGAAGGAGGAGCGGTGCGGCAGATAGCCTTTTTGACCATGATTGCGAAGTTTAGAGGTGAAAAAATTAAGAGAGAGGGAAGAAAGTAAGAAGTTTACCTGGTGGATAGGGAGATTTTATAAGAAGGGAGGGAGAGTAGAGGGTTTTAGGGAAAGGGGTTAATAAGGACGAGAATAAAGGAAGTGGGAGGGGGAGGGGTGTATTTATAACCGAAGGGAGTTAAGAGAGGAAGTTAAAAGAGGGAGTTATGAGAAGGGAGTTAAGGGAGGGAGTTAGGTTGGGGGAGATCGAGGGAAACGAGACGTGTGGAAGGTCGGGAGTTATTAAGAGGAAGTGACTGAGTAGACCTCTAACGGTCAGACTCAGTGGATAAGAATGCAAGTGGGCTGATGTCACGTTATGACATCACCACTACACGCAGCGTCCCGGAGGGAAGCAACTCCCAGCATCCATCGAGCAAGAACATAACATAGCAGTTGCATGGGGATAATTGTATGGGTAAAAATACCCTCTCATTCTCATCATGATGTGGCAACTCGCAATTGGATAAAATAAAGGCACATGGATCAATAACAAGGCAGCAAGCTGCTAGACGTAAGGAAGAATAAGGGGGGATGAACCTAGACATTCAAGTGATACAAAGGCCACGTTTGAATTAAGTAACAAGCAGCCAGCAGGAACGTTGAAGTGGTCAGCAGGAACATTACAGTGATCAGCAAAAGCTTTGACAAAGTCAGCAACCACTTCCTATTTCATAGGAAGTGGAGCGTATGGTTGAGCATATGTAGGGAGCATGTGCGATAATTCAAAGGAGCGCTATAAAAGAGCAACGAACATCGGATTTAAAGGCATTCATCATTGACTCCACTCGAAGAAATATCATTTAGCACCTGCAACAATTAATACCATTAACATACTTAAAAATTTATACAACGTTCGTATCAAGGGTCCTGGAGGTTCGAGATGATGACATCAAAATTCTAAAGGCGATGGTGGTAGAGTTGAGTGGTCGTCTGGCTGATCGTCGCAGCTAGACTTAGAGTTTTGTACATTTTGTTTTACTTCTAGGCATGAGCTCCAGTTTTGTTGTATATATTTAGAATTTGCCGTGTATATATGATAGCCTGCGAGCCATTTGCTGCCGCTGGGTATAAAATCTATCGTACCTACAGGTTTGCTTGGAAACAGGTTTGGCATGTTGACGATTTACGTCGTCATGCTACCTAAATTCACATAGAAAATCGCAAGAAAACACGTGTACAAAGTAAAAATAAAAAAAACTGACCCTAACAGCACAAAATGCCATTTGACCATGTCGAAAACAATGTAAAAAAAAAAAGAAAAAAAGTGCCCCGTGGTGAGCAATATGACTCGACACACGACGGACAACGAGAGTGCTTCCTCCTAAAAAAAAGAAAATAAATGAAAAAAGTAAGTGTAAAGAAGTTGAAAGTAATAAAAAGGCCGCTATCGAGGGGCATTAATAGTTGAAAATAAATGCGATTCTACGTTCCTTTCGGTTTTTTTTTTACGTTTTGACGTGAGACGGAGGAGCATTAATACTTGTCTCCTTTTTGCAGATTTGGCTGATGGAGAGGCTGTGATTGATCGAGCCACTAGTTGATGTGCCTGGATATCGATCAGGATCGATCCTTATGAGGACAGGGCTATATATGGTAGATTTTACTCGGGTGTGCAACTACTGGGAGAACAAGCTAAACAATGAAGGAGGTCCTTTGATTAGATGGATCGTCCCTTGGTGGCATCTCAGAGCATTGACAGGAGTATCATCCCTTGACCCTACTCGATCTATTCGCATCCCAGGCTTGGAGTTCATGGTCAGCATATTTCCGGAGAGGTTAATGAGTCAAGTCGGCATGAAGTAGAAAATTCCAAAGCTTGACACCGTTCTGCAGACCGCATTGGCACACTTTTCTGAGTCATGCCGTAAATTGGCATTGCGTTGGGCCCAAAGGAACATGTGGTTTATACCTGTCCCAGTTGGTTCGTTGTGGGTGTCGGATTCTTACTTGCAGTGTGAAAAGCTAAGGAAGCATGAGCCGATTGACTACAAGATCCGTGAAGTGGCGAAAGAGAACCAGAAATAATTGACTGAAGAAGAAGAAGAAGCTGGATTTCGAGTCGTCCGCATAAAGAAGAAGCCAAGGAATGCTTCTGTTGAGAAGATGATTGTGGATCTAAATGGAAAGACTAGGCCTTGAGAAAGACCATCGGTGATTAGGGCGGAGATAATGCAGGAGTGTCCCCCTCGAGGTCGAGACAAGAAGTATGATAAAAATGACAAAGGCAAAGGGAAGATGGAAGAATAGAAATAGCCTAAGTCTTTGTTAGTATTTATTATTTATTATTGTTGTAATAAACGGCGGGATTTTTAGAATCCTAACCTAGGATTTATTTCAGCATTTTTATGTTATTTGGCGTATTATTAATAGATGAATTAACTGGTTGCTTTTAGTTAGAAACTTAAAATCAATTCCCTTTATTTATTCTTTTGAATTCCAAGTGCCGAAGCAGATGTCCTTCTTTTTACATTTCGATTAGAAATTGATTGGGTTGTATCCTGTGAAGGATTTCCTACATATTCATTGAAAATGAAATCAAACCCAAAACGTAGTTCGAAATAGAAAATGTAAAGGAATAAATATTCGAAGCAAGAGCTTGTAATGAACGCAAGGAATAAGCATGATGCTTTACTTAGTCTTTAAGGATGCAATTAAGTTATTTCGATGATAATGAGGATAAAAACAAAAAAAATGACAAAACGCAAGAGCGAGGTGGCACATATTTCGAGTCTGGAAGGGGTCGTGTATTACGTGTCGCAAGAGCCCGCGTGGCTTTTTTTTAAGGTCTATTTTAAAGGTAATATCGCTTGAGTTGGACAAGATTTGTCAGATTTGAAAACTCATTCCCGTCTAAATCTGTAATTCTAACCGCACCATCTAAGAGTATATATTTGACTAGATAGGGCCCAACCCAATTAGGTTTGAATTTTCCCCTTGGGTCGACTGGTAGAAGAGCTCAGACAGATTTGAGCACTAGATCTCCCTCTTTGATGTTTCGGGGTTTGACTCTCTTATTGAAAGCTCTTCTAATCCGCGCTTGATATGTCGGGACATTATGCAAGGCACATAATCTTCATTCATCCAAGAGGACGAGTTCTTCATACCTATCCCTATTCCATTCTGCTTCTGGGATTTGGCTTTCGAGTATAATGCACATAGATGAAATCTCTAACTCTACCGGTTGTACGACTTCCATACCATATGTTAGATAGAAGTGAGTAGCCCGAGTGAGCGCCCTGACTGAGGTTAGATATCCCCATAATGCAAAGGGTATCTTGCTAGGCCAGTCTCGATAGTTGTCGATCATTTTCTTGAGGATCATGATGACATTTTTGTTTGCTGCCTCTACTACACCATTAGTTTGAGGTCGATAAGGTGAAGAGTGATAATGGTTGATTTTGTACTTATCCAACAACTGTTCCGCTTTACCTTGGAAATGGGACCCGTTATCGTTGATTATCTCATGTGGGCACCCATATCGACAGAGGATATTGGTTTGTATTAACTTAGCCACATTTTTGGATGTTATAGCAGTATAAGATGGTGCTTCTACCCATTTCGTAAAGTAATCGATGGCTACCAAAATGAAAAAATGATCACCCGCCCTAGCTGGAGTGATCTTCCCAATTATGTCAATTCCCCAAGTAGAAAACGGCTAAGGAGATTTCATTCTGAATAGTAGAGATGGTGGGACGTGTTGTACATTTCCCAAGATCTGGCAATTGTGGCAATGCCTTATGTATTTGATGCAATCTGTCTCCATCTTTGTCCAATAGTATCCTAGACGCATGATTTTCTTTGCCATCATCGGTCCACTCATATGAGGACCGCATTCTCCATCATGGACTTCTTCTATAACTTTCTTTGCTTTTGAATGATCAAGGCAAAGCAAAATGACCCCTTGTGGCGTTCTCTTGTATAACTCCCCTTGACTCAGGACATATTGAGGTGCTAATAAACCAATCGCTCGATGTCCCCTCTTATCCATATCAGGTGGGTATGCACCGTTAAGCTTGTAATTCAAAATGTCTTGTTACCAAGGCTCTTCTAGATTTTCATTTTCATCGGTAAAAAAATGAACATAAGCTGGTTCGAACCATCCCTCAATGCACAGTGGCATTTCTATCATGTTGTCGGGCATGTTGATCAAGGATGCATGTTTTGCAAGAGAGTTTGCAAACTGATTTTCTTCTCGAGGTAGATGCAAATAGACAACTTAGTCAAAGAATTGAGCTACTTGATTTATCCTTGCTTGATACGGTGCAAGGCTTTCACTCCGAATTTTCCAAGATCCAGTAATTTGATAGATGATTAAAGACGAGTCGCCATGGACTCGTAGTCTCTTGATGCCTAAAATGACTGCTGCTTGTAAACCGATGGGGAAGGCCTCATATTCTGCCGTGTTATTTGTCACCTCGAAGTCGAGTTTGACAGAAATTGGTGTATGCTCGCCTTTAGGAGAAATGAGCAACACTCCTATACCATACCCTCTTAGATTGGAAACCTCAACAAAGTAGAGCTCTCATGATTCTGTATTGGTGTGTAGAATATATGTTAGGTTCATATACCTATTATTAGACTCTTCTAATAGTGAACTAATTAACATTTTAATATGATTTCTTTATATCTAGTGCATGCATAACTAAATAAGAAATAAAATGGGAAAACAATGGTTCTTACATTGTTGTATAGCATGAAATGGGCACAAGTAAGGTCTCCTACTTTCACTTGTTCTTGAGCTATGATAAGTATTAGGATGATCCTCCAAGACTCTTGATACCGTCGTTTAGTATCAAAAATAATATTTATAACCTAAATACTACTAACAGAAGCTAGTAGCAGTCAGGGTCGAACCACAGGGAGGCGATGCAATTAATAATTGTCTAATTTTAGTCTAAGGTAACAGTTTTGAGCGGGGTTTGATTTGAATAATTCTATAACTAAAGGGCAATAAAATTAAAAGTAAACTAAAACAAATGAATAAGCAATTAAAAAGAATGGATGAAATCAAATATTTAAAAGGATGCTAAGATGGTCGGTTCACTGTAGTTTCAACGGCGGTAACTCTAAGTAAACTGATTTAAGCATGTTAGACGGGAAAATAAAAAGTCCTCTCGGTCCAATTTAACAGGTAGCAACCTTTCGGCCTAAGCTACGGGTCCCTAAGTCTCACCAATACTAACTTTCGTTCTTGATTAATGATACTTAAAGCCTAAATTAACTTATCTCTCGATCTTATTAATTTAGTCGTCTTAATTAAGTAGTCTATTTCCCTCCCCATCTTTCGATCTGTCGGGTCGGTCAATTCCTAAGCATTCAACTAGTCGCGTGCACTCGATTCGTCAAATATAGCAATTAAATTTAATTAAGACGCAGCTAATCTAACACGCGGCGGTCGATCGACCATGTAGATTGGTCGATCGACCAGAGCCCGATAACAAGTCGCCTAAGTCAAAACCGTCTAACCTACAGATCCCCTACATCTTAACACAAAGGATTTAGCTACTCATGATGGTGATAATAACAACAATAAAATTAACAAATAAAGCAATTGAGTTCATAAATGAATTAACTAAATAAATAACTAACATGAAACGGGAATTTGGCTTTGGGAAATCTAAACTAGCAATTCTAAACTACGGAAGAATTAAAGCAACAAAACTAAACAAAGGAACAGAACAATACCGTAAAGAAGAATTGAAGAGTAAAGACCAAAACCAAATGCGAAAAGTAAACTTTATTGACGAAAATTATTCTAAACTATTGGAATAATTAAAATTCAACCTTTTTTGTGTGATGAACCCTAATTAATTCCCTATAATAACCCGATGCCTGTTCTGAAACATAGGGTTCACGTTATATAGGAATATAGCATGATTCTTGTTGTTAAAACCTAATTACAATTGGGCTTCTAACTTCTCGTCCTTTTAATTTGCGTCAGATTAAAATAGTGGTCGATCGACCACTAAGACCGGTTGATCGACTAAGATGCGCTGTATAGAAGCTTCTGATAATCGTGCTCTGGTCGATCGACCCAAGGCATCAGTCGATCGACTGCTCCTCTTTCCTGCAGACTTCTGTTCAGCATTCTCACAGTCTATAGACTGCGTAGGTCAGTTTATAGACCACTATAGCTGGTAATCCGCTTCTGAAACTCTCGCAAATCTATCTTTCAGGCCTTGATACGCGCACCAAGTTCGCTTCCCGAGTCAAACATTCATGTGAAATCCCATGCCAAGCACTTAAGGACAGATTCGGCTCGATTTCCGCTGGATTCTTCACATTTCTGCAATATTACACAAAAACTCGAAAGTATGCGGAAATAGGGAAAATAGTAGCATAAACTACATAATTGAGCTCTGAAATGCGTGTAAAAGAGGGTGTAAAACATCGTATTTAGGACACGCATCAAACTTTCGCAAACCAAACCCTTGCTTGTCCCCAAGCAAGAACTAGACTCGATCTTAAAACCTAGTGGAACGAGTTCAATCTCAGAGCGAAATGCAACTATAAAGCCTAAACTAGTTTAATGCAACAACTAACAATCAATTAGCAATATGAATCATGCAAACGAGTTATATAGTCGTTTAAAACTGTTGAACCGTCAACTATTGAGACTTATCAATTCGAACTCTCACTGGTCGCTCAAATCACACAATGAATACAGGTGAGTATATGTAAAAGATAGAAAGAAGTAATTTTGTAATGACTCTCACCTAACTACGACCTATAAGAACATGCCTGGAATCTAATATGAAAATGATCTCTACAACCGTACATATGCATTCCAACCAAACAAATGACCATGACACATGCCGAGGTAAATTTGGATATGTGAGGCTATGGGTAACAATGGGCTAAAATGAATTTGGAATATGAGGAGTTAAAGCCAAGCTAGTAACTACAGACCCAAATTACGGGAAGATCCCAACTTTAAACTCAAGATCAATCGAAACGGTGCTAAATAGTAAGCACAAATCTCACAACTCCACAACACATCAATTCCCCAAATAATATAAATAGCAACATGGAAACAAAATCACCATATAATGAAGATTCAATCATGTGATTTTTCGAATTTTCTTTCGCTACTGCAGCAAGCAGTCGATCAACCAAGTGGGATGGTCGACCGACTGACCTCTTTTTTTTTCGAATCATTTTTTTTTCTTTTTTTTTCTTTCCCTTCAACATTTCACCAACATTCTCAATAAGAGCAAATATAACCAAAATGATAAGAACACTCCCAAAGACTAATACTACTAGCTTGACAAAGGCAGGCTGAATATAGGATATAGTTAAAGGGACAAAAGGCTATTTTTGGCTATGTGAAGCTTATGGGCAAAATGAATAAAGGAGACCTCTTCCACATATGTCAACAAACCACAGACCGAATGCATACAGGTATTAAGCAGATTAAGTTCATATTTATGTAACATGTCTCATAAGGAGTAACTACTCACATCTTAAATAAACTGGTCATGAATGTCACCAGTTATAAAGCTCTAAATCTCAGAAAATGATGTAGTTTGCCAAAAATCTAAGTCAAATCTCAAGATTCAGCGAATAAATTAAAGAAAACTCGTAGACTATGCATATATCATTCTACTAATAATATGTCAATTAGCAAGGCTTAGGCATAAAACAGCTGAAAATGCAATGTCATCATTGAAATACTACCGTTCTGACTCGACCTACATGCAAAAGTAAACGTGATATATAATTTTTTTTGAAATTTTTCAATTTTTTTGGAATTTTCTGTATATAAGAGGAAAATAAACAATAATGCAAGACAAAATTGTAAACGTGAACGCAAAACAGAATGAATGCAACGCAAAACCCTTCCCCAAACCAAATCACACAATGTCCCCATTGTGCAAAATCATACGAGAAAATAATCAAGGGAAATGGGAATTTGCGATAAATAACTAAACAAGACATGAAGTTAAACTCGGAAACTCACAAGACTTTAAGCGCAGCAAAAGGACACTTCCCCAAACTAGCGTGAGCTAGGAGGTTTCAGTAGCCAGCAGTGCTACTATAGGTACCTGAAAAGAAATGAAAGAACCACGCGTAATTCCGAGAAAGCAATTTACGAAACGCAAAATTATGTGCAAAATAAAAAAACAGAAGAAAACAGAAATGAATCGGAGAATAAAGTGGAGAAAAGACTCCTTTAACTCCGCAAATCGACCAAACACAGCAGGGGAATGATCCTGAACAGGTACAGCAGCGAAGGTGGTCGATCGACCATACCAGCCAGTCGATCGACCAGGGTAACAGGAACAGAAGCCCCTGGAGTCGCGGCACAGTCGATCGACCGCACAAGCCAGTCGATCGACTGAGATACCTGCTGTAAGTTTCTGATTTCTTCGAATTAGCTCAATAACTTGAGCTAATATGGTCTATGGACCTGCAAATACACATAATAACGTGCCCAAAATTGCGCAAAACCCAAAGTAATAGTCTAAAGTCTTTACATCCTAAGCAAACTTATTAAAGCGAAGTCTCACGCACACCAAAGTAATAAAAAGTCTAACAAAAGCAATAAAATGTTTTTTTTAAAAGTCTTAATCAACTAACAGTTGATCAAGAATGGCCACGGAATGGCCCACTTGCTCGGCTTGTGACTACAAGAAGTAGCCTCTACAGTGCTCATCTCCTCAGCGGGGCTCCTAACAACTCCAATATCCGCAGAATTCAACGGATCAACATCTCTAACATCTTCCGAATCAATGACCTCGTCTGGCTCGTCAAAATCCATATTGAATTCCGTCACCTTGACTGGCTCCTCATCAGGCTCCTCATTTGTGCCATAGCTAAGACATCCTAGACCGCCTCTTTGAACGATTCGCTCCTTCACAGCTGGAGCAATGAATGGCTCTTCCAGCCCCAAACCATTTCCTGCAACAGTCAAAACAGAAGGATCTTCCTCCAATTTGCTCCGAATCTGGGGCGGAGGTGTTATAGCAGAAATAGGCATCGGGGTAGGCATATCAGGCAACACAACATAAGATTTAGCTACATTGCAAGTTACTGGGTATATAGCATCCTTTTTCTTATAGGTCTGGGCAAAAACAATGGATTGTTTCCCTACCTTAAAGGTCAATGTCCCTGAGCCAACATCAATAACTGCACTAGTAGTGTGCAGAAATGGTCTACCCAAAATGATAGGAATGTGAGCATCCTCGGGCATATCTAGCACAACGAAGTCAACTGGGAAAAAGAACTTTCCTATTTGCACAGGAATGTCCTCTAAGACTCCTATAGGCTGGACTGCAGAACGATCAGCCATCTATACTATCATGTTGGTAACTGCAAACCTAGTCAATTTCAATTTCTTAGCAAGACTCAAAGGCATAACACTAATACTGGCCCTTAGGTCACACAAGGCCTTCTCAATAGAAAAGGTGCCAATATTTCATGGGACTGAAAAACTACCTGGGTCTTCTAACTTATGAGGTGCAGTATGAGTCAAATAGGAACATGGCTCCTCAGTTAGTGCGACAGATTGCACAGTATCAAGTGACTTCTTTTTAGACAACAGTTGCTTCATATATTTCATGTAAGCAGGCACTTGATTAACTAATTCTAAGAAAGGAACTTGCACATTTAAACTACGAATAACATTTTCAAACTTGTTAAACGATACCTGTTCCATTGTCGGCACCAATCTCTCTGGGTACGGGGCTATAAGAAGCAACTTAGCCCTCTCCTCTAGGTCTCTCATACCGGCATCAGTGGACTTAGGCTGAAAATACACTACTTTGTCCTTGTTGTAGCTCGAACCTTCTTCAGACCATCTCAGGAATGAACCATTAACCGTCATAGGGTCATACTTTGGAACCGGAACAGACCCATCATCATTTGGATCTTGCCTCGATAATTTCGGAGTTGCCGTACCCCGAAATAAGTAGTCCCTCAAGTTATCTGGCATTGGAGGACGAAAAGGTTCACAATCAGCAGCACCTTCAGTCGATCGACCATGTAGTTCAATCGATCGATTGGCTTCCTCAGGACCAGAAACTGCACTGTTACGCGAGCTGGTCGATCGACCAGGTGTGTCAGTCGATCAACTGATGTACCTGCTGATCGTCTTTTTCTTGCTATTGTTCATTCCAGCCTTTTTCTTGCTCGGTTCCGCCTCATCTTTTTCAGTAACATCTTCGACCATAGCGGGCCCATTAAGGATAGACCCACTCCTCAAAGTTATCGCATTTAGAGTCTCTTTTTGATCTGGATGCGACGGTAAATGCCCCGGAGCTCTAGTTGCACTTTTGCTTGCCAATTGGGCAATTTGACTCTCCAACAATTTTGTAGAAGTCTCTCTAGCTAGAGACTCCTTTTGCAGCAAACCCGATAAATTCTGAACCATGTTTTTCAATTCAGAAATATCAGAACCTTGAATTTACTGCTGCTGAGGCACATAAGGAGGCTTTTGATATTGATGCTGCTTATGAGGGGGCATATAGTTGTGCTGCTGTTGCTGCTGCTGTGGACCTGGATTAAAGACATTATGGTTAGTCCACCTCAAATTGGGGTGGACATTAGAGGGATCGGGATAAGTACCAGTCTGCCTAAAGTGTTGAATAGCAGCACATGTTTCATTCAAACTGGTACAAAACTCCAAAACATGTCCCTCTCCTTCACATCTTTTGCATGTAAAGGGACCGTCTGAAATAGCATTAACTTTATATATCCCACCTTTTTGGGATCCCCCAAAATCTAGCTTGTCAAATCTCGTAGTAAGGGCATCTATTGCAGCTACAGCAGGAGATTCAGCTGATCTTCTCTGATTTCCTCTAGAATTCCCATGCTCAGCTTTATGGGTGGCCAAGTCATCGATGATTTTCCACCCCTTTGTCTCACCGCTATTTTCTTGAAATCTCCCATTAGTTGCAGCATCTAGGACAGCTCTCTGATCATCATAAAGACCATTATAGAACTGAATGCACATAAACCATTTTTCAAACCCATGGTGCGGAATAGATCGCACCAGCTTCTTGAAACGGACCCATGCCTCATGAAAATCTTCATCAGGACCCTGTTTAAAGTTTGTGATCTGAGCTCTAATCGCATTGGTCTTCAATGTAGAGAAATACTTCTTATAAAATGCTAGGGCCATCGAATTCCAATCGGTAATCCCACTGGCAGTTGATCCAGATCTCGATACCCCTCCCTAGCAGCATCGCGAAGCGAGAATATGAACATCGTCTCTTTTATCTGGTCCTGGGTCACACCTGCTGGTGGGGGTATGGAACAACAGTAGTCAATGAATATCTCCATATGTTTAGCTACATCTTCATTGGCAGCTCCCCCAAATTGGTTTCTCTCAACCAAGTTGATGTAGGACGATTTTGCTTCAAATTTTCTTTCCGTCCCGGCTGGCAACGCGAATCCCTTATAGAGATTCTCAGCTTTTGGCTCGGAGTGACTGGCTATACTTGCTTCTTCAGCCATATCTGGAGATGTAACGGTCTCAGCTGAAGAAGTAGAAATAGGAGACGAAGGTGGATCCTCCTCAAATAACTCGTTCTCGTAGTAACTGGACAGAGTACTCAGCTCTTCCTCTGTCGGCAATACTCTAGATGATCGTCTCAACTCTTGCAAAGTCCTTTCGATCTCAGGACCTAACGGTCGTAATTAACCACCCTGTGACCTGTGCATAAGAAAAAACTACAAGTAGAATATGAGAATAGTTTAAGGAACAGATGTCCCTTAAACCAAGAAAAAGACTAAAATAAAAACAACTACAAATTAAACAATTGCCTCCCCGGCAATGGCGCCAAAATTTGATAGCGTCGTTTAGTATCAAAAATAATATTTATAACCTAAATACTACTAACAGAAGCTAGTGGCAGTCAGGGTCGAACCACAGGGAGGCGATGCAATTAATAATTGTCTAATTTTAGTCTAAGGTAACAGTTTTGAGGGGGGTTTGATTTGAATAATTCTATAACTAAAGGGCAATAAAATTAAAAGTAAACTAAATCAAACAAATGAGCAATTAAAAAGAATGGATGAAATAAAATATTTAAAAGGATGCTAAGATGGTCGGTTCACTGTAGTTTCGACGGCGGTAACTCTAAGTAAACTGATTTAAGCATGTTAGACGGGAAAATAAAAAGTCTCACCAATACTAACTTTCTTTCTTGATTAATGATACTTAAAGCCTAAATTAACTTATCTCTCGATCTTATTAATTTAGTCGTCTTAATTAAGTAGTCTATTTCCCTCCCCATCTTTCGAAATGTCGGGTCGGTCAATTCCTAAGCATTCAACTAGTCGCGTGCACTCGATTCGTCAAATATAGCAATTAAATTTAATTAAGACGCAGCTAATCTAACACGCGGCGGTCGATCGACCATGTAGATCGGTCGATCGACCAGCGCCCGATAAAAAGTCGCCTAAGTCAAAACCGTCTAACCTACAGATCCCCAACATCTTAACACAAAGGATTTAGCTACTCATGATGGTGATAATAACAACAATAAAATTAACAAATAAAGCAATTGAGTTCATAAATGAATTAACTAAATAAATAACTAACATGAAACGAGAATTTGGCTTTGGGAAATCTAAACTAGCAATTCTAAACTACGGAAGAATTAAAGCAACAAAACTGAACAAAAGAACAGAAGAATACCGTAAAGAAGAATTGAAGAATAAAGACCAAAACCAAATGCGAAAAGTAAACTTTATTGACGAAAATTATTCTAAACTAATGGAATAATTAAAATTCAACCTTTTTTGTGTGATGAACACTAATTAATTCCCTATAATAACCCGATGCCTGTTCTGAAACATAGAGTTCACGTTATATAGGAATATAGCGTGATTCTTATTCTTAAAACCTAATTACAATTGGGCTTCTAACTTCTGGTCCTTTTAATTTGCGTCAGATTAAAATAGCGGTCGATCGACCATTAAGACCGGTCGATCGACTAAGATGCACTGTACAGAAGCTTCTGATAATCGTG
This sequence comes from Silene latifolia, assembly GCF_048544455.1. Lineage (NCBI taxonomy): Eukaryota > Viridiplantae > Streptophyta > Magnoliopsida > Caryophyllales > Caryophyllaceae > Silene > Silene latifolia. Next base: position 322,985,546 of record NC_133538.1, read on the forward strand.
CTCTGGTCGATCGACCCAAGGCATCAGTCGATCGACTGCTCCTCTTTCCTGCAGACTTCTGTTCAGCATTCTGACTGTCTATAGACCGCGTAGGTCAGTCTATAGACCACTACAGCTGGTAATCCGCTTCTGAAACTCTCCCAAATCTATCTTTCAGTCCTTGATACGCACACCAAGTTCGCTTCCTGAGTCAAATATTCATGTCAAATCCCATGCCAAACACTTTAGGACGGATTCGGCTCGATTTCCGTTGGATTCTTCACATTTCTGCAATATTACACAAAAACACGAAAGAGGCGGAAATAGGGAAAATAGTAGCATAAAATACATAATTGAGCTCTGAAATGCGTGTAAAAGAGGGTGTAAAACATCATATTTAGGACACGCATAAACTCTATATTAGGACCCCTCCTTTTGATTGCACCCAAGATTTAACCCTAAAATTACTATTAATGTTAACTAGATAATATGTAGTAATGTATCCTTAATTATTACTAATATTACTAATACTACTACACTAGTCATATATAATAAATATTAGTATTTGAGTGGTTTTTGAGGTTTTTGAATGTGAAGGAAAGAAGAGCATCTTAGAGAGAACAAATATGAGGAAAAATTAGAACAACAAAAGTGTTCATCTCACCATGAGTGTTCAGGCCATATGCTCTTATTTAGAGCATTTTTGTCTTCTCAAAATTCACATGCATATGCTTTATTCGTAATGTAATAATATATGGAGGCAACCTCAAAAGTGGTGCTTGTGTCATAAGCTTTTTAGACAAAATAGAAGACTTAGGACAAGTGTCCTCCCATCTAAAAAAACCGGTGCCTTTGCTCTTATTATGGTCCATTTTTGTCTTATAATATTTGTCCCACAAATGCTTATAAGTCTTATATTTAATTAGCTTACATAATTAAATATTAATTTGATCATACAACAATTATGTGACAAATTAATAAACATATATTCACTCAACTAATTGAGTAATATTTTACCAATATATCAACATATAATGGGTCCCATAATAGCTAGTTAGTTAAATTTACAACCTCTTGTAAATGTAAATAACTAATTACCTCTACCTCGAAATATTTATAAAACCTTAAGATAATTTAGTGAATTAATATATTAATCCACTAAATCGAATCTTATTTAATCACCATACAATAAGATATATATAAAATCTAACTCATATAAATAAGGGATTAATTAATTCATATTGTATACAATTAATTAATTATTTATTTGGGTCTCATCCTATAGGTGTGACCTTAAGGGATCAACTGATAATCACCGTCAACACGACAGTAACGTCAAACCCTAGTCAGCCAATCGTTATCGATTAATGTTGATCAGTTGACTATATAATTTATCATCCCTTTCGTATTCTTAATTTGAGATTTAAACATGTGATCGCACTAATGTTGAGGACACATACTCCAATAATCTCCCACTTGTCCGAGACAAGTGTGCGTCACCAATTATCTTGTCTTATTACAATCTCCCACTCAATGCAAGGTGTCTTGCAGGTCGTACTTGCATTTGATCATATCTAGAGTGGTTTCCTCGATCTAGAGAGTAACTGTCTGACCGGAATTATCTACCGTAGATACCTTCCGAGCGTGGCCACGCATTTTTAGTTCACTACTCCTCGAGTGGCCTTGAGATTTTAAACAACTCTGATAAGGGGGTGGATAACTCCTATCGCACTATTCCCTTCGTATAGCCACAGTTCATCATGACCTAAAATATACTCATTTGACTTAAGTTACGACAGTCGTAGAGTGTAAATCAAAGCCAATTAGAAATTTGTGCCAACTTGGACAAATAGTCTCTAGTGAAAAGAATCGACTCATAAGAATCCTATAATAGCTCTTGCCACGACCAGGCTTTATGAATTTCCAGAACTCTATAAGCGGTCACTGCCCGACGGAGTGTCGCATACAGTCTGTCTATATGATCGACTAGTCATCTCATATGACCATATAGCACTTGAACTTGCCATCAATCGCATCACACTCTAGTCACTTTAAGATGTCACCTCCTATAAGTAACTAGGGGCACATATTATGTCAATCCAGTTCACTTCAATGAGGTTCAATATTGTCTCAACAACCCATTTGGATATAACAAAGTAATGAATGGGTTTAAAGAAACTGAAACGATAAATGCGATTATCACATATGAATAGTCAATACCTTATTACTACTTCATATCTCATATGTTGGAATATCTGTCCTCCGACAATAATGCGATCACAACTGTCGATCATGATGATCACATGTTTAAGTCTCATTTTAAGAATACAATTGGGAAGTAATATTTCTCAATCGGTCCACACATATCGGTAATGATTGGCTGACTAGAGTTTGACATTACTGTCGTGGGACGGTGGTGATCAGTTGATCCCCTTAGGTCATACCTAAAGGGTAACGCACTTAATTGATTATTTAATTGATCGTATGACGATACGGGTTAATTAAATTACTTAAAATTGACGGACGATTTTGGAAGTAATATTTACGTATCTCATTATAATTTGATTAAATGAGATACGCTCTAAGTGATCGAATTTTTTTATTACTTAGATGAAATTTTTGTTTAAGGAAACAATTGCATTTGAACGAATAATTTATTATAAATACAAGATGTTATGATTTATAATTGGTAAATTATTTTGGTACAAGTAATTATGAATTACTAAGTCGATTTTGTACATGGCGTATTTTTATTAATGCGTTGGCTTTTAATATGTTAAAAATGCATAACAATTTTACATGACTTCTGACATGTGACAAATTGACAAAGATAAAATGGAATCCATTTTATCTTAAATGGACCGAAATAGAGGGTGTATTAGGATAAATATTGTGTTGATTAATTAAGTGGAAAGCATAATAATTTTACCTAATTACTAGCCATGCATACCTAGTTACTCTTGTGAAGAACACCTTGCTCATGCATTGGCCCCTTTTACCCTCCCCTACCCGGTTTTCCTTGTAGAAAAGACCAAAGGGTTTTCTCTATTATTTACCTAATACACTACATCAAAAGTTTGGTGTATTATTCATTCATTCAATCATCTAAAATATAGATTTTTAGAGAGACAAAATTACTTGTTCTTTTCCCTTCTCTTAACCGAAAATTAAGAGACCAAAATGAATATTTTTGGGTCAATTTTATTTAGATTAATATTGTTCTAGTATTAATAATATTAATTATATTAAGAGGTTATCTTGGGTATTATTCCTTGGGAGGGATTCTAAATTTGAATCCTTTGTTCATCCAATTTCAGGAGAGCTCAAGAATAAGTGAGTAGGAGACCTCATTTGTGCCCAATAATCCGAAATTTCTATTGTAAGAATGACGATTTCTTCTTTATCTTTATTCATGTTTGCATGCATAAGATCTAAATTAATTTTATGACTAAATTAAATTGTAACATATAAGAATATGTTGTATTATGAGATATAGATTTTTAACAAGCGGTATCAAGAGCCTTAGGTTGTTTGCATGCAAATCGGTTATAGTTTTTCCGAGTTATACGATTAAAAAATAAAACTTATAAATTTTTGTTTATTATGATATATCACGAAATCAATTATGCATATTAAATTTTCTGATCCTAAAATGTATTTAGGATATTTTGGTTAATTTATGGATTTTTATTGTTCATTTTATATAATAATGGCATTAAAATGTGATTTTATGATAAAAATGTCATTTTCAGACTACAATTAGCTAAACTTCGTTTTTTCCAGTGGTTTTTGGATATGTTTTCACATATTTTATATTCTGATGACCTGTATGTATTCATAATTTTATGAGTTATTATGCTCGAAATATGGATTTTTCATGATAAAAATCGAATTTAAATGAAAAATAGGTTAATATGAGTAATATTTCGAATCTGGTCATAAAAATTTAGTATGTTGTCAAATACAATTTTACAAGATGTTTGTAAAATAATTGGCTAAAATGAAGTCTTTATGCATGATTTATGAATTTTTGATGAAAAATAACATAAATAGTGGCTTTAATTAGTATAAATTGCTAAAACATACTTCATGACTAAGGAAAAACGTCACATGTTGCATTTTATCATATATTTCAGATATAAAATTGAAAAATTGATGAATATAGTTATTCTCATGTTTTCATGATTATAATTGATAAATCCGATAAACCGCAACATTGTTTTTCCTGATAAATTTCGAAATTTTTAACCTAAGTTTTTGAACATTATGAGTGTCATGGTATTTTTCCAGAATGATCATGAGTTTAAATATCAAATTTTGAATTTATTTGAAATTTTTATGATTTATTTAAAGTTTATGGCTTTATATTGTAATTTTAAGCCCTTTTATGAACAATATTAAGAAATGTAAGTTAATTATTGTCAATATGTTAGTGGAGATTAATTTTGAGTCCTAAGATGGTTAAGGTAATTAACTAATACATAAATGTGATTTTATGTAATTTATTGTGATTTTAAAAGGTTGAATCACGTAAATCCGTAAAAACCGTTTAATATACGATATTGGCTCCTTAAAGGCGATTTAGCATAAAATTGGGCATGTTCATACATATTATAATGCTGCATTTTATTTATGATTGTCATAATTTTATTTTATGTAATTTTATTTTATGTAATTTAACTTAGTATGGCCTTAGTTTTTAATTGGTATTACCCGAAATGTATGGGAATATCGATTCGGTTGGAATTTATTGTGATCTCGTATCACCGTTTTGTAATTTAATAGATTTATTTTATTTTAATTACAAATGTATAATAGGAAATTATGTAATTTTGTTATGTAATTTATTTATTCCGGAGTTCCTTGAAGACGGTGCCACTCAAGAAGGCGATCCATTAAAGACGGTGTTACCTCGAGATGCGTGCCAAAACCGAAGTTCAAGGGACCAATGGAGTTGGTTTCCGAATTTTTAATAGTTTATTAGATTTACTATTTTAGGAAGGCCATACTAGGATTTAATTTATGCTTTGCATTTTATTTATATGTCGCATGCATCGCTAAATCGCCATAACTAAAACATGCATCATCATTTTAATCGAGTTTATCGACCGTGTCAATTATAATTATCGTAGTTCACCGCTTTAGTTCACTTAAAACGTGATAGATAATAAATTGACATGACCTCTCGCTAAAATAAACAATTAAGACATAGCCTTACCAAAAAGTAGAAACCATGAAAACCTATTTCTTGAGGGAGTGCACTCGGCTTTATCGGGGTACAAACCTTGTTACGTAGGGGAAGTGGGTGATAAATGTCTACCCACCGAATTTATAAAGATGAGGGTTGTTTTCGACTTTACCGATGCCCAAGTTGATGTAAATTTGGATCATGGACACATTTATTCGAAATTTGGGTTGAACTCAACGAAAGTATTCTCGACAGTTGCCGGATGTGTTTTGGGCTAAAGATAAATTTTAATGTAAATTTATCGACCAAGAGTTCTAAAAGTAGAATCGATTAAAAGGTTAATCCACCGAGTTATATTGATAAGGGTTGTTTTCGGCTTTACCGATGCCTAAGTTAATATGAATTTGGGTCTTGGAATCATTTATCAAAGTTGGGTAAAGGTCACTAGATAAATGCAATAAAAGTTGTTTAAATTAAATTTTTACGAGTGTTATTATTATTTTGAAAACGACATATGTTTTATTCCTTCAATTCTCGTTTTGTAGATCGCATCTATTTCTCATAACAAATGGCCACTCCAAACACCAACGCCACACCTCTCACTAATAATTCATGGCTCCGATCCTTCATGGATCGTTGTAAACTTGAAAAGAATGGGTCAAATTTCCACGATTGGGATGCCCAACTCAAATTAGCCGCCTAAGGTGACGACAAGCTTCGTTACCTCACCGAGGCCTCTCCACCCGAACCTAATGCTAGGCCGAGTGCCGCTACTAGGGAAGCATATGAGGCTTACCACAAGGAGTGCGCCGCAATGAAAAATGTGTTGATTTTTGCGATGGAGGCGGATCTCCAAAGGGGAGCCATTAAAATGGGCACCGCTAATGAAATCTATTCCAAGCTTGTGACAATGTTTTGAGAAACTCCCAGGATCGTCCAATATGAGGCGGCCGCGGCATTCTTTGATCTCGACTTTAAAGAGGGCCAAAAGGTTAGCCCTTACGTGCTCAAATAAATAGAGCTAGTCGAGACTTTGAAGATTCAAAAGGTTGAAATCCCCAAAGAGCTCATTGTAGATAGGATTCTACACTCCTTATTCAAAGTCAAGGCATATGTTCAATTTCGAGTGAATTTTAACATGCAAGACAATGTCGTGTCTCTTGAAGAGTTGCACAAGTTACTTGTGCAAGCCGAAAGAGACATGGGGTTAAATGTTAACCCACCTAAGGATGTGCTTAACATAAGCACCAAGAGCAAGGGGGAATTCAAGAAGAATGGGAAGAAGGGTAAGAAGCAAGCTCCCACTTTCACCAAAGCTAAGACTTTTGAAACTAGCACCTCCAAGATCAAGAAGGGTCCTCTTGATAAATGTCATTATTGTAATGGTGTTGGACATTGGAAAAGAAATTGTTCCAAGTATCTTGGTGACATCAAAGCTGGAAAGATCACTCCAGTAAGTAAATGACTATCCTTTCTTTTATGTTTCTAATTCAACTATGGTATTGTGATACAAAGTTGTGATAATGTATCCCCTTTTTATTGTAAATAGGGCCTCCACCAAGCAAGGACAAGGGAAAGGAAAAGCAAGCTTGAGAAATCATCAAGAAGCTAGGAGTAGCTTCCATGAAGCTTGGCTTTTTATTGTCTTATTTTAATTTATGTTTCGGATTTTTAGAACCTTTTGATTTCCGTGTTCGACATGGAAATGTTTGATCCTTTCTAAACAATTGTTGTATTTTGTATTATGGTGGCTTGGTTTGCAACCCAAGTCACCCGTTTTATCGTTTTTTTTTCGTGTTCTAAAAATTCGTTTTTATATGCTTGCTCAAAGAAACATATGATCATCCACTTAAAGTGATCTAATAGACAACTATAATGATGGGATTCATTAAATGTCCACAAGATTAAGGCTTGTGTATGATCAATTAAAAAGTGATGATTGATTTGATGAACTCTCTTAAAGAAATGTCAATCACCAAGTACACCTATCAAATCAAAAAATATTAGTCAACCTATGAGATAGTCCTCCTTATACTTCAAAAATCATTATATGTATCTCATATGCTATCTTTGAATCTCTAGTGTATTTATTCTAAAGATAGAGTGGGAGAAAAATGAAGACACAAAGAACACCAAGCAAAATTTGTATACTTGTGTAAATGAGATCTACGCAAGAAAGAATGATTTGTATACCTATATATATAGTGTACACGAATAGATGAGATCTATGGTCTCAAATAGATGAAATCTACATGACAAAAGAGACCAAGTAAAGTAATCAAAAGAATATGTTCTCAAGATAACTACACGAGGAGACCAAAAGAAAGTTTTAGAAGAAGAATGACTAATGTAAAGTCTTAACAAAAGATTTGGCTAGTTTATGAGCGACTTTTGACCAATTTACTTAAGAGCCTAAATGAAACAAAGTTGCATCCTAGAAAATAAATTAGATTTATGACTAAAAGTTGCAAAGATTGATATGCCGATATCCACAAGAGCTAAGTTAAGTATTAACCACGCTAGTGTCATTACTTAACCACATTATGAAAATGAAATGGTTAAACCTCCTTCCAGAAAAGGGTATTTTGAGAAGGACGTATATTAAATGAAATTCACATTTAAATAATGATATTGCTACGCATCATTATAAAATGAATGAGTTAGAGATTAAAATCTCTTTCCATAAGTTTAAAATTGAAACCTTTTCAAAATAGGTATTTTGAAAGGATATGCTAAGAACATATATGGTTTTATCTTAATAACTTGGCAACGCAAAATATATTTCAATTCTTTAAATGTTTCGATTGAGTAGTCAATTGCGAAACATGTGGAATTAAGTGGGAGTTGGAAATTATCATGTGAAGACATGAAATTTAGTGGGAGCAATCATCTTGTAAAAAATTTATAACTCATTACTCATTGAGAATGACGAGCTAATACTATCTTTCACAAAGAAGTATTTGAGTTTTCAATTCTGGATGAAAATGGACTATGATGAATCCAATCACATCATGAGATGTTGGATAGGTATTGAGATACACACATCGAATCAACGAGAAACGTAGGTTATTCATGTCAATGAAAATGGAATTGCCATTAGCAGTCATGGTCGTTCATTGAACCTAAGAATGGTTGATCACATGATTATTAATTATTAATGTTTCCGCCATTAGAATAATCATGCACATGTCCAATTATGAATCATATGCATAAGAGCATGATGAATCATTGGCAAGCCATAGAATAATCGTCATGAATTCTCGAGGATAACTAATGAGCGATTCCAGTGATGGACAGAACACTCTGTTATGTGACAAGAGGTTGCAAATATTGAAGTTTGATCACACGTAAGGATTTATGAAAATCCTAAGCTATTCAAGCTAAAAGGAGAAATAAGAAGCTTGGAAAGTTACTTAGTTATAGTAAGAAATTACTCAAAACTAATATTTTCTAATATGCTAGGACTTATGATAAGTGCTAGGCTAATCATCTTGACGATTGTTGCAAGACTCCAAAAAATGTATACCTAGTGCATTGTGAGTGGATAGAACACTTGACCAGTGCAAGTTACATCATCCACCACAAATTCGTTGGTTATGTGATAAACAACCAGAAAGTTATTTCAAGATAAAGAACCCAAACCTAGGTTGGGAACCTATATGTGTACTTGGTAAGGTTCATGCTGTGAAAGATAACGTGAATATAAAGGAAAATGCAATAATAGAAGTCAGAACACATGGGCACATGGTATGTTAAACTTCTATTGCAATCGACTAGTGTTTATACACTTACGATATACATCACAAGGTTGTAATATTGTATTGACTACCCAGATGTGATGTTGACATTCGTCGTTTGAGTTATTATTAACTCACCTTATACTTTGTTACATCCAAACGGGTTATAGAGACAATTGAACCCCGTTAAAGTGAACACAGATTAACATAGTATTCGCCCATAGTCATTTGTATGAGGTGACGTCTCGAAGTGACTAGAGTGTGATGCGATTGATGGCAAGTTCAAGTGCCATGGAGTCATGTGTGATGACTAGTCGATCACATAGGCAGACTGTTAGGAACACCTTGTCGGGCCTTATGACCGCTTATAGAGTTCTGGCAAATTTATATAGCCAGTTCGTGGCGAGAGCTACTATAGTATTCTAATGAGTCGATTCTTTTGACTAAATATTGTTCGCCTAAGATGGCACAGTTTCAGATTAACTTTTATTTGTGTTACTTCGACCTTCGTAAATGGGGTCAAATGAGCATATATTGGGTTATGATGGTTGTGGCTAGTCGAAGGGAATGAGTGCGATAGAAATTGTCCACCCCTAGTCAGGGTCATAACAATATCTCAGGGCCATTCGAGGAGTAATGAATTGGAAATGCGTGGCCACGCTCGGAAGGTATCCATGGTGGATGATTCCGGGCAATCAGTTGTTCTCCAGATCGAGGAAACCACTCTCGATATGATCACTTGCAAGTACAACCTGAAAGACACCTTGCATTGAGTGGGAGATAGTAATAGGACAAGAGAATTGGTGACGAACACTTGTCGAGGACAAGTGGGAGATTGTTAAAATATGTGTCCTCCGACAATAATTCGATCACAACTGTCGATCATGATGATCACATGTTTAAGTCTTATTTTAAGAATATAATGGGGAAGTAATATTTTACTGTCAACTGGTCCACACATATCGGTAATGATTGGCTGACTAGAGTTTGACATTACTGTCGTGCGACGGTGGTGATCAGTTGATCCCCTTAGGTCATACCTAAAGGGTAATACTCTTAATTGATTATTTAATTGATCGTATGACGATACGGGATAATTAAATTACTTAAAATTGACGGACGATTTTGGAGTAATATTTACGTATCTCATTATAATTTGATTAAATGAGATACGGTCTAAGTGATCGAATTGTTTTATTACTTAGATGAAATTATTGTTTAAGGAAACAATTGCATTTGAACGAATAATTTATTATAAATACAAGATGTTGTGATTTATAATTGGTAAATTATTTTGGTACAAGTAATTATGAATTACTAAGTCGATTTTGTACATGACGTATTTTTATTAATGCGTTGATTTTTAATATGTTAAAAATGCATAACAATTTTACATGACTTGTGACATGTGACAAATTGACAAAGATAAAATGGAATCCATTTTATCTTAAATGGACCGAAATAGTGGGTGTATTAGGATAAATATTGTGTTTATTAATTAAGTGGAAAGCATAATCATTTTACCTAATTACTAGCAATGCCTACCTAGTTACTCTTGTGAAGAACACCTTGCTCATGCATTGGCCCCTTTTACCCTCCCCTACCCGGTTTTCCTTGTAGAAAAGACCAAAGGGTTTTCTCTTTTATTTACCTAATACTCTACATCAAAAGTTTGGTGTATTATTCATTCATTCAATCATCTAAAATATAGAGTTTTAGAGGGACAAAATTGCTTCTTCTTTTCCCTTCTCTTAACCGAAAATTAAGAGACCAGAATCAATATTTTTGGGTCAATTTTATTTAGATTAATATTGTTCTAGTATTAATAATATTAATTTTATTAAGAGGTTATCTTGGGTATTATTCCTTGGGAGGGATTCTAAACTTGAATCCTTTGTTCATCCAAATTTAGGAGAGCTCAAGAACAAGTGAGTAGGAGAATTCATTTGTGCCCAATAATCCGAAATTTCTATTGTAAGAATGCCGATTTCTTCTTTATCTTTATTCATGTTTGCATGCATAAGATCTAAATTAATTTTATGACTAAATTAAATTGTAACATATAAGAATATTTTGTATTATGAGATATAGATTTCTAACATCATATAATCTATAGTGTACATTTTACACTAATTGAATTGCATTAAAAGCTTGGTAAATGGATATACCATGTATCCATACATTCCAACTTTATTAATTGCTATTTCCTTCTATTCAATGTTATTTCTAATAATATTAATTTATCTAATGGGTCGTTTGGTTCAAGATGGTGGAATAGAATGGATTAGAATCTCATACCATAGAGGTATGGATTGAGATCCCCATACCACTCTAAACTTGTTTGGTATGTTTATTTTTTACACTATAAGGTAATGCAGTTGGAAACTTGAGTGAAGACTTAGGTATAAGATTCTAGGGGGTTGGAATGGATTTAGAATCCATCAGGTATCTAACTCCATTCCAAAACAAGCCAACCAAACACTAGATTTGCCTAAATCCATTCCTATCCATTCCAAACCCCTCAACCACACACCCCCTAAGTAGATGTCTAGTCTTCTTACTAGACTTGGGCTCTTTAGCTTGAAAGATGCTCCCACTGTTATCATATATCTTGTGATAAAGTTTTTGGTAGAGGGATCTACTCTTATTCCCTACGTTGACCATCTTATCACAATTTACTTAGATTCTGTTTGTAGAACTTGCAATGGTTAAAACTAAAACATTTCTCTAGTCTCTTACTCCTAAGTAAATAAAATTAGCCTAGGATTTCGATAAATCCTTATAGGTTTGGAAACTAGAGTTTTTGTCATCCTTCAACACACAACTTAGTATATCATCCAAACATAAGAACGAATCCTCAATTCTTCTCAAGAATCTTAAGGATGTCCTTTAAGGTTTCAAAATACCATCATTCGAATTAACTTGTTATTGACTTATTATGCTCCAAGCATATTATTCATTACGGTATGTGCATATAATGCAATACATGATCTTTCTAATGGCGCAAACATTAGCAATCGATTTCATGTGATCAACAACTTATTAGGTTCAGTGAATGACTATGACTCTATCATAGTAATTCCACTTTCATCAATATGAATAACCTACTCAACCTTGTTGATATAAAACAGATATGAAAAACCTTATCATCATAAGGCTCTAAACTCTATGCTAATATTCTCTCAATTTTAACACAGAGATTCGGAAATCTAGAATACATTGCACATTTTCCCAGTTTCCCAATCACTCTTTCACAGAAGAGAGCATTGGTACATTATTCTCAATAAGTAATATGTTATCAACATATAAGACATGGAAAAAATAATTCTAGCTCCCACTTTACTTCATGTATAAATATGATTCTTCAACAATGTGAATGAAACCATTCTCAATTATCACATGAACGAAAAGTATGAATATTACAATCCTTTAATGCTTTCTTAAGGCCATTGTAGGGTCGCTTAAGTAAGCTTTGCATAATATGTTAGGATTCTTAGATCATTATCTAAGGTTTTGTGTTCCGTACACATCCTTCTCTAAATTCCCATTTTAGAAAAGCGAATTTTTAATATAATTTGCCATTCTTCATCAACATGAAATGTGGCAATTCCTAACATGATTTATCTTGATTAACATCTTCATGTTTATCTATGCTTTTAGATACTCTTAAGTTCTATTTACTTTAAGGAGACCATCGCCTTAAAGTAAATCTACTCTTGAGATTGTAATGCTTTGGCTATTATGCAACAAAGTCGATTTGGGACTAGTCGCAATTGATCATTCAATAGGTCATAATTCCATTACATTCGAAAAGTAACATATTAAAAATAAGACATGTGAACTTTACTTCCACTCTATCTCAATAGATTATAGTTCCATTTACTTTCAAAAAGTAATGCATTAACTATAAGACATGTTTATGACGATCTACTCCCACTCTATCTCGTAGAAATACTTCTATCTTCTTAAGAGATAGCGTTGTGAGTTACAAACATATATGGTGAAGTAATAGAAGTTCGTCTAGACTGACGTGTTAGCTCATAAAAGACCAGCTCTATTATGGCAGCTTGATTCATGTAATATGCGTGTCTGATCCATGTCATTTGTTAAATAGACTTGCTATTTTAGGTATCTCCAAGTTGACCTTTCATTTAAAATAACGTGTCCATTATGGATCGCAAATCCCCAAAAGTGAGTTCGACAACTCAACCCGACTCACCTCAGTTTGATCTTCTAGGTAGTGACTCAAGGTCATAATCCATAAGTGACAATCAAAATCACTACTTAGATATCGCCACCACGATAGGATCGTAATGCTTTAATTTTCTTGTTCAATTGGTTCTCTACTTCCATTTGTAATTCTTTGAATTTCTCAAAAGCTTCACTTTTATATTTAATTTAAGTAAACATACCCATATCTACTTAAATCATCGGTAAAAGTGACGAAGTAGTCATAATTTCCCCTTGCGGTGATGGTCATTGGACCACATACATCGGTATGCATTGATCCCAACAATTACATGCTCGTGTTCCTTTACCACTAAAGGGGGCACGAATCATTTTTCCAAGGAGACAAGACTCGCATACTCCATATGATTAAAATCAAATGGCTCAATAATTCCAGTCGACACTAGCTTTTTAATGCGTTTCTCATTTATAAGACCTAATCGACAATAACAAATGTATAAATCATTTGGATCACTTGTTTTGAGTCTTTTGGATTGTATGATATAGATATATTTGCTTAAGTTGGAAGTGTATAAAACATAAATACCATTAAGAGAAGTGGTTTGGCTCTCGGCCAATTTATCTTAAACAAAGTACAACAATTGTATTTTATGACAAAAGAAAAAAAAAATCCTTCCATGTCTAACATAGAAATGGAAATAATGTTTTAGACAAAGTGGTTACATAATAACAATTATGCAACTTAAAATAACTTAGCTAAGGCAATCACATAGGTTCCATTTGAAATGGCAGCTACTCTAGATCTATTTTCTAATTTGGAGATTCACGTCACCCTTGCTAAGTTCTTCCACACTACTTAACTCCGACTGGAGTGATAAGTCCAGCTTTGATATTTGCCAAATATTTGGGGCAATTTCGCTTCCAATGGCCTATGACATTACAATAATGACTTTCATCGTAGGATTGGGCACCCTTCTTGGTCTTAGTTATGGTAGTCTCACTATCCTTTTCCAATTCATTATCGGGTTTGGGTTTCTTACCCTTCTTTGCCTTTCCTTTAATAATACCATCACTCCTTTCAGTTGCAAGGACATTCTTGCTAGAACTCCCACTCAATGTGATATTTCTCCTTGCTTCTACAAACAAGGATGCCTTGGAATTTGTGAGAATCTCCTCACAAGTTTCTCTTACCAAGGAGGTGGACATGAATATGGGAATAGGAGGTGTGGAAGTGGTAAGGTAGCAAAGATTTCCATCATCACCAATGCCAAAGCGTAATTCTCTAGACGTATCATTGTCATTCAAGGAGCATTTTTCATTGAATGATTGGAGCCACAAATTAATGGTGATCGGTGTAAGAGTATTAGATGAATCCATTGCGGATAAATAACTATAAAACAGAGATGAAGGAAACAATTAACATTTATCGTTATAATACTTGTAAATACAAGTATAGCATTTATATATTGACGTCTACCCAACTATAATAAATGATTCCGAGATCCAAAATTCATACTAACTTGGATGTGAGCCTACGGGCCCTCTACATCTTTACTAATATAACTTGGTGGGTTAACCCTCTTAACCGATTCTACAATTAGAACTCTCGGTCGATGATTTTACATTAAATTCATCTTTAGCCCAAACCTTTTGCGGCTACGGTCGCAAAATACCTTCGTTGAGATCAACCAAATTTTCGAAGTGTAATAACTATTTATTACCCCATTTATCCAACGTCAATAGAAACACCTCGAAAAATCGTATCATACCCCATATGAAATTTACACTCATGGGCTTCTACTATTTGGTAAGGCTAAGTCTCAATCTTTTAAAAGTAAAGGTCTTGTCAATTTATTATCTATCAATTTTAAGTGAGCTAAAAATCGAATTATCGATAATTATAATTGACATGGTCAAAGACTCAGTATGATATGCATGTGTTGTTATGGCGATTTGGCAATGCATGTAACATATTAAAAGAAATGCAAAAACAAATAATAAATTACTAGTATGGCCTTCCTAAAATATAAAATCAAATAATCTATTACATATTTGGAAACAAACTCCTTTGGTCCCTTGAATCTTCAAGTGGCACGCCTCCGAAGAACATTGTCTTTGTCGGAACGCCTTTCCGAATGGAACCGTCTTGAAGGAACTTCGGAGTTACAAATAATAATAAAAATACATAGCTATTCCTATTATACATTTGTAATATAAAAAACTAGTAAAAATAAAAGTGATAAGAGATCACATTAAATTAAAACCGAATCAATATTCCCTTACATTACGGGTAATATCGATTTAAACTAAGGCCATACTAAGATAAAATTACATAATTCAAAATTATATAAATAAAATACGACATTTAACAATGAAATATGCAACATTATAAAATGTGTCTATCATGCCAAATTATGTGTCAAATCGCCTTATTTAACTTATATCGATCATATAACCCGGTTTTATGGAAATGCACGATTTTAACTTATTAAAAATCGCTATATAATACTAAAATCTAATTTTATTTCAAATTAATTATCCTAACACTCTTAGGTCTCAAAAATTAGTCATCATTCAATTTTTGACAATAATTCAACTTGATTTAATTTTATGCTCATGTTTACCCTAAAATCATAACATTTATGAAATAAATCCAAATTAAATTACAATAATTTCAAAATTTGAATTTTAAATTTTTTGAATATTCTGGAATATATCCATGACACTCATAATGTCAAAAATCACGGTTTAAAAAATATTTTTTTCATGCAATGTAATTCATTTTAGCTATTTATGCTAAAATAGTCACTATTTATGTCATTTTTACTCTAAAAATTCATAAATCATGCAAAATGAATCAAGTTCATCTCAAATTTTACACACAGTGAGTAAATGTGCATGTGACAACATATTAAAATTTCAGGGCCTATTTTGAAGTTCAACTATATTTAACCATTTTACCTCCATTTAATTCATTTTTATCTCATAAAAATCATAAATCATGCAAAATAAATCAAATTTATACGAAATTTTACATATAATAAATAAAATATGCATGTCAGGTCATAAAAAAAATTTCAATTTCATAGACTTAGTTTAACTATTTTTAGCATTTTAATTACCGTTTTAGTCATAAAAATGTAATAAAATAACTAAAAATCATTAAAATGAGCAATAAAATACCATAAATTATAAAAATGACCTAAAAGCATTTTAGGTCCAGAATATACAACATGCATCAATATTTCGTAACTTTATCTAGTAAATCATAAATTTTTAGTTTTAATTAAGTTACTAATAACTCGAAAAAACTATAAATCGACTATGCATGCAACATCCTATGCTCTAAAACCAATTGCTAGGTTCATATACCTATTATTAGACTCTTGTAATAGTTAACTAATTAAAATTTTAATATGATTTCTTTATATCTAGTGCATGCATAACTAAATAAGAAATAAAATGAGAAAACAATGGTTCTTACATCGTTGTATAGCATGAAATGGGCACAAGTAAGGTCTCCTACCTTCACTTGTTCTTGAGCTATGATAAGTATTAGGATGATCCTCCAAGACTCTATATTAGGAGCCCTCCTTTTGATTGCACCCAAGATTTAACCCAAAAATTACTACTAATGTTAACTAGATATTATGTAGTAATGTACCCTTAATTATTACTAATATTACTAATACTACTACCCTAGTAATATATCAAAAATATTAGTATTTGAGTGGTTTTTGACGTTTTTGCATGTGAAGGAAAGAAGAGCATCTTTGATACGTGCATTTTATATAGCCTTTTTAGTCTTATTTTGCACGTATTTCTATGCATTTTTATACCGTTATGTATTGAAAAATGCCCCGAATTGGCTACTTTGGTTTGTTTTGTCCGAATTGCAGAAATGAACCTGAAAGTGGTGAAACCGTACTCTTTTCGTTCTATTTAGCATGCATATTGAGGAGACGAGAATGTTAGAGCGAGAATCATGCCTTGAAGTGCGTGAAGGGTGGTCAACGAAGCAGTCAATGACAAGTTAGAAGCTGACTTGGAGGAATAACGCTCGATTGATGGGTCTTTTGATTCGATCGAGTAGTTTTGTGGATAGAAGAGTTCAATCGAGTGCTTTATGTTACTCGCTCGAAATGCTGATTATTGGGTTTCCTAGATCGAGTAGTTTATTTGCTCGATCAAGAAGATTAGCTTTTGAAGTCCTTGATCGAGTGGTTTGATTTCCCTCGATCGAGAGGTTTTGGTATTACACGAGCTTAATTAACCCATGTTGGACTTATTTCGTGAAAGACTTTGTTTTGCCTATTTAAGCTTTCATTAATTAGGTTATTACTTACGCTTTTTATCACCTAAGAACTCTCTTAATCTCTCTTTCATTCTTCTACTGTTGAATTCTCTTCCTTTAATCTCTTGCTAGTGGATTTGTTCTTTACGCCAGATTGCTAGAGATTGTAATATTTCTTCTCTTATTAATCTTAATCTCACTGTTTCTTGCTTTAATTCTTGCCTTCTTCTCTTAATTATTCCTGCCCTGATTTAGTTAATGCATAATTATTGTTATTTCATTATGCCTTCGATTAGTATATTCGTTATTATTATTATTGTTGACATCACTAGCAATATGAGTAGCTAAATTCTTTCATGTTGGGATTAGAGAATCCATGGTAAGATTGTGACGATGTAGCGAATAGACTAGATAGTTTACTTATGAGAATCTCTACTCATGGCAATTTAACTATAATACCGACTTAGTTGAGTGCACGCTTCTAAGTTACCTTTAATCTGGTTAAATTTACTACCGGATCGGAAGATTGGACTAAATAGACCTGCTATGAACAGTAGAGTACTCTGACGAGGACGGAAGTTAAGTTAGTGGATGTCTAGGATAGAAAGTGGACCGGAAGGACCTTTCCTATATCCGTCTCACAGTAGATTATCTAGGCTATTTGCGGCTGAGTCGATAGACTACCTTGGTGAACTGAAATCCTGGCATGCTTTCTCCTATTTGATCATCTTATTTACATTTTCTCACTTTTATTGCTCTTTCTTTACTGCACTTTCCTTTAATCTTTTATTAGTTAGAAACCAAAATTCAAACCCCCATTTGTGACCAAATAGATGGACCCTTAACAGATATCTTGCCGCCCTGTGGAGATCGACCCTGCTTATCACTAGCTTCTTGTTAGTTTTAATTAGGTTTATTTTTGGTACAAAACGACAATATCAAATTTTGGCGACGTTGCCGGGGAGGCAATAGCCCTATCTGTTTTTGTTTTTGTTTATTTTTATCCGTCTCATGGAATTTTTATTCCTTGAGACAGTTCTCATTTATCTCTTTCAGTGTTGTGTATGCCCAGGTTGAACAGGTCGGAGTTAGTTTCAGCTAATCCTGAGCCAGAGAGACTATTTCGGCATAGACTCCGTCTGCAAAGAGAACTTCAAAAGGAAGACTTGAGTACTTTCGAGCCCGCGCTACAACACTTTTTATTTGCAGAAGACCAGTCTTTTGAAGAAGACAATCTCATTTATGTGAACAAGCCAGTAAAAATGCCTAACATTGCAAGTCACTCAGAGCCCAAAGCATCCTCGATTCCTAAAGTTTTAACCTCCAAACTGAGGACGGTAACACTTTCGATATACGTCCGTCTTACATAAATCAGGTGGAAAGGAATCTGTACCAAGGTGTGGTGGGTGAATATCTGCGAAAGCATATGGAAGCCTTTACCGACTATTGCTCTACTATTCCCGCTACTAAGGGAGTAACTCAAGCCAAGATAAAGGAAGTGCTTTTTCCTTTTTTCTCTGACTGACTCAGCCCGTGAGTGGCTGACTGATCTTGACTGGACTGTTGCTGGTATCACCAACTGGGAGACTCTCGCACTTTCCTTCTACAAAAGATACTTCCCTCCACAACGCACCAATCAGTTGAGGGGTAAGATTACTAGTTTCAAGCAGGCACCTGATGAGACTTTCTATGAGGCTTGGTGTCGGTTCAAGTAGTTGGTGAGGTCTCTTCCTCGCCATGGTTTTAATCAGTGGTTTTTGTGCAACCAGTTCTACAATGTGTTGTACGATGACCATAGAGCTATACTTAACGCCTCATCCAATGGAAGATTTCAAAAGAATATTGATGATGATAAGGGATGGGGCATTATTGAGGAGATAGAGACCCATTGTGTTGAATATGGGAACCCACGAGACGGTATTCAAACGGTCCATTCAGTTGATAAGGCAGTCGTGGCACAGCTGGAAGCCATGAATGCTCAGTTTGATATATTGGAGCTGCAATCTGCTGGAGATCAACAGACGGTTCATCTGTTGACTAGACAGGAAACTGTCACTTGTGAGAGGTGTGGAGGCGATGATGGTCATACGGCTATTGACTGTCTTACTGAGAAGGAACAATTTCTTGCCTTTCAGCAATATATGCAAGGAGGAGGTTCTTATTACAACAATCAAGGGGCAGTCCATCCCAATTTGAGGTGAACAAGTCAAAATGTTCTTAATCCCACTCCTCCACCACAGCAGCAGCAACCTTAAGTCCCTCCTCACAAGGCTCAACAAGGCTTCCAAAAGCCTCCTTCTTTTCCTCCACCGAATCAAGGAGCATCATCTTCAAGTGGGGTAAGTGAGCTGGTTTAGTTGAAATCAATGCTTCAATCGTTGACAAAGCAATGACAACTAAGTCACTTGAAACTCAAGTTGCTCAACTCGCCTTAAATCAGTCGACAAGGAAACCGGGTCATTTGCCGTCACATGAGACGGTAAACTTGATTAATTTGAGAAGTGGTCGTTCATATGAAGGACCAAAATTGTCAACTTTAGACGACACATCAGACCCAAGAAAGGCTAATAATGATGATGAACAGTCATCTACTACTGATAATACGCCAAGCACGAAATAAATACTCGATCGACTGATTTCTGGTGGTCCATCGAGTAGAATTGTTGAAGAAAGTACTCGATCGGGTGGAAATGTTGCTCGATCGAGTGAACTGGATAATCAAGGGATCGATCAAGAGGTGAAAACCACTCGATCGAGTGAAAATTTTGAAGAATCTGTTCGATTGAATGAAAATATACCTCGATCGAGCACTGTGCTTATTGAGGAACTCGATCGAGAGGTTGTTACTGCTCGATCGAGTGAAATTGTTCGAGTGAAATTTCGCCTGGAAGGACTCGATCGAGAGGAAAAAAGTCTCGATCGAGTGAAAAAGAGCTTGAACCTGCTGAGACGTTGGAAGAGAGAAACAAAGGGCTCGAGATTCCTATTACGATGCCCTTCCCGAGGCGATTATAGAGCACTAAAGCCAATCAACAGTTCGATAAATTTGCCAAGCTCCTGAAAAGCTTACAGGTTACTGTTCCATTCGCCGAGTTGCTGACACAGGTACCCTCTTATTTAAAGTTTATGAAATAAATTTTGTCACGTAAGAGGCATATCAACGATCATGAGACTGTAGCTTTAACTAAGGTAGGGACTGCCCTAGTTCAAAATAAGTTGCCACCTAAACAGTCAGACCCGGGTAGTTTCTCGATTCCATGTCACATAGGTACCCATTTGATTGATAACATGCTATGCGATCTTGGTGCTAGCGTGAGCGTCTTACCTTTGTGTCTCGCAAAGAGACTTGGTTTGACAAAATTTAATTGCACTAATATGACCGTGCAGATGTCAGATCATAGTATATCACGGCCGTTAGGAGTAATAGAAGACATACCTGTCAAAATCGGGAGATTCTTTATTCCCGTTGACTTCGTAGTGCTTGATATTCCCGAGGACACTCACACCCCTATTATTTTAGGGAGACCATTTTTATTCACTGCTCGCGCAGTGATCGATGTCGGGGGTAAGACACTAACATTTCAGGTAGGAGATGAGGAATTGATTTTCCATCAATCTAAGTCTCGTAGGGCTCCCATGCAAGCTCAACCTTGCAATGCCCTCTCCTCTATTGACTCCCATATTGACACTCCAGCTGAAAATGTGGAATTTTGTGCTGCAATTGTGACCCCTCCGCCTCAGACTGAGAGCGAAAAGGAGGAATATTCGTCTGTTTCCCTTGCTGCAGGTACAGATGGAATAGATGCAGGAGCTGACAAAGGTCGTAGTGCAATTAAAGACAATAAAAAAGGGGATCCTAACGTCAAAGCTGATGGGAAAGACAAAGGGACGAGGAAAGTTCGTGCATACGTGGACGTTAACTATTCTCCCCCTACTGGTTCAAATTCAAGCTTATGGAGAACGAAGATGATGGTCAAGGATGCTGAAGGGACCTCCTCCAGTCAGAAGCCCTCCTTTAGGCTACTGAATTATTTTGGGAATTGAGCGGGGAATGCCCCATGTAACAAATTGTAAAAATTAATTTTAAATTTCCGTCGAATTTCTTTATTTGCATTTTTAGAACTGCTAGATTTTAGACTATTTATGTAATACTACGGATTTTATTAAGTTGTATACTCTACCGAGTAGAGCCTACTCGGCCGAGTAGTGTTAATTGTGGAGTTTGTTTTGGTTCTGCCGAGGAATACTCGGCCGAGTATGAAGAATACTCGACCGAGTATAGCTTTACTCGACCAAGTATCCGGTTTGACGAGTGTTATTTTAGCGGTTTGATGCGGGAGTGTTTAGGGTTATTTTATATTCAACATTAGTTTCTAATAC
Source organism: Silene latifolia (assembly GCF_048544455.1). Classification (NCBI taxonomy): domain Eukaryota; kingdom Viridiplantae; phylum Streptophyta; class Magnoliopsida; order Caryophyllales; family Caryophyllaceae; genus Silene; species Silene latifolia. Next base: position 323,007,312 of record NC_133538.1, read on the forward strand.
GTCATTTTCAACCCTAATCATTTTACGATTACTTTAATCACTCCCTAATCATCCCCTAATCTCGTTGTGTGTGCAAATCGTCGTGGTCCTTACGTATAGTCTCTTATTCTACTGTTGGTAAGTTTCATTCCCTTGTCATTTGTATTCTTTTGGGGTTACTGTATATATGGAATTGGGGAAAACGGGGGATTGTGCAATGTGTAATTGTGTTATGTGGTTATTGTATAGGAGAAGACTTCATAGAGGAGCCTTTCTGATTGTTCAGTTTCCGTTCTACTGTTGATTGCTAAGGTAGGGTTTTCCTTACTCAGTTTACTAGTTCATCGTTTAAGACATGATTGTTTTGTATCTATTGTTATCTGCTGATCATCGGAGTGTGGGCGTTGTTGTGACGGTGTTGGTGTGGAGATGTTGTGACAGCTGTGATGCTGTGTGTTTGTGATTGTGGTGGAGTCACTTGCGGGAGTGGCTTCACACCTTAGTTCTCCCTCCGTGGAAATCGCCACGGGAGGGGATGTGCACATTAAGGGACATGGATTGTTAGTCGCTCGTTGATGAGCTGGACTGGGTGGGATCGGCTGTGGTCACCCACTGGCGGCGAGGATTATCTGTTGCGATGGGTAATTTGGCAGGGCTACACACTTCGGTGCGTAGTCGGTTACTGTGTGAGATCGGGAGACTGGGGTTGGAGGATGAACAGCTGGTTACCGTGTTTGTTTGTTTTATAGTGATTGAGTAATACTAACCCCGTTGTTGTTTGTGGAATCTGCTATGATCCATTCGGGGATGGTGAGCAGACTTGATAGGTATTGCTATTGGTGAGCTTGGGGCAGTCATGGGAGAGTTTTCATCGCCGGTCGTAGCATCACCGTCCGAGTCTTAGTTTGATTTCTTAGTTGTCAGACATTTTTTTTATTTTATTGAAACAGTTTGGGATTCGGTTGATGTAAACTTTATACTTTATGGTACTTTAATAAATGTGCTCATTTCAGACGCTTTTGATATGTACTAACCTCGGGCAACCGAGATGGTAACACACTTTCATGGTAGGGTGGTCTTGGTAAGGCACCTTGGTATGAGGGGGTGTTACAAAGTGGTATCAGAGCAAAAGATTTCGGCACCTAAACAAATGAATCTAATGAACTTAGGGAGTCTAAATAAAATGAACCCGGGGAGAGTTGTTTGGAGCTACCGCAAAGACTCGGGAGACGTCCCTGAGTCGCAATTTGGCCTTCATTTACTCGAGCCGGTCACATGGAAAGTGTGTTGAGAGTTGTGTTTTATATGTGCATGTATGTGAAGATTCATGGTGATAATAAGTGATGGTTGGAAATTTGTATGTGGAATTTGTAAGTATGGTGAATGGAAAAGTAGTAGAAGGGACGGGTATGTGAAATTCGGTGAAGTGAATTTAGCATGTGAATGATTGGTATGATTGTATGTTTATAACGTGGCATTTAAGTTCCTGTTGTTATATGTTTGTTGAGGGAATAAAAAGCATGATAGGGGACTTGTACTGTTTTAACCCGTCTTTGGTATGGCTCAGCCGAGCAGGGCAGGTACTCGACCGAGTAGGGAGTACTCGGCCGAGTAACCAAGCACTCGACCGAGTGTTGTTTGGCAGTGAGTAGCAATGGCTACTGTATGTGTTTACTCGACCGAGTAAGTAGGTGTACTCGACCGAGTAGTGACTACTCGGCCGAGTATTGTTTGTACTCGACCGAGTATGCGATCTGGGTATTTGACGTTGGCTACTGGAGTCGACTACTCAACCGAGTATCTGGGATACTCGACCAAGTAGTCGTTACTCGAGCGAGTATAGTCTTATACTCGGCCGAGTGTTCCTTTGGCGGAAGATTGATATATTTTGAGCCGTAGGCTTTTGTGCTTACGTTTCTTTGTTTCTTATCAGCTCAAAATGTCGCCCAAAAGAACCCCCGCACAGATCCAAGCTTCTGAGATGACTCTTGATGAGTTTGCTCGCATGATTAAGCAACAAGAGGCTCTCCTTGAAGCTCTCAAAAATGTGGGAAAGGGGAATGAGAAGCTGGTGGATGCTACTCAGCTTAGCATCATCATTGCTCGCTTCAACCCTCCCACATATGAAGGGATGGGGAAACCAAAGTTGATTGAGAAGTGGCATCGTGAGATTGAAGCTCTCATGGAAATGGTTAAGTGCTCCAAAGACATGATCGTTGAGCAGGTAGTATACTACCTGAGAGGTGAAGCTGCTGTTTGGTGGCAAAACGTCAAGGAAGATGCTAGAGCCTATTACCAGGCTGAAGGTCTAGGAGCTATTCCATGGCCTGGGTTGAAGAGCGCTATGAGAGAGCAGTTTGTGTCGGAGCATATCCGACACAAGATGAGATCTGAGTTCGATTCCTTCACCATGTATGAGGAGATGACAGTGACTGAGTACTATCATCGGTTCCTAGAGCTATCTCGTTATGTTGAGGACATGCAGCTGGGACAGAGGGGTTTGGCTCTCCGTTTTGAGAGGGGTCTATCTGCCAAGATCGTGAGTCGTATGCCAGCTGGGGTTGCTACTGACCTTAAGGAAGTGTACCTAAGAGCGGGCCAAGCTGAGAGAATGGTAGATCTCTCAAGATAGATCAATGAGAGGACTTCCGCTGAAAAGAGGAAGGCTGACACTGGAAGCAACAGTCAGTCGGGCAACAAGAAGGGAAACTTCAATCATGCAAAGGCTTTTTCGGGTGGAGCTGGCTTCTCTGGGGGATCTCATGGCTGGGGAAAGAATGGAGGTCGGAGTGTGAGTGACACCTCTAACCTTACATGCTTCAACTGTGGTGGTGTTGGCCATAGGAGACGGGAATGCACGAGTTACAGGCCCGGCACTGGTTCAGGAGCTCAGCAAGGGAATTTCTCTCAGGGGCCAACTCATATTTTTGCTAGTAACCGACCGGGAGGTTCATGGGGCAACAGAGGTGGACAGGGCAACCAGGGTAGTTATAACCGCAGAGGTGGTGGATCATATCAGCGTGAGAACAACGGCACCACCCAAGATTCAGCAGCCAAGCCAAGTACCTCCAATTCTTCGGTTCAGGGTGGAGGACAGAAAAACAGTGGGAAGCTTTTTATGATGGACAAACAGGAAGAACAGGATAATGCTCATGTAGTTACTGGTATCTTTCTTGTTCATAATGTACCATCCTTTGTTTTGTTTGATTCAGGGGATACACATTCTTTTGTGTCTAAGAGTCATGCCATGTCCATGGGTTTGGGGAAGTTTGAGGTTGTAAAAGATGATGTGTTCATACCTTCAGGGGAGTCCGTGTCATGTCTCAAGTTGTATAAGGGAGTGTCTATGGTGGTTGGCGGGATAGATTTACCGGTAGACTTGTTAGAGTTTCCTATGGATGAGTTTGAGGTGATTGTCGGGATGGATTGGCTTGGTAAGTATGATGCCAAGATAGATTGTCGGCAAAAGAGAGTGTCCTTAAAGGGTCCTAAGGGTGTTAGGGTGTCCTATAGAGGGTTTGTGGTAAAACCTAAGTGTAAGTTCATAGTTGTGATGACTTTAAAGTCATGTATGAGGAAGAAGTGCCCCTTGATTCTATGTCATGTGAGAGATCGCCGAGTAAAGCCGCAGACAGCTGCTGAGATACCTGTGGTGGGAGAGTTTGATGATGTCTTTCGTGAGGAGATAACGAGTTTGCCACCCAAGAGGGATGTGGATTTCAGTGTGGAGGTTAAACCAGGGACCGGTCCGATATCCAAAGCACCTTACCGTATGCCACCTAAAGAGTTAGCTGAGTTGAAGAAGCAGATACATGAGTTGCTAAGCAAGGGTTATATCAGGGCTAGTGTGTCACCGCGGGGAGCCCCAGTTCTTTTTGTAAAGAAGAAAGATGGGAGTATGAGACTGTGCATTGATTACAGAGAGCTCAATCGTGTCACGGTGAAGAACAAGTATCCTTTGCCTAGGATTAATGACCTGTTTGATCAGTTAAGTGGAGCAGGTGTGTTTTCCAAGATTGATCTGAGGTCGGGCTATCATCAACTGAGGATAGTAGATGAGGATATTCCTAAGACAGGGTTCCGATCTCGGTATGGTCATTATGAGTACGTGGTGATGCCTTTTGGGTTGACCAATGCACCAACAGCTTTCATGGACTTGATGAATCGGATCTTTACACCATTCTTGGACAGGTTTGTGGTTGTTTTCATCGATGACATCTTATTCTATTCTATGACTAAGGAAGAACATAAGGAGCACTTGAGGATAGTCTTGCAGACTCTGAGAGAGAATCAACTTTATGTCAAGCTGTCTAAGTGCGAGTTCTGGCTGGAGGAGGTAGCTTTTCTAGGTCATGTGATATCTAAGAAGGGGGTGTCTGTGGATCCTAGTAAGATTGAGGCCATAACCAAGTGGGAATCACCGAAGAATGTTGCTGAGATTCAGAGTTTCTTAGGCCTTGCTGGCTACTACAGGAGATTTGTGAAATATTTCTCTACCATAGCACGGCCTATGACATCCTTGATGAGGAAAGAGACCTGATTTGTTTGGGATGAGAGTTGTGAGATAGCGTTTTAGACTTTAAAGGAACGTTGGACCACAGCTCCTATGCTAGCCTCCTCCGGAGGGATGTGAGAACTTGGAGGTATATACCGATGCTTCAAAGAATGGTCTTGGTTGTGTTTTGATGCAGGCAGGGAAAGTCATATCTTATGCTTCGAGGCAGCTAAAGCCATATGAGGAGAATTACCCTACTCATGATCTAGAGCTGGGTACAGTTGCTTTCGCTCTTAAGATTTGGAGGCATTATCTTTATGGAGCAACCTTTAAGGTGTTTTCTGATCATAAGAGCTTAAAATATATCTAAACTCAGAAGGAGCTTATCATGCGACAGAGATGGTGGATGGAGCTTATCAGAGATTATGATATGGAGATCATCTATCACGAGGGTAAGGCTAATGTTGTTGCAGATGCTCTGAGTAGGAAGAGCGTTCATTCGCTATGTATAGTCATGTCCTTGCTGAAGCTGAGGGATGAGGTGTCTAGGATGGGGATCTTTATGTTAAGGAAGGGAGATACCATCGGGGATTTGACGATCGCGCCAGAGTTATATGAGAACATCAAGAGTAAACATGAGCTTGATCCTAAGATTCAGGAATGGAAGTCAAGAGTAGAGAGTGGGACAGTTTCCAGGTTTTCTATCCATACAGATGAGAGTGTCCGTTTTGATGGGAGATGGTGTGTTTCTGAGGATACAGAGTTGAGGAGAGTGATCTTGACGGAGGCTCATTACACTCCTTATTCGGTTCCCCCGGGTGGTGACAAGCTTTACAAAGACCTTAAGAAGACTTTCTGGTGGCCAAACATGAAGAAAGAGGTAGCTGAGTTTGTGGCCAGATGTTTGACCTGTCAGAGGGTCAAGGATGAACAAAGGAGACTACAAGGTAAGATACACTCTTTGGAAGTACCCGAGTAGAAGTGGGAGTCTATCTCTATGGACTTCATTGTGGGATTGCCTAGGTCACAGCAAGGTAATAACATGATCCGGATGATTGTTGATCGGTTAACCAAGTCAGCTCACTTTGTTCCTATGAAAGATATTTGGTCTAAGATGCAGCTGGCATTGGGTTACAGGAGGCATGTGGTGCAGTTACATGGTATACCCAAGGATATCGTTTCTGATCGTGATGCGAGGTTCATATCCAAGTTTTGGCAAGAACGGCAGGAGTTGATGGGTACAACCTTGAAGATGAGTACAGCCTTTCATCCGGAAATGGATGGTCAGACAGAACGAACCATCAAGACCTTAGAGGACATGTTGAGGGCATGTGTCATGGAGTTTGGGGGCAGCTGGGAAGACAGGCTTGACCTGATTGAGTTTTCATACAACAACAGTTATCATACGAGTATCGCGATGGCACCTTTTGAGGCTTTGTATGGTCGGAAATGCCGAAATCCAGTTTGTTGGGATGATAGTTCTGAGAAAGTGGTTTAAGGGCCACAGCTGGTACAAGATATGGTTGAGCAAGTTCAGTTAATTCGGCAAAAGATTAGAGTAGCTCAAGATTGTCAGAAGAGTTATGTTGATTTACACCGCAGGGACATTGAGTTTGCAGTAGGTGACAAGGTCCTTTTGAAAATGTCACCTATGCGAGGTGTGATGAGGTTTGGGAATAAAGGTAAGCTAAGTCAGAAGTTTATAGGTCCTTATGAGATTTTGGACCGTATAGGCGAGGTAGCCTACAGATTAGCTTTACCACCAGCTTTGGATAGAGCCCACAACGTTTTCCATGTCTCCCAGCTTCAGAAATATGTCAGTGATCCATCGCATATCCTTGGAATGGAGAACATCGAGCTTGATGAGTCTTTGTCCTACGCCGAGGTTCCTAAAGAGATTCTTGATCGCAAGGTTCGTAAGACAAGGAATGGTGAGACGGTCTTACTCAAGGTTCTTTGGTCTAATCACAATGTGGAAGAAGCAACATGGGAACCCGAGGAAGCTATGCGAAAACTTTTTCCTAACCTTTTTGATCAGGTATGTTTGATTACGGGGACGTAACCGTTGTCTTTTTAGGGAGGTAGGAGATGGTCGCGGTTGTGTTTTGTCTTATTTTGAGTCGGGTTGGTGGGTCTTGTGGTGTCTTATGTAGTTCTTTGGGTTGATAAATGTTTGTGTGGAAAGTCTTTTCGTGTTTTGTGGTGTGTCTTTTGTATTTGTGGTGTTTTGTTTTAGGTTGGAGTGTGAACTTCGGGACGAAGTTCTTTTTAAGGGGGGAAGACTGTAATACTACGGATTTTATTAAGTTGTATACTCGACCGAGTAGAGCCTACTCGGCCAAGTAGTGTTAATTGTGGAGTTTGTTTTGGTTCTGCCGAGGAATACTCGGCCGAGTATGGAGAATACTCGACCGAGTATAGCTTTACTCGACCGAGTATCCGGTCTGGCGAGTGTTATTTTAGCGGTTTGATGCGGGAGTGTTTAAGGTTATTTTATATTCAACGTCAGTTTCTAAAACGTCATTTTCAACCCTAATCATTTTACGATTACTTTAATCACTCCCTAATCATCCCCTAATGTCGTTGTGTGTGCAAATCGCCGTGGTCCTTGCGTGTAGTCTCTTATTCTACTGTTGGTAAGTTTCATTCCCTTGTCATTTGTATTCTTTTGGGGTTACTGTATATATGGAATTGGGGAAAATGGGGGATTGTGCAATGTGTAATTGTGTTATGTGGTTATTGTATAGGAGAAGACTTCATAGAGGAGCCTTTCTGATTGTTAAGTTTCCATTCTACTTTTGATTGCTAAGGTTGGGTTTTCCCTACTCAGTTTACTGTTCATTGTTTAAGACATGATTTTTTTGTAACTATTGTTATTTGCTGATCATCGGAGTGTGGGCGTTGTTGTGACGGTGTTGGTGCGGAGATGTCTTGACAGCTGTGATGCAGTGTGTTTGTGATTGTGGTGGAGTCACTTGCGGGAGTGGCTTCACACCCTAGTTCGCCCTCCGTGGAACCCACCACGGGAGGGGATGTGCACATTAAGGGACAGGGATTGTTAGTCGCTCATTGATGAGCTGGACTACGTCGGATCGGCTGCGGTCACCCACTGGCGGCGAGGATTACCTGTTCCGATGGGTATGTTGGAATATGTGTCCTCCGACAATAATGCGATCACAACTGTTGATCATGATGATCACATGTTTAAGTCTCATTATAAAGAATACAATTGGGAAGTAATATTTTACTATCAACTGATCAACATATATCGGTAATGATTGGTGACTAGAGTTTGACATTACTGCGTAAATGACGACGGTGGTGATCAGTTGACCCCCTAGGTCATACCTATAGGGCAACACTCTTAATTGATCATTTAATTAATCGTATAATGTTGCGAGTTAATTAAATTACTTGAAAATTGACGGACGATTTTGGAGGAAAAATTTACGTATCACATTGAAATTTGATTAAATGAGATACGGTCTGAGTAATCGAATTGTATCATTACTCAGATGAAATTATTGTTTAAGGAAACAATTAAATTTGAATGAATTATTATAAATACAATTTATTGTGATTTATAATTGGAGAAATATTTTGGTACAAGTAATTATGAATTACTAAGTCGATTTTTGTATATGACGTACTTTATTAATACGTTGATTTTTAATATGTTAAAAATACATAACAAATTTATGTAACATATGACATGTGACATATTGACAAATTTGACAAAAATAAAATGGGTTCCATTTTATGAGTGTACCGAAATTAAGAGGGGATTAGGCAAAATATTGTGTTGTTTAAATTAGTGGAAAACACAATCATTTGCATTATAGACTAGCCTTGCAACCTATTGCTTATTGTAAAGAACAACACAAGCATGCATTGGCTCCCAAAAATCCCCCTTCCACCCGGTTTTTGAGATGGAAAAACCATTATGGTTTTTCATCTTATTTACCTAATAACACACTAAATGTTGTAGTGTATCATTCATTCTTTACTCATCCAAAATAAGAATTCTAGAGAGACAAAAAAGCTCTCTTCTTCGTCTCTCCCAAAACCGAAAATATTAAGTGTTTTATAATATTTTTGGGTCATTTTTCTACAAGATTAATATTGTACTAGTAACTATAATATTAATTTTAATTAAGAGTAAGCTTTGGGTATAAATCCTTGGGAGAGATCCTACACTTGGGTCTTTGTTCATCCAAAAGGGAAAGCTCAAGAACAAGAGAGAAAGATGATCTCTCTTGTGCCCATATTAACCACATTTCCAATGTAAGAACAAGTTTCTTCTTTATTTTGTTTAAATGTTTGCATGCATAAGATCATTAGTTAATTTTATGACAAATTAAATTAAAATATATATGAATATGTAAGTATATAGATCTACTTTTCCTTCAATCGGTATCAAGAGCCATGGTTGTTTGCATGCAAATCGGTTAAAAGTTTTTCCGAGTTATAAGAATAACATATAAAACTTGAATAATTTGTGTTATTATGATATATCACGAAATTAATTTATGCATGTTAAATTTCTGGTCCTAAAATGTTTTAGGATATTTTGGTTAAATTTACGGATTTTTATTGTTCATATTATACAATAATGACATTTAAATATGATTTTATGAGTAAAAATGTCATTTTCGGTCTAAAATTAGCTATACTTCGAATTTTCCAGTGATTTTTGGATATGTTGTCACATATATTATTTTGAGATATCCTGTAAATTTTCATAATTTTTGGACATGTGATGCTCGAAAAATGGATTTTTCATTATTAAAATCGGTTTTAGGTGAAAAATAGGTTAATATGAGATAAATTTCGAATCTGGTCATAGGAATTTAGTATGATGTCACATGCAATTTTACATGATGTGTGTAAAATAATGGGCTATAGTGAAGTCTTTTTGCATGATTTATGGATTTTTGAAGAAAAATGGCATGAATAGTGACTTAATTAATGAAAAATTAATAAAACATACTCTATGACTAAAGAAAAACATCATATGTTGCATTTTATTATCTTTTCAGATCTAAAATTGAAAAGTTAATGAATATAATTTTTCCATGTTTTTATGATTATTTTGTTAAAAACCGATAAACCGCAATATTGTTTTTCCGGATAAAATTCGAAATTTTTAACCTAAGTTTTTTGAACATTATGAGTGGCATGGTATTTTTCCAGAATGTTCATGAGTTTAAATTTCAAATTTTGTGATTTATTTGAAGTTTATAGCTTCTTTTTGAAATTTTTAGTCCACTAATGAACAAATTTATAAATATGAGTTAATTATGGTCAAATTATTAGTGAAGACTAAATTTTGAGTCCTAAGAGGTTAGGGTAATTAACTTATGCATAAATATGAATTTATGTAATTTTTGTGATTATAAAATGTTGAAATCACGCAAATCCGTAAAAACCGAGTAATATACGATATTGGCTAATTAAAGGAGATTTAGCATAAAATTGGGCATGTTCATACATATTATAATGCTTCATTTTCTTTATGATTGTCATAATTCAATTTATGTAATTTTTGAATTATGTAATTTTACTTCGTATGGCCTTAGTTTTTAATTGATATTTCCCGAAATGTATGGGAATATCGATTCGATTGCAATTTTATTGTGATCTCGTATCACCGTTTTGTAATTTAATAGATTTATTTTATTTTATCTTAGTTACAAATGTATAATAGGAAATTATGTAATTTGCTATGTAATTTAATTTATCTCGGAGTTCCCAAAGACGGATTTCTTCAAGATGGCGATACATAAAGACGGTGTTACCTCGAGATGCGTGCCACAACCGAAGTTCAAGAGACCAATGGAGTTGGTTTCCGAATATGTAATAGTTAAATAGTTTTTCTATTTTAGGAAAGGCCATATTAGGATTTATTTATTTTATGCTTGCATTTTATTTTTATGTCACATGCATCGCTAAATCGCCATAACTAAAACATGCATCATCTTCTTTCATCGTGTTTATCGACCGTGTCAATTAGAATTATCGTAGTTCACCGCTTTAGTTCACTTAAAACGTGATAGATAATAAATTGACATGACCTCTCGCTAAAACAATTAATTGAGACATAGCCTTACCAAATAGTAGAAACCATGAAAACCTATTTCGCGAGGGAGTGCACTCGGCCCTACCGGGGTACAAAACTTTTTACGTAGGGGAAGTGGGTGATAAATGTCTATCCACCGAATTCATGTTGATAAGGGATGAATCGGCCCTACCGTGCCCGAGTTGTTGTGGATTTGGATCATGGACACATTTATTCGAAATTTGGATTGAACTCAACAAAAGTTTTTCGATAAGGGTTTCATCGGCCATACCGTGCCCTTGTCGGATGTGTTTTGGGCTATAGATAATTATTAGAGTAATTTTATCGACCAAGAGTTCTAAAAGTAGAATCGATTAAACGTTAATCCACCGAGTTATATTGATAAAGGATGAATCGGCCCTACCGTGCCTAAGTCGATATGAATTTGGGTCTTGGAATCATTTATCTAGTTGGGTAGAGGTCACTAGAAAAATGCATAAAACTTGTTTAAATTATAATTTTTACAAGTATTATTATTAAAACGACATTTGTTTTACTCCTTCTATTTTGTTTTGTAGACCACGTTTTTCATAACAAATGGCAACACCAACCCCTATTGCAACGCCTCTCGCTAGTTCATCATGGCTCCGATCCTTCATGGATCGATGTAAACTTGAAAAGAATGGGTCAAATTTCTTCGATTGGGATGCCCAACTCAAATTGGCCGCCCAAGGTGACGACAAGCTTCGTTACCTTACCGAGGCCTCTCCTCCCGAACCTACAACTAGGTCGACCGCCGCCACTAGGGAAGCATATGAGGCTTACCAAAAGAAGTCCGCCGCAATGAAAAATGTCTTGATATTTGCGATGGAGGCGGACCTCCAAAGGAGAGCCTTTAAAATGGGCAATGCTAATGAGATTTACTCCAAGCTTGTGACAATGTTTTCACAAACTCCGCGGATCGTCCAATATGAGGCGGCCGCGGCATTCTTTGATCTCGACTTTAAAGAGGGCCAAAAGGTTAGCCCTCATGCACTGAAACTTATGGAGCTTGTCGAGACCTTGAAGATTGAAAAGGTTGAAATCCCCAAAGAACTCATTGTAGATAGGATTCTACACTCCTTGTCCAAAGTGAAAGCGTATGTTCAATTCCGGGTGAATTTTAACATGCAAGACAAGGATGTGTCTCTTGAAGAATTGCACAAGTTAATTGTGCAAGCCGAAAGGGACATGGGGTTAAATGTGAACCCACCCAAGGATGTGCTTAACATAAGCACTAAGAGTAAGGGGAAGTTCAAGAAGAATGGGAGGAAGGGTAAGAAACAAGCTCCCACATTCACCAAAGCTAGGACTTGTGAAGCTAGCACTTCAAAAATCAAGAAGGGTCCTCTTGATAAATGCCATTATTGTAATGGTATGGGACATTGGAAAAGAAATTATTCCAAATACCTTGGTGATATTAAGGCTGGAAAGATTACTCCAGTAGGTAAATGACTATCCTTTCTTTTATGTTTCTAATTCAACTATGGTATTATGATACAAAGTTGTGATAATGTATCTCCTTTTTTATTGTAAATAGGGCCTCCACCAAGAAAAGACAAGGGAAAGGAAAAGCAAGCATAAGATACCATCAAGAAGCTAGGAATAGCTCTTATGGAGCTTTGCTTTTTATTGTCTTATTTTATTCATGTTATGGATTTTAGAACCTTAAGTTTCCGTGTTTGACATGGAAAGGTATTTTGGATAATAATTTGTATTTTGGATAATGGTGACTTGGTTTGCAACCCAAGTCACCCGTTTTATCATCTTATCCTTTTGTTCTAAAAATTCATGTTTAAATGCTTACTCTTAGAAACATATAACTTAAAGTGATCTAATAGACAAATATAATGACGGGTTTTATTATATGCCCACATGCTTAAGGCTTGTGTATGATCATTTACAAAGTTACCTTGAGTCTACGAAGTCTCTTAAAGGTATGTCAATCACCAAGTACACATCTAAAACTATTAGTCAATCTATGAGATAGTTCTCCTTATAACTTCAACATCATTATTTGTGTCTCATATGCTATTTTTGAATCTATAGTGTATTTATTCTTAAGATAGAGTGGGAGAAAAATGAGGACACAACACACGAGACAAGAAAAATTTGTGTACTTGTGTAAATGAGATCTACGCAAGGTAGAATGATTTGAATAAAGGGTATATCTATTCACATAGTATACCAAATAGATGAGATCTATGGTCTCAAGTAAGTTCTATATGACTAAAGAGACCAAGTGAAGTAATCATAAGAGCATATTCTTAAGATAACTACACGAGGAGACCAAAAGAAAGTTTTGGAACAAAATGACTAATGTAAAGTCTTAACTAGAGTTTTGACTAAGTTTATGAATTTTTGACCAATAGTTTCAACCTTGAGATTTACTTAAGAGCCTAAATGAATCAATGTAACATCCTAGTAATAAGCGATATTTATCACTAGAAGTTGCAAGGATTGATATACCGATATCTCCAATAGCCAAAGTTTTAAACTACGCAGATGTCATTACTCAACCTCATTATGAAAATGAATTGGTTAAACATCCTTCTCAAAGGGATATTTTGAAGGATGTGTATTAGATATTACTTATATTTAATAAATGACATTTCCACACATCATTATGACATGAGTGTGTTAGAGATTTAAAATCTCTTTCCATAAGGTTAAAATGAGACCTCTTCAAAATAGGAATTTTGAAAGGATATGATGGTAACATATATGGTTTCATCTTAATAACTTTGCAAAGCAACATACATTCCAAAATTTTGAAATGTGTTCAATTGAGTAATCAATTTCGAAACATGTGGAATTAAGTGGGAGTTTACAAATTATCATGTGAAGACATGGGATTTAGTGGGAGCTGTCATCCTCTGAATGTTTACAACTCATTACTCATTAGGAATGACGAGCTAATATCTTCTTTCATAAAGAAGTATTTGAGTTTTCAATTCTGGATGAAAATGGACTATGATAAATCCAATTACATCAAGGGATGTTGGATTAGTATTAAGAGATACACATCGTATCAACATTCACATAGGTTATTCATGTAGATGAAAATGGAATTGCCATTAGCAGTCATGGTCGTTCATTGAACCTATGAACGGTTGATCTCATGATTATTAGTAACTAGTGTTTCCGCCATTAGAATAATCATGTACATGTCCAATTATGAATCATATGTATAAGAGCATGATGATTGATTGGTAAGCCATAATAGAAACGTCATGAATTCTCAAGTAGAATCCAATGAGCGATTTCGGTGTTTAACAGAATACTCTATTATGTGTTAAGAGGTTGCACATATTATAGAAAGTTCAAACACACGTAAAGATTTATGAAAATCCTAAACTTTTCAAATCAGAAGGAAAAATAAGAGGTTATTGGAAAGATACTTAGTTGAATAAGAAGTTATTCAAAACTAATCCTTCCTAATATGCTAGAACTTGTGAGAAGTGCTAGACCAATCGTCTTGACAAATTGTTGTAAGACTCTACAAAACATATACCTAGTGCATTGTGTGTGGACGGAGTACTTGATCAGTACAAGTTATATCATTCACCACAAATTCGTTCGTTATGTGATAATCGATAAGGAAGTTCTTTCAAGATAAAGAACCAAAACCGAGGTCGGGAACCTTGATGTGTACTTAGTAAGATTCATGCTATGATAGAGAACATGAATGTAAAGGAAAATGCGATTATAAGAAGTTTGAACACATGGACACATGGCATGTTAAACTTCTATTACAATCAATAAGTGTTTACACTTACGATATACATCACAAGGTTGTAATATGGTATTGACTACGCGAGTGTGATGTCGACATTTGTCGTTTGAGTTATTATTAACTCACCTTGTACATTATTATATCCAAATGGGTTGTGGAGACAATTGAACCCCGTTAAAGTGAACATGGATTAACATTATATTTGCCCATAGTTACTTACATGAGGTGACGTCTCGAAGTGACTAGAGTGTGATGCGATTGATGGCAAGTTCAAGTGCCATAGAGTCATGTGAGATGCCTAGTCAATCACATAGGCAGACTGTTAGGAACATTTTGTCGGGCCTAATGACTGCTTATAGAGTTCTGGCAAATTTATATAGCCTGGTCGTGGCGAGAGCTGCTATAGTATTCAAATGAGTCGATTCTTTTGACTAAAGACTATTCACCTAAGATGGCACAGTTTCAGATTAACTTTGATTTGTGTTACTACAACCTTCGTAAATGGGGTCAAATGGGAATATTTTGGGTTATGATGGCTGTGGCTAGTCGAAGAGAATGAGTGCGATAGGAATTGTGCATCCCTAGTCAGGGTTATAACAATATCTCAGGGCCACTCGAGGAGTAATGAACTGGAAATGCGTGGCCACGCTTGGAAGGTATCTATGATAGATAAATCCGGTCAATCAGTTATTCTCCAGATCGAGGAAACCACTCTCGATATGATCACTTGCAAGTACGACCTGAAAGACACCTTGCATTGAGTGGGAGATAGTAATAGGACAAGAGAATTGGTGACGCACACTTGTCGAGGACAAGTGGGAGATTGTTGGAATATGTGTCCACCGACAATAATGCGATCACAACTGTTGATCATGATGATCACATGTTTAAGTCTCATTATAAAGAATACAATTGGGAAGTAATATTTTACTGTCAACTGATCAACATATATCGGTAATGATTGGCTAACTAGAGTTTGACATTACTGTCAAATGACGACGGTGGTGATCGATTGACCCCTAGGTCATACCTATAGGGCAACACTCTTAATTGATCATTTAATTAATCGTATAACGTTGCGAGTTAATTAAATTACTTGAAAATTGACGGACGATTTTGGAGGAAAAATTTACGTATCACATTGAAATTTGATTAAATGAGATACGGTCTGAGTAATCGAATTGTATCATTACTCAGATGAAATTATTGTTTAAGGAAACAATTACATTTGAATGAATTATTATAAATACAATTTATTGTGATTTATAATTGGAGAAATATTTTGGTACAAGTAATTATGAATTACTAAGTCGATTTTTGTATATGACGTACTTTATTAATACGTTGATTTTTAATATGTTAAAAATACATAACAAATTTATGTAACATATGACATGTGACATATTGACAAATTTGACAAAAATAAAATGGGTTCCATTTTATGAGTGTACCGAAATGAAGAGGGGATAAGGCAAAATATTGTGTTGTTTAAATTAGTGGAAAACACAATCATTTGCATTATAGACTAGCCTTGCACCTTATTGCTTATTGTAAAGAACAACACAAGCATGCATTGGCTCCCACAAAAATCCCCCCCCCCCCCTCTTCCACCCGGTTTTTGAGATGGAAAAACCATTATGGTTTTTCATCTTATTTACCTAATAACACACTAAATGTTGTAGTGTATCATTCATTTTTTACTCATCCAAAATAAGAATTCTAGAGAGACAAAAAAGCTCTCTTCTTCTTCTTCTCTCCCAAAACCGAAAATATTAAGTGTTTTATAATATTTTTGGGTCATTTTTCTACAAGATTAATATTGTACTAGTAACAATAATATTAATTTTAATTAAGATTAAGCTTTGGGTATAAATCCTTGGGAGAGATCCTACACTTGGGTCTTTGTTCATCCAAAAGGGAAAGCTCAAGAACAAGAGATAAAGGTGATCTCTCTTGTGCCCATATTAACCAAATTTCCAATGTAAGAACAAGTTTCTTCTTTATTTTGTTTAAATGTTTGCATGCATAAGGTCATTAGTTAATTTTATGACAAATTAAATTATAACATATATGAATATGTAAGTATATAGATCTACTTTTCCTTCAGGATAATCTGGCAGGGCTACACACTTCGGTGCGTAGTCGGTTACTGTGTGAGATCGGGAGACTGGGGTTGAAGGATGATCAGCTGGTTACCGTGTTTGTTTGCCTTATAGTGATTGAGTAATACTGACCCCGTTATTGTTTGTGGAATCTGCTATGATCCATCCGGGGATGGTGAGCAGACTTGACAGGTATTGCTATTGGTGAGCTTGGGGCAGTCATGGGAGAGTTGTCATCACCGGTCGTATAATCACCGTCCGAGTCTTAGTTTGATTTCTTAGTTGTCATATATTTGTTTTGTTTTATTGAAACAGTATGGGATTTGGTTGATGTAAACTTTATACTTTATGGTACTTTAATAAATGTGCACATTTCAGACGCTTTTGATATGTACTAACCTCGGGCAACCAAGATGTTAACACACTTTCATGGTAGGGTGGTCTTGGTAAGGCACCTTGGTATGAGGGGGTGTTACAATTTAGCGTAGCTAGAAAAGACTATAGACTGTTATTTTGTGATTTGGTATGTTTGGGATATGTTTGCGAGTGTTTTTATGCAGATTTGGGGAGATAATATTGCATTGTGATGAATTACACGAAGAAAAGAACTCGATCGAGTACTTTTTTTACTCGATCGAGAGGACTGCACAGAAAAGGGTTCGATCGAGAGGTTTACAAGTACTCGATCGAAATGGCTGAATTAGGGAGTTCTCGATCGAGTAGAATTCTGTTCGATCGAGCAGAATTAAGTCAGGACTTCTCGATCGAGTGGTTTCAAAATGGTCGATCGAGTGAAAATGAATTTCACACGTAGGAATTCTTATTTTATTTGTTCATCCCCTTTGTGCGGTATTCACCCCAAAATCCTCCATTTTTCTTGCCCAACACCAAATCCAACACCCACATTGTTTGGATTACTCATATATCGACTACTGCCCCTTGTTTTCCCCTTCAAACTTGCTTATTTTCGTGATCAATTAGGGAGATTAGGGTTTGCGGTTTTTCGATCAAAGTCCCGCCTATTTGTATTAATTCTAGTCGATTCTTTTGCTTATCTCATGGGTTTTGTTATCAAGTAAGTTTCTCCTTTACCAATTTGTTGTTTAATTGCTTTATTTTAATAAGATGAGGTAATTGGGGGTAGGGTTTATGTTGAAAGTCGAAAAACCGACTGAAATTAGGGGGTTTTGCGGTTTATTGATTCAATTGCTTATTATTCCCCATTGCTTACTTAATTAGGATGGAAAGTAGCTCATTGCCATCGACTAGTTCGACTGTAGTTCCGTCCTCTTCTGAGACGGTGGTCCCTGCTGCCACCACCGTCACTACGACTGCTAGTACTATTGCTTTCCCTGTTTTAGCTTCAGTTGTTACTGCTGGTACCGCTCTTGTTACTACTGCTAGTCCTGTTTCTGTCACGGCCAGCTCTTCCGTGTCGGTTTCAGATTTTGTTTCTGCTAGCTCTAGCTCTGATTTTGCTTTCGTCTCTGCTGCTTCTACTGCTGCAGCCATAACTAGCACCTCTGGTACGGTGACCACCCCTGCTGCGTGGTCACCAGCTGTCACAGCTGCCTACAGGGCCGCTCTAGTACCTCGTCCCACTACTGGACGGGCTTCTTCTTCAGGTACTAGAGGGCGGGGTCGCGGACGAGCTACGCCTTCTGCTAACCGCTCTGCTGGCCGATTCACCATCTGAGTAGATGACTCACTTGACCCGCACCCCGACTATCCCGAGGTAATTTTCGTTAATGCTATTCATCGTACTCGGTTCTTTGACTTAGCGAGCTGTGATTTTCTGTCTACTAAATTTTTGTGCCGTCAGTCACTTGATAGACTTGGTATTTACGAGTCTACTATTGAGATTTTGAGGGCTACAGGGATGTCTGGACTAGTCACCATGAGTGCCTTGACCTTCAAGGAGCCGACCCTCGAGTTTTTCAGCTCAATTTCCTTCCCTTCTGGCTCTTACGCCACTGACCCGACTTGTGCTTCCGTGTCTTTCCGGTTATTTAACCGGACCTTTTCTTGGAATTTATAGGAGTTTGGTACTAGGTTATGTCTTTCCTTTACGGGTGACACTGCCGCCCCTAGGAAGGTTATCCGCCAGTTATGGAGGACCTTGGCACAGACTACCTAAGAGGAGCGCAAGCTCGCTCAGGTCCAGCTTCCCCCGGCCCGTTACTTCTTGCGTCTTATGGATAGTACCATTGATACCATCGTAGAGTACCAAAGATAAATTTATAATCCAAACTACTACTATAGATAGCGGCAGTCAGGGTCGAAAGTAACAATTGTGGGGGGGTTTGATTTGAATAGTTCAATAACTAAAGGCAATCAAATTTAAAATTAAACTAAAACAAATAGATGAGTAATTAAGGAAATAAGATGAAATCAAATATAAAAGGGATGCTAAGATGGTCGGTTCACTGTAGTTTTGACGGCAGTATCCTAAGAAAGTCTGAGAAAATCACGTAAGACGAGAAGAATAAGAAGTCCTCTCGGTCCATTCTTAACAGATAGCATCTTTCAATCTAGCTACGGGTCCCTAATATCACTAGTGTTGACTCTCGCCCTGAAAAGTGATTTAAAAGCCTAAATTAACTTATCTCTCGATCTTATTAATTTAGTCGTCTTAATTAAGTAGTCTATTTCCCTCCCCTATCTTTCGATCTATCGGGTCGGTCAATTCCTAAGCATTCAACTAGTAGCGTGCACTCGATTCGTCAAATATAGCAATTAAATTAATTAAGTCGAAGCAATTCTCACGTGAGCCGGTCGATCGACCATGCAAGGCAGTCGATCGATCGGACGCGACTTCAGTCAACCTATTCTACGCCGTCTACACTATAGGTCCCCTACATCTCAGCACAAAGGGTTTAGCTACTCATACTGGAATTAACAATAATAACGAAACTAGAGATGAAAACAGTAGGATTCATAACTAAATTAAATGAATAAGAAAACCGCATAAAACAAGGAATTAAGGCTTTAAGGATTCTAACTAATCAATTCTAATCTAATAATGAATAACAACAAACTGAAATCAAGGAATGTAATTTATCGAATGAAAGCAGGAAGAATCTGAAAGCACAAACGAAAGTAAAGCAAATAAAACCGATTGTATTCAATGATTATGAGATCTAATGCTAAACTTGATATTGAACCCTAATTATTTCCCTAAAATTGCCTTGATGATCCCCTGAAAACATCAGGTTACGTTATATAGATAGTCTTACGTAACTTATTTCTAAAACCTAATTACATTGGGCTTCGGAATTCTCGTCCTTTTAATTCACGCCAGAATCACGGTTTGGTCGATCGACCACAAGGACCAGTCGATCGATCAAACCTCGCTGAACAGTAGCTCCTTATCTATTTTAGGAATCGCGCTCTGGTCATCGACCGTAACGGTCAGTCGATCGACTGCTTCATCAGGTAGTTGCTCCAAAAGCCTCGTAAATTTGTCTTTTAGGCCTCGATACGCGCACCAAGTTTGCTTCCCGAGTAAATACTTCATGTTAAATAAAATGCCAAGTACTCGGGGACGGATTTGGCTCCTTTCCCGCTGGATTCTTCACATTTCTGCAATATTACACAAAAACACAAAAGTAGACGGAAATAGGGGAAATAGTAGCCTAAACTACACAAATGAGCTCTAAAATGTGTGTAAAATAGGGTGTAAAACATCATATTTAGGATACGCATCAAACTTCCCCAAACCAAACCCTTTCTTGTCCCCAAGCAAGAACTAGACTCGATCCTAAAACCTAATGGAACGCGTTCATTCTCAGAGCGAAATGCAACTATAAAGCCTAAACCAGTTTAATGCAACAACTAACAATCAATTAGCAATATAAATCATGCAAACGAGTTATGTAGTCGTCAAAAACTGCTAAACCGTCAACTATAGAGACTTTTCCTTATGGACTCTCACGGGTCGCTGATATCACACATAAGCACAGGTGAATATATGTAAAAGATAGAAAGAAGTAATTTTGTAATGACTCTCACCTAACTACGACCTATAAGAACATGCCTGCAATCTAATATAACAATAATCTCTATAACCGTACATATGCATTTCAACCAAACAAATGACCATGACACATGCCGAGGTAAATATGGATATGTGAGGTATGGGCAGGAAGGGGATAAGATAAATTTGGATATGAGGAGTTAAAGCCAATCTAGTAACTACAGATCCAAATTATAACAACATCCACTTTCTTACTCAAGATTCAACAATACAACCGGTGCTAATTAGAAGCACAAATCTCACAATTTCCACAATTAGTCAACTCCCCATAAGATACAAATACAACATGGGAGCAAAAATCGCCATTTAATAAAGACTTTGAATTATGCGATTTTGATTTTTTTTCTTCCTCGTAGTGCACGGTCGATCTACCAATGAGTCCAGTCGATCGACCAAAGGCCGAACTTGCTTTTCATTTTTTTTTTCAATTCTATTTGTTTCTTTCTTTCTTTCCTCCTTTCCAACATTCCACCAACCTTCTCATAAAGTGCAATATAACCAAAATGCAATGAATACATTCCCACAACTACCAATACTAGCTCGGACAAGGTAGGCTGAATATAGTATGTAGCTTATGGGGTAGAAGGCAATTTGGCTATGTGAGGTTTATGGGTAAAATGAGAAAAGAGGACCTCTACCACATGTTTCAACAAACCACAAACCGAATGCATATAGGTATTAAGCAGATTAAGTTCATATTTATGCAAATTGATGTAACATGTCTTATAAGGAGTAACTACTCACATCTTAAATAAACTGGTCATGAATGACACAAGTTATAGGCTCTAAAACTCAGAATATATAAGTAGTTTGCCAAAAATCTAAGTCAAGTTTAAAGTTCAGCAAGAAATTTATCAAAAACTCATAGATTATGCATATATGATTCTACTAATAACATGTCAATTTAGCACCGCTTAGGCATAAACAGCTGCAAATGCAATGTCATCATTGAAATACTACCATTCCGACTCGACCTATATGCTAAAATAAACGTGAAATTTTTTGAATTTTTAGGATTTTTTTCAATTTTTTTGAATTTTTGTATATATATATAGGAAATGAAATAACAAATGCAAATTGAAGTGTAATAAACATGAAACAGAAATGCAATAAAACATGTGAATGCACTGCAAAACCCTTCCCCAAACCAAATCACACAATGTCCCCATTGTGCAAAATCATATAATAAAATAAAAGGGAAATGGGATTTTTGCGATAAATAATAACTAAATAAAACATGAAAAGGACTCGGAAACTCACAAGACTTTAAGCGCAGCAGAAGGAAACCTCCCCAAACCAGCGTGAGCTAGGAGGTTTCAGTAACCAGCAGTGCTACGATAGGTACCTGAAAAGAAACAAAAGTATCGCGCGTAATTCCGAGAAAACAATTTACGAAACGCAAAATTTATGTGCAAAATAAGAAAACGGAAGAAAACAGAAATGAATCGGAGAACAAAATGGAGGAAAGACTCCCTCAGCTCCGCAAATCAATCAAACACAGCAGGGGAATGGTCGTGAACAGATCTGATGATCGGGCGCGGTCGATCGACCATACAGCGATCGATCGACCAGCCGACAGAATGTAAGCCCTGGTGTCGCGGCTCAGTCGATCGACCATACAAGTCAGTCGATCGACTGAGAAACCTGTTGTAAGTTTCTGATTTCTTCGAATTAGCTCAATAAATTGAGCTAATATGGTATATGAACCTGCAAATACACATAATAACGCGCCTAAAATTGCGCAAAACCCAAATGTAAAGTCTAAAGTCTGTAAATCCTAGGCAAACTTATTAAAGCGAAGTCTCGCGCAAACCAAAACAATAAAAAGTCTAACAAAAGCAATAAAATGTTTTAAAAAGTCTTAATCAATCTAATAGTTGATCAAGAATGGCCACGGAATGGCCCACTTGCTCGGCTTCTGGCTACCAGAAGTAGCCTCTACAGTGCTCATCTCCTCAGCGGGCCTCATAACGACTCCAATATCCGCAGAACTCAACGGATCAGCATTTCTAACATTCCCAATCAATGACCACTGGCTCGTCAAAATCCAAATAGGACTCCGTCACCTTGACTGGCTCCTTATTAGGCTCCTCATCAGTTGCATAGCTCAGACATCCTAGGCCGCCTCTTTGAACGATTGGCTCCTTCACAGCTGGAGCAACATGCGGCTCCAAATTCCCCAAACCATTTCCTGCAATATCTAAAACAAAAGAATCTTCCTCCAATTTGCTCCCAATCGGGGGCGGAGGTGTTATAGCAGAAATAGACATGGGGCAGGCATATCAGAAAGCACAAAATAAGATTTCTTCTCAGAAATCGTATTACAAGTGACTGGCCACATAAGATCTTTCTTCTTAGTGGTCTGGGCAAAAACAATGGACTGTTTCCCTACTTTAAAGGTCAATGTCCCTGAGCCAACATCTTTAACTGCACCAGCAGTGTGCAAAAACGGTCTACCCAAAATGATAGGAATGTGAGCATCCTCGGGTATATCTAGTACAACGAAGTCAACTGGGAAAAAAACTTTCCTATTTGCACAGGAATATCCTCTAAGACTCCTATAGGCTGGACCGCAGAACGATCAGCCATCTGTACTGTCATGTTAGTAACTGCAAACCTAGTCAATTTCAATTTCTTAGCAAGACTCAAAGGCATAACACTAATACTAGCTCCTAGATCATATAATGCATGCTCAATCGAGAAGGTACCAATATTACATGGAACATAAAAGCTACCAGGGTCAGCTAACTTATGAGGTGCAGTATGAGTCAAATAGGAACATGACTCCTCAGTTAGTGCGACAGATTGTATAATATCAAGTGACTTCTTTTTAGACAACAATTGCTGCATAAATTTCATGTAAGCAGGCACTTGATTAACTAATTCTAGGAAAGGAACTTGCACATTTAAACTACGAATAACATTTTCAAACTTGTTAAACGATACCTGTTCCTTTGTCGGCACCAATCTCTCTGGGTAAGGGGCTGTAAGAAGCAACTTAACCCTCTCCTCTAAGTCTCTCATACCGGCATCAGTGGATTTCGGTTGAAAATCCACTACTTTGGCCTTGTTGTAGCTCGAACCTTCTTCAGACCGTCTCAGGAATGAACCATTAACCGTCATGGGGTCATACTTTGGAACCGGAAGTGACCAATCATCATTTGGATCTTGCCTCAATAATTTTGGAGTCGTCGTACCCCAAAATAAGTGGTCCCTCAAGTTATCTGGCATTGGAGGATGAAAAGGTTCACGATCAGCAGTATCTTCAGTCGATCAACCATGTAGGCCAGTCGATCGACTGGCTTCCTCAGGAACAGAAACTGCACTGTTGCACGAGCTGGTCGATCGACCAGGCGTGTCAGTCGATCGACTGACATACCTGTTGATCGTCTTTTTCTTGCTACTGTTCACTCCGACCTTTTTCTTGCTTAGTTCCGCCTCATCTTTTTCAGTAACATCTTCGACCATAGCGGGCCCATCAAGGGTAGACCCACTCCTCAAAGTGACCGCATTTAGAGTCTCTTTTTGATCCGGCTGCGACGGTAAATGCCCCGGAGCTCGAGTTGCACTTTTGCTTGCCAGCTGGGCAATTTGACTCTCCAAAATTTTTGTAGAAGTCTCTCTAGCTAGAGACTCCATTTGCAGCAAACCCGACAAATTCTGAACCATGTTTTTCAATTCAGAAATATCAGAACCTTGAAATTGCTGCTGCTGAGGCACATAGGTAGGCTTTTGATACTGCTGCTGCTTATGAGGGGGCACATAACTCTGCTGCTGCTGCTGCGGTGGTTGACCCGGATTAAGGACATTCTGATTAGTCCACCTCAAATTAGGGTGGATATTAGAGGAATCGGGATAAGTACCCGTCTGCCTATAATGTTGAAAGGCAGCACATGTTTCATTCGAACTAGTACAAAACTCTGAAACATGTCCCTCTCCTCCATATCTTTTGTATGTAAAGAGACCGTCTGAAATTGCATTAACTTTATATATCCCTCCTTTTTGAGATCCTCCAAAATCTATCTTGTCGAATCTCGCAGTAAGGACTTCTATTGCAGCTACCGCAGGAGATTCAGCTGATCTTCTCTGATTTCCTCTAGAATTCCCATTCTCAGCTTTATGGGTGGCTAGGTCATCGATGATTTTCCACCCCTTTATTTCACCGCTATTTTCTTGAAATCTCCCATTAGCTGCAGCATCTAGGATAGCTCTCTGATCATCATAAAGACCATTATAGAATTGGTTGCACAGAAACCATTTCTCAAACCTATGGTGCGGAATAGTTTGCACCAGTCTTTTGAAACGGACCCATGCCTCATGAAAATTTTCATCAGGACCCTGTTTAAAGCTTGTGATCTGAGCTCTAATCGTATTGGTCTTCGATGTAGAGAAATATTTCTTATAGAATGCTAGGGCCAGCGAATTCCAATCTGTAATCCTGTTAGCAGCTCGATCCAGATCTCGGTACCATTCCCTTGCAGCCTCACGAAGCGAGAATATGAACATCATCTCCTTTACCTGGTCCTAGGTCACACCTGCTGGTGGGGGTATGGAACAACAGTAGTCAATGAATGTCTCCATATGTTTAGCCGCATCTTCATTTGAAGCTCCCCCAAATTAGCTTCTCTCAACCAAGTTAATGTAAGACGTTTTCGGTTCGAATTTCCTTTCCGTCCCGGCTGGCAACGCGAATCCCTTATAGAGATTTTCGGCTTTTGGTTCGGAGTGACTGGCTATACTTGCTTCTTCAGTCATATATGGAGATGTAACGATCTGAGCTGAAGAAGTAGAAATAGGAGATGAAGGTGGATCCTCCTCAAATAGCTCGTTCTCGTAGTAACTGGACAGAGTACTCAGCTCTTCCTCTGTCGGCAATACTCTAGATGATCGTCTCAACTCATGCAAAGTCCTTTCGATCTCAGGATCTAATGGTCGTAATTCACCACCATGTGACCTCCGCATAAGAAGAAACTACAAGTAGATTATGAGAATAGTTTATGGAACAGGTGTCCCTTAAATTAAGAAAAAGACTAAAATAAAAACAACTAAAATTAAACAATTGCCTCCCCGGCAACGGCGCCAAAATTTGATACCGTCGTAGAGTACCAAAGATAAATTTATAATCCAAACTACTACTATAGATAGTGGCAGTCAGGGTCGAACAACAGAGAGGCGATGCAATAAATAGTTGTCTAATTTTAGTCTAAAGTAACAATTGTGGGGGGGTTTGATTTGAATAGTTCTATAACTAAAGGCAATCAAATTTAAAATTAAACTAAAACAAATAGATGAGTAATTAAGGAAATAAGATGAAATCAAATATAAAAGGGATGCTAAGATGGTCGGTTACTGTGTGAGATCGGGACACTGGGGTTGAAGGATGATCAGCTGGTTACCGTGTTTGTTTGTCTTATAGTGATTGAGTAATACTGACCCCGTTGTTGTTTGTGGAATCTGCTATGATCCATTCGGGGATGGTGAGCAGACTTGACAGGTATTGCTATTGGTGAGCTTGGGGCAGTCATGGGAGAGTTGTCATCACCGAACGTAGCATCACCGTCCGAGTCTTAGTTTGATTTCTTAGTTGTCATACATTTGTTTTATTTTATTGAAACAGTTTGGGATTTGGTTGATGTAAACTTTACTCTTTATGGTACTTTAATAAATGTGCTCATTTCAGACGCTTTTGATATGTACTAACCTCGGGCAACCGAGATGGTAACACACTTTCATGGTAGGGTGGTCTTGGTAAGGCACCTTGGTATGAGGGGGTGTTACAATTTAGCGTAGCTAGAAAAGACTATAGACTGTTATTTTGTGATTTGGTATGTTTGGGATATGTTTGCGAGTGTTTTTATGCAGATTTGGGGAGATAATATTGCATTGTGATGAATTACACGAAGAAAAGAACTTGATCAAGTACTTTTTTTACTCGATCGAGAGGACTGCACAGAAAAGGGTTCGATTGAGAGGTTTACAAGTACTCGATCGAAATGGTTGAATTAGGGAGTTCTCGATCGACTAGAATTCTGTTCGATCGAGCAGAATAAAGTCAGGACTTCTCGATCGAGTTGTTTCAAAACGCTCGATCGAGTGAAAATGAATTTCACACATAGGAAGTAACTCTTTAACTTCTTATTTTTCATTCTTTTATTTTCTTATTTCATTTGTTCATCCCCTTTGGGCGACATTCACCCCAAAATCCTCCATTTTTCTTGCCAAACACCAAATCCAACACCCACATTGTTTGGATTACTCATATATCGACTACCGCCCCTTGTTTTCCCCTTCAAACTTGCCTATTTTCGTGGTCAATTAGGGAGATTAGGGTTTGCGGTTTTTCGATCAAAGTTCCGCCTATTTGTATTAATTCTAGTCGATTCTTTTGCTTATCTCATAGGTTTTGTTATCAAGTAAGTTTCTCCTTTACCAATTTGTTGTTTAATTGCTTTATTTTAATAAGATGAGGTAATTGGGGGTAGGGTTTATGTGAAAGTCGAAAAACCGACTGAAATTAGGGGGTTTTGCAGTTTATTGATTCAATTGCTTATTATTCCCCATTGCTTACTTGATTAGGATGGAAAGTAGCTCATTGCCATCGACTAGTTCGACTGTAGTTCCGTCCTCTTCTGAGACGGTGGTCCCTGCTGCCACCACCGTCACTACGACTGCTAGTACTATTGCTTTCCCTGTTTTAGCTTCAGTTGTTATTGCTGGTACCGCTCTTGTTACTACTGCTAGTCCTGTTTCTGTCACGGCCAGCTCTTTCATGTCGGTTTCAGCTTTTGTTTCTGCTAGCTCTAGCTCTGCTTTTGTTTTCGTCTCTGCTGCTTCTACTGCTGCAGCCACAACTAGCACCTCTGGTACGGTGACCACCCCTGCTGCGTGGTCACCAGCTGTCACAGCTGCCTACAGGGCCGCTCTAGTACCTCGTCCCACTACTGGACGGGCTTCTTCTTCAGGTACTAGAGGGCGGGGTCGCGGACGAGTTACGCCTTCTGCTAATCGCTCTGCTGGCCGAGTCACCATCTGAGTAGATAACTCACTTGACCCGCACCTCGACTATCCCGAGGTAATTTTCGTTAATGCTATTCATCGTACTCGGTTATTTGACTTAGCGAGCTGTGATTTTCTGTCTACTAAATTTTTGTGCCGTCAGTCACTTGATAGACTTGGTATCTACGAGTCTACTGTTGAGATTTTGAGGGGTACAGGGATGTCTGGACTAGTCACCATGAGTGCCTTGACCTTCAAGTAGCTGACCCTCGAGTTTTTCAGCTCATGACCCGACTTGTGCTTCCGTATCTTTCCGGTTATTTAACCGGACCTTTTCTTGGACTTTATAGGAGTTTGGTACTAGGTTATGTCTTTTCTTTACGGGTGACACTGCCGCCCCTAGGAAGGTTATCCGCCAGTTGTGGAGGACCTTGGCACAGACTACCTACGAGGAGCGCAAGCTCGCTTAGGTCCACCTTCCCCCGGCCCGTTACTTCTTGCGTCTTATGGGTAGTACCATTGATACCGTCGTAGAATACCAAAGATAAATTTATAATTCAAACTACAACTATAGATAGCGGCAGTTAGCCTCGAACCACAGAGAGGCAATGCAATAAATAGTTGTCCAATTTTAGTCTAAAGTAACAATTGTGGGGGGGGGGGGGGTTTGATTTGAATAGTTGAATAACTAAAGGCAATCAAATTTGAAATTAAACTAATACAAATAGATGAGTAATTAAGGAAATAAGATGAAATCAAATATAAAAGGGATGCTAAGATGGTCGGTTCACTGTAGTTTTGACGGCAGTATCGTCCTAAGTAAGTCTGAGAAAATCACGTAAGACGGGAAGAATAAGAAGTCCTCTCGGTCCATACTTAACAGGTAGCATCTTTCAATCTAGCTACGGGTCCCTAATATCACTAGTGCTGACTCTCGCCCTGAAAAGTGATTTAAAAGACTAAATTAACTTATCTCTCGATCTTATTAATTTAGTCGTCTTAATTAAGTAGTCTATTTCCCTCCCCTATCTTTCGATCTATCAGGTCGGTCAATTCCTAAGCATTCAACTAGTCGCGTGCACTCGATTCGTCAAATATAGCAATTAAATTAATTAAGTCGAAGCAATTCTCACGTGAGCCGGTCGATCGACCATGCAAGGCACTCGATCGAACATGACGCGACTCAGGTCAACCTGTAATACTCCGTATTTATAAGTCTTGGGGTACTCTATCGAGTAGGCCTTACTCTGTCGAGTAAGAGTAAGTTGCGAAATAAAATAGTTTCTGACCTGTAGGGTACTCGATCGAGTAGCTGGGGCACTCGATCGAGTAAGGGGGTACTCGATCGAGTACCTTGGGTACTCGATCGAGTGTCCGGTTTTACGGGGAGTTTTCTCGGGTTTTGTTAATTATGCGATTAAGGTATTTAAGTTCCGTCGTCATTATTCTAAACCACTTTTACAAAACCTAAATTCCTGTTTAAGAGAGAAAGCAACAAGTTCATCTTCCTAATCGCATTCTTAGCAATTCCCGAAGTTCAGACGGTCAGTTCTTGTCGTTGTTTATATCGTTGGGTTCCTTGCGTCGAGGGTAAGATCTATGTACCCTTTTTATTGTTTTTCCTTTGGTTTGGTTAAACCCTAATTTAGAGATTGGGGGTTTTTATGTGTAGTATGTGATTGGTAGCCTCTATGTGTTGTATGATAGGAGGAGGGTTCATAGAAGAGGCTTTTTGACTCAGCAGTAGAGACCGTCTGATTGTGTGCATACCAGGTAGGATTTCCTACTCAGTATTAGTCCCATAATGGGATATTGGTTGATGTATTGTATTTGGCTGTTTGATATAATAATTGTACTGTGATTGTGGTTGTGATCGTTGTTGATGGTTCGCGGGGCGTGGCCTCGGCTGAGTGGGGTCACTTGCGGGAGTGGCTTCACGCCCTAGTTTCGCCTTCATGGAACCCGCCACGGAAGGGATGTGCACATTAATGGACAACGTTATCGCTCACTATGTGGAGCGGGGATTTGGTGGGTACGGCTGCGGTCCCCCACTGGCAGGGCTGGTCCAGTGGACAGTCAGTATTGAGATGATGGGAATTGGTTGGTTGTGTGTGTGTGTGTGACAGTTAAGCTGTCTGTGTATCTTATTGTTGTTATACATATTGATTGTGTGATTAGTAATCGGCCCGGTGTTGTTTTGTAAACTGCGGTGATCCATTCGGGGATGGTGAGCAGATATTGAGCGAGGTATTGAGATGAGTACTGGGATAGCCGGATGCCACGACATGATGATAGGAGTCTTCCATTTGTAGCCTTTAGTTTATTTACATTTCGATTAGAACGATCGGTTTGAGATCATGTATCGTACTTTTGGTTTGGTTTTGAGGATTGTAACTATTCGCTAAATTATTTATAATAAACGTTGTTTCTTTGTTGTTGTTTTATTATCATTGCCTCGGGTAACCGAGATGGTAATGTCTTCATACCTGAGTGGTCCTGGTAAGGCACTTGGAGTATGGGGGTGTTACAAATGGTATCAGAGCGACGATCCTGAAACCTGTAACCAATGAACCTAATGAACATAGGGAGTCAATTAAAATGAACCCGGGGTAAAAGTTGTAGGAGCTAGTGTAAATGCTTGGGAGACGTCCTAAAGTCGCAGGGGTCGCCCTACAACTTTGAACCGGTCACATGAGGGAAGTGTTTGTCGAGTCGTATGTGTGTTTGGTTAACTTGTGTAAGAATGTGATGAAATGTGTTAATTTTTGGGTGTTGAAGTAGAAAGATGAGCATGTGAAAGAAAATGGTGATAGGTGGGAATTTGTTGATGAAATGATAACATGTTGGATGATTTACGATGTGGTATTTAATAACATGATGAAATGATCTCGTAGATAGTAGAAAAGATGCGTAGCATGTTTATTATGATATAATGTGGTTTATAAGTTTAGCATGTTAGCATATGACGTAACATGCGGGTAGCTTCTATGTATTAGCGTGACTCGATCGAGTGGGACCGACTTCGATCGGGTGGGTTTTTGACGATTTTGAGTCCGAATCGCGTTTTGGGCACTCGATCGAGTAACTAGGGGTACTCGATCGAGTACTGGGTCACTCGATCGAGTAGCCTAGCTACTCGATCGAGTAGGTAAGAGATCGAAGGTCCATTAAGGTCGATGTTTGGGTACTCGATCGAGTATGTTGGGCACTCGATCGAGTAGCCCGTTACTCGATCGAGTGGGTTTGGGAACTCGATCGAGTGGGTTGTGGGTGTCGTGTCTTCGTGTTTTGAAGTTTAGTACGTATGTTCATATCTACCCTTTCTTATATATGTATAGTTTCAAGATGCCGCCAAGAGAACCGCTCGTATGCGAGAGCCGAGCTTATGACCGTGGATGACATCGTTAAGATGTTAGAGCACCAGGATGCTCTTACTGAGACCCTAAAGAAAGTGAATGAGGATAAGAATAAGGATAAGGAGAAGGAGGTTGATCATTCAAAAATCAGCCTTTACATAGCGAGGTTTAACCCGAAAGAATACAAGGGAGTTGGGGAGCCTAACCTTCTTGATAGTTGGCTGAGAGAGGTGGAGAACATATTAGATTTGGTTCACTGTCCTGATGAGATGAGAGTGGAACAGGCTGCGTTCTATCCGACGGAGGCGGCGGGCAAGTGGTGGGATTCAGTGAAAGTGAGTGCTAAGGAGATATATACAAACCAAGGCTTACCCGCTATACCTTGGGAGGAGTTTCGTAGGGTGTGAGGAAGGAGTTTGTCTTTTTAACATGTGAGGAGTAAGATGAGAGAAGAGTTTGATGGTTTTAAGATGACCGAGATGTCCGTGGCCGAGTACTACAGTCATTCAATGAGAAGTCTAGGTATCTTGAGGATATGGGTTGGAGTGAGGAGAATCTGGCATTGAGGTTTGAGAGGGGGTTGACCCCTAAGATTATGGATAAGTTACCCGTGGGAGTCCTTACTGATGTTAAGGAAGCTTATGAGAGGGCTGGGAGAGCCGAGAGGTTGGTGGAGATGGCTCGGAGAGGTTAGGTGGTGAGAAGAGGAAGTCCGAGAGTGAGGGTGGTGGCCAATCGAATCACAAGAAAGGCAACCACAATCGGTCTAAGGGATTTTCTTCTCGGGTCCAGGTTCGATCTTTGGGGCTTCCTTTGGGCGTGGCCGTGGAAGTGTGAGTAATAGTTGGGGAGTGACCTGCTATAGCTGTGGTGGTGTAGGCCACAAGAGACATGAGTGCAAAAGTGCACCGGATCTTTCCAGACTGCGCAGAGCTTCGCGAGCAAATGCACCGGGCTGGATCGTGGCCAAACCGGGAAGTCGAGTTACAGTGGAGGTAACCGCAACGGCGGTAATTCTTATCAGAAAACCACCAGCGAACAACAACAACAATCAAGGGTCGGGTGCTTGCCGACCACCTCGGCCAAGATCTTGTCCGGGGAGGTGGGCGAAAAACCATGGCAAGTTATTCATGATGGAGAAGAAAGCGGCTGAGGAAGATGCGCACGTTATCACCGGTACATTCCTTGTTAATGGTATTCCTACATTTGTTTTGTTTGATTCAGGGGCTTCTCAGTCGTTTGTGTCTTCGAGTCATGTCAAACAGTTGGGTTTGAGAGTATATGAGCCTGTCAGTGAGCAAGTTTTCATACCTTCGGGTGAGTCTGTATCGTGTGGGAGATTGTTAGAGATGTATCTTTGATAGTTGGGCAAGTTGATTTCCCTTTCCCCGTAGACTTGCTAGAGTTTCCTTTTAACGGTTTTGAGATGATAGTTGGGATGGATTGGTTAGGAAAGTATAAAGCTAAGATAGACTGTCATCAAAAGAAAGTGTCTTTAAGGGGTCCTAAGGGCGTTAGTGTGTCTTATCATGGGTTTCTAGTCAAACCCAAAGTTAAGTTGATTGCAGCTGTTACCTTGAAGTCTTATCTGAGGAAGGGATGTCCTCTGATCTTGTGCCATGTGAGAGATGATCGGATAGAGAGTCCGACAGTTGATGAGATACCAGTGGTGGGAGAGTTTGCAGATGTTTTTCCGAGGAGATTCCGGTTGCCACCGAAGAGGGAGATAGATTTCACCGTTGAGTTGAAGCCAGGGACGGGGCCAATCTCTAAGGCACCGTACCGTATGGGTCCTAAGGAAATGGAGGAACTTAGGAAGCAGTTGGATGATCTGATAGAGAAGGGATAAATTAGACCAAGTGTATCGCCGTGGGGAGCACCAGTTCTTTTCGTGAAGAAGAAAGATGGGAGTTTGAGGTTATGCATAGATTACAGGGAGCTGAACCGTGTGACGATAAAGAACAAGTATCCTTTGCCAAGGATAGATGACCTGTTTGATCAGTTGAGCGGTGCAACAGTCTTTTCTAAGATTGATTTGAGGTCGGGGTACCATCAGGTGAAGATTAGAGAGGTGGACATACCAAAGACAGCTTTCACGTCGAGGTATGGCCATTATGAGTATGTGGTGATGCCGTTTGGGTTGTCTAATGCGCCGGCAGTGTTTATGGATTTGATGAACAGAATCTTGAGGCAGTTCTTGGACCAGTTTGTAGTGGTGTTTATCGATGATATCTTAATCTACTCTAAGACTAAGGAGGAGCATGAGGAGCATCGAGGATCGTGTTGCGAGACTACGAGGGATCATGAGTTGTATGCTAAACTGTCCAAGTGTGAGTTACGGTTAGAGAAAGTTGCTTTTAAGGGGCATGTAATCTCTAAAGATGGGGTAGGCGTGGATCCGGCGAAGATTGAGGCCGTGACAAAGTGGGAAGCACCGAAGAATGTTGCTGAGGTTAGGAGTTTCTTGGGTTTAGCTGGATACTACAGACGGTTCGTGAAAGATTTCTCCAAGATAGCTAGACCGATGACAGCGTTGATGAGGAAAGAGAACAGGTTTCGTTGGGATGAGAGTTGTGAGACGGCGTTCCAAACATTAAAGGAGCGTTTGACCACGCTCTGTCTTAGCATTGCCTGAAGGGAGCGAGAACTTTGAGGTTTATACAGATGCCTCGAAGAATGGGTTGGGATGTGTGTTGATGCAGAATGGCAAAGTGATTGCCTATGCTTCTAGGCAATTGAAGCCTTATGAGGAGAACTACCCTAGTCATGATCTGGAGTTGGGTGCAGTGGTGTTTGCTCTCAAGATTTGGAGACATTACCTTTATGGAGCAATCTTTAAGGTATTTTCCGATCACAAGAGTCTCAAGTACATCTTCACGCAGAAGGAGTTGAACATGAGACAGAGGAGGTGGATGGAGCTGATTGGCGATTATGACATGAAAATCATCTACCATGAAGGGAAAGCCAATGTTGTAGGCGATGCTTTGAGTAGGAAGAGTGTACATTCCACAGTGTACAGCTCTATCTTTGATGAGGCCGAGGGATGAGGTAGCGAGTTTTGAGATACATATGATGCGAAAGGAGATGCCATGGGTGATATGACAAGACATCCGGAGTTTTATGATGATATTCGGGGTAAGCGTGGCTTTGGATCCTAAGATAGTGGAGTGGAGAGTCGGAGTTGAGAAAGGGACAGTGTCCCGGTTTTCTATTCATACAGATGGTAGTTTGAGGTTTGATGGTAGGTGGTGTGTTCCTAATGACGAGGAGTTGAAAAAGACTATCATGACAGAGGCACATTGCACACCATATTCAGTTCATCCAGGTGGAGACAAGCTATACAAGGATTTGAAGAAAACGTTTTGGTGGCCTGGGATGAAGAAAGAGACAGCTGAGTTTGTGTCCCGTTGTTTGACATGCCAGAGAGTTAAAGGGGAACAACGACGACCACAAGGTAAGATTCAGTCTTTAGAGGTGCCTGAGTGGAAGTGGGAATCCATTTCCATGGATTTCATTGTGGGTTTGACGAAGAGTCAACAAGGTAACAACATGATTTGGGTGATAGTGGATCGTCTGACCAAGTCAGCTCACTTTGTTCCAATGAAAGATACATGGACTAAGGCACAATTGGTTATGGCCTATCGAAAGAACGTGCTTAAGTTACATGGAGTCCCTAAGGACATAGTGTCCGATAAGAGATGCGAGGTTTATATCGAGGTTTTGGAAGGAGTTGCGAAATCGTTGGGAACAACTTTGAAGATGAGTACAAGATTTCATCCCGCGACAGACGGCGGACGAGAGAACAATCAAGACTCTTGAGGATATGTTGCGAGCTTGTGTGATGGATATTGGTGGTAGCTGGGAGCAGAGGTTGGACTTGATAGAATTTTCTTACAATAACAGTTATCACACTAGTATAGGTATGGCACCGGTTGAGGCTTTGTATAGGAGGAGATGTATGAGTCCAATCTGTTGGGACGATAGTGCTGAGGCAGTGGTTTTAGGACCAGAGATGGTGCATGAGATGGTGGAATAGATTAAGATGATCAGGGAACAGATGAGAGCAGTCCAGGATCGACAAAAGAGTTATGCAGATCTACATCGTCGGGACATAGAGTTTCAAGTTGGGGACAAGGTTCTTTTGAAAGTTTCTCCTATGCGCGGGGTTATGAGATTTGGGAAGAAAGGCAAGCTAAGTCAGAAGTTTATAGGGCCTTATGAGATCTTAGAGCGAGTTGGGGAAGTTGCTTATCGTCTGGCTTTACCAGCTGCGTTAGAGAGAGTGCATAATGTGTTTCATGTATCGCAGGTTTGCTTGAAGTATGTGAGTGACCCGTCACATGTGTTGGAGGCAGAGAGCTTAGAGCTAGATGAGTCCTTATCATATCTTGAGGTGCCTAAGCATATTCTAGACCGAAAGGTTAGAAAGACTAGGAGTGGTGAGACAGTTTTGCTTAAGATCCTGTGGTCTAACCACGAGACCGAGGAAGCTACATGGGAGCCAGAGGAAGCTATGAAAGAGCGTTACCCTTTCGTTTTTGATCAGGTATGTATGGTTACGGGGACGTAACCTTGTTTCTTTTAGGGGGGTAAGAGATGATCGCGAGCAGTTTTTAAAAGTTTTATACCCCTTTTATATGTTGTGTCAGGATGTTTGTCGGGATGAGTTGGGTTAGTATCATGTTTTATGTCGAATTTTGTTTTGGTTGCTGAGTCGGGAAGTTAGGGGAGTACCTTTGTTTAGTAGTGGTTTGAACTTCGGGGACGAAGTTCCTTTTAAGGAGGGAAGACTGTAATACTCCGTATTTATAAGTCTTGGGGTACTCTATCGAGTAGGCCTTACTCTGTCGAGTAAGGGTAAGTTGCGAAATAAAATAGTTTCGACTGTAGGGTACTCGATCGAGTAGTCAGGGCACTCGATCGAGTAAGGGGTACTCGATCGAGTACCTTGGGTACTCGATCGAGTGTCCGGTTTTACGGGGAGTTTTCTCGGGTTTTGTTAATTATGCGATTAAGGTATTTAAGTTCCGTCGTCATTATTCTAAACCACTTTTACAAAACCTAAATTCATGTTTGAGAGAGAAAGCAACAAGTTCATCTTCCTAATCGCATTCTTCGCAATTCCCGGAGTTCAGACGGTCAGTTCTTGTCGTTGTTTATATCGTTGGGTTCCTTGCGTCGAGGGTAAGATCTATGTACCCTTTTTATTGTTTTTCCTTTGGTTTGGTTAAACCCTAATTTAGAGATTGGGGGTTTTTATGTGTAGTATGTGATTGGTAGTCTCTATGTGTTGTATGATAGGAGGAGCGTTCATAGAAGAGGCTTTTTGACTCAGCAGGAGAGACCGTCTGATTGTGTGCATACCAGGTAGGATTTCCTACTCAGTATTAGTCCCATAATGGGATATTGGTTGATGTATTGTATTTGGTTGTTTGATATAATAATTGTACTGTGATTGTGGTTGTGATCGTTGTTGATGGTTCGCGAGGCGTGGCCTCGGCTGAGTGGGGTCACTTGCGGGAGTGGCTTCACGCCCTAGTTTCGCCTTCTGTGGAACCCGCCACAGAAGGGATGTGCACATTAATGGACAGGGTTATCGCTCACTATGTGGAGCTGGGATTTGGTGGGTACGGCTGCGGTCCCCCACCGGCGTAATGTCCAGGTGGACGATCGATATTGAGATGATGGGAATTTTTTGGTTGTGTGTGTGTGTGTGACAGATTAAGGCTGTCTGTGTATCTTATTGTTGTTATACATATTGATTGTGTGATTAGACCGACCCGGTGTTGTTTTGTAAACTGCGGTGATCCATTCGGGGATGGTGAGCAGATATTGAGCAGGTATTGAGATGAGTACTGGGATAGCTGGGATGCCACGACATGATGATAGGAGTCTTCCGCTGTAGCCTTTAGTTTATTTACATTTCAGTTAGAACAGTTAGTTTGAGATCATGTATCGTACTTTTGGTTTGGTTTTGAGGATTGTAACTATTCGCTAAATTATTTATAATAAACGTTGTTTCTTTGTTGTTGTTTGATTATCATTGCCTCGGGTAACCGAGATGGTAATGTCTTCATACCTGAGTGGTCCTGGTAAGGCACTTGGAGTATGGGGGTGTTACATATTCTACGCCGTCTACACTATAGGTCCCCTACATCATAGCACAAAGGGTTTAGCTACTCATACTGGAATTAAGAATAATAACGAAACTAGAGATGAAAACAGTAGGATTCATAACTAAATTAAATGAATAAGAAAACCGCG
Organism: Silene latifolia; assembly: GCF_048544455.1. Classification (NCBI taxonomy): domain Eukaryota; kingdom Viridiplantae; phylum Streptophyta; class Magnoliopsida; order Caryophyllales; family Caryophyllaceae; genus Silene; species Silene latifolia. Next base: position 323,044,373 of record NC_133538.1, read on the forward strand.
TAAAACAAGGAATTAAGGCTTTAACGATTCTAACTAATAAATTCTAATCTAATAATGAATAACAACAAACTGAAATCAAGGAATGTAATTTACCGAATGAAATCAGGAAGAATCTAAAAGCACGAACGAAAGTAAAGCAAATAAAACCGATTGTATTCAATGATTATGAGATCTAATGCTAAACTTGATATTGAACCCTAATTATTTCCCTAAAATTCCCTTGATGATCCCCTGAAAACATCTGGTTACGTTATATAGATAGTCTTACAAAACTTATTCCTATAACCTAATTACATTGGGCTTCGGAATTCTCGTCCTTTTAATTCACGCCAGAATCACGGTTTGGTCGATCGACCACAAGGACCAGTCGATCGACCAAATCTCGCTGAACAGTAGCTCCTGATCTATTTTAGGAATCGCGCTCTGGTCGATCGACCATAACGGTCTGTCGATCGACTGCTTCATCAGGTAGTTGCTCCAAAAGCCTTGTAAATTTGTCTTTCAGGCCTCGATACGCGCACCAAGTTTGCTTCCCGAGTAAATACTTCATGTCAAATAAAATGCCAAGACTCGGGGACGGATTTGGCTAATTTCCCACTGGATTCTTCACATTTCTGCAATATTACACAAAAACACAAAAGTAGACGGAAATAGGGGAAATAGTAGCCTAAACTACGCAATTGAGCTCTGAAATGTGTGTAAAATAGGGTGTAAAACAGCATATTTAGGACACGCATCAACCATCTTTGGCCGAAAAGAACCAAATAATGTGAACAACATTGAGCTTTCTATTCTGGGTGGGTACCTGAACATTGACAGTGAGGGACCCTTCGTCCTTAACATTGCTTACTTGACCGCCCAGTACTTTCACACTGTGGGGGAGAAGACCACGGGCACTATTGTTTGCGGTGGCATAGCCACTTTTCTTGCCCGTTTTCTCTTCCCCGTATTCCCTCGTGACTTACAGTACATAGATACTAACAGGTACCTTGGCATTCCTGTTATGCTGTCCATGTTTTGGCTTGCTTCCGACCACCAGACATGCATGGAAGATTTCTGGGTCCTTGTCTGAGACCCTACCTTGCACCACTTTACCCCGTCTCGTTCCCTTGCCCACTGTTAGGGGTAGGTTACCTCCACCTCTACCCATGTAACACCTCCCACTTAGACCACCTCCTACCATGTCCGCTTCTAGGAAGCGGAGGAGACCTGAGACCGGAGAGGGATCCACACCTTCTACGGGTGGCAAGACTTCCACGGCCATTCCTACCCCGATCCATACTCCTACTCCTACTCCTACTCCTGCGCCCGACCAAACCCATCCGGTTTACCCGACAAATTTTTTTATCTCCTCCACCTTTTGAGGCGTCCGCGGTCCTGGACCAAGGGCGCCGTGACAGTTTGTTGCTTGAGCTTCTTAGCAGGCAGGCTTGTATGGAGCGGGACATAGCTCTTACTTTGTTCCCTCTATACGAGTATCACATGATGCGACGACGTCCCGTTCCTGATGGCTGCCCACACCCGTCTTTCTACCGGTACCTAGCTGAGGGGTACCCAGAGCCAGCCACTGACGAGGAGGAGGGCACAGTTGAGGTGGCAGCGAGGACTCGGACTGAGGAGGCGAGGATGAGAGCGCATGAGAGAGACCCGAACTACAGGGTGGAGGACGTGACGGACGAGGCTGACGAGTAGCTACTGGTCTACTCACTTCCCCAGTTTTCAAGCTGGTTTAGGGAAGTTCGTGTTTTGTATGTATATTCTTGCTCTTTTATTTCTTTTGTCTCCTTTTTATTTATTGTTTTGCATACATTTATTGGTTGTATTTTTCCCGTTCCCCGTATATATCTGCTGGTGTATGCTGGAGGGCAACGAGGGTGTTGTTCGTTTTGGTTTGGGGAGGGTAATGCATCCTTTGAGTCTGCATTTACATTTTTTTTTGCATTCATGTTTCTATTTTCTGCTTGCATTGTTTTCATTTCTTTTAAAAAATAACAAAAATTCAAAAAAAAATTAGAAAATTCAAAAATTTTAATAAATCTTCACGTTTATTTTTGCATATAGGTTGAGTCAGAACGATTGATTTCCGCGATGATATTGCACTGTAACTTGTAATTCTTACTTGATCCTTGCACCTTATTGACATTTATTAGCTGAGTCTTACGCATGTCTACGAGTTTTTGTTCAAATTTAGCTGATCGTGTAGACTTGACCTGATAAATTGGCAACTACTTTACAATTTCTGAGATTTAGAGTCATATAACTGGTGACATTCATGACCGGTTTGCATAGGAAATTGAGAGTAGTACTCCTTGCATAACATGTTTATCATTTCTTTTGCACTTTTATGAAATTTGATTTCTTGTCAATTGCATACATTCGGGTTTGTGGTCGGTGTCACATGCAAGGAGATGCTTGCAAAATTCCCCTTCTTACATTTTACACCCATTTAGCTCCACTTCAGCCAAATTTAGACTTTTTGACCCATTAGCTACACCCAAAACTAAGCCTGCCCAGTCAAGCTAGTTTAGTGTGTCAATTGTGGTATGTTGATCCGTGTTGCGAGTTTGGCATGATTGTTCATTTGATTGGAGTTGGTGGAAAATAAGGAAGGGAGAATGGTTGGAAAAATTAGAAAAAGACATGAAAAAAAAAAAAAAAAAAAAAAAAAAAAGAGAAAACGTGTGAAAGAAAAAAAAAAGAAAATGAAAAATTTGTATTGAATTCACGTGAGGCAGACGAAGAAAAAGAAAGAAAAGTTTGAAAAAAATTGAGCTGAATTGTTTGATTAATTAATACCGTATTAAAAAAGGGAAGTTTGTGACGGTCTACTCCTCTATTCTTATTTGTTTATTTTTGAGGAGATAGTGTATTTGGTTAGTGAGATGTGTGCCAAATGAAGGGCACTTGTGTTTATTTTTTTCAGTCAGATGAGATTCGGATGGTTTCATATGGTCTTGTTTAGGAGCTAGCTTGATGCTTTACCTTCACATTCCCAAAATTAATTTTGCCTTTCCTTACCTGAACCTCACTATTCCTATACTTTTTGTAAGCCCGCGGCTGTGACGGACATTGTCGGTTGGAGTGTATGCATAGTACTTGAATCGTTTATCATTTTTGTTGCGTGCATGTTATGTAGGTTGCAGTTTAGGTGAGTCACTGTTTCTCTTTCTCTCTTATACATATATAATTAACCCTTTGCTTCATGAGAGAAGAGTGACCACGTGAGAGTCCGATTTTGTTGGTCTTGCAAGGTCAATAGGCCAGCTTTATTTATGGACATCTTATAATTCGTTTGCGTATTGACTGTTGTAGCTATGACTGTTGATTTCTGTTGTATTAAATTGGTTCAAGTAGACAAGTTATACCTAGCTCTGAGTTTTCATTTCCGTTCCATTAGTTTGCATTTAGTTTACTCGAGGATGAGTAAAGGTTCGGTTTGGGAATATTTGATACGTGCATTTTATATAGCCATTTTAGTCTTATTTTGCACGTTTTCTATGCATTTTTATACCGTTATGTATTGCAAAATGCCCCGAATTGGTTACTTTTGTTTGTTTTGTCTGAGTTCCAGAAATGAACCTGAAAGTGGTGAAACCGTACTCTTTTTCATCCTATTTAGCATGCATATTGAGGAGACGAGAATGTTAGAGCGAGAATCATGACACGTCAATCGTATACCTGTCAAAAATACCAACTGGCTCTAACTAATATAGCTAGGGAAGTCGGGTCGATCTCCACAGGGAGATGGGAAGATGTCAACTTTGTCTAAGTTCGTCTCGGTAACCAAAATGGGGGGTTTTAAATGATTGATCCTGAGAGTAAGGAAGAGAAATAAAGTAGAGAAAATAAGGAAGAAAAACAGGGGTAAATCAGATAAAAGGGGAAAATATGTTAGGAATCGGTCTACCGTGGCAGTTACACTATCGGATCAACTGAGTCGATTAAATTATTGATAAGAAGGGCGAGGTCGTCACCTTTCGGTCCTTAAACCTACGATTATACCCTTTCTGTCTCTAATCGCCCTAGGGTCTTCCTAACTTAGATTTCGCCCTAATTAGGTGTCACCTATTGTAATTAAGCAAGCCTTCCCTTCCAATCTTTCGATCCAGGTCGGAGGTAACTAATTAATCGGTCTCCTGCATGCATTCATTCAACCTAAACACAATTATATTGCTTAATACAATTCTTGTCGCAAAGCTAACCTAATCAAGTCGATCCTAACATGTTTCTACCACGGTTTCCCTAATCCTAACATATTAAAGGAATTAGCTACGCCTCATCATCGAATCAACAAAAACAACATATAAATAATTAACACTAAACATTAAAGCGAACTACTAAAGAGCGAATAAGGTAGAGATGAAATAATAGGGGAAAACAACAACACAATAGCAATAGTAATTATAATTAAAAGATAAAAGAAGAATGATAGTACCAATCGTAATCCAATTCCGATTAAAAAAGTAAAGAGTAATAATGTATGAGAGAACTAAGAGTGTTGAAGAGAAGGGGAGAGAGAGGTTACGTTGTTCACTCCTCTAGTCTTATACGAAAAATCCACTCTAAACCTAATCTATGGACTAATTAAAAAAACCCATACGAAATTAGGCGGAAAATAAACAATAGCAGGACAAACCACTCGATCGAGTGGAATTAAACCACTCGATCGAGCAACTGAGCATAAAACTGTGGGGTAATATCCGTATAAAACCCTTAAATTTTAGGACTATAACGCAAAATTTAACATGTGATTATTGTCATAAAACAAAAATACAAGAGAAAACGATAAAGCACAAGAATTAACCTCGGGTCCTTGAGAATTCGGCCTAAGATAGAAATCAACGTAGATTTCCTCCTAATCGTTGCACCCAAGACCGTCTGAGACTATGCCCCTTGTGCTAGAAATACTCTCTAATTGACTTGCAATATTGAGAGAGTTGTTGTGAGTTTTTCCGATGTGAGATCTAGAAATTTCAGAGAAAATTGCTCTGAAACCCTAATATTTTTGCAAATGAATGATTGGGTTACAAAAGGAGAGAAACTCCCCTTTTGTTCCTCTCGGTCCAAACCGTGTACATGGGGAGGGAGTGGGCTTTCCACTTCCTCCTCATTTTTAACTCGTGGTTCGATTAATCCCGCTAAAATGTATATGACGGGTTTAATTATAAATCGTCATCGGTTATCGGTTATTAAAACATCGACTAATAACATGGATTAGTTGAAATATTAATACGTGTCCCACAAAGACAATATTGTATAATTAATTCAATATACATCAATTAAATATAATCGTTTATATTTAAATTACGAATTAACCATTTAATTCGTTTTAGCCATTATTATTTAATCCGTATTAAATAATTATCTCAACATCGTGTTTGACTAATTATTAGTCAATAACTCCGACTAACTGCTTAGTCAAATTAGGCATCAACATGACTGTATTTTCATACCGTCACATCTCTCAAACGTATCCTATAGGTGTGACTTTTAGGGACCAGTTGATCACCGCCATCAGTATGATAATAACGTCAAACTTATCTAGCAAGCCAACCGTTATTGATAAACGTGGACCAACTGATAATAATACAAAAGTATACCCTTTGATCCTTTTAGAGATTTAAATGTTATTGCACTAACTGTAGAGGACACCAGCCCCAACAAGCTCCCACTTGTCCGTACAAGTGTATGTGTAATAACGTTATCCGCACTAACTGGAGGACACGTCTCCAACAAACTCTCACTTGTCCGTACAAGTGTATGTGCGATAACCGATTCTCATATTCAGTTAAAATTTCTCCCACTCAATGTAAAACAATTTGCAGAACCGGATCCGCAAAGGTCGTATTTTACAATCGATCTGTATCAAGAGTGGTTTCCCCGACTAGAGAGTAACTCAACTGATAAAACGAATTCGTATTCGAGCATGGCCATGCATTTCGATTCTGACTCCTCGAGTGGCCCTGAGAAATATCGAGTACCCGATAAAGGCTGAATATTTCCTTCAACTCGACTCCTTCCGATCTAAGCACAAAGATGAAATGACCCGGAAAAAATCTACTTGGCCCCCTGTTATGGATGACCGTGAGAAAGAAACCAAAGTCACCCAAAATCTGCCTTAGTCTCAAGAGACAGTCGATAGTCAAAAGAATCGACTCTTAGGATCACCATGGAGGTCCTATCCACGACCTGGCACCGAATGTTATAAAACATTTAGGACTCCACGTCGATGTCACAATTGTGTCCTACGAGATATCCGTATAAATCGCCTCTCGTGATTGGTCGATCAACCTTTTGACTTATGGCTCGTTGAACCCACTATCAACCAACGTCACAAAATAATTGCCGAGTTATCACTCACGTGGGCAATTAAGGACCAAAAATATAATGTTTGTTCAGTTCACTTTGTGGTGTTCAAAATTATCGTACAAATCCACATGAAAAACAAAATATATAAATATCAAAACGATGATGTCGTATAGAGTACAAAAGAGAATGAATCTAATCCATAAAAGAGTACTACAACTCAGGAACACGTTTAATTCCCATGGAATTAATATGCCCTTCATGCTTATCTTGTCGTAATGGTTTAGTGAGAGGATCTGCTATGTTATCATCTGTAGCAATCTTTTCTATCACTACTTCCTTTTGCTCCACGTAATCTCGGATTAGATAAGCTTTCCGTTGTACATGTCTAGATTTGTTGCTAGACTTAGGCTCCTTAGCTTGGAAGATGGCACCTCTATTGTCGCAATAGATGGTAACTAGGCACTACGGATAGTCCTTGTAAGAATTGACGCATCCATATCGCTTCCTTTGCAGCTTCAAACACGGCATAGTACTCGGACTCAGTCGTAGAATCTGTTGTAACACTTTGTTTGGAACTCTTCCAGCTTACTGCAGCGCCATTAAGCGTAAAAACGAATCCAGACTGAGATTTTGAGTCATCTCGATCCGTTTGGAAGCTAGCATCTGCGTAACCGGTTGCGCATAGCTTTTGTTCGCCTCCATAAGTCAATGCCCAATCTTTAGTCCTCCGTAGGTACTTAAGAATGTTCTTGACAGCCATCCAATGTGATTCACCTGGATGCTGTTGGAATCGACTTGTCATACTCAATGCATATGCCATGTCAGGACGTGTGTATATCATGGCATACATGATTGATCCTATAGCCGAGGCATAAGGAATCTGTGTCATGCGCTCTTTCTCTTCCGGTGTCTCTGGTGCCTGAGACTTGCTCAAATGCACCCCTGGAGCCATAGGAAGAAACCCCTTTTTGGAGTTAGTCATGCTGAATCTCTCTAGTATCTTGTCTATATAAGACTCCCCGACGAGAGATAACATCCGACGCGATCTATCTCGATAGATACGGATGCCCAAAATTCTTTGTGCCTCACCCAGATCTTTCATCTGGAAATGGTTCTTCAACCATACTTTTACCGAAGTTAAGAGAGGTATGTCATTCCCAATAAGGAGTATGTCATCGACATACAATATTAGGAAGACAATCTTGCTCCCACTCAACTGGTTATATAGACATGGTTCCTCGACCGATCGAGTAAATGCATTTTCTTTTATCACTTGGTCGAAACGATGATTCCAACTCCTAGAAGCTTGCTTAAGTCCATAAATGGAACGCTTAAGCTTACATACTTTCTTAGGATGTTCAGGATCGATGAAACCTTCGGGTTGTACCATGTACAACTCTTCCTCCAAAAAACCGTTTAAGAAGGCGGTTTTCACATCCATCTGCCAAATTTCATAGTCATGAAAAGCGGCAATCGCTAAGATAATCCGAATGGAACGTAGCATGACTACGGGTGCAAATATTTCATCGTAGTGCAAACCTGACACTTGGGTGAAACCTTTAGCAACTAGTCGTGCTTTATAGATATCTTGTTGACCTTCCACAGAATGCTTTATCTTGTAAAGCCATTTGCATTGAAGGGGACGAACCTTAGCAGGTAAGTCAACAAGATCCCATACGTTGTTCTCATACATGGAGTCCATCTCGGATTGCATGGCCTCAAGCCATAGCTTTGAGTCGAATCGGTCATGGCACCTTTATAGGTTGCGGGTTCACTACTCGTTAAGAGTAGAATGTCATCTATGTCATGTTCCTCGACCATACCAATGTATCTGTCCGGAGGAATAGAGACTCTTCCCGACCTCCTAGGTTCCTCAGGAATATTAACCGCAGCCGGGATTGAAGGAATTGGTTCCTCCAATGGTTGCTCGGTATTTGGTTCTAGAATCTCCGACAGTTCGAAGGTTCTATCACTCTTTGCATTCTCGAGAAATTCCTTCTCTAAGAATGTCGCACTAGCCGCAACAAATACACGTTGTTCGGTTGGCGAATAAAAGTAATGACCTAGTGTTCCTTTAGGATAACCTATAAAGTATGTCTTGACCGATCGCGGGCCGAGCTTATCCTCGTGTCTCCATTTGACATAAGCCTCGCAGCCCCAAACCCGTATAAAGGACAAGTTAGGGACCGTTCCCTTCCATAGTTCATATGGAGTCTTGTCAACAGCTTTAGACGGACTTCGGTTAAGTATTAGAGCAATGAGACAGAAGAGCATAACCCCATAATGAGTCAGGCAACACGGTGTGACTCATCATGGATCGAACCATATCAAGTAGTGTTCGATTTCTCCGTTCGGACACACCATTCAACTGAGGTGTTCCAGGTGGAGTTAACTGTAAGGCAATCCCACAGTCTTTGAGGTGTTGATCAAACTCGTGAGAAAGATACTCGCCACCACGGTCTGAGCGCAGTGTTTTAATCTTTCTACCAAGTAGGTTCTGTACCCGATTCTGGTATTCCTTGAATTTCTCAAAGGATTCACTTTTGTGCTTCATTAAGTAGACATAGCCATATCTACTTAAATCATCCGTGAAAGTGATGAAATACCTATAGCCTTCTCGTGCGGTGATTGACATAGGTCCACACACATCCGTATGTATGAGTCCTAATAGGTCAGCAGCGCGCATTCCAACACCTTTGAAGGAAATTCGAGTCATCTTACCAATGAGACATGATTCACACGTGCCAAATGATTGAAAATCAAAGGCCGAGATAGCTCCATTCTTTATGAGCTGTTTTACGCGTTTCTCATTAATGTGTCCCATACGGCAGTGCCATAGATACGTTTGATCTTTGTCACCAACCTTTAACTTCTTATTCATTACGTGTAATATTTCGGTGGTCTGATCTAAAACATAAATTCCATTCATGGGGACTGCCTTGCCATAAATCATATCGTGTAATGAGAAAATGCAAGTATTATTCTCTATTACAAATGAAAAACCAAGTTTGTCAAATGCAGAAACTGAAATATTGTTTTTAGAAAGACTGGGTACATAATAGCAGTTATATAAAAATAACTCAAATCCGCTAGGAAGCTGGATCACGTATGTTCCCCTCGAGACGGCAGCCACTCGTGCTCCATTCCCGACACGCAGGTCCACCTCACCCTTTACGAGGAGTTCGATGTTTCGGAGCCCCTGCACATTATTACACAGATGAGAACCACAACCAGTATCTAGTACCCAAGTTCCGTAACTTACGTGGTTAATGTCAATCATATGAATAAAAGTAGAAGAGGAAGAAGACATACCAACAGGTTTTACGCGACCTACTTTTATGTCCTCATGGTAAACAGGACATGTACGCCTCCAATGCCCAGTCTTGTGGCAGTGATGGCATTCCATGTTTTCGGTCTTGCTCTTTGTCGCGCCTGATGAGTTTCTTGCCTCACCAGGCCCACTCTTACCTGATCCCGACTTCTTAAACTTCGGTTTACCTACCGCTAGGTCTGCCTGAGCTTTGCCCTTACCCTTGCCCTTGTTTGACACAACGAGAACATCCTGTTTCAAGCTCCCACTGAACTTCATATCCTTCTCGGTCTGTACGAGTAGGGAGTGTAGTTCATGAGGACTTTTCTTCAAATCATTCATATAGTAATTCGCTCTAAAGAGCGCAAAACCATCGTGTAATGAATGAAGCATGCGGTCAATCACGATGTTCTCGCTGATTTTACAATCAAGCGCCTCCAGTCTCTCGACATTCTCAATCATGCTGAGAATGTGTGGGCTAACCGGTTGGCCCTTCTGGAGTCTCGCATCAAAGAAGCGAGTGGTATGCTCATAGGTCACGATTCTCGGTGCTTTCGAGAATTCCTTAGTGAGCGTGGTGAATATCTTGTTTGCACCTTGGGCTATGAAGTGTTTCTGCCAATTGGATTCCATTGCAAAAATGAGTACGTTTTTAATCTCACCCGCTTCCATGACGAAATCGTTATACTTGGCGATTTCGTTAGCTCCAGCCGTGGGGCCTGGGTTTGACGGGATGGGCTCTGTCGGATATTTGAGCTTCCGTCGACAAACGGCAAAGATTCCGTAATGCCGCCTCCCGATCCGCGAAGTTTGATCCATCATTCTTCTCGTCGAGTGGACCGATTCATCGATTCATGAAGATCCGAAGCCCGGACTCACGGTCCAATGTGGCACTTGGCATTGGGTCGTCGGCAAGACGCCACCATTTTGTTATTAGCACTTTAAGTGATCGTGATCTACACTGAAAAAGAAAGGGAAAACAAAACGAAATAAGCAACTCATCGAGGTGATTTAAGTCTATTTAAAATTCATTTTAAACGTGTAGACTCAATGCACTTGCATAATTGATCTCCCTCAAGAATAATACAAGTGATCCCAAGACTCAATTTCCGTAAATTGATAAGCCAACTTTGGAATCCTCCGTTGGACCCGAGAAGCTTGTCTTGATGTTCCATCTTTGTCCATGCAGCGGGAGTGAGCATCCGGTCTCCATCTTTGGTCTTCTCAAAATTACAATTAAAATTTACAAAATATAAACCTATTTACATTCTAAATAAAAACTGTAATTACAAGGAAAAAACCAAAACGGAGATATAAGATCTCAAAATACAACCAAGACCGTGTTCCATCATTACGGTAACACGTCCTACTAAGGCCACACTAAGTTACAACTGTTTGTAAAAATTAAATACGTAATAAAACATTCAAGGCATTCAAAATAACGATAAATAAAATGCATCAACTAAAATAAAATTTATTCGTGACATAATTCCGTAATTATGTTAAATTTATCCAAACCACCTTTAATGACTAAAATTATGTGACAAAACCGCTTTAATCAACTTAATTTTAATCCATGATAATCCGTTTCTTTAAATCGCTTTAAAATAACTAACTGGTACGTGAGTGAACCGTTTCACTATCAAGCGAATGCATAAAATCATGATTATGCATATGTAATGGCCAAAAGAAAAATTAAACACAAAAAATAAATTTTTCAGCGCTGCCAAAACAAAAAGGACTCGATCGACTGATACTTCCAGTCGATCGAAAGGTTTGCCAAACATAAAGTGCTCGATCGACTGAACTCAAGGTCGATCGAGTACTTTTATTAGAAAGCTGTTGATCGAGTACGAGGACTTCTCGATCGAACAGTTAGGGCTTTAAAAATTGGTCGATCGAGTATAGCATGTACTCGATCGAGTAAAAACAAGACAGAAAAACACTCGATCAAGTAGTAAACCACTCGATCGAAAGCAAAACGATTCTTAAAATTAAAACCCTTGTGAAAAAGATTTGACAAAGCAAAATCAATAGCAATTTTGACCTAATCCTTATAAAAATTAAAACAACAATTGACAAAACTTTAACATATCGCTATAATGATCGTGTAAAATAGCAATATGCAAAATCAAAACGACAACAATAACCGTGTATACATGGCACGGTTTAAAAAAAAAAAAAACAGTGACACACAAATGGCCGCACGGTTTTATATGCAAAGCAAGATCGTTTCAAATCGTTTTATGAAAATCACAAAGAAAAAATTACGTGGCCTCGCTCTGATACCACTTGTGGGGTAATATCCGTATAAAACCCTTAAATTTTAGGACTATAACGCAAAATTTAACATGTGATTATTATCATAAAACAAAAATACAAGTGAAAACGATAAAGCACAAGAATTAACCTCGGGTCCTTGAGAATTCGGCCTAAGATAGAAATCAACGTAGATTTCCTCCTAATCGTTGCACCCAAGACCGTCTGAGACTATGCCCCTTGTGCTAGAAATACTCTCTAATTGACTTGCAATATTGAGAGAGTTGTTGTGAGTTTTTCCGATGTGAGATCTAGAAATTTCAGAGAAAATTGCTCTGAAACCCTAATATTTTTGCAAATGAATGATTAGGTTACAAAAGGAGAGAAACTCCCCTTTTGTTCCTCTCGGTCCAAACCATGTACATGGGGAGGTAGTGGGCTTTCCACTTCCTCCTCATTTTTAACTCGTGGTCCGATTAATCCCGCTAAAATGTATATGACGGGTTTAATTATAAATCGTCATCGGTTATCGGTTATTAAAACATCGACTAATAACATGGATTAGTTGAAATATTAATACGTGTCCGACAAAGACAATATTGTATAATTAATTCAATATACATCAATTAAATATAATCGTTTATATTTAAATTACGAATTAACCGTTTAATTCGTTTTAGCCATTATTATTTAATCCGCATTAAATAATTATCTCAACATCGCGTTTGACTAATTATTAGTCAATAACTCCGACTAACTGCTTAGTCAAATTAGGCATCAACATGACTGTATTTTCATACCGTCACATCTCTCAAACGCATCATATAGGTGTGACTTTTAGGGACCAGTTGATCACCGCCATCAGTATGACAATAACGTCAAACTTATCTAGCAAGCCAACCGTTATTGATAAACGTGGACCAACTGATAATAATACAAAAGTATACTCTTTGATCCTTTTAGAGATTTAAATGTTATTGCACTAACTGTAGAGGACACCAGCCCCAACAAAAACCTCTCGATCGAGTGGAATTAAACCACTCGATCGAGTACTTCTCGCAATGCCTTATCTTGTATAAACTTGGACTGCTCGATCGAGCAGTCTGGAGCATATAAAGCATTCGATCGAGTAATAAATCACTCGATCGAGCTGTTTCAGCACGTTAAACCTTGAAATACTTCCCGAATCCAGCTCACGTGTCTTCCAAATGTTTGATTTCCAAGCTCCAGCTCCTCGTTCTCCATAAATGCATGCAAATGGAACGAATTAAGGCTCGATTTAGCTCCTCTTTGGTTAATTCCTGCAAATTACATAAAACGAACCAAAGTAGAATATTCGGGGTATTTGTAGCTAGATGCTACATAAAAAATGCAAATGCGTGTAAAAATGAGGTAAAAACCTTATATAAAATACACGCATCAAATCTCCCCAAACCAAACCTTTGCTTGTCCCCAAGCAAATATGAATGCAACTAAGAAAGAACAGTGGAACGGGACCAACGTATCAGCTACAAATCATCCACCAAAACCAATTTAATGCAACAAAATGACAATGTGGCAAATGAGAAATGCAAACGAGTTAAACGAATGTTCCAAACTCACTGAACCGTCGACCTTGCAAGATTCAAAAGATATCGGACTCTCACGGGTCGCTCGTCACTCAAAATTAGGCACAAGGTGAGTATATATGTGAAAGATAGACAGAAGTAAAGACACTCACCTAACTCGACCTATAAGAACATGCATGCAGTTAACATGAATAAAGTCTCTACAACCATACATATGCATTATTCCAACCATACTAGTGACCAAGACACATGCCGAGGACTTACATTTAGGTAAGTGAGGTAATGGGTAAGAAGGGCTAAAATGAATTTGGATATGTGGGGTTAATAGCCAGGCTAGCAACAACAAATCCAAATATAACTGCATCCCATCTTCATACTCAATATAGCAAAATAAAACAGTGCAAATTCCATGCATTAAACTCACTAAACACCAATACTTGTCAACTCTCCATAAAGTATAGATGAAACATGGGAGTAAAAATTGTTCATACAATTTCTCGTTCTTTTTTCACATGACTTATTTTCTTTCTTTTCTTCTTTTCGTTTTTCGTTTCCCCTTTTTTTTCTTTTCATTTTTTTTCTTTTTCGTCCAACAATTCTTTTTCTTTCATTCCTTTCAATTCTTCCACCATCTTCTGAAATCAGATAGAATAACCATATTGCAATAACACATTCCAACAACTACTCGTCACTAGCTCGGCAAGGGTAGGAAGTATTATAGAAAGTAGCTGATAGGACAAAAAAGGCAATTTGGCTATGTGGGGCTCATGGGTAGAATGAAATAAAGGGGACTGCCTCTCCTAACATGTGTCACCATCCACAGACCGAATGCATACAGGTATTAAGAAGACTAGACTCATGCTTATGCAAATTGATGTTACATGCCTTAAAGAGAGTACTACTCACATCCTAAATGAAACCGGTCATGAATGTCACCAGTTTATAAAGCTCTAACCTCAGAATGTAATGTAGCTTGCCGATATGATGAATCAAGTCTATTCGTTCAGATAAGAGAGAAACAAAAACTCGTAGATCATGCACATAATCATGCCAACTAAATGTCAAGAATATGCAAGGCTCAAGTAAAGATTCAATGTAGCGTCAAAGTTCAAACGTTCCGACTCAAATTAAACGTGAAATTTTTTGATTTTTTGAATTTTTTATAATTTTTTTAAAATTTTATGATTTTTTCGAACTAATTTAAACAACAATGCATTCGAAATTAGTTAAATGTGCAAGCGAAAATGCAAGAAAACATGCAGACAGACATAGATATGGATGCATACCTCCCCAAACCAAACCGTACAATGCCCTCATTGTACCAAAATCAGGGAAAGAAATGCAAACTAAAGAGAAAAAGAGAAGTGGAGTCGGAAAACTTACAGAATGTCATAAGGAGGGACCTCCCCAAACCGACCATGAACATGGGCGGTCAAAGAAAGTCAAGCAGTAGCTCCATAGACGTAAAATAGTTGCTGGAAGACGAACCACTCGATCGAGTAACTTGGAACTGCTCGATCGAGTGAACTGGTAAATGGAAGGACTCGATCGAGTAGAAAACTGCTCGATCAAGTAAACGTGGAACTGCTCGATCGAGTGAAAATTACCCAAAAAGCGCTCGATCGAGTAGAAAACTACTCGATCGAGTGAAGTAACCTGCAAAACACGCATTTCAAAGCAAGGAAGGCATAAAGAGTTCGTAAAACAGTGTCTAAAGTTCAACAAAAAGCTAAAGAAAAATAAAAAGTTCAACAAAAGTTCAATAAAACAGTCCGGGCTGCCTCCCGGAGAGCGCTGGTTTATGAGGTCCCGCACGACCTTTCTGGCATCAATTAACTGGCGCGTCTAGCTCGTCAAAGTACAAGACTTCAACACGATTGTCTGCTTTATTCGCCTCGTGATAGTGCTTCACATATTGGCCATTCACCTTGAACCTATGACCTTCGGAATCTTCGAGCTCCACGGATCCAAATTTGGTAATAGCTGTCACCGTATAAGGACCACTCCACCTGGACTTCAGCTTGCCAGGAAACAATCTCAATCGGGCATTAAACAGCAACACCTTTTGCCCAACGTGGAACTCCCGAGGTAGAACTCTCTTGTCATGCCATCTCTTCGTCTTTTCTTTGTAAATATGCGAGCTATCATAGGCATTAAGCCTAAATTCTTCCAACTCATCTAGCTGCAAAAGACGATTCTGACCACACAACTTAGAATCAAAGTTAAGCTCACGAATTGCCCACCAAGCCTTACATTCCAACTCAAAAGGTAAGTGACATGATTTCCCATAAACTAACCTATAAGGTGATGCACCAATTGGTGTCTTAAAGGCAGTTCTGTAAGCCCATAATGTGTCCTCTAACTTAAGATTCCAATCCATCCGTGATTTAGAAACTACCTTAGACAAGATCTCTTTCAACTCGCGGTTAGAGACCTCAACCCGACCACTAGTTTGGGGATGATACCCCAAACCTCGCCGGTGTTGGACACCAACTTTAGACAGAATAGAAGTTAGTTTCTTTTCCTTAAAGTGCATTCCCCCATCACTAATGACGACCCTAGGGACACCAAATCAGGGAAATATGACCTTTTTGAACATTTTTATCACGGTCTTGGCATCACAATGGGGTGAAGCAATTACCTCAACCCATTTGGACACATAATCTACAACCACTAAGATATACCTGTTACCTTTACTAGACGGGAACGGTCCTTGGAAATCAATGCCCCAGACATCGAAAACCTCAACCTCTAAGATGCCATTTTGTGGCATCTCATGTCTCTTTAAAATGTTCCCTGATCGTTGGCAAGCATCACAAGCTGAAACAAAAGACTTAGCATCAGCAAACAAAGAGGGCCAGAAAAAACCAGACTGAAGTACCTTAGCCACGGTACGCGATGGACCATGGTGACCACCATAGGAAGAGGAGTGACAGCCTTCTAGGACTACTTTGGCCTCCCACTGCGGAATACATCGTCTGTAGAGACCGTCTGCACATTCGTTAAACAAATAAGGATCATCCCAGAAATACTGCTTAGCGTTATACAGAAAACGCTTCCTCTACTGATGAGAAAGGTAAGGCGGCAGCTTGCCACTGACAACGAAATTAGCTATATCTGCATACCAAGGTTCTTGGTCAACAATAGACGATATAAGAGCAATTAAAGTATCGTCAGGGAAAGAGTCATCAATAGTTAAAGAATCTTCCCCTTCTTGTCGCATCAGTCGCGACAAGTGATCGCCTACAACGTTCTCGCTCTCCTTTCTTATCCTTGACCTGCAAATCAAACTCCTGAAGAAGGAGTATCCATCTCAATAGTCGTGGTTTAGCCTCCTTCTTAGCAAGAAGATGCCGCAAAGCTGCATGGTCAGTAAAAACAGTAACTTCTGACCCAACTAAATAAGAACGAAACTTCTCTAAGGCATAAACTACAGCTAGCAGCTCCTTTTCAATGGTAGTGTACTTCACTTGAGCCTCATCCAGAGTTCGGCTCGCATAGTAAATCGCGTTCAAAGCTTTATCTTTCCTCTGGCCTAGCACCGCTCCTAGTGCATAGTCACTGGCATCACACATTATCTCAAACGGCAAGTCCCAGTCGGGAGGCTGTATGATCGGCGCAGAGACTAAAGCCTGCTTTAACCTGTGAAAAGCAGAAAGACACTCATCAGTAAACACAAAAGGGGCATCCTTAAGTAGCAAACATTGTAAGTGGTTTAGCAATTTTTGAGAAGTCCTTAATAAACCGGCGATAAAAGCCGGCGTGACCAAGGAAACTCCTCACCCCCTTAACATTAACAGGAGGTGGTAATCGCTGAATCACTTCCACCTTTGCTTTATCAACTTCTATTCCCCTATCAGAAACTAAGTGCCCTAAGACAACTACCTCGTTGACCATGAAGTGGCACTTCTCCCAATTAAGCACAAGATTAACCTTAATGCAGCGCTGCAACACTTTATCAAGGTTAGACAGACAGTTAGAAAAATCACTTCCATAAACACTGAAATTGTTCATGAAAACTTCCATAATAGACTCAATATACTCTGAAAATATCCCCATCATACACCTTTGAAAGGTGGCAGGGGCATTACATAAACCAAAAGGCATCCTGCGATAAGCAAACACGCCCTGAGGACAAGTAAATGTAGTCTTAGCTTGATCGTCTGGGTGAATGGGGATCTGAAAGAACCCTGAATACTCGTCTAAATAGAAGAAAAATTTATGAGATGCTAACCTTTCTACCATTTGATCAATAAAAGGAAGGGGAAAGTGATCTTTCTTGGTGGCGGCATTGAGCTGTCTGTAATCTATACACATCCGCCAAACAGTCACTACTCGAGTAGGTATTAATTCATCCTTATCATTCTTAACTACAGTTGTCCCTCCTTTCTTCGGGACCACCTGTACTGGACTCACCCATTTAGAATTGCCAACAGAATAAATAATACCGCGTCTAGCAGCCTTCATTACCTCGGCCATCACAACATCCTCGCATCTTCTGGTTCAGCCGGCGCCGACCCCCGTCTCGCAAGGTTTCGATCTTCCTCCGCTCTATCTTGTGCATACAGATATCGGGACTAATCCCCTTGATATCGTCCAGTGAATAACCCATTGCTTTCCTGTTTTTCTTAAGAACAGCTAACAGAGAAGTCAGCTGACCATCATCAAGTTTAGCACTAACAATGACTGGATATTGCACAGTATCGTCTAAGAAAACGTATTTCAGATGAGAAGGAAGAGGCTTACGTTCCGGTACCTTTACCTCAATAGAGCAAAGAGTGCTAATCATATGTTCCACTTGCTCTCCCTCACGCTCATCTAAATCATCAACAAGCAATTCCAACACAAATCATTGTCGTTGCCCGGGCTATCTCGCACACTCATCAAAAAGCATAAGAGCTTCTAGTGGGTCCTTCATAAAAGAACCCGACTAGAAGTCATAAATAGACTCGTCAATAATATCAACCGAATAGCAAGTATCCTCTATCATTGGTCGAGCTAAAGTACTAGGCAGACTGAAAGTGATCGCGTCATCCCCTACTGCAAGAGTCAAACGCCCTTGTCTCGACATCAATAATGTACCCCAAAACTCGTACAAAGGAAAGGTCTTCCTAAGATAATTAGGGTCTGGGTGTCCTCAGCTATATCTAAAACAATGAAATCCACTGGGATAAAGAGCTTGCCTATTTTCACAGGCACGTCCTCTAAGACACCTAAAGGCTTCCTAACAGATCTATCAGCCATCTGTAGGGTAATGTTAGTCACTTTAAAATGACTCATGTTCAGTTTCTTGCAGACAGGAAGGGGCATGAGGCTAACACTGGCTCCTAAATAACAAAGAGCCTGGTCAATGACCACGTTGCCTATAATACAGGTAATAGAAAAGCTGCCCGGGTCTTTCATTTTAGGTGGACCTTTATTTAAAAACAAATTACTAGACTCTTCCATAAATGAAATCGTCTCAAATTCACTTAAATTTCTCTTACGCGTCACAATATCTTTCATGAACTTAGCGTAAGTAGGTACCTGAGTAACAAGTTCGGAAAAAGGGACAGTTACCTGGAGGTTCTTCACAACGTCCAAAAACTTACCGTACTGTCGCTCGATCTTTGCGTCCTTCAGACGACCTGGGAAGGGTACTCTGGTAGCAATGAGTGGACCCGCAACTTTATCTTTACCTTTATCAATGCGTGACATCTCCGCAGCAGGGGAAGATGACACGGTAGCGGAATTGGATAGTAAAATAGGATCTCCGCCACTTCTGGTACTCGATCGAGCACAATTACCACTCGATCGAGTGGTTTCACATTGCAATATACTCGATCGACCATTCTCCTTACTCGATCGAGTAATGTCCTTTTCTGATTTACTCGATCGAGCGTTTTTATCACTCGATCGAGTGAGTTCTTCAGCAAATTTAGTCGATCGAGTAAGGATATCACTCGATCGACCATCGTCAATTAATGCACTACTCGATCGACCAGTATCTTCACTCGATCGACTGATGGGATGAATTGATTCACTCGATCGAGTTGATTTTTCACTCGATCGAGTGTCTGCATTGCACGCTGCTAGTAGTTCTTCTAGGAACTCATCTATATCATCCTCCGGGGCATCATCAGCTATCAAAACCCCGTCTTCTGGTACTTTTGACCCCTCTTGAGTAAGGCTAACTTGGGGATTCGTCACTTTAACTGGATTGCATGTCGATAGAAGCTTGGCTTGGTCACTCGCGAGTGTTAACTGCACGACTTGTTCCCTCAGTTCCGCTATGACCGTTTCTTTTCTATTGCACTTCTCATCAAACTGTTGTGATATGCTCATCACAAAGGATTTTAATTCAGTAATTTCTTCATTTGCAGAAGGAGAAACTGGTTGCGGCGCTGGCGTAGAAGGAGTAGAGACATTCTTTATTTCTTCATACAGCTGAGAAAAAGGAACTCCTTTCTTGTACTTCTGATAATAAGCAAGGACGCGCTCTACACTTTCCATGCACCTAATAGGGTCATGCCCTTCCATGCCACATCTACCACATGGCTCTATATGCTCAGTAATCGAACAAACCTGTAATTTAGACATTCTGGCAGATAGACTTACAAGCAACCGAATAACCTGCAAAACTAATAAAAACTTTGCAGAAATGAGATCAGCCTCAAGGAATAAATTCCCTGAGATGAGAAACAAACTTAATTAAAGCAACAAAATTGCGCCACCTCCCCGGCAATGGCGCCAAAATTTGACACGTCAGTCGTATACCTGTCAAAAATACCAACTGGCTCTAACTAATATAGCTAGGGAAGTCGGGTCGATCTCTACAGGGAGATGGGAAGATATCAGCTTTGTCTAAGTTCGTCTCGGTAACCAAAATGGGAGGTTTTAAATGATTGATCCTAAACTAATGAGAGTAAGGGAGAGAAATAATGTATAGAAAATAAGGAAGAAAAACAAGGGTAAATCAGATAAAAGGGGAAAATATGTTAGGAATCGGTCTACCGTGGCAGTTACACTATCAGATCAACTGAGTCGATTAAATTATTGATAAGAAGAGTGAGGTCGTCACCTTTCGGTCCTTAAACCTACGATTATACCCTTTCGGTCTCTAATCGCCCTAGGGTCTTCCTAACTTAGCTTTCGCCCTAATTAGGTGTCACCTATTGTAATTAAGCAAGCCTTCCCTTCCAATCTTTCGATCCAGGTCGGGGGTAACTAATTAATCGGTCTCCTGCATGCATTCATTCAACCTAAACACAATTATATTGCTTAATACAATTCTTGTCGCAAAGCTAACCTGATCAAGTCGATCCTAACATGTTTCTACCACGGTTTCCCTAATCCTAACATATTAAAGGAATTAGCTACGCCTCATCATCGAATCAACAAAAACAACATATAAATAATTAACACTAAACATTAAAGCGAACTACTAAAGATCGAATAAGGTAGGAAACAACAACACAATAGCAATAGTAATTATAATTAAAAGATAAAAGAAGAATGATAGTACCAATCGTAATCCAATTCCGAGTAGAAAAGTATAGAGTAAAAATGTATGAGAGAACTAACAGTGTCGAAGAGAAGGGGAGAGAGAGGTTACGTTGTTCACTCCTCTAGTCTTATACGAAAAATCCACTCTAAACCTAATCTATGAACTAATTACAAAAGCCCATACGAAATTAGGCGGAAAATAAACAATAGCAGGACAAACCACTCGATCGAGTGGAATTAAACCACTCGATCGAGCAACTGAGCATAAAACCTCTCGATCGAGTGGAATTAAACCACTCGATCGAGTACTTCTCGCAATGCCTTATCTTGTATAAACTTGGACTGCTCAATCGAGCAGTCTCGAGCATATAAAGCATTCGATCGAGTAATAAATCACTCGATCGAGCTGTTTAAGCACGTTAAACCTTGAAATACTTCCCGAATCCAGCTCACGCGTCTTCCAAATGTTAGATTTCCAAGCTCCAGCTCCTCGTTCTCCATAAATGCATGCAAATGGAACGAATTAAGGCTCGATTTAGCTCCTCTTTGGTTAATTCCTGCAAATTACATAAAACGAACCAAAGTAGAATATTCGGGGGTATTTGTAGCTAGATGCTACATAAAAAGTACAGAAATGCGTGTAAAAATGAGGTAAAAACCTTATATAAAATACACGCATCAAATTATGCCTTGAAGTGCGTGAAGGGTGGTCAACGAAGCACTCAATGATGAGTTAGAAGCTGACTTGGAGGAATAACGCTCGATTGATGGGTCTTTTGATTCGATTGAGTAGTTTTGTGGATAGAAGAGTTCGATCGAGTGCTTTATGTTACTCGCTCGAAATGCTGATTATTGGGTTTCCTCGATCGAGTAGTTTATTTGCTCGATAGAGAGGATTAGCTTTTGAAGTCCTCGATCGAGTGGTTTGATTTCCCATAATTGAGAGGTTCTGGTATTACACAGGCTTAATTAACCCATGTTGGACTTATTTCATGAAAGACTTTGTTTTGCCTATTTAAGCTTTCATTAATAAGGTTATTACTTACGCTTTTTATCACCTAAGAACTCTCTTAATCTCTCTTTCATACTTCTACTGTTGAATTCTCTTCCTTTAATCTCTTGCTAGTGGATTTGTTCTTTACGCCGGATTGCTAGAGATTGTAATCTTTCTTCTCTTATTAATCTTCATCTTATTGTTTCTTGCTTTAATTCTTGCCTTCTTCTCTTAATTATTTATGCCCTACTTTAGTTTATGCATAATTATTGTTATTTCATTATGCCTTCGATTAGTATATTCATTATTATTGTTGTTGACATCACTAGTAATATGAGTAGCTAAATTCTTTCATGTCGGGATTAGGGAATCCATGGTAGGATTGTGACGATGTAGCGAATAGACTAGATAGTTTACTTGTGAGAATCTGTACCCATGGAAATTTAACAATAATACCGACTTAGTTGAGTGCAGGCTTCTAAGTTACCTTTAATCTGGTTAAATTTACTCCTAGATCGGAAGATTGGACTAAATAGACCTGCTATAAACAGTAGACTACTCTGACGAGGACGGAAGTTAAGTTAGTGGATGTCTAGGATAGAAAGTGGACCGGAAGGACCTTTCCTATATCCGTCTCACAGTAGATTATCTAGGCTATTTGCAGTTGAGTCGATAGACTACCTTGGTGAACCGAAATCCTGGCATGCTTTCTCTTATTTGATCATCTTATTTACATTTTCTCACTTTTATTGCTCTTTCTTTACTGCTCGTTCCTTTAATCTTTTATTAGTTAGAAACCAAAATTCAAACCCCCATTTGCGACCAAATAGACGGACCCCTTAATAGATATCTTGCCTCCCTGTGGAGATCGACCCTGCTTATCACTAGCTTCTTGTTAGTTTTAATTAGGTTTATTTTTGGTACAAAACGACAGTATCAATCTTAGAGAGAACCAATATGAGGAAAAATTAGAACAACAAAAGTATTCATCTCACCATGAGTGTTCCAGCAATATGCTCTTAGAGCATTTTTGTCTTCTCAAAATTCACATGCATATTCTTTATTGGTAATGTAATAATATATAGAGGCAACCTCACAAGTGGTGCTTGTGTCATAAACTTTTTCGACAAAATAGAAAACTTAGGACAAGTGTCCTCCCATCTCAAAAAACCGGTGCCTTTGCTCTTATTATGGTCCATTTTTGTCTTATAATATTTGTCCCACAAATGCTTATAAGTCTTATATTTAATTATCTTACATAATTAAATATTAATTTGATCATACAACAATTATGTGACAAATTAATAAACATATATTCACTCAACTTATTGAGTAATATTTTATCATTATATCAACATATAATGGGTCCCATAATAGCTAGTTAGTTAAATTTACAACCTCTTGTAAATGTACATAACTAATTACCTTTACCTCGAAATATTTATAAAACCTCAAGATAATTTAGTGAATTAATATATTAATCCACTAAATCGAATCTTATTTAATCACATTACAATTAGATATAAAATCTAACTCATATAAATAAGGGATTAATTAATTCGTATTGTATACAATTAATTAATTATTTATTTGAGTCTCATCCTATAGGTGTGACCATAAGGGATCAACTGATCACCACCGTCAACACGACAGTAACGTCAAACTCTAGTCAGTCAATCGTTACCAATTAATGTTGATCAGTTGACTACATAATTTATCATCCCTTTTGTATTCTTAATTTGAGATTTAAACATGTTATCGCACTATTGTTGAAGACACATACCCCAACAATATCTTCATATGGGAATGACAATGTATCTATTACTTGGGTATAATGAATTGGGATCTCTGCGAAGAATTCGGCTACTGCTCGTCCTTTAATGACCTTCAGAGGTACATATTTGATATTGAACTCCGAGAGCATCAAAGTCCATCTCGCCAAACGTCCATTTAAGACAGGTTTTTCGAAAATGTATTTGATAGGGTCCATCCTCGAGTACACCTTGACGGAATAACTAAGCATATAATGGCGTAGCTTTTTGGTTACCCATACAAGAGCGAGGCATGTCTTTTCAAGTAGTGTATACTTAGTCTCATATTCCAGAAACTTCTTGCTAAGGTAGTAGATAGCACTTTCCTTTTTCCCGACGGTCTGTGCGAGCATAGCCCCCATGGCTGTTTCTGTGATTGTGAGGTACAGGGATAAAGGTTGATCTTTTTGCAGTGGCATTAAAATAGGTGGCTTGGCCATGATCTCCTTGATTCGGTCGAATGCCTTTTGACAATCGTCGTCCCACATGGTGTGGTCCATTTTCTTGAGCTTTTTGAATGTAGGTTCGCATATCATAGTGAGCTTTGAAATGAAGCAACTTATATACTGTACCTTGCCCAGGAAACCTCGAACTTCATTTTCTGTAGGTGGCCGTGGCATCTCGATTAGAGCCTTGATCTTGGATGGAGCAATCTCTATTCCTCTCTAACTGACTACATATCCCAGCAGCTTGCCGGATGTGACTCCGAATGCGCACTTCTGAAGATTAAGTCTCATGTTATACTTGCACAATTTGAGAAAAAAACTTGCGAAGGTTGGCGATGTAACCTTGTCTATCCTTGGATTTGATGATCATGTCATCCACATATACCTTTAATTCTTTGTGCATCCTATCATGCAACAGGGTAGTCGCGGTGCATTGTTATGTTGCTCCAGCATTGATTAAGCCAAACGGCATAACGATGTAGCAATAGGTACCCAACTAAGTGACGAACGTCATTTTATGCATATCTTCTTCAGCCATTTTGATCTGATTATATCCTGCGTATCAATCCATGAAAGAAAGGAGTGCGTGATCTGCTATATTATCTACTAGTATATCAATGTGCGGAAGTGGGAAGTCGTCCTTCGGACTGGCCTTGTTCAGATCTCCGAAATTAACACAGACCCGGATTCGCCCATCCTTTTTGGGTACTAGGAAACTTTTATGAACCCGGCTTTGAATTGCTTGTCCACTTCCTCTTTAATCTTGAGATCCCATTCTGTTCTCATTCGACGAAGCTTCTGCTTTTCAGGTTTGAAACCTGGCTTGATTGAGATTCGATGTTCTGCAATATCCATGTCTATCCCTAGCATATCTTTGTAGGACCAAGAGAAAACGTCTTTAAATTCGTGAAGAATGTCGATGAAGCAAGCTCTTTCATTTGGGTCCAGGGTCGTCCATATCCTAAGTTCTTGGGGTTCTAAATATGTCCCTACGTTGATAGATTCAGTGTTCTCTATAATAGGTGCCTTTATCCCCTCCTCTAGTATTTCTTTAATTATGTAGGGAGGTAGTTCGATTGAGTCTGGGTCAGGATCATCCTCAGTATCATCATAAACAGAATTGCAATCAAGATAACACGAAGAATAAGAAGAATCAGATTTATTCATATTAATGTTTGAAAATAGTTGAAACAAAGAAGCCATCTGCGCAGTAGTCATTGGCGGCAAAGGGACAGTTGCTGGGGCATTCCCTATGCTATTGTTACTAGACGATGCTAAGCTAGGTGAAATGATAGGGTGGCGAGTGACAAAAAGAGGAGACTGTCTAACGACTTCTCTAGACTTAGACTCAGTTTCCGACTCCGACTCCGACTCAGACTCGAACTCGTCATCTTCTGGTTCTCCTTTCAACGTCTCTCCTTCTCCAGTTCTGAGCTTGAATAGCCTTTCTTGGTTATTGGTCCATTTGATTGATTTTCTCCACCCCCCTGCTGATTGGCTAGATCCGCATACGTGATGAGTGATGCAAGGTTGAAATGGTCACCCCTTGAGACAAGGTGTCGTACAAGTTTTGACGGTAGGAACCGTTTGGGGAATAAAGTAGCAATCCTGGAACACTTCGATTCCACCTAGTTTGTTTCCTTTGAACGTCCAAGGTTCAGAAAACCCATGAAAAGATTCAAGGTCTCCTTCCTTGATGAAGTACCCATTTGATGTAGGGTAATATGGCCGCATTTTGATCCCTTGATGTTTCCGATCATGAACTTGAGCGGGCATTTTGAAGGCATCTACTATCGTAGGCTTGTATCCCAATCCAAATGGTATCTTCTAGGAGTTACCCTCTTTGAAAGGTGGGAAGGTGTTGTTCCGGATAGGGTTCAGTGGCATTCCTGGGAAGTATCCCTGTGATTTGAGTATTTGGTTGACCACCAAGTTAGAATATGGATTGAAGTGTATAGGAGCCAATTCACTTTCTACAAGATTGATGAGCTGGAATCCTCCTAACTCGTGCACTAGATCTGACACGGCTTGATTGCTGGACATTTTCTCGATTATTGCCTTTATAGGTGACGAAGTGATCGTTACTACTCGACCATCGAATGGGATCTTGATCTTTTGATGAAGTGTGGATGTCACAGCTTTGGAAGGGTGAATCCATGGCCTTCCTAAAAGTATGTTACAAGATGCCTCGATGTTTACTATCTGGAAATTGACCTTTCTTTCAACTGGCCCAATGGCTATAGTAAGATTGATAAGGCCTATCAGTTTACACCGCGTCCTATCGTTTGCGCGAACACCTTGATTAGTCGGGGTCCAATCTGACTCTTTCATGCCTAGCTTGTAAGTTGTGTTCGGTGATATGTTGTTGACTGTGGAGCCATCATCCACTAGTGTCATGGGTACATTCTTTTTAAGACATGTGACAGTGATGTACAAGGCTATATTGTGAGTGACACCGAAAGGTGGCAAATCTTCATCTGAGAAAGTAATTGGGTTACTTAGCTTGATTGAGTCCTAGAGGAGATTGACCACGTCGTCAGGATTAGAGTCATGCGCTACGTTGAGTTTAGCCAAAGCTTGCAGTAAAGCTTGGCAATATGGAAATGAACTAGCCACTAGTTCCCATACTGAAAGATCAGCCTTTCTCTTCTGTAGTTGCTTTATTAGGTGATCAGTGACTGAATCATCATTGTTATATGTTAGAGATGCAACATTCCCATTGGTAGCTGAGTTATTTGCTTGCACTGGGGTGACACTTTGATATAGGTGACCTGATCGAGCAAGATAATCTATGTCAAGATATTCTAAGGCATTGACTAAAGGATGTTCTTTAAGGTAAACATCTTCATCATCATCCATCCAAACGCCATTGATAGTGTTGAGCTCTTTCAAGCGCATAATTTCGGCCTTTAGACTGATAATCTGCTGGACCAAATCGTCAACTACCTGGATGACTTCTTGCATTGTAGATTCGTAGGATAGAGTAACAGCCATTTACGTGGCTTCTCGAGTTGAGATGTTGGGCTTTCGCAGGGATGACACGACATCTTCCAATTCAGCGACTTGTCTACTTACATTTTTAGCCCATGTGACAAAATTCGCAATAGTTGGTGTGATGGTAGAGTAGGTTTCTCTACGGTTAGCCTGTTAGGTTCACTAACCCCTAATTAGATCCTCTAATTAGTTTCAAAATTACCCACAAATTTGGAATAATAGATCTAATGCATGCAATATGTAAATAAATGAAATACTGGAGAAAAACAATTTTCCTTACACATGAGTGGGACGGAATATTGGGCACAAGGTAGGACACCTTCCTTACCTTGTTCTTGAGCTTAATAACTTTAGGATGATCCTCCAAAAACCAAAGTTCCAAATTAGAAACTCTCCTTTTAGTTGCACCCAAGACATACCCTTAACACTAATAATATTATTAACTAGATAATATTACTAGTAACCTTAAATTTATTCTAATAATATTATTATTACTACACTAGTAATATTTTGTGATATTAGAATTTTTAGAACAAATTCAAGCATAAAAATTATTTTATATTAGAGAGATTTTGAGAGATAAGCACAAAGATAAGAATGAAAAATGAGAACATCATCTTCACTTATAGGCAGGGGGTGGCCGGTTGCTTTTTTTTAGCATGGGACGGGCATGCTTTTAACTTTTTGTCTTATCAAAATAATAGGCTAGCATCTAGGTGGTTTAGGTAATCATGGTGTCTTTTGCATGAAAAAGAACAACCATTATCACCCTAAAACACCACCCAAAACCGGCTCCCACAAGCTAATATGGATTTCCATTTTACAATTTGTATTTTGTCAATTGTAATGTGTGACATGTGATAGTAACATGCCATTAGTAATATAAATGCATATTTGATGCGGTCGTTTTTACACCAAAAATAAATTCCTAAGAACTACTAGCAGAAGCTAGCGGCAGGTAGGGTCGATCTCCTCAGGGAAGCAGAAAAGTGTATAGTCTAATCTAAGTCTGTTGGTTTAACGGGGGTTTGTTTGATGTTTTGTCACTAAACAACTAATAAGAGTAAGGAAAGAGAAATAATAGGAAAAGAATAAAGACGTAAACAATAGAGAAAGAGGTATGCTAGGACAAATGGTCCACCATGGTACTTCGCAATAAACTAAAGGTAAAGGGGTCAAATTATCGTGAGAAGGGTAGCAGATTATCTCCTTTCGCTTTCAAATCATGAGTATCTTCTTTCGGTCTCAACTCACCCTAGATTACTTCTAGCTTGACTTTCACCCTAACTAGGTTGATCCATTAATCATGACAGGTCCGCTCTTTCCAATCTTTCGATCTAGGTCAAAGCTTAACTAAATTAATTAACTCCTCGCATGCATTCAATTCGTTAATTATCGTCACAAATTGTCTGGGGTCAATTCTCACATTAATCCTTTCTACCCTAATTATCGATTAATTGCAATATACCATGGCTTACCTAAAATCCTAGCATAAAGGGAATTAGCTACTCATAATAACAATTGCGATAACAATAGAATACGAATAAACTGAATAAGAAAGCATAGCGATTGAATCAAATAGATCTAGAAGCATAAAGGGAATAATTAAAGCAATAACTAATAACAATAAATTGACAAGAGTGGAGAAAAGCAATTAATTAAAGAACAAGAGTTTAAGGGTAGAGATTACTAATTAATTGAAGAGAGGAAGAAGGAACGTTGTCACGCCGTTCCAAGCAATGTCAAGCGTAATGTAAAACTGAGAAATGTAAAATGATAGATGATCCTTTAGGTCTACTCGTGTCTCTTATTTATAATAAGAGATATTTATTATTTCCTAAAATAATTATAAAGATAAGACTAAACATAATAAATCTCGCGCAACATGATTCACGCAGCAGCTCATAATCGATCGAGCAACAATGGCTCTCGATCGAGCACTATTCCAAAGAACTCCCTCTTGATCGAACAAGTATGGCCTTCGATCGAGTACTTTCTCAGCAGCATAGGTCGATCGAGAAAGGGTTCCATTCGATCGACCACATAGCATAACAAAATAATTCGATCGAGCATGACTAATCACTCGATCGAGCTGCAATCAGTTCGAACCTCCACAATTGGCTTTGACGCTTATAAATACGACTTCGCGCTCTCCAATGTAGAGACATTTCCACTCCAAATCTACTCATCTCTTAAGTGCAAGCTTGTGGGACGGTTTTAGGCTCAAATATCGCTCCTTCGGGTACGTACCTGCAAATAACACAGGAAATACCAAAGTACGCGTACCGGGACATTTTCATAGCAAATAACTACGAATAAAGTACGGAAATGCGTGCTAAAAGGGTCCTAAAACACTATATAAATAGCACGCATCAAACTTCCCCAAACCGAACCTTTGCTTGTCCTCAAGCAAACTAATGCAACTAATATGGACTAAAAAGAAAGGAGTAAAACATGGACAAGTCGTAAACCATCAACTTAAACCATTTTAATGCAACAGAATCAACTACTAAAAGCTCAATGTCAAACAAACGAATTTATGTATATTTCAAAAAGATGTTGAACTTTCGACCTTGCAAGACTTTCAAAATCGGACTCTCACGGGTCGCTCAATCACACAATTGAGCACAAGGTGATATATAGTGTAAGGTAGAAGGAATAAAGAACACTCACCTAACTGCAACCTATAAGAACATGCATGCAATCTAACATGAATAAAGTCTCTACAACCGTACATATGCATTCCAACCAAACTGATGACCAAGACACATGCCGAGGACTTACATATGGGTAAGTGAGGTAATGGGTAAGAAGGGGCTAAAATGAATTTGGATATGTGGGGTTAATAGCTAGGCTAGCAACAACGAATCCAAATTATACAACTTCCCAACTTCGAACTCAACTAATCAAGACAAAACAGTGCAAATTGGATGCACACAACTCGCTAAACACCATAAAATTATCAACTCCCCATAAAGTATAGATGAAACATGGGAGTATAAATCATAACATAATTCTTTCATTTTCCGCATATGATTTTTCTTTCTTTCTCATATTTTTTCCTTTTCCTTTTTCTTTTTTTTTCCATTTTCCAATTCTTTTTTTTTTCATCTTTCTCCTTCATTCTTTCACCCATCCATCTTATAATAGGAATTAATAACCAAATGCAATCAACACATTCCCGGTATTGCTACCATTACTAGCTCGGCTAGGGTAGGAAAAATATGGATTGTAGCTAAATAGGGACAAAATAGGCAATTTGGCTATGTGGAGCTCATGGGTAAAACGAAATAAAGGGATTGCCTCTCCAAACATATGTCACCAACCACAGACCCGAATGCATACAGGTACTAAGTAGACAAAACTCATGCTTATGCAATTTGATGTTACACGCCTTATAAGGAGTAACTACTCACATCCTACATGAACTGGTCATGAATGACACCAGTTATAAACTCTAAACCTCAGAAAATGATGTAGTTTGCCAAAATTTCAAGTCAAGTCTACTAGTTCAACAAATTTTGAAACGAAATTCGAGAAATTGCACAAACTTTTGCTAAAAGAAGTGATAAAATGCAAGGCTTAAGCAAAAGACAATTTACAAAGAATGAAAAACTCCAATCAGACTCAACCTAAATTGCATAAATAAACATGATTTTTTTTGAATTTTTGTGAAAATTTTGTTGTTTTTATGGATTTTAATTTTTTGAAATTAAATACAATGCATGCAGAAATGCAAGAAATATGAATGCAAAACAAATGCAAATGCAGACTCAAGGATGCATTACCCTCCCCAAACCAAATCGTACAATGTCCTCATTGTACACACAGCTAACAGCAGCAGAGAGGATGGTAAAAATGCAAACTCAAATGCAAACGAAATGAAACTAAACTAGAGGAGAGAAAAAGAGATGGAGTAGGAAACTCACAAGACATAACCTCCCCAAACCAGCTAGGAAGCTGGGGAGAGAGAAATGTGATAATAACAGCGGGATCACGAACATATATTGTCGCGGCAACAGCAGGGGCCGCAACAAAAGAGGAGTAACAGCAGTGAGTCATGTCAATCAAGATCTGCAAACAACTTGAGTTCTAATTAATAATTAAGTAGTGAACAAACCTCCCCAAACCAATTCCCAACAAAAGGGAATTGCAATAAAACAGAGATAAATAGGGGAGAAAGAACTCGGTGAAATTACCCAACAGAGAATAATTAAACCAAAATAAACAGCGTGATTTGGTTTAATTAAAACTTTGAAAAATATTTGGGTAATAAAATGGTAAATTTGTTTGCAAAAATTTGTGAAAAATAGGTAAGGGATGTAGCATAAATAAGTTAAAAAAACAAAGGGAAAATAAGGAAGAAAAATAAACGAGAAAGAAAAGAAGAAAAACTCCCTCTAACTCGGATTATTCAGAAGCAAACACTCGATCGAAAGACATAGGTCTTCGATCGAGTGATTCTTCCCCAGTAGATAGGCTCGATCGAGAGAGTAGGTTTCTCGATCGAGTGGCTCCTTGCGCGTGTCCAGCTAGTTGCTCGATCGAGAATCAGCAGGGCTCGATCGAGTGGTTCTTCCATCTGGCGTACTCGATCGACTGATAAACAATTTGATCGAGTGCATGTTATTTTGCACGCATCCCTATGCTCTATCAACTCCGCATTTACCTGAAATTTTTTTTTTCACAAATATGCAAAACAAAAATACCAATACCAAAAACTTGTCCATAGTCATCTTAACTAAACTAAACTAAACGAAATCTAATCGTCCTAATAAAACAGTAAATAGTCTAACAAAATCCGAAATTACAAAACAAATACAAGCCGAATAGCAGTACGGCTTCAAGTTCCAAAACAAGCAAGCAAACCCGCAAAGGGCTCCTGGCTTATGGAAATGCCCTCCACGTCCTTCGTCGTGGACGTCGGTCTCCAAATCGTCTTCATGGGAGACTTCTTCTTTTTCGGCTCGGCTCCGCTCGTCTTCATCTTGACCTTCTTCCTTTTCGGCTGCCCATGAACATCAGCTCTGTCATCCACCTCGGATTCCTCATCCGTAGCACTACTCCCAATGACATCTCCCATATCCGCTATACTCAAACCTGCAACAACAGAAACAGCAGAGTGGTCCTCCATTTTGCTCCCAAGCCGGGGCAGAGGTGTAAGAGCTATAACAGATATGTCATGTAAAGGAGGTATAGACTCGAATGACAGAATAGCATGGCATGGTAGAACTCGCATAGGCCCTCTATGAGTAGCAGACCTTAGCGAAAACTAGTTCCTCCCCCCCCCCAACCCGAAACGTGAGGGTCCTTAACCCGACATCAATAACCGCACGCGAGATGCAAGAACGGTCTTTTCAAAATGATGGGAGTATGTGAGTCTTCTGGAATGTCCAACACTACGAAATCAACAGGGATAAAGAACTTCCCTATTTGCACAGGGATGTCCTCTAAGACTCCTAAACGTCGAGACAAGGTCCTATCAGCCATCTGGACCGTCATGTTGGTACATTGGAACTTAGTAAGTCCTAACCGTTTGGCCAATGACAGGGGTAAGACACTAACGCTGGCCCCTAGGTCACACAATGCATTATCAATTAAGTGCGTGCCTATATGACAAGGTATCGAGAAACTACCTGGGTCGGATAATTTGGTCGGACTCCTATTCTCGAGGAATGCAGAGCACTCCTCTGTCAAGGCTACAGTTTCAACAATATCGACCGACCTCTTACGCATTAATATTTCGCGCATAAATTTTAAATACGAAGGTACCTTTTTCAGCAGCTCGATAAATGGAACATTGACATTCAATCCTCGTACAATCTCACCGAAACGCGCGAACTCAGGTTCCGTCTTCTTGACCCTCTTCAAGCGTCCTGGATATGGAGCATATTCAATGGGAACTCCTTTATGCGTGTCACGAATCAAAGCGTTATTAATCGTCCGCTTGCTCAATGGCTTTTGAAGCATTGCACTCCCACGAGGGTCGATCGAGGAGTATTAGAACTCGATCGAACGGTTTCAGCCTCCATTCCATTTGATCGAATGGTATTAGGGGGTCGATCGAATGAATTCTCAGCAACAGTACTCGATCGAAAGGTACTTGGTGTTCGATCGAGTACATCTTCAGCAAAAGTGCTCGATCGAATGGAACAAGGTGTTCGATCGAGCTCTGGCACAGCATAAGACGTTGTTTTCTGTACTATTCCAGCGTGAACAGTACCAGGAGCTTCCAAGACGTCAGTTTCGGCATTTTTCTTCACCAAATCGGGTGCGCCATAAGACAAACCGCTCCGCAAATTAATCGCATTGACTGGGTCTTTATCGAAGAGTAGTGACCCACATCTATCTACCATTTGACGGAAGACTTCAATGCTAGATTGTTGCTCGAGTTGTTGCGCATGAATTGTAGCTTTAAGGTCATCATACTCGGCTTGGGTAATGCGTACTTGACCTTGCTCTATGGGATTCTGAGGTTCCGCAACAGTCAAATCGGCATACAACTCAGAAAATGAACTTCCTTGCGTAAATTTCCTATAAGCTAGCACTCTCTTGGAATCCGCCATACAAGAAATTGGGTCATGCCCTTCCTCCCCGCATCTACCACAAATTTCTTCTTGAATATTCAAAGAAAAAACTTGTTGCACATTTTCTTTCACTTCCGTTCTAGCACTTCTTGGACTCCCATAGTCAGCTGTATAGATGGCCATATTCTCAATCAATGACCAACCCTTATCACTTGCAACATTAGCTTGGAATCTCCCTTGTGCAGCGGCATCTAATACGGCTCTTTGCTCGTAAAGCAACCCATTGTAAAACTGGTTGCACAAGTACCATTACTCAAGTCCGTGATGTGGTACTGAGCGAACCAGCTTCTTGAATCTTGCCCATGCTTCACTCAAATCTTCAGCAGCAGATTGAGTGAAATTGGTAATTTAACTCCTCAGCGCATTGGTTCGCTGAGGAGGAAAATACCGCCTATAAAATGCTAGAGCCAAAGAACTCCAATCCTTTACCCCAGCAGCCTCCTTGTCTAAATCCCTCCACCAGTCCTTAGCATCATCAATCAAAGTAAAGGAGAAAAGGAATTCCTTCACCTTATCTTGCGTCACACCAGCAGCTAAAGGAATGGCTGAGCAATAATCAGTAAAAAGCTCAACATGTTTGACTGGATCCTCATCTACCACCCCTTTGAACAAATTCCGCTCCACCAAATCAAGGAAGGACGGATTGATACCAAAAGTACCCACATTAGCCGTGGGTAGTAAGAATCCCTTAGGCAAATCATCAGCACGAGGCTCGGAATGACTAGCAATGCTAGGCATTCTGAAAGTAGAACTCAAAGAACAAAGAGTTCAAGTGGTCCTCTCCTAGGATATATACCTGCAAACTTCACAACACTAGAGCAAATATGAGAACTGTCTCAAGAAATGAATTCCTTGAGACTAAAAACAGACCTAAATAAAACAAATAAACACAGTTACTTCCCCGGCAACGGCGCCAAAATTTGATGCGGTCGTTTTCACACCAAAAATAAATTCCTAAGAACTACTAGCAGAAGCTAGCGGCAGGTAGGATCGATCTCCTCAGGGAAGCAGAAAAGTGTATAGTCTAATCTAAGTCTGTTGGTTTAACGGGGGTTTGTTTGATGTTTTGTCACTAAACAACTAATAAGAGTAAGGAAAGAGAAATAATAGGAAAAGAATAAAGACGTAAACAATAGAGAAAGAGGTATGCTAGGACAGTCGGTCCACCATGGTACTTCTGCAATAAACTAAAGGTAAAGGTCGGTCAAATTACTGTGAGAAGGGTAGCAGTTATCTCCTTTCGGTCTCAAACTGCGAGTATCTCCTTTCGGTCTCAACTCACCCTAGATTACTTCTAGCTTGACTTTAGCCCTCACTAGGTTGATCCATTAATCATGACAGGTCCGCTCTTTCCAATCTTTCGATCTAGGTCAAAGCTTAACTAAATTAATTAACTCCTCGCATGCATTCAATTCGTTAATTATCGTCACAAATTGTCTGGGGTCAATTCTCACATTAATCCTTTCTACCCTAATTATCGATTAATTGCAATATACCATGGCTTCCCTAAAATCCTAGCAGAAGGGGAATTAGCTACTCATAATAACAATTGCGATAACAATAGAATACGAATAAATCAATAAGAAAGCATAGCGATTGAATCAAATAGATCTAGAAGCATAAAGGGAATAATTAAAGCAATAACTAATAACAATAAATTGACAAGAGTGGAGAAAAGCAATTAATTAAAGAACAAGAGTTTAAGGGTAGAGATTACTAATTAATTGAAGAGAGGAATAAGGAACGTTGTCACGCCGTTCCAAGCAATGTCAAGCGTAATGTAAAACTGAGAAATGTAAAATGATAGATGATCCTTTAGGTCTACTCGTGTCTCTTATTTATAATAAGAGATATTTATTATTTCCTAAAATAATTATAAAGATAAGACTAAACATAATAAATCTCGCGCAACATGATTCACGCAGCAGCTCATAGTCGATCGAGCAACAATGGCTCTCGATCGAGCACTATTCCAGCAACTCCCTCTTCGATCGAACAAGTATGGCCTTCGATCGAGCACTTTCTCAGCAGCACAGGTCGATCGAGAAAGGGTTCCATTCGATCGACAACATAGCATAACAAAATAATTCGATCGAGCATGACTAATCACTCGATCGAGCTGCAATCAGTTCGAACCTCCACAATTGGCTTTGACGCTTATAAATACGACTTCGCGCTCTCCAATGTAGCGACATTTCCACTCCAAATCTACTCATCTCTTAAGTGCAAGCTTGTGGGACGATTTTAGGCTCAAATATCGCTCCTTCGGTGCGTGCACCGCAAATAACACAGAAATACCAAAGTACGCGTACCGGGACATTTTCATAGCAAATAACTACGAATAAAGTACGGAAATGCGTGCTAAAAGGGTCCTAAAACACTATATAAATAGCACGCATCAATATTTAACTAATTAAATATCATTATATATCAAATAAATTACATTTAACAAATTAACAAGTAATTCACAATTACATGTATATAAAATGGCTCACATTAAATCTAGTTAATATAATCTACAATATTTTGCAATTATGATTAACTAATTACTCTTATCTCAAATGTTTCATAAACATTAATCAATTTTAGTAATATAACATGTTAATTACTAAATTGAATCTTATTTAATTAAATTACAATAAGATATAAAACTCTCACTCTTTGATTAAAATTTGTTCAATTTAAGGATTTAATTAATCTGTATCGACATACAATTAATTAACTTATCAGTTAAGGGAATTGTCCTATAGGTGTGACCTTAAGGGATCAACTGATCACCACCGTCAAACGACAGTAACGTCAAACTCTAGTCAGCCAATCGTTACCGATTAATGTTGATCAGTTGACAATATATTGAATCGTCCCTTTTGTATTCTTTTTATGAGATTTAATATGTGATCGCACTATTGTTGAGGACACATATTCCAACAATATCCCAGTTGTCCGAGACAAGTGTGCGTCACAAATTCTCTTGTCCTATTACTATCTCCCACTCAATGCAAGGTGTCTTGCAGGTCGTACTTGCATTTGATCATATCTAGAGTGGTTTCCTCGATCTGGAGAGTAACTGTTTGACCGGAATTAT
The DNA here is from genome assembly GCF_048544455.1 of Silene latifolia. Classification (NCBI taxonomy): domain Eukaryota; kingdom Viridiplantae; phylum Streptophyta; class Magnoliopsida; order Caryophyllales; family Caryophyllaceae; genus Silene; species Silene latifolia. Next base: position 323,081,221 of record NC_133538.1, read on the forward strand.
CTGCCGTAGATACCTTCCGAGCGGTGCCACGCATTTCCAGTTCACTACTCCTCGAGTGGCCCTGAGATTTAGATAACCCTGACAAGGGGGTGGACAATTCCTATCGCACTATTCCCTTCGAATAGCCACAGCTCATCATGACCCAAAAGGTGCCCATTTGCACTCCATATTCGGAAGTCGTGGAGCAAAAATCAAAGTCAATCAGAAACTGTGCCACCTTGGGCGAACTGTCTCTAGTCAAAGAATCGACTCAAAAAAAATAATATAGCAGCTCTCGCCACGAACAGGCTATATGAATTACAAGAACTCTATAAGCGGTCACTGCCTGATAAAGTGTCCCATACAGTCTGCCTATGTGATAGACTAGTCATCTCTTATGACCCGATGGCACTTGAACTTGCCATTAATCGACTCACACTCTAGTCACTTGGAGACGTCATCTCATATAAGTAACTAGGGGCCAATACTATGTTAATCCAGTTCACTTTAATAGGGTTCAACGTTGTCTCTACAACCTATTTGGATATAACAAAGTAAAAGAGCTTCGAATAAAACTCAAACGATGAATGCATTATCACAAATGTAAAATTAATACAATATCAATTACTACATAAACTATAATTCATTTTTAATTTTGTATATAATCGTACATTTCAATTCAATTAAAATGGCATGACTTATCATGTTAAGCCTATGAGAAGGCCTTGGTTAACTAGTTTTAGCAACATCTTGCATCTTACTTAACCTCATTATATACTATTTCCCTTCGTTATCTATAATCTTGTATTATAAAACCTTTTGAGTACGTGTCTACATCCAATCTAGATATTAGCTATCTTGCCTTAGGATAGCTCCCACTGTCCTCACAGTGTGTGGGACTCATCCTTTTTTCATATCTCATAGTTGCAAGTGTACTCAAGGGATCAACCGATCACCACCGTCAAACGACAGTAACATCAAACTCTAGTGAGCCAATCGTTACTGATAAATGATGATTAGTTGACAGTATAATTTCCGTTGTATATTACTCAACTTTACTCCTTAAAAAATTATAGCCAAGATGGTTCTCCAACCATCCTTATGTGTTTAGATTATGGTTTTTGTGTAACTCATTGCACATAAATCCAATAATTATTTCTAAACACTTATCCTCTCGTATATATCACTTATAGATTCGGATATTAAAGATGCTTTGCATCTCTTCCTAGTCTCCCAAACCCTTCTTCACGGAGGAGAGCATTGGTCCATCAATCTCAATGAATAATATGTTATCCACATATGAGACATAGAAGACATATCATTAGTGCTTCTTGAGTACTAATGGATAGACTATATGGCTATATATTCACTTTCACAAAGATTCGATTTTAATTTCTCGTCATACTCCAAGTACTAATAGAGATACATCTTAGCATAATAAATTAATCTAGCAGCGGAAACAAATGGATTCAATTTCTACATGTTCAATACTTTTCAACTTGTCAAGATTCTTATTAACATAAGAATATTAACTTTATGCTAATATCCATCGAACTGGATATCTTAGAGATGTATTATTCTTCTCCTAAGTCTTTCATCACTCATAGTGATCAATATGTTATTTACATACAAGACTAATAATACCACCCTACTCCCACTAAACTTCATGTATAAACAATTCGAGAAAGGTTTATCACATGATTAAAACATACCATTCAACTCCTTGACGTCTACTTAAGATTTCTTATTAAGTTCGTATCCTACCTTAGGATAGTTGCGATTTACAAAACTCATGCAAGATGATTTTAAAATCCAACAGTCAAATAATTTTATGAAATCCGAATTTTAGCGAAGCGTTGCAATTGGTGTGAACCTCTTACCACTAATCAACCAAGTCATGGAAACATCTTAATGTTTATGTTCAGTTCGGACTTTTGTGGAGTTGAAACTAGATAAAGCATCTTAATAAGTTACAGGTTTGTTACTTTCAAAAATAACATGACTCCTGTACACTTAGGTTTTAAAGAAATATTTACTGATTTTGATCAAGGAAGAATATTTTCCTACGTCTTATGATCAATCAGTGGCTCTTGAACATTTTCTCCCACTCTATCTTTTAAAAAATAATCCTCTTTTCTTAATAGACAACATCACGAGCCACAAACCCTTCGTTCTCGTGATCATGTAGGAAAAATGAGCATATGTTTACTATCGAAACAAGCTACAATTTAGGTACCATGCCTAACCATATCTCATATGAAATGTAGATATTGCTTTAACTATGTTTTGTTTTAGTGGAAAATTTAAATGCCAGACAAATTTTATAACAGAAACTATCTCCAACTCTATTGTAAAGATTCAATCATATCATATAGGATTCTTTGTCACTTTCTAACACACCTTATCTAAAATTATGTGCTTATGAAGATGAACTTGTGATACCATATCACACACTTTTTAGTGCAAATCAAAGTCATTACTTTATTGTTCCCTACCTTGACAAAGTACTAATACTTTGGTTTTATATTCTCTAGGTTTTGATACTTTTAAAAAATTCATTGAACTTATTCAAAGAATTTCTCTTCTTACGTCATTAAGTGGATACCAAGTATCTACCTAGTTCGTTGGTAAAAGAGATGAAGAAGTAATAACCTTTTCTGATTAAAATTGTATTCGACCATACACTTCCAAGTGTAAATAGGGCGAATATCTTGTTCTATTCATAATCCTTTTCAAGAAAAAATCATGAATTATCTTGCTTTAAATACAAGATTCGCACACACCAAAAGATTCCCAATCAAATGGTTTGGGAGACTAGTCAAAACTAGTTTCTAAATGCGATTTCCAATCGAGAATTGAGAAATTATTGGGGTCATCAACTTGAGTCTTGTATATATGACATTTATTTCTAGTTTGAATATAATAACCTTGATTTGTATGGTCTCACCATAAACTTAATCGTGGTTTGTAAGGGCACAACGCTTATTTTAATTGCATAATAGAGAAACCTTTTGCGTTTTGTACAAAAACTTGAATTATATTCTTATTGAGACTTATTCTACATCATAACAATTATTGAGGTACATTTATAAACACAAAACTAAAATGAATACACTACAACATTCTTGCTAGTCGTCACAGAGTAATGCCAAATATTATGATGATATCCACAAATTTGTATCAAATACTCATAATGTGGTAATTAGCAAGAATGCAATGTCAATGTCATAGATATTCAGGAAGGAATATGTTGGAGTCACACGACCAACTTCCTTGATCTTTACTTATTTGGGGTTTGTCTCTCTTTTAGTGTCTAACACTTTCTCTTTCGAGCCTAGTTCTATCCTTAACAATTAAGATAGGTACTTACTTCGTATTGCTCCCACTGACTTCAAGAATTTCTACTTGATGAAGACTTATCTTCATTTAAATTCCAAGTTAATCCTTCACACGGGTTAACTCTATTGTGGTATTTGGTTAATCAAAATTTCTAACAAATCAATTAACCATTTTAACATTGTCATGTTCTTAACTAATTAAGTGCTTGATGACAAGTGTTTAGGTTGAGCAATAAGACTTTTGAACCGTGGATGCATAGAAGATATCATCAAAACATATTCTGACTAATCATTACTTCTATTCATACTTCTTCACAAGAAATCATACATAGGTATGTTAGGAATTTAATATGCTAATCATATATGACATAGGACAATTCATATCGAGTTCTATGGAATAGAACGATTCCTATGGAGCTAGTTCATGCTCTATTTAAATGGTTCAATTGAGGCCTTTAGAAAAGATATTTTGTTTGTCTTTAGCTATAGTGGTTTAATGGAGACATAGGTTAAAATCGAAATGACATCGTATATGTCTAGGAACAAAGATATAGAACAAATTTAATCAACGAAATAGTGGGAAAACAAACATTCATCGTAATATATGAAAACTTTTAGCAAGTTTTAGCATTTATATAATGACCTCCACCCAATTATATAACGATTCCAAGACCCGAATTAATACTAGCTCGATTGTCGGACAACGGTCCCTCTACAACCTTTACTAATACAATTTGGTAGGTTAATTCATTTAGCTGATTCTACACTTAGAACTCTCGGTCAATGAAATTACATTAAGTTCATCTTTAGCCCGAACATATTGGGACAACGGTCCTTCTAATACTTTCGTTGAGATCAACCAAATGTCGAAATGTAATAACATCTTATTACCCCACTTACCCAACGTTAAAAGAAAGCACCCCGATATAATATTTCAATACTGTATTGTACCCCTAATGAAATTGGGATCATTGAGTTCCTACTATTTAGTAAGGCTAATTCTCAATTTTTAGAAATGTGAAGGTCTTGTCAAATTATTATGTATCTCTTTTAAGTGAACTAAATTAGTGATTTATCGATAATTATAATTGACAAGGTCTAGAACTCGATATAAACAGATATGAATGTGATGTTATGGAGATTTGGCATGCATGCAAACATATAAAATAGAACATGTAAAGAAAAGCAATTTCCTAGTATGGCCTTTCCTATAATAAAAAATCTAATAATCTATTACACTTCGGAAACCAACTCCTTTGGTCCCTTGAACTTCATGTGACACGTCGCCCAAGGAAATACCGTCTTGATCGAAACTCCTTTCTGAATAGCTGCGTCTTTAGGAAACTCCGGAATTATAAAAATAATAATAAAATACATAGGTATTCCTATCATACATTTGTAATAAAAATTTAACTCTATTAAATTATAAAACGGTGATGCGAGATCATAATAAAATTACAATCGAATCGATATTCCCTTACATTACGGGTAATATCAATTAAAAACTAAGGTCATACTAAGATAAATTACATGATTCAAAATTACATAAATTTAAATGACATACATCTATAAAAATATGCAGCATTATATATATAAATTCAACATACAAAAATAAATGTGTCAAATCACCTTACTACATTATATCGTATATCGCTTTGGTTTTATGGAAATACGTGACTTTTAACTCATTAAAATAACCAAAATAATACTTAAATCAAATTTAAGCCCAAGTTAATTACCCTAACTGTCTTAGGGCTAAAATATTAGTCCACACTAAGATTTGACAATAATCTAACTTGGTTTTACATTATTGATTAGATTGATTAGGTGGTGTTGGTCAAATTAGTCGGTCTATGCAACGTGACTGGTACTCAAAATAATCTGAGTTTACGTGGTCGTATAGAGCAAGCACGTAGGCGTCGAAAAGCAAGAGCGCGGTCTTAGAATGCAAAGGGAGAAGAGAAGGGCGGACACTCGCGTGAAAAATATGTGAGGCGGAGGCCTCTATTTATACTAATCACGTGAAGGAATTTAGGTAAAAGTAGGATTAGGAAAGAAATCCGGAAGCAATCTGGAAACTTGGATAAAACCAGCCCAGCAAGAGGCGCAGCAGGAACTACGACCTTTCCAAGTGGCGCAGCTTCTGCTGCGTTTTCTCTTGGGTCGTTTCCTCCTCAGCAAGAAAGGTTTCCGCAGTTTTAACTAGAATTAGGAAGATATTTCCGTGATAAAAGATAAAATTTAGGAATAATACTCCAGAAAATTCCGACTCGGTTCTAAGATGGTTTTAGAAAATGGTAACGTTTTTTTTACTCGGACTCCAAATGTACTCTAATTATGTCAAAACGGTCGTATCAGCGCGTAGATGATGACCATGAGGTTGAGTCGGCTGTTTGAGCTATCACGTGTCGTCGAACATACAAAATGTCATAAATCACTCCGCATGATTAAACATGCGGCCCAATCATCATTGGGTGGTTGGCGGGAGGTGCAAAAATGAGGTGTTTACATTATCCAGCTTACTAAATATATTTGCTTCCGATAGTTCATCAATAAGCTCATCAATCACTGGAATTGGAAATTTGTCTTTGATTGTCTTTTTGTCGAGTGCTCTATAGTCAATACATAACCTCCAAGTGCCATCCTATTTGCCTACTAAAACCACCAGCGATGCAAATGGACTACTACTATTTTGAATAATGCCATTTTCTAACATCTCTTCTACTAATTTATCAATGATATCTCTTTCTTTCAATGGGTATCTATATGGTCTAATGCTCACTGGAGTTGACCTTAGTTCCATTGGAATTTTATGATAAAACAGCCCTCTAGATCGAGGAAGACATTTAGGTTCCTCAAAAACTCTTTCATACTTGGCCAAAAGAGTTTGAAGTTCAGGATAGGGTGGTTCAGTGTCTGTGGTCATGGACAAGTGATTAAACTTCATATCCATGCTGCTATTAGGAGAAACCAGCTCTAGCAAACATAACTGAGATGCTTGGAACACCAGTTTTTGAGAGATTTCTCCCTTATGAACCTTTAATTGAGTTGGTGGTACTCCCTGTAACTTAACTGACGTACCCTTCCATTGAAATTCCATAACCAACTTCTTAAAATCCTATTGCACAGGCTATAGAATACTCAACCATTGCACTCCTAAAATCATATCATAACTCACCAATGAAATCAACAAGACATCAGTGCTAACGTTTTGCCCATCTAAAATCCAAGAAAAATCCTTGCAAATAAATTGACAGGCCAAGTAATTCCCATCAGCCACAGCCACAACTTGGGGTACGTGAAATCTTTTCTAACTAGAAACCCAAATTTTTAGCCAAGGTCAAGTCCATGAAGTTATGTGTACTTTCTGAATCTATGAGGATATGTAGGGACAAGTTTCATATCATATGTACCCACCACCTTCATAGTTTGGTAACTTTGATTACTATAAAGGGAAATCATGGAGATACAAGGTTCATCTGATAATTACTCATCTACATTGTCATCTTCTAATTTAAGAGAGATTTCCTCCTGCTCATCCTCCCCAAGAACTTCAACTGTAAACAATCGAGTCTTCTTAAACAGACATTGATGGTTTATATCATAGGGTTTGTTACAGTAATAACATTCTCCTTTTACTAGTTTTGCAGCTCTAAAAAATGCAGGAATGTACGTTCTTGGATTATACTTAGTACCCTCAATGAAAACAATTGTTTTTGGAGGAATATATGAAACAGAAGAAGATGAAACATTTTTTAGGGTAATATGATGGTGGTTTAACAGTGGTAGCAAGATTTTCCTTCTGTAACCTAGCATATTCAATGGCTTCTGCCGTGGTTTTGGGCTTAAAGGCTTTTACAAGAGACTTTAATGATGGTTTAAGCCTTCCAACAAAACTATCCAAGAAGTATTCAGCGATAAACATGTATTTCTTTGCATCATTAAACCTTTTAATGCCTTAAATTCATCAATATAAGTGTCAATTGAATCCATTTGTTGCAATCTGTTAAATGTCTCAACAACATTCTGAGAAACAAGATCTCTAAATCTAGCCAGCAAACACTACCAAGTAAATGCGGAATACTGACGAATGAATTCGTCAGTAAATCCGTTGGTAAAGCTTTTCCCGTCACAAAAACCGGGTTTGTAATGGATTACCCGTCACATAGTGCTGTCATAGTCTATGGTCACAAAAAGCGGGTTTGTGATGGAAAGTCCGTCACAAAAACATTTATGCGAAGGACTTGTGACAGGTAGTCCCTCACACCTTCTCTTACAGGTAAAAAAATAAGTCAACGAAAAGTTAGGTTTTGTAACGGAAAGTTAGTCACAAGTATGGTTTTTGTGACGGAAAGGCCGTAACATAAATTGGTCACAACAAACTTTGTGACAGACTTTCCGTCACCAAAAAAAATTATGAAGGACTTTCTTTCACAAAAGGTGATATTTGTGATGGACTTTCCATCACAAAAGTTGTCTTTTCGTTGATTTTTTTTTACTAATAGCCTGCACATGCTAATGCAGTATTTAAAAAAAAACCAGCAGCAATGCCGCTGGCCACAATGCATGTAGCATTGTTTCAGAAACATCAATACCTGCAGTATATCATACAAACCCGTTGACTGCAAAGCAGGAATCATTTTCAAGGTCGACCGCAAGAGCGGGAATCAATAAACTACACGTTTTATACCAACACCGAACCAACGTAAAATTTGTCTTTTATATAGAAGCTTTATCAAATCTAATATAAAATTCTAATTTACCAAGTTTTAAGTTTTGTCCTCTACATAAGAAACTAAATTACGTAAGAAATCAGGGTGACGTGCTGACTAAAAAATGGATGACCGTCATCCGTGAAGTCGTCTCTACCACTTGGATTCGGGCCACTTGAGCATGTAGGGTCGGGGGGAGTCCATCCAAACTTCTCAGCCAAGTACGCGTCCATGCTATCTCCTTTTTGCTTATGGGTCATCAGTTCCATATCCATCTTACTCAATCGCTCTCGCAATTGATTAATTTCAATTGCAACTTGAGAAATCAAACTTGTTGAGTATGAAGAAACCGAGTGACGGGTGATCCTATTAGCCGGAGGTGTGAATAACTCTCGTGCCGTTGACCCCGTCCCGAACAAGCACATCTTCCGATCAAAGCCTCCAGCAGCATTATAGTACGACTCGTAAGGGTCTGGTTCAACTCCCTCGGGCATTGGCTGACTCATCAGTGAGTGGTACCCAGCCTGAAAAAGCAATAAATAAGGAAAAAGTGTTAGTTAGAAATTAAATCGAATAAAAGTTTCCATTTTTTCTAATAAAATAAAAATAATAATTAAATCGATTAAAAAAATTACGTCGAGATTTGATGCTCGAGGATTAATCTGGTTGCCATACTTGTCTTTCTTAGACTTCTCCATAAGCTGGTACGACGTGGCTTGAGGACCCTGAAAATAGCATAACAAAAATAGTTTTAAAATCGATAATCGTTAATGTTAAAATAATTATGAAAACGGTAAATAAAATACTTACTAATTCCTTAAACGACAAAACTAAATTCTTCCAGCCGAGAGCGTGGGTACCTAATGCTTTCGCATCTTTCGATCCCGACCTTCTATTTGCCTTATTTCTTTCAGAACCTTTAGCAAATTTGGGATTATCTTGTTGCCTTCTCTTCACTTTCTCCTAATGAGATTGGCAAATCCAGTCCGGCCTCTTCTTTGTGGTGGCGGCTGCGCCGATAAAATGGGTTATTCGCCTTTTGATTCGTCTCTCCCACTCAGCCCTAAAGGGATATCCAGGTTTTTCGGCCGGAACACTGTTCTGAAATCACAAAAAATGAATTGTTATTAGTAGATAAATTAAATTACATTACTAAAGAATAAAAATATTATTAAAAAATGAACTTGTTGTTAAACCAAAAAGAAATATTTTACATGATACTCATGTTTTTTGAAATTCTAAGTAGTACCCTCCATTTTTACAAAGCCTATGTCGTACAGCCTCGTACCCCGAACCTCATTACTAACACTACACGTGACCTTCAATTAAATTTCCGTCAAAATATTCTGTTAGTTGATGACGTAGACTGTTAGGTTTGGATTTGGATCTTCTCCATTTCCTTTCTCTCCATTTCGTCTCACAATCTATTTTATTAATAATTACCCCTTTCAATCCCATTTTTCCTTTACTTTTATGCGTAAATTGAGAACCGTTAGATGTTGCCAAGATGCGATCCGAACCATTAATAATAACTTGTCTCTCCATTTCTTTTTAGAAAATGGAGAGAAATTGAGCTCGTTAGGATTCTATGTTTGCATGTGACCTGGCTGTGTGATAAGATTTCTCCCTCTTGAACAATTGATCACTATTTCCATATCTCACAAACCATTCCACCTCCCCCTGTTTCATTCTCTCATAAAACCAGTGGCGTTTCTGGCATTCATGAATGGGGTTCGAAAAGAAAACGTGTACTAATATTTTATAGTACTCAATATTATTTTTTTAGAAACATCTACTTATGAATTTTTTCCATGAAAAATTCGATGCAAATGACCATATTATATGTAGTAAGGGTAAATTTAAATACCAAAAAGTATACTATTTTAGTCATAGAATGGAAACATAGAAACAAAAAGAATTGAACATCAATCAATCAATATCAATATCTATCTATATTATTAAATGAAACTTTTTTCGAGCGATTTTAGAGTCTCCAACTTTTCCGAAAGACTTTTAAGCAATATAATATTAGAATCTCTCCGTTCTACGTACAAACTACTTGATTTTTAAAAAAAGCATAAAATTTGGAATTAGAATAAAAATTAATTATAGCTAGCAAAGTAACTTGAGTCAAACTCTTCTACATTATAGATACCAAAGAAGCGTATAATTACAGATGAATTAAATAAAATATTAGATGAGAGAACTTGGTTAGAAATCAAAATAGTAAGGCATAAGGGATAGACGTCTAATCAATACTATATATTAATTACAGAAATCAAGGAATTTCAGTGTAATTAAAGAAATCTATACAAATTAATTATACTATATAGTTTTAAATCGATAACACCATGTGACGGACCTGATAAAGGGACCTCAATGTAAATATTATATAGTTTTGGTTAAAAGTAAAATATAAAGATGCCTTGATGAAGAATATTTATGAACATTACATTAAATTAAGTAATTAAATTTAGAAAACACAAGAATATAGTGATTTTCCTTAAAATTAACATGCCCCACTTATGAAATTAATTAGTATATATCATCATAGAATTATATATTAAATTAAATGTAGTAAGTAATAGTAGCAACAACGAGATTAATAAAATTAACGGTATTAATGTGGGAGTAGTGACGGTTATAATAATGATAGTGGGAGTAGTGAAAGTAACTATGAATGTAGTGAAAGTAACATTGGTAACAATGAGAAAAAGTATGAACAATTAAATAACCAATTGACTCAAGGAAATATTTTAATTATTTAAATATAGGACGGATAAAATTAACGGGAATAATGAATTTAACAGAAAAAAATAGAGGAATTAGTAAAAGAAACAATAGTAACCACGGGAGTAGTAAATGTAATGACATTAAGAAAAAATATCGGGAAAGTAATAATATTAATAGCGGCATAGTGAACGTGTCTCATAATTTGAAAATAAATTTTACATTTCATCATAATTACAAGATATGCCGTAGAAAAATATATTACAAATAGTCAACGTGTGAGTTAGGCAACTCCAACATAATTTATTTCATTGAAAATAAAATTTAACGGTAAATAGAGGTAGCCCGGGCGAAGCCGGGCACCAATGCTAGTATCTATCTATCTATATTATTAAAGGAAGCTTTTTTCGAGCGATTATAGAGAGTCCGTATTTTACAAAAGAGTTTTAGTTAATTAAATAGATATCCAGCTATTTAAATTGAGAAAGAGATAATGAATCGTATAATTAATAAAGTCCTGTAATGAACATACTATTGTAGAGTTATAGTTGCATTGTACAATATGTCTTCCGTCTTTTTTTCCTATATAAATGTTAATTGTCCAATGCCTTCACAAATCTTACAACTCTGTTGAATAATTATCATGCATTAACGTTTTATGTCTTATTTTATGGCTTCTAGCCATAAAAATCTTGCTATCCTTGTTTCTTTTCATTACGTGTTCATCAATTATCTAATATACTATGTTATTTACATACTTTGTATAATCAAGTTTGCATAAATTGAGTTTATAATTTTTTTTTTTTTTTTTTTTTTTGGTGTGTAGGAGGTTGAGATCATTGGAGCACGATTAAACTCGCTATTACGTTGACGAGATATAGGCATCGATCCCTAAAGGTCATCTTTGGTGCTATTGTTGGTGATCGGTCTTGGTAAAGTAAGACGCTTAGTGTAGTTTCCTTCAGATTATAGCATATATTTGGTTTTAGCCGTCATCGTATATATACATGTCTTTATGTGTCTGGTCCAGCAGACGGAGATATTTAGGCTGCTAACGAGCCTGCTTTTGACTTCCGACCCAACTTAGAGCCACACGCCTATAACTATCAAGCAACAGTGCGGCGTCAAAACTCTGTGGTTGGCTGCCTTACTGCGTTAATAAGCTGGTCGTGAGTCAACAGCAAGACAAGAAATGGGCTTCTAAAGCCTGATTTTCTAAATCAGAATGCCAAACAGGTGGACTTTTCAAGTGATTCAAGAAAGAGTGTGATCCAGTGTTCCGTCGTCTCGAGCAAGCGCATTGTTGGAGTTCGGGTCAGATTACCTGCTGATTGAAAGGATTTATATATTGAGTGTTTATAGTTCCCTTTTATTTCAAGTTGGCCAAACATGCATTTTGATAGGTGTTCAGCATATGTATTTTTGTTAGACACAAATTGGAATAATTGTTTATCACATTCCGTATCTTAATGGCAATAGGATACATTGGATTTTTTTTTACGTCAACTATAGAAATACAATAAGATTTTTAAATTGCTTGAATATTTCCGAAAAGTTGGACTCTATGTACACTAAAAAAGTCAAAATCCTACATAAATATAATTATAATACCAGTATAATTTTATAGTGAATTTATAAATAAGCTAACTGTATTGTAACATGAAGCTAGCTAGAATTGAACTCCGTAATATATATATATATATATATATATATATATATATATGAGACGTTTATCCTAACTTCGTCCTATAGTCACCACTATATAAGTTTGAAGTAGTTACACTAGATTTGTCTTCAATAATGCGAGGGTGAGACTCCATTGTCTCCATATTTCGTTGTATCCATAATATTATAATTGGCTTATAGGTGGCGACATAGATGATGTTTAAACTACAATAACGCTAGCATTCGTACAGTAGAGAAACACAAAAATGGGGATAAAGTGACAAAAGGAATAACTTAAATACAATTTGTTCCACATAAATAAGATAACGCGAAAGTGAAAACTTGCTCTCTTAACTCTGTTCAATGGTGAAATTATGTCTTTTAACTTTTAACAGCAACTATCAAGGCTTCTAACTTTAGTTAAAAGAGAAATTAAACGGAGTAAAAGAAGCAAATTGTCACTTTCGCGGCCAAGATACAATATACTTCATAATTTTATAATAGGGGAGTACTATTATTTGACTAAGATTACTAAGTTAATGTTAAAATATAATAAAATATAATTCTTTCGCCCCGGTAAACTGACAAAAAAAAATACGGAAAGAGGAATGAGTCAATTGTTAGATGACAAGTGGAGCAAATTGAGTGTGTATGATCAAATTACCCATTAAAGACTTTCTTGAAATAAAAAAGTTAACAATTGATTAAGACACTCCAAAATGAAATAAGTAAACATATGATATATTTTTTTTTTTTGAAGAGAAGTAAACAAAAGATTGGGAAATTACATTTGCAATTACTTATTAAAACATTAACCTCATACATGGGTAGAAAACAAAAATAACATTTAGTTTCGACAGTGAAAACAATTTTTTCAATACAAAATTATACATGACTGAGAATTACAAAATGGCCCGTGCATCGCACCGGCATTAATTCTAGTATATATATATATATATATATATATATATATATATATATATATATATATATATATATATAGGCAAGATCCGGTGAGTCCACCTATATTTTTGAGTCTCGTGAGGCCAAATTTGTATCATACGATATACGACACAATATCACGCCCATATTTCACAAACAAAAACCGTTCAGCAGTTAATTTTTCACTTTTCATTCTCTCTCTAAAAGTTCAAATTTAGGTAAAAAAAATTCAAATCAAGTAAAATAAAAAAATCTCTCTAAAAATCTCACTGAAAACCGAAAGAACATCCAAAATTGAAGATGATTCCAACTTAATATCAATAATCTAGCATTGTTCGGTCAATAGATTTATGCAATTTGTAGTACAATTCTGACAAACATAGTTGAGGTACAATCGTTACTCATTTTCTTCAATTTCTGCGATTTTTATTCAACTTATGTAGTATTGAATTGTGTATACATGTTGATATTGTTCGAAATTATAGTATGTACATTGAATTAGACGAATTTAATTGCGTATACAGCACTTGCATGTACAGTACTTTGATGTACTTGACGATTTTAAACGATTAATTATCAATGTAGTTGTTTATTAGATGTTTTACTTGTTTTAATCGCGAAAATTAGGGTTTAATGTTGTTTGATCGGGAATTTAGGGTTTGACATTGTTTAATTATGAAAACTAGGGATTCATATTGCTTAAGACTTAAAAATTAAAGTCTCATAATATAGAATTAAAGATGTTTGATGATACAGTGATGCGGTTCATAATTTTGACAGTTAGTGATCAAAGTTCAATTTATAACTCAAAGTATCCGAACTCGTCCATTTACATTCATGCGATACCAATAAAAACTGTGATACTGTTTTGGATGTGGTATTGAATGTCAAGATACTTGCAGTTGCACATCATAATTTTGGTATTGTTTTTTGTATGATATGATATAAAAATGTATATATTTGTCATACTGGATTATCATAAATTTTTGTTAACTATTGATTATGTAAATGTGTGTTGATAATTTTACAAAATAGTTGTGATATTTATTGTTAATAATTCTAATATTATGCTATGTTTAAATGCAGATACTCATCTTCAGACAAAATGGACTTGGTTGTTTCACAGAAATATAATAAAAACACTGCAAAAAAGAGGCCTCTAGCAACAAACGATGGAGTTGAACAAAGATCAACGAAGAAGTCAAAGGAAGGGAACCAAGAAATAGAACAGGTGATACAAAATGAACTTATAGAGCAGCCTGAGGTCAAAAAGAAGAAGGCACATGCATTGTAGACGAAGTGTAGGCCAAAACAATTGGTTGAGCTGATTAACAACCTAAATTTAGAACAAAAACAGGCTGTGAGGGAGATATGGTTTGGTGGTTTGTTAGAGTTGAGGTTAACACAAATACCACATGGAATTATGAACTTACTTTTAAAGGCGTTTGACTGTACGTGCAATATGTTTAAAACTAAGAAGTGGGATTTTATATTGACAAAACATGACGTCCACGACTTCTTTCAACTTCCTAGAGGAGGTGAACCTGTAGAACTTGTAATCCCAGGAACTAAAACTGCTGTGGAGAACAACAAGTTGAAAAATGCATTGAGGGTGAAGTTTGGGTTGGAGAGTACTTCTGCTCCAATTATGGTGAAACAAGTGCTTGACTGGTTGATGGCTCGTAATAATGCTGATGATGACTTTAAGAGGCTGTTCGTAATGTACATCATGTCTGTTTTCCTTGCACCATCTTCAAATAAAACTCTTGATCTGAAACTGGTTAAGGCTGTTGTGAATGTCAGTAGGATAAGAAACTACGACTGGTGTGCTTATGTCTTTCAAGAGATGGTTGATAGTATTGGTGTGTGCAAGCAACGCTCAAGGTCTACTATAACTGGGTGTATAATAGTTCTTATGATAGCGTATTTCCATAGATTTAATTTTAAAAGAGATATTTTGCCACACACTCTACCCCTTATCAAGCATTGGGATGATGCATCGATGTCGAAGAGGGTTGATGATGAGAAGAGTACAAAATCGTTGGGAAATGCACCAATATCCAAGATTGTGTACCCAATATGCCAACAACAACAAGGTAAAAAACAACACCTCTTTGATTTATTTTGAATGTAAATAACTTTAAAAATGGTTTCAAAAACTAACATATGTATTTCCAAAAAAAAACAGAGTTGAGACTAACGCAGAGCTCTGATCATGAACCTGATGCTGGAACGGAAACCAAGAGGGGTACATGATGGTAAAGTTACCTGCCGGTGTTGAAACTGACAAACAGATTAGAGCAAGAGCAATGGATGTAAGGAATAATGCCTTGTTGTTTTCCTTGGAGTTTTTAATATTGTGTTACTGGAAAAACTGTGATATTATGTTGCTTATTTTATGATATTATTCTTTAACTATTGTGATATTCCTTGTCAATGAACAAACGTGGATAAGGTTTTTGAAAACCACTTTTACTTTGATATTGTTTTCTATAAAGTGTGATATTGTTGTTTACTTAGAGTGATATTATTTAATAAAATCACAAATACTGCAGATGGATTATAACTCTTGTTAACAACGATGTATTAACAAACTAAGATATTTTTTTAATGGCTTCTGATATTTTATTTTACTACTTGTGATATATTTTTTGACATGGCCTAATTTTTTAAATGGCTTCTGATATTTTATTGACTATGTCATTTGGCAGAGTGCTCATGAAATTTATCTACGCATGAAGAGGGACAATGAATTGTTCTATTCAAGATATGTACATAACATGAGGGAGCTCATCAATATGAAACCGAGAAATCCAATGGATGAACCAAGTACATCTACAAAAGCTGGTGCCAAGAAAGACGGTGATAATGAAGCCGTTGCTGAAGAAGATGTTGTAGAAGAAGATGCTGCTGAAGAAGACGCTGGTTACAAAGAGGCTTGTAATAATCATAAATTTACAACAACAAATCAAGCTGTAACTCCTCCCATATCCCCAACACAGCCTTTCCTTAAAGATTAAAGCTTTCACAAGTTTATGGACTACGCCATAGCCAGGTCATATGAAAAGCAGAAGGAAAAACAAGGGCTGTCGACGTTTGATGTATGGACTGCGTTGTTGAAGATGCAGTACAAAGAGTTTAACAGGGTTTATGGTGGATGTACGGATAAAGAACTACTCAGTGATGATGATTTGGAGTGCAATAATAAACAACAAGATGAGGAAAATAATGATGTTACAAACTTGAACACTGATGATGAAGGAGGTTAACATGATGAGCAGGGTAATTATATGGATTCAAATTTGGATGAATTAATTTCAAATGTTGGTTTAGGAGTAACAGGGGCTTTTAATGAGGGGATAAATAGTAATGCTGATTCAACAAATAAGAAAGGCATTGATGAAGAGGCTGATAAAACTAATGAGAATACCAATGTGGCAACACAATTAAAAGAGGGCGTTTCAAATGTTTGTTTGGGAGTAATGGGCGCTGCCGAGGATGAAATTGAAGTGGAGTTGCATAGTGACAAAGCTCATACGGAGGGAAGTGGAACAGAGGCGAAGAAAACTGTTGATGATGAAATTGAAGTGGAGTTCAATAGTGAAAAAGCTCATCCAGAGGGCAGTGGAACAGAGACACAGAAAAGGAATGAGGATAACAGTGTCGTGACTCAATTGAAGGAGGTTGTAACAAATGTTCAATTGGCAGAAACAAGAATGATAAGCATCAATGAGTATTTGTTGCACACGAGCAAAGAAGTAACGAGCAAAGTACCTTCTTCAGCAGATATGATACCTCATAATTTGGGTTGTACTTACGACTGTCGTTTGCCGGACAAGGATGTGCAGCTTGTTTCGGAATCAATGTTTAAAAATAGCCATTTATTTGAGAATGTGTTGAAGCATCGAAAGGAGGTCATGGATTACTGCTTTCTTAACGATCATACAATTACCAAGTCGTAAGTCCCCCATTAAACTATTTTTTTAAAATTTAAGACCTGACTTAATCTGATCCATACTAGCTATAATAATGATATATTTACAATAACAAATCAAGTATTTTTAGCTGTGATACTGTTGTGTATACTATGTGATATTCTTAGAACTGAGTGTTGATATTGTTCCTTAAAATTAAATAAATATTTTAGTTGCGATATTGTTTTATATACAGTGTGATATTATTACATGATTGTAGTGATATTATGTAACACTACGGATTTTCCTTGGTGACTACTCGACCGAGTAGCGCCTACTCGGCCGAGTAGTGCTGAGGTTGTGTGTTGTTTTGGTTCTGCCGAGGAACACTCGGCCGAGTATAGTTAACACTCGACCGAGTATGGGACACTCGGCCGAGTACACACTTACTCGACCGAGTATCCGGTTTGGCGGAGTGTTATTTCGACGGTTTGATTAGGGAATGTTTAGGGTATTTTATATTTCCGCGTCAGTTTCTAATATTATTTGAAAGCTTTATCATTCTACGATCTCTCCCTAATCACTCCCTAATCATCCTCATATCTCGTTGTGTGTGCAAATCGTCGTGATCCTTGCGTGTAGTCTCTTATTCTACTGTTGGTAAGTTTCATTCCCTTGTCATTTGTATTCTTTTGGGGTTACTGTATATATGGAATTGGGGAAAATGGGATTGTGCAATGTGTAATTGTAGTATGTGATTATTGTTGTAGGTGACGACGTGATATTTGTTATGCATTTGTATGGTCGATTCTGACATAGCGGGTTGCGAAAAGGTAGGGTTTCCCCCTACTCAGTACTGTTAATTGATTGAGATTACTATTGTATTGTAATTGTTGTTATCTGCTGATCATCGGAGTATGGGTGTTGTGGTGACGGTGGTGAGGTGATTGTGTTGTGACAGCTGTGATGCTGTGGTTTGTGTGATTGTAGTGGAGTCACTTGCGGGAGTGGCTTCACACCCTAGTTCGCCCTCCGTGGAACCCGCCATGGGAGGGGATGTGCACATTAAGGGACAGGGATTGTTAGTCGCTCGTTGATGAGCTGGACTAGGTGGGGATGGGCTGCGGTCACCCATCGGCGGCGAGGATTACTGTTGCGATGGGTAATCTGCGGGGCTACACACTTCGGTGTGTAGTCGGTTCTTGTGCGTGAGATCGATGATCAGCTAGTGGTAATGTTGTTGTCTTATATTGATTGAGTAGTACTTGACCCCGTGTTGTTGTTTTGTAAAACTGCGGTGATCCATTCGGGATGGTGAGCGATTGTGACAGTGATACATTTATTGAGCTTGGGGCGATCATGGGAGAGTCACCACGCTGGATTAGATGACACCATCACGAGCTTTAGTTATTGTTTTGGTAGTTGTTGCCATTTGGATAATTCGTTTATTAGATCTTGGAGACTATGTAACCTTTATAATTACCGTACATTAATATATGTGTTGGACTGTTGCTTTTGATATATACTAACCTCGGGCAACCGAGATGGTAACAACCTTTCATGCTGGGGTAGTCCTGGTAAGGTACCTTGGTATGAGGGGGTGTTACAAAGTGGTATCAGAGCCGACGATTCCGGCACCTAAAACAAATGAACCCAATGAACTTAGGGAGTCTAAATAAAATGAACCCGGGGAGAGTTGTTTGGAGCTACCGCAAAGACTTGGGAGACGTCCCGGAGTCGCACTAAGGCCCTTACAATCTCAAGCCGGTCACATGGGGGAAAATTTTGTATGTGAGTCGTGTGTGTGTAATACTTGTAACTTGAGCCTTGTATTGTTGTTGGATGAAATGAAAGGATCTGACCATGGTGGTATATGATAAAGGAAGTGCGTAGTTGCGTGTGACGAACCCGGAGCATGTTATGTGGTTATTGCTTGGCTTTTGAAACGGGGTGTGGAGTGTCATATATAGATGGAAAATCTTGTTTAATTGTGTAAACGAAAGGTGAAATAATTGGAGTATATGTAATGTGAGGTAGGATGTATTTATATGATCATGATGATGTTAATGTTTGGTTGTTAGTAGTAGCATGTGATTAAGCTCATGTGTCTATGCATATGAATGTCGTGTTTAATCTTCATGTGAGAATGATAAAAGTTTATCCATGTACTGGTATTTAGAAGTATTAAGTTGTTTTTGTTACCTTATGCATGTTCAAGTTGTTTTGGCATTAGAAAGCTTGATTTATCTGAATACCGATTACGGAAGGGTTGTCTTAAAACTGTTATAAGTCAAGTTCGAGAAATGATATTGCTGTGATTCCAAGTTGAGGTGATAGCTTGTCCTCTTACGATTCTAACGGTAGGTCACACGCCCAGAATGACCAAGTAACGAGTGAGATATGACTGTTTTACGAAAACTGGACGGTGCTGAGAACTGCACCTATACTCGACCGAGTAGTCCCTACTCGGCCGAGTGTCTTTTATACTCGACCGAGTATTCCATATTCGGCCGAGTAATCTCTCTGTGATAATCCTGTTTAGCGTCTGGAGTCGTGAACTCGACCGAGTAGTCTCATACTCGACCGAGTAAGGTCTACTCGGCCGAGTATTCCCAATACTCGACCGAGTAATCCTTCTCGGCAATTGAGTTGCTTCGAGTCGAAAACTCGACCGAGTAATATAGTTACTCGACCGAGTACCTTGTACTCGACCTAGTATGTTATGTACCCGACTGAGTACCTCATTGGGCGGTCACTTTGAGTCGGTGGCTATGTTCTTACTTTTGTTTTGAGTCGGTGGCTATGTTCTTACTTTTGTTTTGAGCCTATGGCTATGTTTTTGCATTGTTTTGAGTCGTAGGGTAAATACACATGTATGTTTTGAGTCTTAACGCATTCTTTTATATGTGAGACGGTCTTGATACGTAAGTTACCGGAAGTTATGACATGGAGAATGACGGCTTATGAGGGACATGTGTTGGGTAAGGAAGACATGTGTTAATGTGGTTGTGAAGGATAGTGGAAAAAGAAAAGGGAAGAATGATGAGCTAATCGAGGTAAAGAGCATGTTTTGTGAGATATGATGAGTGAAATAGTCGTGTATTGAGTAGTATAAAAGTAAGTGTATATGGGCAAGGGTGATGTAAGTGTAAAGAAGCATGAGAATGAAAGATTGAGATGAGAGATACGAATAGTGACATTTCGGGATGTGTAAGGACTTATAGAGGGAGACGGTTAGCATTGTGTTGCTTAAGGATATATGTAATGAAAGGTTGCTTTAGATGGATGGAGAAGAGGGGTATATAGTGAACTTAGATAGAGATATGTCGCGACGTGGAATTGAAGATGGTGACCAAGTTTGGGAATTTGGAATTTTCACGATGTGAGCCTAGTGAGTAATTCTTTGGGCAGCTAACGGTATGAGATGAATTTTGGTTCCTAGTGATGTAAAGAGGGAGATGCAATTGTTTTGAACTTTAAACGTTGATTCTATGGATAGATTAGTGACAATTGGGAGTTATAGTATAATGAGAGAAGACCCATGGTAAGAAAGAGTGAGATGATATCGACATAAAATAATGGGAATCGAGTTTGGAGCAATGTGAAGGTAACCGGAGCACTAGAGAGTTAGATAGAGATAATGAAGAGTTGGATCAGTAAGGGAGTTGTCGAGGGTAAAAGAAAAGAATAAGGGGAGTAAAACTAGGAACATGTTCACTGAGGATATGTGATATAAGAGTAAGGAATCGTAGAGATGTATGATACTATCATGAGGATTTGAGTTACAGTTATGTAGAAGTTCCAGGACAACATGATAATCATGAGTTTCGAGGAATTAAAGAAAGCAAAAGTTGGGTAAAGAATTTGCACGATATGAGATTTGGTGGTGAGTCGGGTGACGATACAATTACGGATGAAATTGGAAATAGTGTTGAGGTGATTTTTGTTGATATATTTGATGTTTGTTGTTTGGGATGAGAACCAAAGGGAGGAAAAAGATTGTTATATTAAGAAGTGATAGTAAGAGAGTAGTCACATGAAAAATGTTGGTGTCATTGTATTGTCACTAGTGGTTGAGGATGATGTTATTTTGGGGAAGTTAGTTGTTCTAATGAGGTTAATTTTGTGAAGGTGATTAATGTTTGGTTATGAGGGATTTTAAGGTATGGATATATGAGGTATTCGTTGGTAGTTAGGTACAGATGATATGGCTACGTTCGCCGGGTGGTGATAATTGTGTGTAAAAGAAGATATGTTATGAAGGGCACCTGAGTTAAGTCTGGATAAGAGATATTCATTGTCAAGTGGTAACTTACGTGATCAAGATTGACTAGTTGGATGTGATTACGGGTCTATGATATGTGTAAATGTTTGCGTGAGGTTCTAACCTCACAAGAAGTGGTATGGTGTGATAATTATAAAGTTGTTATATGAATGTTTTGTAATTTATGTTGGGTACGGTATACTAATGGAATGAGGTTCAAAAGGTAATAATTTGATTGATCTGGCATGGATAGTTAAAAGTGTATGTGTATTGATGATACATGTTTATTCCGTGAAATGGTAAGGATGATGTTCATGAGATTTTGTCAGTTCATTCCGTATAATATGTTGTGTTATAATCTAGTAAAACGGTTTTGAATGAGTTTCTTGTTCGAAATGTCATACTGAGTCAGTGTTTATGGGAATTATATGTGATTGGGATGGTTATCGATGTGGTTGTGGTGCCTCGGGTGGTGATCCGGGCACGGTACTTGGTGTTGTGATGCGGGTATTTTCGCCTTTGCGATACGGTTTGTGGTGGCGGTTTTGCGATGCCGTCACCGGTTGTGGTGGAGTAGGTGAGATGTTTACGTTACGAGTTTTCGAAAGTGCTTACCAATTAAACATATATTGTTGTTTGTTTGTTTCATTGCTCCTGGTGAGTTTTGGTTGAACATGCGAGATTTGTTGTTTTGTTTGTTGATGTTTCTTACCAGTTTCGGTTTGAGAATGAGGGTAGAGTATGATATGAAAGAGAGTTGTATATGTTTTTGTTGTTGTCATGGTATAGTGATATTTTGTTGATAGGATACGATTGTGAGAAGTTGTTACTGATAATTTTGACCTTGTTTCAGGATGAGATATCGGTAGTCATAGTCATGACAAGTGATTCGTGGAATATGTGTTATAATGATTTGAAAACGGCAGGCGGTTCATAATCTTTTGTTGAGATAGTGAGTGCAGGATATTGGGAATTGGTGTCATGTTAAGTTATGTATGAGTTTTGCGGTAATGAAAGAAAAGAACTTGAGGATCTAGTATGAGTGTACGTAACAAGTGTGGAATGTGAGTTATGCTTTTGGTGATATGAGTTTTATATAGTTTATATAGAGAGGTGCGTCATGTTGCGGTAATGTGGAAGATTTGAAGTCTTGGGTTAAGTTAAAGGTTTTGAAATTGAAGGATGAGAGTTGTTTAAGTAAGAGAGCCTAAGATATATGCATGGCGACGGTTCAGATTATAAGTGGTTATCTTTGACACGCGGTGGTGATGGGGATAATGAGAAAATACAGCTAGGATTTAGTATTAGCGAGTTACGAGGACGTAACATTTATCTTAAGAGGAGTAGGATGCGATAAAGGATAAAAGAGATTTTGATGATTGTACATATGGTAGTATAATTGGAAGTAGAGTGTTGGTGTAGCATAAAGGTCGGATATTTGTTTTGATTAAAGGTCATGACCGTGCTTGTAGTAGTTCGATGTTTAGCAATGAGAGAATATTTCAACAGTGTTGATAGTTGAATGACAATGATTATGAGTCCAATAGTTTTGACAAATGGAAGATGACGTTTATGTGTTTGAGTAAACTTCGAGGACGAAGTTCGTTTTAAGGATGATAGAATGTAACATTCCGTTTTGATGATTGATCTTCTTTTGTGGTTGAGTGCTATTGAGTGTTATGGAAGTGATACAAGGTTGGCAACATTATATTGTGGTTATTGGGTAATGTTATGGAGTCAGTATTGAGAGCCTATGCTATAGTTGAGACGATATCGTGAGCCATGTTGTGGAAGGAAGAGTAGTTTGTGGAGTTGGTGTTAAGTGTCCATGTTTTATAGGTTGGATTGGAACTTCACGGTCGTGTTTTGTTTTGTTTGTTGTTTTGCTTTGAGTCGGGGTAATGATTTTGTGGTGACTTGTGTAGTTCCTTGGTGTTGTTATATGTGGTTGGTATAGTCTTGTGGCGTAGTGTTGTGCTTTGTTTTATAGTAGAGTGTGAACTTCGGGACGAAGTTCTTTTTAAGGGGGGAAGATTGTAACACTACGGATTTTCCTTGGTGACTACTCGACCGAGTAGCGCCTACTCGGCCGAGTAGTCGAGGTTGTGTGTTGTTTTGGTTCTCCGCGAGGAACACTCGGCCGAGTATAGTTAACACTCGACCGAGTATGGGACACTCGGCCGAGTACACACTTACTCGACCGAGTATCCGGTTTGGTGGAGTGTTATTTCGACGGTTTGATTAGGGAATGTTTAGGGTATTTTATATTTCCGCGTCAGTTTCTAATATTATTTGAAAGCTTTATCATTCTACGATCTCTCCCTAATCACTCCCTAATCATCCTCATATCTCGTTGTGTGTGCAAATCGTCGTGATCCTTGCGTGTAGTCTCTTATTCTACTGTTGGTAAGTTTCATTCCCTTGTCATTTGTATTCTTTTGGGGTTCTTTGTATATATGGAATTGGGGAAAATGGGATTGTGCAATGTGTAATTGTAGTATGTGATTATTGTTGTAGGTGACGACGTGATATTTGTTATGCATTTGTATGGTCGATTACAGCATAGCGGGTTGCGAAAAGGTAGGGTTTCCCCCTACTCAGTACTGTTAATTGATTGAGATTACTATTGTATTGTAATTGTTGTTATCTGCTGATCATCGGAGTATGGGTGTTGTGGTGACGGTGGTGAGGTGATTGTGTTGTGACAGCTGTGATGCTGTGGTTTGTGTGATTGTAGTGGAGTCACTTGCGGGAGTGGCTTCACACCCTAGTTCGCCCTCCGTGGAACCCGCCATGGGAGGGGATGTGCACATTAAGGGACAGGGATTGTTAGTCGCTCGTTGATGAGCTGGACTAGGTGGGGATGGGCTGCGGTCACCCATCGCGGCGAGGATTACCTTGCGATGGGTAATCGCGCAGGGCTACACACTTCGGTGTGTAGTCGGTTACTGTGCGTGAGATCGATGATCAGCTAGTGGTAATGTTGTTGTCTTATATTGATTGAGTAGTACTGACCCCGTGTTGTTGTTTTGTAAAACCTGCGGTGATCCATTCGGGGATGGTGAGCAGATTGTGACAGGTGATACATTTATTGAGCTTGGGGGCAGTCATGGGAGAGTCACCACGCTGGATTAGATGACACCATCACGAGCTTTAGTTATTGTTTTGGTAGTTGTTGCCATTTGGATAATTCGTTTATTAGATCTTGGAGACTATGTAACCTTTATAATTACCGTACATTAATATATGTGTTGGACTGTTGCTTTTGATATATACTAACCTCGGGCAACCGAGATGGTAACAACCTTTCATGCTGGGGTAGTCCTGGTAAGGTACCTTGGTATGAGGGGGTGTTACATATTATATCTGGAAATCTAATATGTTAATATTTTTGCAAAATTGAACAGAGAAGTGGTATGCAACTTTGGAGCTATGATGGAAGCAGTGGTCATTGAGTCATGGGCAATATTGCTCAATAAGTTTCAAATGGCACAAAAACAACATGCCGACAAGGATTTAAATAAGGTACTATAATATGTGTCATTGAGACTAATCAATTGTCGTTTTGAACAACAGGGTGATATAGAGAAACTCTTGAAAGCAGATGAAGATAATTTTGATGAATTGTCAAGAATTAAGGCAGATGTATACGTCTCATGGGATACGTGGTCAACTGTTTATGACGAACCTTTGAATTTGGATTCAGATATGGTAAGACATTTAAATTACTTTTAGCTGTTACCCTGTTTTATATACTGTGTGATATTGTTAGTAGTTAGTGCTGATATTGTTAAAGTTAAATTATATATTTTACATATGATATTGTTTAATATATTTCATGATATTGTTACTTGTCAATTGTGATATTGTTTCTGAATATCATAGGTATTCATACCTTTGCTCTATGAAGAGCACTATGTCTGTGTTTGTATTGATTTTAAGAGGGAGATCATGTTCTACTTGGACAACAGAAAATATGATGATTTCGAAGACAAAGAGCATGTACACCTGGCTCATATTACTGTAAGTACTATATTAAAAATAAAAACTAATGATATAATGATTTTTTTAGACAAGTTTGAGATTGATTAGTTGTTTACTATAAACATGTACAGGGTGGTACCTACGGTGAATACATCAACAGTAAAGGTTATGAAAGAGGGCTAAAAGTAAAGGACTACGATTTGGTAAATGTGACCTTTGCATGGCAAACGAAAGACTTGAACCTCGACTGTGGCGTATTCATGATGTTTCACATGATGTTTTTCGTTGGTGAGTGTTTTAGTTGTGAACTGGACAATGAGAAGAAGAGGGAATTATATAGGGCGGAGATTGTAGCTACACTCGTCTTCAGTGATTTAAATAAAAATAGGAGTGAGGTCCTGAGAAAGGTGAAAAACCTTAATGCCATCAAACGTATACTCTTTCCTAAATTGCTAAAAGAAAGGCAAAAACGAAACAAAAAAAGCAAGACAGCAAATGGTTCTAAAAAGAATGTTCAGACGCCCGTAACAAAAAAAAAGGTTACATTTGTTAACACTATCTTGTGCAATACTAATTATTTTTATTATTAATACTCAGTATAATATATTTATATAGATATGATAGAAGATGGTTCTACCAGTGTCGTGGGCAGCAGAAGGAAGGGGAAATCAGATGGACTTGGAAGCACGTACAACTGTGGTTTGGCAGATCCTAAATTGGAGCTCCTCTCAAAGTTTATGAGGGCTAACAAATCACAGTTTGCAAAGATGTTGACCAAGAGGAAAGAAGTGATTGATGACTGCCTATTAGATGACCACAGTTTCCCCTTAGAGTATGTTTTTTTTAAAAAAATCTTTAATACATTTTTATTTGTGCTTTGATAATATATTTAGAGTAGTGTGTTATTGAATGTGATACTTCATTTTTTTTTCAACAAGCAGTGAAGTTCTTGGCAGCTTCAGTACTACTATATTTTTGTGATACTTTTTCATTAGTGCTTTGATACTATATTTAGAATCGTGTGATATTGTATGTAATATTCTTATTTTTTTAAACAAGCAGTGAGGTTTTTGCCAGCTTAAGTGCTACTATATTTTTGTGATACTTTTTCATTACGCATGTGATACTATATTTAGTATGGTGTGATATTATATGTAATATTCTTCATTTTT
This sequence comes from Silene latifolia, assembly GCF_048544455.1. Taxonomy (NCBI): domain Eukaryota; kingdom Viridiplantae; phylum Streptophyta; class Magnoliopsida; order Caryophyllales; family Caryophyllaceae; genus Silene; species Silene latifolia. The sequence continues at coordinate 323,107,921 of NC_133538.1, forward strand.
GATATAAACCATTTGTCTTAATGATTGGTACAGTGAGGTTGTTGCCAGCTTCAGTAACAATCAATACCTTGTCAGAGAGGATATATTATCGTTGCTTACAAATGTGCACGTCAATAGCAATGTGATTGAATGTTGGGCGTTAATTCTGAATCACATTGAGCACACAGAAAAATGTGATACAAGTTTAATGTTTTTTCGAATTCAACACATGGTAAGCTTTTTTAAAGTTTGATTTATATATATTCACACTTTCAATAAAATGTATTGACTCTTAAAACGAATACGACTTTTTAACATTTATAGACACAACAAGACGTAATAGTGGAAGGAACTAAATACAGAGAAAGGAATAAAGACAAGATTTATGCAACATGGGATGAATTTATTACAAGGAACACGGTTCCCTGTAACCTGGCAGCATATCTCATTTTTATTCCAATGTTATGGAAAGAACATTATTTTTGTGTCTGTATAAATTTCAAAACCGAGACGGTTGAAGTACTGGACAATACAGAGTACGATGACTGGGAGGAAGCTGAAACACACAAAATTGCATATTTGGTGGTATATTTTATTGATAGTTCTGAAATTAACATTGGAAAAATAATTTTGTTTGTGCAAGTATCAGTAATGGTTTTGGTTAACATTGTAGGCTAATGACATGAGTGACTACCTAGAAGCAAAGAAGGTCGAAAGAGCTGAAGAGATAATAGGGTTTGAAGTTGCCAACATCAACTTCGACTGGCAGAAGAAGGAGATAAACAATACTGAATCTGGAAAGTTATTAATGTTGCACATGATTCGGTATAAGGGCCAGTTGTTTGAAGCCGACTTGACCGCGAAAGTGTATAGGCGCTACTACGGGGCAGAAATGACAGCAGCATTGCTTTTAGCTGATATAAATCAGAATAGGACAGATTTGATGGAAAAGGTTAAAGAGTTTGTAGCAGGCAAGGAGGAACTCTTGAAGACATTAAAACAAAAGAGGAAAAACAATGATGTTTCAAAAGAGAAGTGTGGTAACAAAAAGGGCAAGGAGAAAGCCGCTGAGAAGGAAACAACTGTCGAGGAGGTAATAACAAATGAAACAGTTACTGCAAAAGGAAAGGTCGATGGTAGTGGGAGACAGAACATTGACACAGAAATACCCATTCTTCGGAAAAGGTAAAAAATAGATAACCTGACTTTTACATTAGTTGGCTTTTATTTGGTTTTATTTGGAAAATTGAAAAAGGTAGAATGGTGATGCACACAAAAAATTATATAAATTATTACATGTTTGGTTTATAGGGTACATGATTGCCAAGAAGATGTTGAAGATGATGGAGAACCACTTATAATAAGATACAAACGAATCAAGACTGTTGCAAATCCTAAGAATCGAGGCAGGGGAAGAGGTGTTGGTAAAGGAAGCAATTAAGACAAGTAACAATGGTGATGTATTAGGATTAGATTTACCGGCACGAAGATGTAATATTGGTTCACATTCTGAATATTGGTTCTAAATTTTACAAAAGTAGTTATGACTAACCATTTTGGATCTGATATAAGTATTGGCAATGTGTGATATTGTCTTAAATGTGATGTGATATAATATCACAAAAATGTACAGCGTGGAACCATTTTGGATCTGATATAAGTATTGGCAATGTGTGATATTGTCTCAAGTGTGATGTGATATTTTTCTTTGATTGGTGTGATATTACTTCTCAACATACAATAAAAGTAAATAGGGATTTAAATATCCTTTTTACTTTGATATTTTTTTGTTTAGAGTTTGATATTGTTGTGTAAGTAAGGTGATATTGTGTTACAGAATTTTAAAAATTCTAGAGAGATTAAATCCCAATATCACAAAAATGTACAACGTGTAACTATTTTGGATCTGATATAAGTATTGGCAATGTGTGATATTGTCTCAAGTGTGATGTGATATTTTTCTTTGATTGGTGTGATATTACTTCTCAACATACAATAAAAGTAAATAGGGATTTAAATATTCTTTTTACTTTGATATTTTTTTGTTTAGAGTTTGATATTGTTGTGTAACCATGGTGATATTGTGTTACTTAATTTAAAAAATTCTAGAGAGATTAAATCCCAATATCACAATAATGTGATATTTTTTTGTTATGAGATTTGATATTGTTATAGAGACACGTTGATATTATTTGGGTGATGCTAATTTTTTTAATTGCTGCGCTATTGGTGGACAAACACAAACAATTAGATGGTCTTTCATAAAAGTACTGTAACTCTGATACTATTTATAATAAAATAGTGATATTGTTCTTTAGTATACATGATATTGTTTACAATCAAGTCTTCACAAACCAAATCTTAGTAATACTATATCATTAATATTGAGGTTCTTACAAAAAATTCGAAAAAGAATACAAGGAGGCCATGTAGAATGAAATTATAAAAAAACAAAAAACAATGTTCCTACTTTGATATTGTATTGGTTAACAAAAAAAAATTTTATATGCAAGTAATATAGACTTCATCAGCTCGTACTCAAGTTCTTAATCAACATCCGCAAGTGAAAAAGTCTGCAAAAAGCAAAACAAAGAACGAAAAAAAATATTTCAGCAGTATGTTGTACATGTAAATAACTGTGATATTGTATATAATGACTAATGATACTTTCTTGAAATGGTTCTGATATTGTTTCACAAGAAGACAAAATTGGATGATTATAAATCGTTTATATCTGTTAAACTATTTCGTATACAGCATGATATTATTTAGAGGTACATGTGATATTGTTACTCAAAAAAACACAGAACAAGTTATAATTAAAAAATTAAATAATGTAAGTAAGAAATAAATCATAATGAATGTAGTTAGCAAAGTCACTTACATCAGATTCATTATCATCGACCGAGTGCTCAGATGTCTCAGCAGCTGGATTAGGGCAGTTGCGCTTATCATGATGTGCCATTTGTTTACAATTATTGCAAAACCTTTTCGGCTTTTGTGCCTTTTCAATGCACATTTGTTTCTTAGAGGTCAACCTCTTGCCTCTACCCTTGTTTTTGGATTTAACTGGTCGTAATATATGGACCTCATCTGAACACTTAACCCCAAGAAGCATCTCTAACTCTTGTTGTTTTGTCATTGTTTCAGGGTTGGGCTTGAATTTCTGTCTAAATGCCTTAAGTAAATCAGTCAGTTCAGTTACGTGATTTTCAGTCAGAGATTTTATCAGAGACAGCGTTGAGTAGAACTCTGACCAAACATTTGAAATCTGCAGCTTACTCATATATGAGGAATCAAAATCACCAATCAACTGCCCGTGCACATCATAAAGAGGCATCTTTTTGGTGTTCTTTGTCCATCTACTCAAAAGATACTGTTCAGGTATCTTCCTCACCCCTTTACCTGATAAAATCCAAATAATGTGTTTGCAGATGTATCCCTTCCTCTCAAACATCTTACATGAACATTTTGCATCAAAAGTTGTGGGATTAAATGCTACAGTGTACGTAGTACGCAATATTGCATCTTCAACATCAAGAAACCTTGTACTGGAATCCCTTAAATAATCTCCAACGCTACATGAATGCAAAGAAGCGACACACTGCTTTTGGAATTCGTAAAAGAGTGCGTGTGTGTACACATTGGATGCATGAATCTCAAGATGAAACATGGTTTTGGTTACAGGTAGAGAGAGATCATTGTCTATATCAAGGGACTTTTGGGTGTATCTTTGCTGATCCATAGCACTCTGGAAGCGTAACCAAAATTCCACAAGTGTGCCGCGAGGATTCTCGAACCGCTTGAAGAAGCTGTTCATGCTCTCAGAACGTTGGGTTGTTCTGAAAAGACAACCAAGAGGAATATCACGATAATAAGCCGGAATCCAACGTTGCCTCTTGTTAAACATATATGTCAACCATCCATTATCTTCAAGATGAAACTCCTTGATCAATGCAGACCACTTTTCTTCAAAGTCAAAAGGCTCTAGGTCAGAATCCCAGACAATACAATTCATACGGCTTACAAAATCTGTCTCTTTGGTCACTGTCGTGCCTACCTTTTCAGGTAATTTCTGCATGATGTGCCATATGCAATAACGGTGGGCAGCAGTCTTAAAAATAGCAGGCACTGCAATTTTCATTGTCGGGCATTGGTCGTTAAATAAACAATTGGGTTCCTTTCCACCCATACAATCTAAGAATTTCTGAAAAACCCAATTGAAATTCTTGTCGTTCTCCCTACCCAGAAGTGAAGCAGCAAAGGTGACCGACTTCTTGTGGTGATCAACACCAGTAAAAGGACAGAATTTCATGTCATACCTATTGGTTAAAGGTCACGACCTCACCATATAGTGAGTAGTTTCGACGTGCCTCTGCGTCAGCCCAAATAACACGAACCAAACACTTATTCTCATCAACCTCATATGCATAATAAAACCCTGGCCTGGTTTCAGAAAGCACTTCAAGCTGATTTATGAACATTTGAGCATCCCGCTGCCCGATAAAACACTTGACTTCCCTACCAAAATTTTTAAAGTCATTCAAACAAGCTCCCACATTTTGATAACCATCAACATACTCCTTATAAGACCTGAAAGTAGTCGTTGGGCCGATATTCACCTTGCAATTGTCAATAATTGTTTGTTTCTGATGTAAATTAAGGTGTGTGGGTTTGTTCTAAAATTCTTTATACTTTAGTGGACAAAGAAGGTGATTATGGGCAGTATGAAACTGATGAACAACAAAGAGTGGGACTTTAACTTGGTCAATTTCTTTGAAGACAAATCTGAATAAAATCTTGGCCTTACAACCAATCCTAGTAATCTTGGTCATCTTAGGATCATATGGTTTGATCCTTCTCTCTTCTTCACCATTAGAGGGTAACACTTTCGGCTGACTATCGCTAAACCCTTCTCTATTACAGACAATCAGTTTTGTCTTTATATCACCACTACCACGAAACCTTTTAGTTGAAGACTTTCTTGGTTCAAATTCGCAAGCGTCCGCATAAGTTTCATAAAATTGGATACACTCATCTAAGGTAGCAAAACTTTGTCCTATTCTAGGTGTAAATTGAGTGGCAACATTCCTTATCCACTCCTCAGAACCTCCAGGGGTGACAATCAAAGAAAGGTGATTTCCACCATGCACATCATCAACTTGTATGTATTGTGAAGTACAAGCAGGTACAAGAGAAGCAGAAGAAGTCTCTTCAAAACAGGGTGATGGAACAAATTCTAGAAGGAAAAAGTTAATTAGAGTAAATCAGGCTGTGATATTATTAAGGATAACATGTGATACTAGTAAGCATACCGGTTGATACTGATTTACATTAAGTAACTACAGTAAAGCATAGTGTGGGATACTAATTTACACAAGCATGAATTGTTAGATATTCTAGTGTATGATACTATTGTGAAGGATATGTGATATTATCAAAGACAAGGTGTGATATGCTAATTAGGTAAACATATAGTATATCATCACTATATTTAAAACTAGGATACTGTAAAGAGTATGAGTGATACTAGTAAAGATATGTTGTGATACTAAATTAAATTAAGTAGGTAAACAAAATTAGGTCAAACAACAACAATAAGGTTAGGTAGAGAACTGTTAACATGTAATATTAGAACTGTTAACATGTAAACAAGAAAAGATGACTCAAATTGTAAATCTGAATAAAGCATGCAAAACAAAACAATCATTGACAATTGCATGCAAAACAGTTCGTAAGAAGAGAAGACGAAATAAAGCGATAATTGTAATAGTGATGAGCAAAATATACATGAGATGATCAAGCTGTTAAAACTAAGAAAAGATAACTGAAATTCACATATTGAAACAAACAAAACACTAAATCAAGTAACATGAGATGATTGAAACATAAATTAAAACGGAAAACCGATTACAATTAAACATCAATTAATAAAAACACAAAAATTGAGACAAAATACAAAGCGAAAATACAAAAATTAAAGGAATACTAGATGAAGAAATACCTGAAATTCTAGTAGGATAGATGGAGAAATTAAAATAGATTAGATTGATTGCAAAATTCAAGCGATTCGATGATAGGTAATCGACGATCAGGAACTGAAGAACAATTTAGAGGCGGATGAATTTTAGAGAGAGAGAGAGAGAGAGTGAGAGAGAGAGAGAGGAGAAACAGGGAAAAAAGAATTAGAATGACAGAAGGAGGGAGTATATATAATAAGCTGTGAAAAGACAATTCTATCCTTCCTATAGCAGGCAAATCTCAGCCATCGGTACCTATAATCTGACGGTTGAAAGTGAGACTCATGGACTCAAATATTGAAGGTAGACTCATGTGATCCTAATTCTATATTTATTTATATATATATATATATATATATATATATATATATATATATATATATATATATATATATATATATATATATATATATATATATATATATATATATAGAAGAAGGATCAAGTGAGTCCACCAAAAATCATTGAGTCCATAAGTCCTCTTTAGGACCATTGAAAAGATGAGATTAGAGGCTCAGATTGAGGGGGAAAAGGGAGGGATTAATGCTAAATGGAGGGGATTGATACTAATTAATCACTTTCCCTCACTACCATCACTAATCAACCTCCTAATTTCACTATATAAACCTTCTTTTTCCACTCACTTCTCTCTCCTATCTCACAAATATCATTCCCCTCATCTCTCTAAAACCCAAAAAACCAAAACAATTCCAAAAACCAAAAAATTCAAAAAAAAAAAGTCACTCCTCTCATCCTCACCCCCAACGACCACCCCACCCTACCCCGACCTGTCCGCCACCACCATCCCACCCCGACCTCCCTCGTCTCCACCATCCCACCATTTCCTCTCTACCATCAGCCCGTCACCTCCCTCCCTTTCTCCCTTTTTGGCCAGATCCGAGCTCACCACCCTTACTCACCACCAACAACATCCACAAGAACAACCCGACAACCACCAACAACAAACAACCACAACCCGCGGCACACCCACACCCACCACCATCACCCAGACCCACACCCACCATTTCCAGATCTGAAACACCCCCCGACTACCACCCTGACCTCCACGGCCCACCGTCCTCCTGTTTTCGTTCTCTAACCAACACCACCGCACCCCCTGCCTACATCCAACCCACCACCATTTCCGACTGCCGCTACAGCCCCTGCTCCCTCCTTCCTCTCTCCATCGCGGCTCCACAACCATTCAGATCTTTTTTTTCTTTTTCTTTTGTTTTTCTGATTTCTTATGTTTTTTTTTATTTTTCTATTTGATATACCACTATTAGGCATGTCGTTTTGCTTTCTATGTTTTGGATCTTCTTTTCCTCTTTTTCATTGTTTGTCACTGTTTGGCATTAAGATTTGCTGTAGAGTACTACTCAATTTTTTTATTGTATGTTTACAAATTTTCAGATTTCTTTTGTTGTGGGCCTGATTTTGTTTTTTTTTTTTATTTTTTTTCAATGTTTGGTTTTTGTTTTTAGTTTTAAAAATTTTTAGATCTGTTTTTTTTTTTTTCAAAATTTTAATTTTTTGTTTTTGTTTTTTGTTAGTTTTTTTCGAGATCTTTCTTAATGGAGAGTCTCTAGTTGATCTTAATCGTAGATTTAATAAATATATAGTAGATTTTTGAAAAAAAAATCGTATTATTATGATTTTTATTCTTAGATCTAATAAATATATTTATTATTACTCATATTTTTTTACATTTACAATCGTACTTCTTTACATTTACACTCATATATCTTTACATTTACACGCATTTTTCAGATTTACACTCATATTTCTTTACCTTTACAGTTATATTTCTTTACATTTACACTTGTATCTCTTTACATTTACACTCATTTGAAAAGGAACATATTTTATTAAAATTACACTCATATTTCTTTACATTTACACTCATATTTTTTTACATTTACACTCATATTACTTTACATTTACACTTCTATCTCTTTACATTTAAACTCATTTGAAAAGGACCATATTTTATTAAAGTTACACTCATATTTCTTTACATTTACACTCATATTTCTTTACATTTACACTCATATTTCTTTACATTTACACTCATATTACTTTACATTTACACTCTTATCTCTTTACATTTACACTCGTTAAAATTATATAAATTTGCACTCATATATTTTTGTGGATATGAGTTGGTGGTGGAGGATGGCGGTGGTGGTGTTTGTTGGTAGTCGGACTAAAGTTTTACTCATAAAGGACCAAAGTTCCACTTATAAAGGACCAAAGTCACACTCAAAGGACCAAATTTACACTCTAAAACCTTCAAATTTATACTTAAAATACTACATTTACACTCGTAAAACATCACATTTACACTCATAAAATGCTAAAATTATATAAATTGAAAATTTTCGTCCAAAAAAATTAAAAAAAATCAAATTTACACTCTTAAAATGTTACATTTACACTCGTAAAACATCAAATTTACACTTGTAAAATGTTAAAATTATAAAAATTCAAAATTTCCGTCACAAAAAATCAAATTTACACTCTTAAAATGTTACATTTACACTCGTAAAACATCAAATTTACACTTGTAAAATGTTAAAATTATAAAAATTCAAAATTTCCGTCACAAAAAATCAAATTTACACTCTTAAAATGCTACATTTACACTCGTAAAACATCAAATTTACACTTGTAAAATGTTAAAATTATAAAAATTCAAAATTTCCGTCACAAAAAATCAAATTTACACTCGTAAAATGTTACATTTACACTCGTAAAACATCAAATTTACACTTGTAAAATGTTAAAATTATATAAATTCAAAATTTCCGTCACAAAAAATCAAATTTACACTCTTAAAATGTTACATTTACACTCGTAAAACATCACATTCAAACTTGTAAAATGTTAAAATTATATAAATTCAAAATTTCCGTCACAAAAAATTAAATTTACACTCTTAAAATGTTACATTTACACTCGTAAAACATCACATTTACAATTGTAAAATGTTAAAATTATATAAATTCAAAATTTCCGTCACAAAAAATCAAATTTACACTCTTAAAATGTTACATTTACACTCGTAAAACATCATATTTACACTTGTAAAACTCATACAACATTACATTTACACTTCTGAAATCTGAAACTCAAAACTGATTAATTATGGGTTAGAGAGAGAAAGAAAAATTAATTAGTGTTTAGAAATTTGATTAGTGGTAATTTTTTTTGGTAATTTTCAATCTCAACCACCCATCTCAATCCAACCATCCACATTTTTTTCATTTTCTTTTTAATAGCCCTTAATCAAATGCATCTCAACCATTCATTGAGTCCATCCAAAGGCCCTTTGAGGGACTTATGGACTCAATTTGAGAGGAGGACTCATTAGAACTCCTCTCTCTCTCTCTCTCTCTCTCTCTCTCTCTCTCTCTCTCTCTCTCTCTATATATATATATATATATATATATATATATATATATATATATATATATATATATATATATATATATATATATATATAGAATTAGGATCAAATGAGTCTACCTCTCTTAGGTGAGTCCATGAGTCCTAATCCTGGCCATTAGATTACAAGAAAATCAAGGGTTAAGATTAAATATAAAAATAAAAGCCCTATATAAAAACATAACCAAACCCTAAATATTTCATTTCCCTGCCTCACACATATTTCTCACCTCTCTCTCTTCCTCCCCACCTTCTCTCTAAAACTCCACAGCCACCACAGACAACTACAACATCCCGCCACCAAACACGACCGTCACCGCTCACCACGCCTCATTTTTCAGCCGCTCACACCTCCACCACCATCTAGTCGCCTGAACCCCACACCACGTCTTCTTTTGCGGCTGCCCACGCCTCCACCACCTACCTGCTACCACCACGCACCACCAACAGCCGCACATTCGCCTTCTCCCTTTGCTTTTTTCTTTTTCAGAACTGAAAAAAAGTGTTTATTGTTGGTTGTTTCGTCTTCTCCCTTTCGCATTAGGCGAGCCGATGGTTAGAGGAGTCGCCAGTGGACTCGTTTTTTCAGTTTTTTTTTTTTTTTTAGTTAGTTTGTTGTTGTTGGTGGCGGCGACAAAAGAGGTGTTGCTAGCGGTTATGGCTGCCGCCTCTGTCCCTTCTCCTTTCTCTCTTTTATTTTCCAGATCTATAGTGTTTGTTGTCGGTGGTGGGTCATTTGTGGGGATGGGGATTGTGGTGGTGATGTCGTGGGTTCTTTTTTTTTTTTATTAAATGGTGGTGCGTGGTGTCTGGTGGTCAGAGGTGGTGGCTGGTGGTCATGGGTCGGGTGGTTGGAGGATGGTGGTTATGGGTGATTATTAATATATGGACTAAAGTTACTGTACTATATGGACTAAAGTTATGGACAAAAGTTACGACCATATGGACTAATTATACTCCAAGGACTTAAATTACAAATCACAGAAAACTACACACTTTTATATTGAAAATGGCCTGAAAACCATTAAAGTTTCACTCATCACCATTAAAATTTCACACGTTTAACATTAAAGTTTCATTCATAAATCACTGAAAATTAAATAAATATTAATTAAAGTTTCATTCTTCAAATGGCCTAAAAAAATTAAAGTTTCATTCGTCACCATTAAAGTTCCACTCGTTTAACGTTAAAGTTTCATTCATAAATCAATGAAATTAAATAAATTTTAGTCACAATTACATCATTACATAAATTCAATTTTTATTTATTAAAATGGCCTAAAAAAATTAAAGTTTCACTTTTAAGCTTTAAAGTTGAACTCGTATACTATTAAAGTTACATTCAAAAATCAGTTAAATTAAATTAATATTAATCACAATCACACCATTTCATAAATTCAAATTTTTATATTAAAAATGGCCTAAAAAAATTAAAGTTTCAATTTTAAGCATTAAAGTTTCACCCGTTAAACATTAAAGTTATATTTAAAAATACATAAATTTAATTTTTTATTTACAAAATGACTTTAAAAAATTAAAGTTTCAATCATAAAGAATTAAATTTGCTCTCACATATTAAAGTTTCACTTATAAAACATTAAAGTTTCATTTCAAAAATTGATTAGAAGTCTCAAATCTCAACCATCACTCTAAAAGATCTAATGGCTTAGATTAGGACTTAGGGACTCAATTATTTAGGTGGACTCATTTGAACTTGCCTCTCTCTATATATATATATATATATATATATATATATATATATATATATATATATATATATATACTTAAAAAAGGAACTTTTGAAGCGATATCATTGGCTACTGTGTTTGTAAACTACTTAAAAATATTGAAATTAAACAAGAAATTAAATAATTAATCAGTCACTAATAGTCGTTTTATCGGTGTAGGAGTCTCAAGTATTATATTGTTAAACAAGTAGCCTATGAACTATCTAATATCTATATAAGCGGTATTATTATTAACACCTCCTTCCATTCACGTCTATATTTTGGATTGATTTATTGTTTTTTTTTTTTTTTGCAAATTTTTGTTAGATTTGTGGGTTATATAATAAGATACCATATGTTACTTATCCATTGTAAAATTATTATGAGCTTTTTCTTATATCACCGATGAACTTTGTAGCATTAAGATTTTTTATGACCTTTTAATGTTTACCGTTATTACTTATACTTTGGCCTCCATAATGTGATATAATATACTCCCTCCAAGTGTTTTGAATCTTCCCCTTTGTTTTTTTGCACCAAAAATAAGGAAATCAATAAAAAAATGGATAAAGTAGTGTAAGTTGTGGAGAGAGAAAATAATAAAAAATAAAAAATGAATAAAGAATGAAAAAAGTAGTGAAAGTTGTTGATTTTTTAGGAGAGATGATGAATAAAGAATTAATAAAAGTGTATCAAAAAAAGAAAGGGGAAGATAGAAAAATAGTCTCAAAAGGGAAATAGGGAAGATTGAAAAAACATGGAGGGAGTACTAATGATAACCTCTTTCGTCATTTCAGGATTTTAGTTCAACTTCATTGAAGAAATATCTCAACGTAGAAACAGGTTAATCATCTTCGTTTGTATATTGCCATGAAGCACTTTAATGGGACAAACAATTATTTTGACCAAGCTATTAGAACTATGGAAATCACAAGATGAACTAAGGTAATACACATATTTAAAGGGGTATTTTTTTACTCCATATCAATAAGTTTTTGGGTATTGTGTATACCTCATTTATCTCCTAATTTCATTGTTTAATTTATTTTCTTTGGTTAATGTGTGGACTTAACGTATCTTAATAAAAGCATGTTTAGCTTGACTAACGACGGGTCTAATACATGGACACATCACGTTTACTGTATATGAGGTACTCTGTATATTATTAGTCGAAAGATTTGGGAGAGACTGACTCGATGAGCATCTTACGATATTGATATAAGAGCAAACATCTTTTGGATATTTTACTATTTGAAATTATGATTTTATTTAAAGAGAGATTATATATTAAAAGAGAGATAAGAGAGATTAGCATTAAAAAACATAATTTTATGAACGAATTATTTGCATTAATCGTTGGTACAAATTAAAGATCGAGGACTATATAAGTTTAAAACAACTCACATCTAGTTGTATTATTGATAAAATTTTAAGTCGGCAGATTTGTGGAGACTGACCATTCTCGAACATTTGGTTTTCCTATAAAAAAAAAAAAATTTAAACCCCATACGACAGATTTGTGGAGACTGACCATTCTCGAGACGACAAAGCTGAAAATGAGATTTAGGATAGTTTTTTCATAAATATAATAAATTATAGCGTTTTCATATAACCTAATTAAGAAGAAATAGTTGCTTTAGGATAGAACTTTATCATTTAGTAACATAGAAACTCCTAAACAAGTTCTCAAATTCTCGCAGCATCGGAGTTACGCAAGAGCTAGCACCAAGCTTTCCCAATAACTTTACAAACACTAAAAGTCTAGAAATCTAATACGGAGTAATTGTTTAATTAAAATAGGCTTACTTATTTATATAGTGATGTTTATGTTGTGTTTGCGTCTATGTCTTCGTCTTTTTCTCTACTTTAAAATGTCATATTAAAATCTTATCAAAAGTTTTTTCAAATTGTATTAAAAGATTACATTTATATATATATATATATATATATATATATATATATATATATATATATATATATATATATTTTTATTGAAAAAAGAGAATAAAATCTTATCAAGAGTTTTGGACGATGAACAGAAAATGGATGATGATACTTTAAAGGCTTAAAGCGGAACACAAATTCTCATTGAAAGCGTGTCCGTCACAAGCAAGACGCTTTGAAAGCGGAAAACGAAATACAATGTGATCCATGTCACACCAAGCCAGTAAATTTGTAGGCACCCAAGAAATTAACGTTACTACACTTCCCCATATAGGTACATCCATATTATATGGAGTACTCCCTATGAGGCTATGATAAATGATTATTGTTTTACAAGATCCTTCATTACGGTATTCTCTTATGAAATACACTCGATGTGTTAATTTGATGCTTCAATTGGTAACTTTTTTTTATTGTAGGGTTATTGTATAATTAAGGAGAGCGTTAATTAATAACAATTTCATGAATAAATTGTGTTGCTTAATATTTCCCCTCTTGAGTTTATAGTCGTTCCATGTTTCTGAAAAGAATTTAGAATTTTTTACCATTTCGTGTACTTTTTATACAATGTAAAACTCAGAAGTCATAATAACCTAACTCATTATTTGTTTGCATAACCTAAATGCCTAAATCAAATTGTGAATAATGTAGCTTAATATTTCTCTCTCGGAATGAATACAGTTATTTTATCATACAATGGAATTATTATAGTTATACTCCGTATTACTTATATACTATTATATTGTGTTTTTGATTTAGAAACTTCATGAGTGACAACAATTTGCAGAGGACAAGATTCCAGTTCCTTGATCGACTTTAATGGCAGACTTATATACATTCCGTTTTACAATGGAGATAATCACTCAAGTCTTTAGCATAGGCACATAGCAGAAGATGTTTAAAAATACACTATTAACTAGCTCAATAATTATTACGAGTAGTAATGATTACTCTCTTCGTTCCAGTCATTTGTTTACCTTTGATTTTTGCACAAAGATTAAGAAAAAAGGAGGGTCGATTACTTAGATGACATGTGGAACAAATTGAGTGTTACGATTAGACCTGGCAAAAGTATACCGAACCCGAAAAACCGATCGAAACACTACTACAAATCCAGGCAACTACAACGCCCCTTCAACAACGATTATTCACGAAAATCACAATAGACGTTGTAGAATGTATGGCGAGAATTTTACTAAAATGAATTACAACGGGTATGGTTATAAAACCCGTTGTTATAAGTTTTAACAACGGGTTACACATGCACAACCGTTGTTAATAATTTGGCGCAAAATTGACGCAAAGTTAGTGAAAAGTAATCACAACGGTTACTTTTGGAACCCGTTGTTAAAACTTATTTGACAACGGTTGTTGATTTACAACCGTTGTTAAAACTTATTTGACAACGGTTGTTCTTTATAACCGTTGTCAATACCTTCCATACTATAAACCACACAAACACAAGTCTGCTACAGCCACACAACACAAACCTTAATACACAAACACAAACCCAGCAGACAAATACAAACACAAACACAAAACACACTTTCTCATCGTCTCTTTCTCATCGTCTCTTTATCTTCTCGCTGTCACTGTTGATTTCATCGTCTAATTATCAGGTAAATCTCGCCGTCACTGTTGGTTTCATCGTCTTTCATCGTCATTATTTTCTTTTTCTAATTATTTCATTTGCATGTGTATGTGTTAGTTTTTATCGACCATTATGTTATTTCTTTAAGTATTCGCTTAATTCGTCTTTTATCGTCATTATTCACTTAATTAACAAAGATGAAGCAAGATGATAGAGAGGAATGCTGATAAACATAATTAATATATATATATATATATATATATATATATATATATATATAATAAATACATAAATTAAAAAAAAAATTACATTAAAAAAAATGCAATTCTTATATTTTCATAGAGGGTCTTATTCTCCTCTATGATATCCGTCCTCTCCTCCTTGGCTATTTGGAGGTTTCGTTCAGCAGTTGCTATATCGTCATATAGCCGCAACTGCTGCTGCTCCGTCAAGCCATCTTCTTTGGCGTCCTTCAGAATGGATCGAGCATCAGCAAGGTAGCTCCTGAAACTTTCCTCAATGTGGAGCAACCGGCGGATGAAACTGTTGTTGTTCTCGATCATAGTAAGAGTCTTAAGGATGATATCATTCATTTTGTTGGAGTTTGGGGTTTGTTTTGAAAGATTAAGTAGGGTTAATTTATTTGGAGTTTGTTTTAGCAGTTAGGGTTTGGAGATGTATATAGTGAGATAATGAAAATGTTAGTTAAGATAATGCATGTATTTATACTAAGCAATGTGTGGGTTGAGTTGTTTTTTAATTAATATATATGTTAGGAAGTTGTGCCATAATCATCATCATATCTCTCAATGCTGCTTCAAATCTTATTACTAACCCTTCTCATTCCATATTGTCCGTTCATATGCACAGTGATGGCAGTAATAATGCATGCATCGGAATTATAACGGGCCGTAATTATGCATGCATCTAGTAATATTTAATTTAATTTTTTTTTTATTTTTTAAGAATAAACAACAACGATTATTTATTAAAAAACCGTTGTCTTTAGTTATAACAACGGTTTTGTATATTTTTTTTTTTTTTGGGTAAAGGTAAGCTTCTCATTAAAATCAAAAGTATCCCATACAATTACATATTACTCTTTCATACATACTCATCATTTTTAGTGTTGGCTAATATAGGCAATCCAAGCTAAAGCACTAGCATTTCTACTGTTAAACTGTAACTGTCCTACGCGCATTTTCACCTCATTCTTGACCCGTTGCAGAATACATTCAGGTCTGCTGACAAAACCATCCACCCTGCTGACATTTCGTACATTCCAAATATTATACATAATGCTGGCTAAAATCACTGCTATAATCTTCTTCCTGCAAGCACTATGATCTCGCATCTGAACCCACCACTGAATCACCTCTGAACTTGGCAACTCAATCAGACACCAGTTAGCAATTAAATCTCTGCATCTTTGACTAAAAGCACATGAGAAGAAGAGATGCTCATGAGACTCTTCATGTAATCCACACAGAAAACACAGGTTACTCTGAATAATGTGCATTCTAAGCAGCCTATCCTGAGTTGTTAATCTCTGATGAGCAATCAACCAACAAAGAAAAGCCTGTTTAGGAATGATCCACTGATTTAGCACCCATGGATACCACGTCACCTTGTCCATATCTGGTTTCAGCAACTGATACCCTATCTTGCTGTTATAATGATCTATATCTGCTCTGAAAATGTAATCCTTGAGTAAATGCTTGACCTGGCATATTTTACGCCAAGCCCAGCTACTGTTAACTCCTGGTTCATACTCTTCCCAGTTGGAGTTCTTGATGTAGATGGCATGTACTCATTTGACCCATAGGTGGTCAGTCTTTTGAGCCACCCACCAAGCATATTTACCTATGGCCGCAAGATTCCAAGCATGAAAATCTCTGATCCCTAGGCCCCCCTGCTTTCTTGCTCTGCAAACTGTTTCCCAAGAAACCAGCATTGGGCTCTCCTTGCTATCATTACCATACCACAAGAAAGATCTGCAAATAGCCTCTAGTTTGCCAATGACAGTTTTGGGGAGGATAAAAATCCTAGCCCAATAATTGTGCAAGGAACTGAGTACAGCCTTTATCAATATCAGTCGTCCAGCATAAGAAAGCTTCCTTGACCCCAAGCTCCTGATCCTTTCAACAATCTTATCCACCAGTACATTGCAATCCAGTACAGACAGTCGTTTTTGAGAGACTGTCACCCCCAGGTATTTGAATGGGACAGTTCCTCTTTTCATACCAGTGGCTTTCTCAATATCATTTACCAACTGAGCATCAATACCATTGTAATAAAAATTCGATTAACTGCAATTCATGGACAGACCAGAAGATTTTGAGAACATCTTAAAGGCATGGAGCATCAACCCTACAGAAGCTCTATCTCCTTTGCAAAAGAGGATTAGATCATCAGCAAAGCATAAGTGGGACAATTTAATTCTATTGCAGAGAGGATGAAATTTGAAGCTGCTGTGTTTTTGAATCACTGACAAAACTCTACTGAGATATTCTAGGCAAAGAGTGAAAAGCAGGGGTGATAAGGGATCCCCTTGTCTAAGTCCTCTTTTGCCTCTAAAATACCCAAAGCTTTCACCATTAATAGACAAAGGAAAGGAGGGAGTGGTGAAGCAATGAACCAGGAGCTTGGTAAACTGATCAGGGAAACCAGTGGCTCTCAACATATCCTCTACAAAAGCCCATTCCACTGAATCATAGGCCTTTTGTAGGTCCAGTTTCATCAATATTCTAGGAGAGAAACTCTTTCTCTTATACAATAGAACCAAATCCTGGCAAATCAAAATATTCCCTACAATATCCCTTCCCTTCACAAAAGCACTTTGAGAGGGGTTGATAATATGAGGTAATACCTTCCCCAATCTGTTGCATATCACTTTAGAGAGGCATTTGTACATAGTGTTGCAACAGGCAATGGGCCTAAATTGCATGACATTCTCAGGTATGGGAACCTTTGGGATAAGAGTAATGATGGTGGCATTACACTGTTTCAAAACTTCCCCAGACTGAAAAGCACTCTGAACAGCAGAAATTACATCAGCTCCCACAACACTCCAGTTATCCTTGAAAAACTGACTACTATACCCATCAGGGCCTGGGGCTTTTGTTCCTGGAATGCTAAACATAGCACTCCTGACTTCTTCCCCAGTGACAGGAGCAATCAATAAAGCACAATGTTCAGGAGTCAAACAATTCCCAAACTTAGCAATCCTCTTGTTGAGAGGTTTCACACATTTAGAGGAGCCCAGCATAGTCTCATAATACTCCTCAAAGGCTTTCTGGATGGTTTCAGGGGTAGAGCATAAGTGATTATTGACATCCTTCACCTGATACACTCTATTTTTAGCCCTTCTATGTTTAATGCTAGCATGGAAAAAGGTCGTATTATCATCTCCATACTGCATCCAGTCTCCCTTAGCTTTTTGTCTCAGAAACTGATCTCTGGCCTGCAATAATTCCTCTAAATTCCTGGCACATTCTCTTTCAGAGTGACATAAATCCTCATTTAGTGGGTCATCAACCAACAGTTTTTGAAAGTGGTTCAGAGACAATTCAGCTACATGGGTAAGGTTTTCAATGTCAGCAAAATGGTCTCTATTCAACATTTTTAATCCAGCTTTTAGCCCTCTCAACTTCTGGACTACTCTAAACATAGGAGTGCCCTTCACTTTTGTTGCCAACCGATCTTAATAATCTCATGGTAGTTAGGGGCCAATGACCACATATTATAATACTTAAACGAACTCCCTTTCTTTTTTCTTTCTGCTTCAAGGTAAATGAGGCCTGGGCAATGGTCAAACATTCCCTCAAGAAGAAAGTGAACATAACTATCAGAGAAGCTATCCATCCAGTCATCATTGATGAAAACCCTATCCAATCTGCTATAAACTTTGGACTGATGCTCATGTTTGTTATTCCAGGTGAAAAAAGCCCCCTTCGCACTAAGATCAGATAGCTGACAGTCCTGAATAGTCTGCAGCATAGGCTTAATCTCAGCATGAGAAATAGGAGCCCTACCTATTCTTTCATTAACTTCCATCACAGAATTAAAGTCCCCAGCAACAATCCATGGACCCTGAATCATGCTATGATAATTCCTTAAGCTATCCCATAAAGGAATCCTTTCAGCAGCTTTGTTCAAACCATACACAACAGTCATCCAGAAGTTTTTCCTTCTAATTTTGTCAATCACCTGAAAGTGAATACTCTGAATCTGAACATCCAAGATATTAATATCATAGGCAGTAGGTTCCCATAAAAGCCAAATGCGTCCACCTCTATGTAAAGTACTATTAGTGCAGATAGCCCAATGATCACCTAGATTATTCTTTACTTTATTACCATTACTACTTCTTATTTTAGTTTCTAACAAACCACATAACCCCACTTTATTTAATAGTAAGCTTCTTTTTATTTCTTGTTGCTTTGTAGGGTTATTCATTCCTCGAACATTCCATACACAACACCTATCCATTGTCCACAGTAGGCTTTCTAGGACCACCTTTTTCAAACACTCTATTCTCAATTATCCCCAATCTTGTTTTCTACAATGATTGAGACAATGATTCCATAAAAGACACTCCTCCTGGTGTTATGACACCTGGTGTAAACGTCCTCTTTTCACCCCTATCATTCCTCATCAGCCTGGTTAAGAATCTCCTAGGGAGGGAGCTCTCCACCAGTGGGATTGTAGGCACTACAACTGGAGTCATAACCACTGCAGTGGCATTGGGAGTCCTAGGTATAGGAGCCTGCACAGGAACCTGTACAGGTGCTTTCTGTACTGGTTTAGGAGCAACTTTCTGCTGCTTCTGCACAGGTACTACCTTAGGTTTCCAGATTTTCCGACTCACAGGTTTGGTCATCCCCTTCCTACAGTTTTCAGTCAGATGTCCTAAGCCCTTACAAGCAGTACACTTCAAAGGAAGCCAGTCATACACTACCTTAAGCTGCTTAGACACTCCATGTTCATTAAGAAATGTAATAATATCAGGGAACTCTTGACCAACATCCACCTCAATCATTATTCTAGCAAACCCTAAGAAATTCATGTGAAAGGTAGCATCATCACACTTAATGAAACTGCCTACCACTCCACTTAATTTCTTCAGGCACTCTAGACCCCAATACTTGACATCCAAGCCATATAATTTCATCCAGATTGGAATTCGTTTAACATCATACTTGATTAACTCAGTATCCTGTGTCCATTCCTTAACAATAACAGGCTTATTATCGAAAAGTAAATGGCCATTATTCAGAACAAATTGTTGTTGCTCTTTAGTCTTAAATCTGACTAAGAAAATACCATTAGGCATAAAAGAAATTTTATCAATACCCTGAGCTTTCCATACGCGATTGATAAACCCAGTGAGTACTGAACTCGGAGGGTTCGCACCAAGCACATAACAGAAAACAGAGGATGACCAGAACTGTATCTCCCCGGCAACATCCTCCTTAGTAATTTGTATCATCGGTCGGTCGTTCGTTGTTGCTGGAATTTGCGGAACTGGTTCATCTTGATAGATTTCTTCCTCCTCAAGTATCATCTCTAAGTCATCTTCAAGTTCCTGCGATGAAAATTGCAACTGTCTGTGATGTGATTTTCCTTTCTTAGATGAAGAATTCAGACTAATATCTACTGTTTTTTGTGAATTTTTCGTGTTTTTTTTATGTGAATTTGTTGAATTTTGAGGATTTTTGTTGTTTTTCTTAGATCTAGCCATTGCTTGAAGATTAAGCTAAACTAACAGAAAAGCAAAGGTAGGTTTCTCTCTCTACGTTTCTCTCTCATCCTCACGTATAAGCATGAGCTTTTTACTTACTCCTAAAGTGCAATTCAATTTATTTGATGATATGAGGATGACAAATTAACGGTTTTGTATATTATAACCGTTGTTATAACTTTCCCCCCAAAATTGAGTCACACTTTCCACAACGAGTTTTTATACTTAAAACCGTTGTTAATAGTTTCAACAACGGGTTCCTTAAGAAAACCAACCGTTGTTAAAACCTTTTACAACGGACGCTTTAACAACGTCCGCTTTTTTATATAACAACGGTTTTTAACCATTGTTATAGCCTGTATCTGTAGTAGTGAAAATACCTGAATCGACACCTGACCATACACCCTAAAGGTATAACTGAACTTCACCTCGAAACCTAAATCGACCTGAATTGATTCAAAATCGAACCGAATTTGTAATTTCCGAAATAGACCAAAAATCGAATGAACCTGAACTGTTTCAACCTGAATTTTTTAATCCAAACCGATATATACCTTAACCGATTTCAACCCGTACATTGATGATAGAAACTAAACATTGAAACCCGAAATGACCCGAATGTACCTAGGCGTCACATCTAGGGTGTCATTTTGTACATGATTGTCATCCATTTGACGTCAATGAATTAATATTATATCGTAGTTATAAAAAAACATTATTTATTACTTTTTTTAAAAAAAAATTAGTCGTATTATATCCAATGTTTTGAATAAAGATCTAATCCCTTGACATCCGATCCGATTATGACCTGACTCGAATCTCATCTGGTCTGATATTAACCCGAATCGAACTTTATTTGCACCGATATTAACCCAACTCGAGCCTGAACCGATCCGAAATATCTACAACCGATTAAAAGTCAAAACTGAATCCAACCCGAATTGAACTGAACTGAAATCGAAAAAAAAAAGATAAACTGAAATAACCCGATCCGAAAGAACCCGAACCGAAACTGATCCGATTGACCCGTTTTCTACCTCTAGTTGCGATCAAATTGCCGATCAAGCCACTTAGTTTGATGATAAGTAGAATAAATTGAGTGTTGGGATCAAATTGTCGATCAAAGGTATTCCTAAAATAAAAAGGTAAATAATTGATTGAGACACCTATAATAGAATAGCTAAACAAAGGACCGAGAAAAAGGAGTATATAATATTAGACACCCATTTTCTATAAGTTGTTATGGGTCATTTTGAAGTCAAATTAATGTCAAAACATCAAGTTTCAAGACGGGACAATTGAATACCCTACTAAAGATTAAGTCAATTTTCTATCAACTCGAATTTTATGATCCTAAAGGTGTTCCATTTTAGATCATCTTTGATCTTTCGATAACTTATTAGACATTTGTAAGTGAATCTCATGATAAACTATTTGAAACTGTTATTGTGTATTACCCGAGTAATGCCCGGGCTTGAACCCTAGTTGAACATCAATTGATAAGAAAAAAAAAAGGAAAGTGGATATAAAAAATTTGATAGGATGAAGACTCAAACTCTCAATCTCCGGTGTGCATATACACTTACCCCATCAGGTATACTGCTAAGCCAAAGAAGATTTCACGAAATTTGCAACACTATATTTTACAAGTCATGAATAAGTGGGGGTTCAATTGAACCCTATGAACCCCACTGTAAACGCCACTGTATAAAACCATTTTCAGTAATTAGCTTCAAAATCTTTCTTCTTTACCCTAATTTTACTGTTACCCATGAATCGTCATAAACGATATTTGCTATCTTTATTTTTCTTATATCTACAGCTATGTGAGTTATATTTAATTAGACTTTGCCTTTTTTCTATTGTTTGTTCATAAGTTTGCACATTGATCTTGGGGTATGTCAAGTTTGAGTCTTCTATAACAATAGTCTACTTTTCATGTTTGTAATATGTGAAGCCAGTTCATAGACTATACATCTGAGGTAGTACCTCTTATTGTTTATTTTCCGAGTTTTAATTTAAATTTTTTGAGTTCTGCTTTAGTATAAAGTTTTTGAGCACATTTACTAAAACATTACACTAAAAAAATATACTATTTCTCAAAAACTATATTTATAAATGGTAATATGCTCCGAAAAAAATATGTATATGCTCAAAAACTACAAGGTTTGAGGCACTACCTCAGATGCGTAATCTTTTTTCTCATGTCAAGTTGGAGTCTTTTCTAACATAAGAAACATTGCCTTGACGGTTCTTGCTTTTCAACTGCAATAATCATTCCTTTCAATGTTATACTATTGATAATTACAACCATCATTAACTTATTACCCCTTAAAGATGAGCACTATTATAAGTGCCAAGTAGGGGCGAGCTCAGAATTTTATTATTGGTGTAGCAAAATAGTACATAGATATAAAGTTGTCAAATATTTAGATTACATCAAACGTAGATTATAGTTTTAAACTACACAATTCGACGAGTTCTCATATTTATAAACTCGTGCACAATTTCATCTACCGTAACTTTCAAAAATACATCACGTTCCACAAAAGTAACTAAAATATCATTCAACTTTTCATCCCCCATGCTATTACACATCTTATTTTTGATGAACGTCATAGCCGGAAACGCTCTTTTCACGGTTGCCGTCGCCACGGGAAGAACCAACACAACCTTTAAAAGGAAGTAGACTTTGAAATGTGTCAAATGCTTCTTCGTCTCGACTAATTTCATGGAAAGCTCATTAAAACTTTTAAGATTCCAAACCGATCATCACTTTGAACATCATCCTTTAATATATCAAGTTGACATTCAAAAAACAACAAGTCCTTCTCATAAAATTCAGAAGGATAATATTCAGCGAGTCAAACGAGCTTCTTACTATCAAAGTAAGCAAATCGATCTTGAGGATTAATGCATGACATAAATACAAGCAATTGGTTACTTTCTCATCAAATCGGTTACCAAATTCGTGTATAATTTCATCGATAAGGTATAAATAAACCTCCGCTCGAAAATGGTGAAGATTTTCCACTTCTCCTCGACCACGTCTATGTCTTCCAGGAATAACATATGAAGCATTTGTACAAGGGACCTCAATGTTATGCTTAAAGTAAAATGCACTAACCATTTTCATGTGGCAATCCCATCTATTGTCTCTCATATGCTGTAAAGGAAGAGGGGTATTCAAATCATTCAATCAAATTGTAGTTATGATAGGTTTGTCACAATTAATTGGGTTTAAAGCCTAAGCTAATGAAAAGAAAGTAAACAACAAGGAAATTAAAGCAAGCAATAAAATAGAAATGTAAATAAATGAATAAAGACACTAGGTTGTCATGGGATCATAGGAGAAATCTTGGTAGATCACATAAATGAGTCATATAGGGGATTAGTGTTGGGTTAGAACCGAGTTGGTTTAGATCTTACAGTTCCTAGGTCGATTTGGGTCTCCAGAGTCGAGTTGGTTTATATCTTACTACTCCTAGGCCGACTTGGGTCTCCCTATTCAACATCATGCATGGTTTAACAATTCTTGAGTTGGTTTATATCTTACAAGGCTTGTTGAAAAGGTAGAGAATCATGCTAGGTTTTCAATCAAGCATTTCATCAAACATAACATGTGAATAAGTTGAAATCACAAAAAATAACCATTCATATGAACTCATTAAGCATTGATCTATCCCATAATTACTCCCCTAATCACCCACCAACCCTAGCTACAAGACTACTCACTACACATCATGGTTACTATGCTAACAATGGTGTCAAACATCATAAAATAATTAAACATGATGAGTAAGCAAGATAATAAATAAAGGATTAACAAAAGAGAGAGATAAAGAAAGTACACCAACAATTAAAGTAAAGGATGAACATAAAAAGAAGAGTAAGTCTTGCTTAAAACGGGTCGGATTTTAAGACGGATCGTTGTGTGAGAGGAAATGGGTAGAGGGGACAAAGGTGGGACCCCCCATGTGCTTCTCCACTCACCCTAAATGGGTATTTTGTGAGAGAATATGATATCCGTCTTATTAATAAGACGGATACCTTGGTCTGAAATAAGAATTGGGGTAAAAAGAAAGATCCTTGAATGAAGATGAAGACTTGTCACTAATCTTTAATTTAAAACTCAAGAGATCCAAAATTAAACTATTGAATGTGTAAACTGCAAGAACAATATTGAAAGATTAAAGTAAATTGTTGAAGGATTAATGTAAATTGAGGAAAGATTAAAGACTAATTTAAGAGAGTAATCTTTTCTAATCTAATCTAATCTAATCTAAGGAGGCTTCCTCCTAATGAGGTTTAACCCTCAAATTATTACAAAGAGACTATACATAGTGGCTACAAGATTAAGGTTGATTAGGAGTGGAGTGTTGCACAAGGAGGAAGTCACGCAGAGGGAGCCAGATGACTCCTTGAACAGTCCGGGTGGATTCAAAGAGCAATTTCAAACCCTATGTGAGAATTCGGGCGATCTTGGACAATTCGGGTGATCTGTGGGACAATCCGGGCGGATTGTGGCTCAGCTAGCGTATTTGAGCTCTGTTTGTAAAACGGACGTCATTTCCTTATCCGGACTCCTATTAGAGTGATTCAAAAGCCTACAACACTTGAGTTTTTGACGTCGTTCCATCTAACATAGTTTCAGATCCAAAAAAAACAATTCTTGGTTTGGGTCTAAGTGATTTCCTCTTGTTGTCGCTCCCTTGTCGTCATTGTTGAACAATAACTCGAGGGGCTTATCATCCTAAACCATCCACAATATTGCTTTATTTATCTAAGGGTCGATGGTGTTTGTCTCTTCTTCATTCTTAGTCATTAGATGAATCCATTTAGCCCCAATTTGATCCGCTTAAGCGCGATTAATGCCCCTTTCTCTTGCTTTCCTACAAATGGACTAAAGTCTTATAGAAAATCAAATAGGAAGCTAAAGATGTCGAAATGTCCCTAATAAGTGCAAATGAGCACGTGAAACAGGGTTCATTAAGGGTTTAAAAGTGCGCTTTTTACGACCAGATCAATTATCCCCAAACCGAACTTTTACTCATCCCGAGTAAAGAGGTGACTAAGACTAAGACCTTTATTTAAACTACTTCTACTAGTATATCCAATATAAGATAATTAACGGGTCTCACTTCGCCCCTTCAACTCATAAAAAGACATCCATGAGGTAGAATTCCTTCTTGCAAGGCAAGGTGGGGCTTGCCAAAATGGCGATGCATCCTACATTAAGCACATAAACAAATCAAATGATGCATTTACAAAATAATAGCCACTTTCCTCATCTAAGTGGCAGAAATCAACTAAAGGGAAACAATTCAAGGGTACACACTCCGATATAGATACTAGTTCTACAAACCACTAAGTCCAAGAGGATAGAAACAAGTCACCTCCAAGTGGTGTCAAACTAGGCTACTTTAGTCCTCAATCGCTAAATGCTTTCGTCAAGGGCGATTGAACGGGGTGGAATGATAATCCCTATGGTGTTAGTGTCGTATGAAATGACAAGTCTCAAATTGTTCACAAGTGTAAAGGTCATGGATTGTTCTAAGCTCAATAAGGTGGTGTAACAAAAAGGTTTTTGGAAATGAAATGCTTAAGTCAATAGACAAAAGTGGACAAGACTAGCATTCAAAATATGTCCTCATTGAACTTTCACAACATTCGCATCTCACATTTCAAAACTTTGAGATAGGGTTTGTCCCTCACTTGCTAGTGTCATTTGCTTTCGCCAATCGCTTATTAGGCATATGGTTAACCTCTAAACAATAGCATTTCGGGGTGATAGTCACTCTGTCTTTGGGTGGTTGAATTCACGACGGCATACATTCGATGGATCCCTCTTCAAAGCACATTGAAGTGGTACGCCTCCATCAAAACGGCTAAATTTCGCAAATTTCAACATTTCAAAATACTTTGAGGTTTCTTTGGCAATTAAAATGATTCCACAACACAAAATCTTTGAAATGAGCATTTCAAACTTACTCATCTTATTGAATTGAGCATTTCAAACTTACTCGTCTTATATATATGTATATATATATGTATATATATATGTATGTATATATATATATATATATATATGTATATATATATATATATATGTATATATATATATATATGTATATATATATATATGTATATATATATAGAATCAGGATCTCGTACGAACTAAATTAGGGTGCGAACCGTACGAACTCCTTCTCAGCCATTAGATCAAACAAATCAAAGTCTGATTAAAGGCTATAATTCATTCCCGTGCTACTTCTCATCTACGACTACCTCCAACCAAAATACCAACTTATTATATAATATATCTTCTCATCCTTACCGGTCGGACCACCACCACCGGAACTCCGGCTTGTTCGTTGCCGGCTTAGTACCCTAAAATCTCCATTGCCGGCGGTGTGTGCACTCATCCCGCTTCGTCGCTTTCTTATTTTCTCTTCGACTCGTCTCCAATCTGTTGGCCGCACTACCGCCACATAACTGGAGTCGTTCTCATCTATTATTCACCTATTTTGACTCGAAATTTTCCGACATGGTCATTATTACGACCATTTTTCAAAAATCTGCTCCTTTTTTTTTATAGATCTAAGTTTAAAAACCCAAAGTTTTAAAAACTGAGTAGATCTAATGGTGATGAACGGTGTGAGTGTTACGTCGGGAGTGCAGGACGGTTGTCGTGAAGTGTGTGGTAGTAGAGACGGGGCTGCTGATTTCTGGTGGTTGATTACAGGTTGCGCTATAGTACGTTATAGGGTGATGGTGTCCGGGCTGCCTGAGATCCGGCGTTGGAGGCCTCTGCTTTGCATTTTTTGATGGTGATTGATGTGGTTGTTCGTTTGAGAAGTCGTGGTTCATGGGTGGTAGTGAGGGCCATAACAGTCGGGAAATGGTGGTGGTGTTGGTGACGATAGTTTTCGGGGTGAATGATGGTGAGTGGGATGTTAGCCTAAAGGTGATGGTGGTTTCATGATGATAATGGTGAAAGTAAAGTAATATTGGTGGCCAGCGTGGTGGTTGTGACGACTCATGATGGTTGTGGGGATCATTGGTAAGGTGGTGTCGCAGGTTATGGCAATGGATACACTAAATGTCAGTCCAGGTACACATGGTACTATTATCGGATACACAAATCGATTTGTGTATCCGGTAGTAATACAATGTGTATCCGGTATCAATGCCATGTGTATCTGAAGTAATAATAACTAATAAGGGTATTTCCATAAATTTCTGTATTTACCGCCTTGTTTATCCATACAAGTTGGATTACTGACTGTCAATGGGTTTATCACAATATAAAACTAGATGAGTATATAATAATCTAGGAGGTAGACAATATGACTAAATACTGAAAATAAAACTTCAATAAGAAGCTTTTTCTTTGAAATACAACAGTAACCCAATTCCTCGAGCCTTAAGGGCTGTCCTAAATGGCGGGGTAAGGAAGTAAGGGAGTCGGGTAAAGCAGTAAGAAGTCGGCTACATACAGAGGCAGGTTACAATGACCCATAAAAGTCGTCATTTTAACAATACTTTCGTATGTTCATTTTATTTAACGACTGATCACAGGCTGCTGTAATTCATGCCTGCACCCTGTCTGCTTCTTTTGCTAGTTTCAACCTTTCAATGTTCTCTAGAGTGATAAAATAACTCGGCTCTAACGTCTCAACCCCCTGCAGAATATAATCCACATCAGTGAAGCCAATTGCTATTTGCTAGTATGCCAAGTTTCTTTTCAAATCATTGAACTCCGCCATCCCGGAAGAAAATAGACCACAGCATGCTTGGGTTTTGCAAAAGCACATGAAAAGTTTACATACAAAAGGAGACTGCTCACCTGTTTCTTAGCAAATGCCTCAGCCCCATCGAACCCAAGACATATATGAGGCGTTTTCTTCATCACCAACCTTGCAAGAGAAATGGCTATTTTGACTCATCTATTATTCAACTATTTTGACTCGAAATTTTCCGACATGGTCATTATTGCGGCCATTTTTCAAAAATCTGCTCCTTTTTTTGGTAGATCTAAGTTTTAAAACCTGAGTAGATCTAATGGTTATGAACAGTGTGAGTGTTACGTCGAGTGTGCATGACGGTTGTCGTGAAGTGTGTGGTGGTAGAGACGGGGCTGCTGATTTCCGGAACCCAATCTAGAATAAATTTCCTTTCACATGCAAGTATGCAACTGAGGCATGTATAAGAGCTTGCAAAGAGAATACTATAGTGTCTTGGTTACGTCCACCCTTTGGTAAGTATGAAATTGGAATGTAAAGCTAACACGTAAAAGTTACAGCTACTCCAATTCAACGAGAACCGAAAACATGTGTGTAACCAATATGAAGCTTAAGATTACCTTCAGTACAGAAAGATAGGAATCTGAGAGCCCCGTATACTTACCCTACCATGGCTATTCTCACCTATGAGATGGAACACAAGTCAAAACATAAGAAACAATTAACAAAATTTAGCAAAGGCAAAAGAATATAACGACAACATATTAATTAGGATACACACGTTTATCTTCATAGATACACATCTCTCTCAAGCTAGATACACTCCTTAACCTTGCTAGATACATATATCTTATAAGTTAGATACATTTTTTTGCCTTGCTAGATACACTTCTTTAGATTACTAGATACACGTCTTTCACCTTACTAGATACACATTTCTGGCAAGCTATATACACTTCTTTACCTAGCTAGATACACATCTCTAGTAATCTAAATACAATCATTTACCTTGCTAGATACACATGTTTGACAAGCTAGATACGCTCTTTTACCTTATTAAATACACTATTTTACCTTGCTATATATTCCGTACTTCTTACTTTGCGAACCGTAAGAACTATTTGATACACAAAATAGTAGTCTATATACATAAAATAATAGTCCAAATACACATTTGTTTTAACACCAACCATTAACTAGCTAGATATCAAACCTTTGTTTTAGATACAGATACACTTTTTTTCTTTAGATATATACCTCTAAATTAGATAGATAGATCTTTAAGTTTCGTTTAAGTTGCAAGATAGATAGCTTTAGTTAGCTAGATACACTCGTTTGAGTTGTTAGATACATACCTCTAACTAGCCATATATATTTCTTTAAATTGCTAGATACTTATATTTAGATAAATATTGCTAGATACTTATATTTAGATAGACTCAAGCTTTATTTTGGTCATGCTTCTCTTTTTTGAAAATGCCTAACTTGAAATATTAGGAAATTAAATATTTCTTAGGTCAATCACTAATTTCTCATTCCGACATCATTTTTTTTTTTTTTTTTTTTTTTTTTTTGAAATGGAACAATTCCACCCTTTGAAATTTTAGCCACTCAAATGGGGTAGTATAGAATAATCAAAGTAAGACTCATAACACTATCGATTGATATTACATGTACACTATACCTAGAAACCCACTAAAATGTTAATGCCAAGAAACTCTTACTCGTCTTACTTTAACATACCCATTCTCCTCGTTTGATCACATTAAGTTGCTACTTACACTTCCTTAAGTTGCTAGATACATACTTTTTGCTATCTAGATATATTTATTTAAGTTACTAGATACATACAATTACTTGTTAGATACACTCCTAAGTTGTTAGATACATACCTTTAGTTAGCTAGATACACTCCTTCAAGTTGTTAGATACATATCTATAACCAGCTAGATACATTTCTGTATATTTCTAGATACATACCTCTACTTTAAGATATCCAACTAGTCAATCTACTACAACAGATAATTCAAGCACCAAAAAAAATAATAAAACACCTTATATTAACATTATCATACATGTTTCACCGTCAGCATAATGTATAAAGTTAGGAATGCTCTAAGTCCAGATGGCTCTGTTGGCCTGTCCTGCACAAAACAAGCCAGCTTATAATCATCCAGCACTTGGGCAAGGGTTATAGAGAGAAATGACGTGTAGCTTGCACATTGAACATTGTATCATGGGTGCAACTGCGAGAATTTGGAGAAGCTCAATCCAACAGACTGTCAATCAAGGACCACAATCACTCGGGTATTCAAGGTCAATTAAAAAAATCTCACTGTTTGATGACTCCTGCATAATAGAGTACACATATAGAAAGTACAATGTACTCCTAATTAACTTAGTTACTGCGACAATGGTCAGGACAAAAGCTAATTATATACGGAGTAATTAGAATAACCAGCCTCAGTTACTGCGATAGTTTTTAACTGGTCAATGTGGATGCAAATACTTCAGTTGTGACAAAAATCAATGAACATTAAAAATCAATTACAACAAAAATTGATTGAAACATATGAGAATGTTTATCCAGCATTCACGACACTGACAACTAGGCTACAGTCGCCCACAACCATACACACTGACAACCACGATCACTGTCCGTCGTCGGTGACTAGATCCTTACATACGATTAATGTTTCCGGCGAAACACCAAATACTATACATTTTTTGAAATCTTTCTTTTATTTTTGAAGATCTAGAATCATAACATCAATTTTTTCATAATTTTATCACACAAAAAATCAAAATGGCGATGAGGACATCAACGCCGACGTGCGTCTGGGTAATCGGCGGCATCGAAAGAAAATAGCATCATCGAAAGTTTCAAGTGGTGGTAACGTGGTTGTTGGTACATTGGTACTCAATAGGGATCGGGTGGGGTGGGGTGATGTGAGGTGTCTCCGGCGTTTCCCACGGTGTTTACTGAACGGAGGAAGGTGGTGGTCGGTGGTAGATCCGACGGGGACAATAGTTCGGGTGACTGGGTGAGGAGTTGATGGTAGTTTGAATATTTGAGGAGAGAAGGTAAGATTATATTTGTGTTTGTTTATGACCGAGTGTATTGACAGTCCCATAGAGTAGTTCGTACAGTTCGTACTGAACTCAAGTTCACACGGGATCTCGCCCCATATATATATATATATATATATATATATATATATATATATATATATATATATATATAGAAAAAGATCCGTGAGTCACCTATATTTTTAGTCTCATGAAATTAAAACATGTATCACACGCTATACACAAGAATATCACGAATTGAGCTATTAACGCAGTAGTAGTGCTATTAATACTCTTCGCAACCGATATGTGACTACTTAGGTGGTTGTATCCTTTTCTTGGTAAGTACAAGGTTCTCCCATGAAAGTTTTACATTTTCACATCAGACAGAAACTAGATAATTTAATGCTTAAATATGAGTATCTACATAACCTAGCATCTTGTAAAACTGAAGTTATGATTTCTAGCCTGATACTTGCCCCTGCTTGCCTTTTACTGAGTTTGTACTCCATATACTCATATTGCTTAACAATCCAGAAGATAACCAGTCATTGTACGCGTAAGAGAATTGTTTGTGCTTTTGTCGCTCTCACATAACTTGAACTTCACCTTGCCTCCACATTTCATTTTTTTTTTCTGGCGCTCCTGTTTTCTTTCACTTTGGCCTGAATGATCGTCTCAATCTCGGTTCTAATGTATGTTATCTCAGATGAAAAATGTAATACCCCGTATTTTTATATAATAAATTAAATGGATATTATTATATATAATTATTATACATTTTATATTACTAATTGAGTCGAGTAATTGTTGGGTCGTATTGATATCGTAGGATTAAGTTATTCGTGAGCTTGTTAAGACGGGTTTAGCTGAACGAAGCCCCGTTAACCAATTCGTGAACCAACCACGCGGACCATGACGTTTACCCATTTACCCAGAATTAATTACCCATGACCCAATTAACCTCTTAACCTAAGTTTAACCTAATTCTACCCTAACACAAATCGCCACTCCCTCAAACCGCCACCCTACTTTCAGCAACACCAATCCCCATCTTCACGCAAATCGAGAGAGGGAGAGTGAGTGTGAGTGTTGCGGCGCGAGGGGAGGATCTAGGGGTGGTTGTCGACGTCCGTGGCAACCCCGGTGGCGGCCGGGCGGAAAAGAGGGCGAATTGTTGTGGAAATATTACGAGCACCCGACTATTTGACCGCAGATCCGAGGTAGGGAAATACACTTGACTTACCGGTCTTTGTTAAATTGTGTTGAGTTGTTGTGTTACATGTGACCGAGCTGTGATCGATGACTTGTGCGTGGTTGTAATTTATGTTATGATTCATACACTGGAGTGTGGTTGATCGAACTGCTCGTGTTGATTATGTTATTTCATTATTTTGATAGTCGGCATGATTTCATTCACGATATACATATTATGTTGCATTGATTCTTGTTGAGCATCGCATATGCATTGGAGTTGGAGGATGGTGTGGTGGTGACGGTGATGAGATATGATGTGATGTTGTGATAAGGCCCAGTGGTTCTGCGGACTTGCCCTGGTGTCCTCCGCTAACGAAGGGCGGATCGACTACGGTCGATATATATAGTCTGGGGATCGGTATGGTGGGCGTGCTTGGGTTGTGTGTGATGAGTTGAGATGGAGATGGAGGTGGCGGAGTATCATGCATATCATATTTACTGTTTTATTGTTTTCCCTACTCAACCTCGTGGTTGACCCTGTGTATTCGTGAACACCTGTGATGAACCGTTTTATGGGGAGCAGACTTGACAGGTTTATGAGATAGGACGGGAGCTGGATGGGCGTGAGACACTGGATCAGATGACCTAGTGGCTAGTTCATCATCTAGAAGACTTCACTTTTATTTACGTCAGTTCTTGTAATTTAATTCAAAAGGAGAATTTGTAATAGTTAAGTTAAAATGTTAAATAAATTGCCTTGGAGTTTAATTTGTTATTCACTACCTCGGGAAACCGAGATGGTAACAGTTCGGTTTATTAGGGAATGTCTTGCCAAAGGCTCCTTCATAAACCGGGGTGTTACAAAGTGGTATCAGAGCGAACGATCCTTAGGCCTGAACCAAAGAACCCAATGAACGTAGGATGTGTCTAAATAAAATGAACCCCTGGGAATAAACTGTTAGGGGCTCACAGTGCGGTTAAGAAGGCGCCCTTAATACGTGCTCTTTTGCCCTCTCAGTTTTGAACCAGGCAACCCAAGAGAAAACGAGTGAATGGGGCAGTTAGAAGGAAAACCTTGGGTATAATTGAGTTGATGTGTACCTTGAGACCCATATATTCTAACCATTCTATAGGACAGCGTTACAGTAAGTGTTTTGTATGAATGATGACGTGATCATATGATGTCGTGGAAATGAGAATTAAGTTTCGTGATCAGTTTAATAATCAATGAAGTGTTGGCTTGTGGTAATCGTGAGCGTGAAAATAATTGCGAATTAATGATAATTATCTGGATAGATGTTGAATGATGTGCTGATAGTATTATTATGTCTAGTGATATGCGGTTACGTGACCCCGAAGCCATGCTAGTATAGTATCGTGATCGTAATGAGAGACACCGTTGAATTGCTTGTTTCTAGTTGTAACGTTCGTGATTAGATGTGAGGGGCAGGTCGGGATGCGAAGGGATTTCTATGGGATGGACGTTTATGTATATACAAAGGTGTGAGATTAAGTTAGGATGAGTTAGTATCGATAGTATGGTTGTAAGAGCTTGGAACATGGAAAATGAATGATTTAGTGTTGAAATCCGTTTTGTTTGATTTTACTCTGTAATTGATCTTGCTGTCATTTCCTTTCTGTTAATTTTCTACGGATGAAAATTTTATGAGAAATAGCCTTGTGAGTTAGTGTTCTTTTGGCGTTGGTTTCATGCTTATAGGGTATGCGGATTAAGAGCAATAAATGTTTTAGTGGGCTGTGGTTGGTAAATTCCTGTGCAGTGATGTGTTGACCGACGATTTTGTAAAAATCCTCATTTAATTTGTGTAAATGATTTTTGCATAATTCCAACTCCATCGACTAGAGGTTTCGCATACGTTTTCAAATTGATGAGCCACGAAAATTTTTGATGTCTCTATATTAAAAGGTAAGCTTTGCGAATTGACCCAAGTTTCGGACCAATTGCTGTCACATACTTGTTTGGACCAACTGAGTTGTAAAATTCTTTAAAAATTGAATTCTTGAACTTTTGACCTCATTCTTTTTATCACAAATTATTAACTCTTTGTAGGTTATGAAAATTAATATAACTTAAGTTTTCGTTGAACGGCTGTTTATTCGTGATTTTTGAAGGTTACAACGTGAATCATGACACCAAAATGTGCGTTCTATGCTAAGTTTTCACACAGTTGTTTGATTAATTCATGAGCCTTAGTAAGGTGAAATTATAATGTTTTATGTGATGATAGTAGCACGCATGTTCAGTAGTTATATATCTTAACAAGTGATAAAATTAAAACTTAGTTGATAACATTATTGGCATGATCGCATGAGTAAAATTGGATAGCTTAATTTGAATCTTAATCGAGGGTGAAATGTTTATACGAGTCCAGTTGCTTGCATACGTTGTATACATTTGGCAGGGTGTAATGTCTCTGGGTGTGCATCTTATCTGCGTAGTGGTCGAGTATATATATAAATATAAAACTATATTGTCATATCTTGGTAGGTTGATGACGTTAAAGGTTAATTGATTGTTCTAACATACCCGCACGAATAATTATAATAATTATGTCTAAATGTTCACACATGTAGGAAGCATCTGAGTCCTAAGGTCCTTTTTGTGAGCCTGTGTGCCTATGGCTATACCTGTTGCTTTCATTGCATTAAATTATTTCGGTTGAACCTAAACCTATAACATGATAATAAACAGTGTTGTTATTTCTGTTATTGAATATGTTCGTTATTACAATATCGTAAAAAAAAAAAAAAAAAAAAAAAAAAAATACTAGAGTGATTCTTGCGATTGCATGAGTGTGATATAAAGGAAACTGTTTGATATAACACGACAATTGGCATATTTATATTCTCGAGTCGTTACTATCAATTATATTAAAATAAAGATTGTTATGATAACTATGTTGACAATTATAATGGGATAACCCTTTGATGATTCACACGATATGCTTTGGTTTAAATGATAGTCGATATAGTTACATTTAATTGAGTCTACAAGTTGCCCAAGTAATTAAGTCGTGCAAATCAGTGAAGTGTCCAAGTTGCTAATCTTTTACTATAGCTAGAATTCTACAAGGTATAAGATGATGAATGTATGTTTAAACTATTTACGCGATATCGTTGTTTTGCTGCAAATGAGTTGTACTAAGTTGCTGGACACAATTGAACGATATGGTTGCTATGATGTCAAACACATGTGGGATATAGAAGTAATGTTGTGTCGTTATGAATCATATGTTGTTACTTTTATTAGCAAATACGTTTCAGAATTTATATCAAACAAATTGGCTAATTCGTGTTGTATGCCTGATGAGTCAAAAGGTTTTGATTATGTGTTATGTTTCTATGGTTTCAAGGTGTTTAAGTAGTGCTTACGTCATCGCAGTTTAATACTCCTGGTGATTTATTAGTAGTAGGGCAGTTCAATTGTTCGGGATTGGTAATAGTTTTGACTTGGGAGAGGAATTTAATGGGGTCAATGTTAAGTTGCCTGCTGAATTACGTGTATTCTTGCGATTGATATTTCTAAAGCGATTGTTCTCTGGTAGATAATGCGAACTGTGATGATCTTGAGTTGACCAAAACCACAGTATTACAGTTACCACGGAAACTTGTTATGTAACTTCCGCACACTTAAACCTCGAGGATGAATCCTTTGTCGTAACACCCTTGTGTCTTAATTTGTTAACTTTCCATTTTGTAGGATGGATCCCTACAATGTACACCCGCAAGACTGTTACATGTCACTTGATGCTGACTTTAATGAGCATTGTGAGAGACTTTGTACTGCCATGGACATGTATGGCCATAATGGGCACCCTGAGTATTTAACTAATACTCAGCTAAGAGCGTATACCCTTATCGATTCTATTCCCGACTCGCATACTAAAGGACAAAAAGCGATTGTATATGAGAGAGCGACCACCCATTGCATGAGGCTATTCCGTGACCCCAATTCTCGCGGCGGGGCCAAATACCCGCCCGAAGCATACCTTTGACTTTATAGCGAGGCAACCCGAGACACGAATTTTACGCTAATGTACCGATGCCGAAAGTACGACTGAACCACCCATGCCAGACTTCGGGGAAGAGGTGAACCAGAAAGGGAATGACATAGAAGTCACCAGAATCAGAGGAAGCGCGACCTAAGGACCGTTAGGTTAGGACTAGTGACACCATGATCGGTCTGTTATGAAACAGTGTAAACCTTTGGTTCCTTCTTGTTATCCTTTCAGTTTGATGTTGTGTTTTAAGTCAAGCATGAGCTAAATAATAAGTGTTACTTGTTGACAATCAGTTAATTCCATAATAAAACCTTGTTTTTCGACTTAATGTTACTGCGAAATCTCTTATCAGGCGTTCTTTTCTGTTACATGTTGTTGACAGTGATTTTGTTGCATATGTATACGAAAGTTAAAAGGGGTTACGAGGACGTAACCATGTTTTTTAGTTGGGTAGGATTGTAAAATCTTAATGTTTATGTTCCACTTGTTTATAGATTGTGGTTTTGATCAAGTTATAGATCGTGGTTTTGATCAAGCTGATGTTGTGTTGCGTGGTACCCATACAAATGAGTTCTCTATGTTGTGTAATTAAACTGCTGCTGTTATGGTGCTCTGATGGTTTGCATGAGTTCATGAGTAGTGAAGGGTTTGCATGAAGTAAGTTCCGGGACGTAACTTTCTTTTTAGGAGGGTAGAATGTAACATTCCGTAATTGTTATGTTAATTGGTGTGTCAAAAGTGTGTGTTAACCGAGTTAGAGTTTCGTGACGTCCGTAAGTACGATATACAATACCCTTCTCATTGTTTGAGTATGGGAGCGAACTTCGGGACGAAGTTCATTTTAAGGGGGAAGACCGTAATACCCGTATTTTTATATAATAAATTAAATGGATATTATTATATATAATTATTATACATTTTATATTACTAATTGAGTCGAGTAATTGTTGGGTCGTATTGATATCGTAGGATTAAGTTATTCGTGAGCTTGTTAAGACGGGTTTAGCTGAACGAAGCCCCGTTAACCAATTCGTGAACCAACCACGCGGACCATGACGTTTACCCATTTACCCAGAATTAATTACCCATGACCCAATTAACCTCTTAACCTAAGTTTAACCTAATTCTACCCTAACACAAATCGCCACTCCCTCAAACCGCCACCCTACTTTCAGCAACACCAATCCCCATCTTCACGCAAATCGAGAGAGGGAGAGTGAGTGTGAGTGTTAGCGCGCGAGAGGAGGATCTAGGGGTGGTTGTCGACGTCCGGTGGCAACCACGGTGGCGGCCGTGGCGGCGAAAAGAGGGCGAATTGTTGTGGAAATATTACCGAGCACCCGACTATTTGATGACGGATCGAGGTAGGGAAATACACTTGACTTACCGGTCTTTGTTAAATTGTGTTGAGTTGTTGTGTTACATGTGACCGAGCTGTGATCGATGACTTGTGCGTGGTTGTAATTTATGTTATGATTCATACACCGGAGTGTGGTTGATCAACTGTTCGTGTTGATTATGTTATTTCATTATTTTGATAGTGGCATGATTTCATTCAGCGATATACATATTATGTTGCATTGATTCTTGTTGAGCATCGCATATGCATTGGAGTTGGAGGATGGTGTGGTGGTGACGGTGATGAGATATGATGTGATGTTGTGATAAGGCCCGGTGGTTCTGCGGACTTGCCCTGGTGTCCTCCGGCTAACGAGCGGGCGGATCGACTACGGTCGATATATATAGTCTACCGGGATCGGTATGGTCGGGCGTCTTGGGGTTGTGTGTGATGAGTTGAGGTGGAGATGGAGGTGGCGGAGTATCATGCATATCATATTTTCTTGTTTTATTGTTTTCCCTACTCAACCTCGTGGTTGACCATGTGTATTCGTGAACACCTGTGATGAACCGTTTTATGGGGAGCAGACTTGACGGGTTTATGAGATAGGACGGGAGGCGGATGGGCGTGAGACACTGGATCAGATGACCTAGTGGCTAGTTCATCATCTAGAAGACTTCACTTTTATTTACGTCAGTTCTTGTAATTTAATTCAAAAGGAGAATTTGTAATAGTTAAGTTAAAATGTTAAATAAATTGCCTTGGAGTTTAATTTGTTATTCACTACCTCGGGAAACCGAGATGGTAACAGTTCGGTTTATTAGGGAATGTCTTGCCAAAGGCTCCTTCATAAACCGGGGTGTTACAAAAAATGTTTCAGAAACGGTTTTGCCGGAGTTCAGAGATGCTAGAATGATCAAGAGATGAATTACTTGAAAGGCCTGGTTCCATTATGTCTAAAATAGTACTATGTAGTAGTAATAATATCCAAAAACCGAATTTGGGATTGTGGACGAGCTCTGAATTACACGAAAAACAAGTCATATGTACTACTACTAGATACTTTAAAATGTATATGCATATAATTCAGACTATTGTAAATGTAATATCGCGGATATTACTTACTTCATTCATATTCAGTATGAGGGTTGTGGGTCGATGAGAAAGAAAAGAGGCCACTGGAAGCCTTGGGGTCACAACATTAGACGAGAGGATATGCAAGAGTTGAATCGTGCGAGTGTGTATTGTGTAAATGCGAGCAGTTAGCATACATACAATGAAGATGGTGAAAGGCGGAATTAGGTTTAGTGGTGTGATATTTTATAGTATAACTCGTGATATTGTTTAGTACAACCAGTGATATTATTTACCGTAAGTTGTGATATTGTAAATTTTAGAATTTTAATGGTGCATCTGTGTACTTTGGTTACCCCAAAAATGGAGATTAATGGTACTTATTTGTCTGGTTTTTGGCGCTGCTTAATTAATGATGGACCGCCCATTTTTCCACTAATATCAAAATTCTAGCTCACGTGGCCTTGTGGTTGTGGTTTTTATGAATGTCATTGTGTTGTTCTTCGTTTTGGGTATGTAGATATTTAGACTCGTTTCTTGTTTCGATTACGTTTTTGGGTACGAATCAACTTTTCAGCCTTAGAGAGGTCGGCCACCATTAAGCATACCCAATTTCATCTAGGCGACATTATTAATCGATGCTATTAAGTACAGTATTACGGATATTAACTGCCGCGGTACGTTCTACACTCGCTAGACTATACATTTTTCTCTTTTTATTTCTCTGGTTTATGTTTTCTTCTCACGATTTCCCGCCTTCATTTGCTCTCTTTCAGTTATCCTTTTCTCCTCTCAATTCTCCTTCTCTTCATTTATTATCAAGTTTACGGTTTTTAAAACTCTAAAATTTACGATATCACGAGTTATACTATACAAAAATTACGTTTTTTTTTTAAACAACATGATATTTTTGTGTACAACGTGTGATACATAAGTGGACTAACTGGACTAAAAAAGATAGGGTGGATATATATATATATATATATAAGCGTTGCGGATGTGCCACGTGTCAACCCAACTTTAAATATAAGTATTAATTACAGGTGAATATTAAATATAAACATAATAAATGCAGTATAAATCTCAGCAAAATATTAATTATAGTTTAACAAATTTTATTATAAAATTACATTAAATAATTACGCTGATTTGATTCTAAATTTATTAAAAAATTATTTTTGATAAAAATTCTAAAATGTAAATAATTACGTTTACCGCGAAAAATGCTTCAAATTGAGTATAATTTTCATTATATTTATTGAAA
This sequence comes from Silene latifolia, assembly GCF_048544455.1. Lineage (NCBI taxonomy): Eukaryota > Viridiplantae > Streptophyta > Magnoliopsida > Caryophyllales > Caryophyllaceae > Silene > Silene latifolia. The sequence goes on from NC_133538.1 coordinate 323,148,082, forward strand.
TATTTTGATTTGTAGATATGATTAAAGTGAGTGTCGCATAATGTTTTATATTTACGTAAAAAGATATTTTGAGAAAATTATGAAATTAGACCATCAAGTCATAAGAAAAATATATTTGGAAGAGTCGTTATATTTCTTAAAAACATAACATAAAGAAAACTACTAAGAGATAAGTTTTTATGTGGGAATTGAAAAATTTATATTGCGAAAAATTGAATACATATGAGATTTTGATAGGTTTAAATAGTGTGATAACGAGTATGTGTACGAGTATGTGTACACAGTGATCACCAGTACATTTGGATAATCAAAACAAAAGTAATGATTATTAAATAATATAGTTTTATAAACGACAAGTAGAAAAAACGTTACATTTTTCTTTAATATCTTCAATTAAAATATATATATATATACGTCAAATATAAATATTGATTATGACTAGCTAAATATTACTTGTAGTTAAATATTTTATAGGTTATATTTTAAATACTTTGAAGATAAACCACAAAAAAATATTATTTGAGAAAGTTTAACTTATTTTATTTACAGGTAAAATTTTAAACATCATTTATATATAGTTGTTTAAAAATACAAAAGATGCAATTCTTATAGATATGTTTGACACATAACACATGTAAGACACAATCAAAACATTTGAATAAGTTGAGTTTGAACTCTATATAATTGATACATAAATATCGCACGTTATACATTACATAAAATTATATTGACATCATTTTGAACAAATATTAATTGATTTGCAACATAACGTATCGTGAAATGATGTTCTTTGAGAAGTTAATGTTGATTGTTTTGTTATTCGAATAAATTTTATTTTAATTAATATGATATTTCACAAAATAATTTTTAAAACGTTGATCATCATGCATAATTAATTATCACTTATTAGTTTTAATGAAAATTGTATGTATTTTATTTTAAAATATTGATGTAAACCTAAAAAAATTAAATTGAGAAAAATTAATTTATTTTTAATTTATAAGTAAAAATATTAAAGGTCATATATAAATTATGTTATTTTTCTTCAATTATAATAATTAAATATTAAAACAGGCCGCACGAAGCGCGGGATACTACCTAGTGAAAAGCATTTTTGGGTTGCCAAACCACCAAGTCAATCAAGGTCACCTAGACATGTTAACCAAGTTCATATCACATCATAAGGTTGTGTAGGTGGCTCACATGCAAACCCTTGACTAGGCCTTAGCTCATGGGTCAAAAGATACTAGTATGACACTACCTAGGGTGTCTTAAGACTGTTCAAGTGAACAAAGTCTTAAGGAGAAAAAGTATCTACAAGGGCCTATATACACTTGTCAAGCTTCCCAATTAGGCATTTCAAAAACTTTACCTAAATGCAATTACATGCCATGATGCAACTAACATACATATACAAGTCTAATGCATATGCAATTATCTAACTAAATGCCATTTAATCTAATGCATACTCCTTACATCACATAGATACAAACCGCAATATCAAAATCTCAACACATAGTCATTAACATAAAGAGTAGGGAAAAGAGATTGGAAAGATCATATCATGAGGTTCTTCATTAATCCCTTAAGGATGTCTCAAATGTGGTGTAGTCCCTATGTGAAAAGAGTAACAAACACACAAGTATATACAATTCTACACTACCTAAGTAAAAAAACATGTTTTTGGATTTTTCGATTTTTTAGGAATTTTTGGTCTTTCTCAAATTAAAGAACATGTTTTTTTTTTTTTGAAAATTTTCAAATTTTTATGATTTTTGAAATATAATTTCCCATCTCCACACTAGCATGGACATTGTCCTAAATGGACAAAGCGATTGGAAAATAGATGCAAGTGCAATGCATGAAGCTATTCTAAGCGCAAATGCAAGAACGACTATGTGATTTCATGAACTAAGACTAAATGCAATCTATATTATATATATTACAAGTGATGCAAACTAAACTAAACTAAATGTTGCATGCTTTCAATTAGTTGGAAAGCTAATTTGAATAAGCTCGGGTTCCTTGTGACTAAACTTCCCCAAACCGAACCAAACACTATTGCTAGTGCAAAAAGGAGGAAGTTTGGTCATGAGTGACCATGCACATGAATGCAAAATATTTTATCTAAATGCAACTAACTACATGAACTATCTATACTATACTAAATGCTTGTGCTCAAACTTCCGCAAACCACTTATAACATTACTCCTAGTGGAAAAACTCGGAAAGTTTGGCCACAACACCATGCATGCAATGCTTTAGTCAATTTGGAATTTCCTTAGAAGGAGCAAAAAGATAGTCACCTCAAGTGTTTCCGAGGTGTGAGCCTAGGCTTAAAAACTCAAGAGAAATCGAAACTAACTCACTATGAAATGAACTACTATGAATGCAAGTTAGTAAAACATAAGAGCAAGCATTAGAGCTAGACAAAGGAAAGGGAAGTTCATATAATTACATCTCCGGTTTGGATACTGTAATACCCGTCATTTTAAGGTTATAGGACCCTTTGTGAGTCTAAGTAGTGAGTCGTCTAAGAAGTGAGTTGGTAAGATGGTCGCTCATATAAGAGTCAACTTAAAACTGTCATTTTAGAGTTGCAGAGCTCTGATGGGGATGATTCAAATTTGAGGTGAAAGCTTATTGTCTTAGATTTCCAATGCATGGTCACAAACTTCATTTCAATAGGTAACGAAGAAATGGCGGTCGTGCGCGAAGCTGAGTTGTGGTGGGTGTTTTAGTCGATCGACTATTATACCCTGTCGATCGACTAAATCTCAGTCTAAGGTGTTTCCGCATATTTAATTAAAGTTTCCTAAATCATATGTTATAACCTAGACCTATATGTACTACCCATCCCACAATTATATACGCTTTTACAACATAGTTCTAAAACCTAATAAAACAGAAAAGAGAAAGGGAGCACGAGAAGGAGAAGTCAGGGGCGCAAGATTCGAGGAACTTGAGACGGATTTTGCTAGATTATTCATCTTTAATTCGTAAGTAAACTCTAATCTTTAGTTAGTTAGCTTAATTAAGTTAGTTATACCTTGATTTGAGTAACCCTAGAATTATGAATTGGGGATTTTGGTTATAATTGTTTAAGACAGGCTTCATATAGTCTATATGACTATGATTGACTGACCAAAGATTATGGGTTATTGTCTCTGTTGTCGCTGTATTAAATGGGTTAAACGGGTTGTGTATTGTGGGCAGGTTTTACTTATTGCTGTTGTTAGTGTTAGGCTGTTGTTGTTAGTTAGTTGTAGGTGTGTGGGTTGTATGTTATGCGTCTTTTTGTGGTGACGAACACTGGTAAATCAATCAACCAGTTGATCGACTTTTGGGTGCTAGGTCTGGCAGTCGATCGACAAGGTGAGTTTGTCGATCGGCTTTTAGCGAGTTGGGGACTGACCTTTTGGGTTAATTGATTAGGAGATTGTTACATTATATTATTTAATTGGCTTAGTTAGTAATGGTGTAACACCCTCTTTTTACTCGGTCAAGATAATGGGAGGATGTTACCATCTCGGTTTTACGAGGCGGTGAATCGGAGTTGCAATTAAGAAACAACTTAAATAAATAATAAGTTTAGTGATTTATAATTGATTAAATGATTAATAAATGTAAACTATAACATATACAACTTGACTACTATCGAAGTCATCTAACTAGGTAGCTCGACTCTAAGCCCAAAGTGTAATACCCAGGATATTTAAGGAGTCTGATGACCTACTTTCTGACCAAAAAAGACCTTAGAGAGGAATGAGTGAGAGATTAAGATGGGAACATGTACTATATAGGATTGGCTACTCGACCTAGCAGAGGCTACTCGACCGAGTATCATCTATACTCGACCGAGTAGAGCCTACTCGGCCGAGTACTTCAGTACTCGACCGAGTATGGCTGCTGTTGACGCGTTAATATAAAACACAAGTTCGCAAGATTCATTTCATTTTTCATCTCTCGACAGTTCCTCTTCCTCAAACCCTAACCTATCTCTCTCCACTATTATACCTACCTCAATACACTCTCATGTTCAAGCCTACACTCCACCACGGGAAGGATGGGATTGCTTAGGAAGGATACGTGTGAGGTCGTCGTCCGTGTCATCGTCGATCTGCATTATTAGGTAAGTTTCTGCCTTGTGCCTCTTTTGGTAGGTTAATGAGGATAGTTGTTAATAGGGGATGGTTATCGTTGTAGGATGCATGTCGGAGTTGTGCATGGCTATATGTGGATGCTTGTCATGGTTGGCCATGAGGCAGGGTTTCCCTTACTCAGTTACTGTTGATTGATTAAGATTGTGTTTGTTTTGTAATTGTTGTTATCTGCTGATCATCGGAGTATGGTTGTTGTGGTGACGGTGGTGATGTGGTTGTGTTGCGACGGTTGTGGTGTTGTGACAACTGTGATGCTGTGGTGTGTGTGATTATGGTGGAGTCACTTGCGGGAGTGGCTTCACACCCTAGTTCGGCCTCCGTGGAACCCGTCATGGGAGGGGATATGCACATTAAGGGATAGGGATTGATAGTCGCTCGTTGATGAACTGGACTTGGTGGGGATGGGCTGCGGTCCCCCACTGGCGGAGTGGATTACCTGTTGCGATGGGTAATCCGTCAGGGCTACACACTTCGGTGTGTAGTCAGTTATCGTGGAGGATGATCAGCCGGTTACATTGTTTGTTTGATTTTATTGATTAGACAGTACTGACCCCGTGTTGCGGTTTTGTGGTATCTACTGTGATCCATTCGGGGATGGTAAGCAGTTGGCTTAGCAGGTGCTGTTGGTTTGTGGCTGCTAGGCTTGGAGGGATCGAGTCATCACGCTACCGGTTTAGAAGTGAAGAATCATGAGTTATAGTAGTCTCTATCAGTACATGTAATTAGTTTTGTACCGAGTGTAAAGATACGGTAATGTATTATAAATGTTCTTTCATTGTCTATTTGATCTACTACCTCGGGTAACCGAGATGGTAACACCTTAATATACTGGGACGGTCCTTGATAAGGCATCCTGGTATACGTAGGTGTTACAAAGTGGTATCAGAGCCGACGATTTTGGAACCTGAACTAATGAATTCAATGAATATAGGGTGTCAACTAAAATGAACCTGGTGTATGCGCGTTGGGAGCCCCAGCCGATGCTTGATTTGAGGTGAGTAGGTGACCTCACTTCAAAATCATGGCCCCATCGTACTTAAGCCAGTCACGGGAAAAGGGTAGCTAGTAAGAGTCGTTGCTTAACGGTGGTTGTTGCGCGCATCTGTTGATGGAATAATGTGTATCAATGTACGTGGAAAAGCCTAGAATTGGTGAATGAGTTTGCCGAAATGTGTGACGAGGTTAAGTCAAATGATTGTTTGATAATGTCTGCATTATATGATGATTGTTGTCTTGTAAATGTTTTGTCTAAGGTGAGTATAACATGAACCGTGGAATGTGTAATGATGTGGTATATAGATTAAACTTTGTTGGTGAAGTAGTTAATTGTTATACATGTCTACGGGTTGCGTTTAAGTTGTTCTAATGACAAAGTAAGGAATGTAGGTAGAAATGTTTATTGAATTGGTAATGGATATGCATAATTTGTGTTGATGCGTGTTTATGTGGTAGCAGTAAGTTCTAACAGTGACGAGCCGATTGCACGGAACTCCGAACTAGGCTACTTGTTTTGCAGGTGCGTTAAAATTCGAGATTTCATCTCAGCTTTTTGAACACTCGACCGAGTAGAAACGCATACTCGACCGAGTAGGCCACACTTGGCCGAGTATGATTGTGCTCGACCGAGTGCTCATTTAGTGAGAATTAAAATCGCTACTGTTCTTGAAAACTCGACCGCGTATACAGAGTACTCGACCGAGTAGTCGACACTCGGCCGAGTAAACCCAATACTCTACCGAGTACTACTTCATCGGGATGTATCCGGGTTATACAAAAACCCTATTTTGGCTCATCCTTTTCTTATTTCCGCCTCTCACCTCTTTTCTCCCTCCCTCTAGAACTCCATACCTCTTATCTCTCAAATTCTTGGGCAATTTCTTGGTGGTTAATTGTTCTTACTTGCCAAAAACCTCTTCAAGGTAAGGTTTTAACTCAATTTCCTCCTTTATTATCAAAGTTATGGTATGATTTTGCCTATATTTTGAATCCCCATCATGTGTAACTGAAATCGAGTCTTCTTATTACGATTCTTTAGATCTAATTGCATATAAACATCGTTTATACCGTTACTAGAGCAATTTCATGGTTTAAATTGGATTTTTAAGTTTTAGGGTTTGCGAAAATCGAATTACTTCATCCTTTGTTTGATTATCATGCTGTTTTAAGCTTCTTGGTGTTGGTAATGATGTTTGAGTAAAATACCCGGTGTTTTGATGAGAAAATTTATCTTAAAAGTTCGTCTTAAAATAGTATACAATCGAAAAACAGTCCATCTTTCGCAAAGTTGTTGGTGTGTTAAGTACCCTTGTTAAAACTTGTCTTTTTGCAGTATGGTGAAAACCAGAGGTGTAACAAATAAGAGGACCCGTCCTAGTGCCCAATTTGAGATGGGTCAGTCTAGTCAAGACCCGTAGTTCCACCGGTGGAGGCATACCCATCGGTAATCTTCTCTGATATTAAGCAGCGTAAGGCCTTTGTAGCCTTAGTGAGTCGGCCTTTTCGCCCCACCCGCTGTGTTAATCCCGATATTCTAGAGACCTTGGGGATTAAGGAGGACATATCTCATATCTTTGAAATTTTGGGAATGGAGGGGTTATACCATTTGAGGAAGAAGTCCTACCCCCACCTGACTTTAGAGTTTTTGAGCTCTTACGAGTACGATGCGAAGGGGAAAATTTTCTCCTTCCGCCTCATGAATGAGGATCACGAGCTGACTTTGGATGAGTTTGCGGGTCATTTGGGTTTAGAGGATGAGGGGACGGGATACCTTAGTGATGTGGCTAAGAATAGTGGAGCACCTAGCTATCTTCCTTACTTGACTGGTCGACCTGCCCCTAGTGCCAGTGCTATGCATATAAATGATGTGCAGTATGTTTCCCTTCGTATGTTTCTAAGGATGATGACTTGTTTGTTGTATGCGAGAGATGACGTGAGCAAGCTTAATTCTCATGAGGTCATGTTACTTATGTCTTACCTTAACCTGCACCATAGGAAGTCGTTCTATTATAGTGCTCCGGGGGTGGTGTGCCCCAGTCTTGAGCGCATGGCACAGTCCCTGAACCGACATGTTGCTTGCGGGGCCATAGTGACCCGCCTAGCTCAGCGTCTGACTGATTTTGAGGCCCCACCTCCCTCGGGGAATGAGTAGGTTGAGACTGTGCCTACCATGAACGCCAAGTATTGGTGTCAGAATAGATGGTTGATGGATCTTATGCCTGGAGAGAGAGAGGATCTATGTGGATGGTACTTCTCGACCCTGCCCATCTTCCTGTTGTTGACCACTTAGCTGAGTGGGAGCCTTGTGCTGTACCTAGACCTGAGCCCCAGACCTATCTAACTGATCCTGCCATTCTCTAGGATCTACTTGAGCCTGTCACGGTACCTGAGGAACAGCCGGCACCTCCCCCACCTCATGAGCGCCGTCGGGTTAGGCAGTCCAGGGCAGACCCGGTCGAGCCTGAGCCCTCTTACTATGACCGTGACTTCTACCCTCACCAGTACTCGCCCTACCCCACGGTGCATGACCCTAGGATGCAGCCGAGTGACTTGACTAAGCGGATCTCCACCACTTTGGTGTTCTGCAACGTACATGAGATGACCCTCAATCAGGGCATAGGGACTCAGTTGGCACAACCTATTTGGTGGAGGGGACCTGGAGTGGACACGAGAGTCTTCCACAGCTACAGAGTTGATCCCGGTTTCTGGAGACCACCTGAGGAGACTGAGTTTGGCTGCCTCACGGGACCGTGGGGAGCCAACTACGGCAGCCTGCTAGGAGGGGATTACTCAGCAGCAGCGGGTTTTCAGGGAGCAGGTAGCCCGGTGCAGGTACTTCTGGTGCAGGTGGTGATGAGAACATGGAGGAGGGCCCTGGCTTTTGATCCTTTTGTTGTATTTCCTGTATTTGTTTCATTTGTGTTGGATACTTATCTTCCGGATTTATATTTTACTTTTGGATGACTGTACTTAGCCATAACGCCATTACTTATTTAGCGTACTATGTGGTGACTTATTTGACTTGGTTATGCTAGGTAGTGTGATAGTTGAATTTGGTTGCAGGTGAATTCGTGAATGAATTGTGTGGAATTTACAGGAAAAGCTCTTTGCCTGTAAAAACTCGAGCAAGTATAGGTACTACTCGACCGAGTAGAGCTTACTCGACCGAGTATGCTATTATACTCGACCGAGTAGAGCTTACTCGACCGAGTAGCCACTAATACTCGGCCGATTATTACTGTTATAGGAACTTCTTGTGTTTCATATTTTAGATCATCAGACTTCTTTTGGATATTTATATATTAAAGCTTGTGGGTGCCTAATAGTGTCACTTAGAGTAACCGATTGTCCCCGTATGAGGTGCGATCATGTTATATGTATGTATGTGCTTGGATAACACGTTAAAATATGAATGTTTTGTCACCTTGCCATGGCTAACATGAATGCTCTTACATGGTTCAAAGTGCTGCAATTCGGTGTATATATACATATATAAGTGATGTGAGTATAGTTATGTAATGGCAAGAGTGTATTGTAGCTGTCACGAGTCCTAAACATATATATGTTTGGTTATCTAACGCAATCTTCCGTGGTGTCAGTGATTGATTACAGTTATAACAGGTCGAATTGGATGAGTGAAACTAAGTGGGTATAATTTTGTAACATGAATTACGTGACTAAATACAGATAATTGATAAAGTTACTATTATTCAGTACTAACATTTCGAGAGATATATTACCTAATTTCCGTCATATTCTGTTATTATGAGTTGTGGTTGTTTAATGTCATAGCTTTGGTTCCGTCAGCAGTAATCAATGTTGGTTGCAGTTTGCGAGTAATGTCAGTAGGCGTATTTAAGTGTCAATTTAGGATCGGGGAAGTGGTTTAGTGGTGAACTTCGGGGACGAAGTTCCTTTAAGGGGGGAAGAGTAATGTCGCAAATGCAAACGATTAAATTATGTCTATGTTATCAAAATTGTATTTATGTTACAGTGTTTTACTACTTGGTGGCATTTTAAGTTATATGAACGAGCATTTGAACAACTGGATGTTTTGTAAGTGATAGTTGTAGGCCGGTAATACATGGAAGTCTAGTTTTGTGGTCGTACGGACGTTTATCTGAATAATGTGATGTGGGGGTGGTGTAAATGATAGCCAAAGTTCGTATGTTTCATGTTTGTGGATCCTGATCATAATGCGTAACTTCGCTGTTGGAGTCGTGTGGGCTGAACTTCGGGGACGAAGTTCTTTTTAAGGGGGGAAGACTGTAATACCCAGGATATTTAAGGACTCTGATGACCTACTCTCTGACCAAGAAAGACCTTAGGTAGGAATGAGTGAGAGATTAAGATGGGAACATGTACTATATAGGATTGGCTACTCGACCTAGCAGAGGCTACTCGGCCGAGTATCATCTATACTCGACCGAGTAAAGCCTACTCGGTCGAGTACTTCAGTACTCGACCGAGTATGGCTTCTGTTGACGCGTTAATATAAAACGCAAGTTCGCGAGATTCATTTCATTTCTCATCACTCGACAGTTCCTCTTCCTCAAACCCTAACCTATCTCTCTCCACTATCATCCCTACCTCCATACACTCTCATGTTCTAGCCTAAACTCCACCATGGGGAGGATAGGATTGCTTAGGAAGGATGCGTGTGAGGTCGTCGTCCGTGTCATCGTCGATCCGCGTTATTAGGTAAGTTTCTGCCTTGTGCCTCTTTTGGTAGGTTAATGAGGATAGTTGTATAATAGGGGATGGTTATCGTTGTAGGATGCATGTCGGAGTTGTGCCTGGTTATATGTGGATGCTTGTCATGGTTGGCCATGATGTAGGGTTTCCCTTACTCAGTTACTAATGATTGATTAAGATTGTGTTTGTTTTGTAATTGTTGTTATCTGCTGATCATCGGAGTATGGGTGTTGTGGTGACTGTGGTGTGTGTGATTATGGTGAAGTCACTTGCGGGAGTGGTTTCACACCCTAGTTCGCCCTCCGAGGAACCCGGCACGGGAGGGAATGTGCACATTAAGGGACAGGGATTGATAGTCGCTCGTTGATGAGCTGGACTTGGTGGGGATGGGCTACGGTCCCCCACCGACGGAGTGGATTACCTGTTGCGATGGGTAATCCGGTAGGGCTACACACTTCGGTGTGTAGTCAGTTATCATGGAGGATGATCAGCCGGTTACATTGTTTGTTTGACTTTATTGATTAGCCAGTACTGACCCTGTGTTGCTGTTTTGTGGTATCTGCTGTGATCCATTCGGGGATGGTGAGCAGTTGGCTTAGCAGGTGCTGTTGGTTTGTGGCTGCTTGGCTTGGAGGGATCGAGTCATCACGCTACCGGTTTAGAAGTGAAGAATCATGAGTTATAGTAGTCTCTATCAGTACATGTAATTAGTTTGGTACCGAGTGTAAAGAGTACGGTAATGTATTATAAATGTTCTTTCATTGTCTATTTGATCTACTACCTCGGGTAATTGAGATGGTAACACCTTCATATACTGGGACGATCCTTGGTAAGGCATCCTGGTGTACGGGGGTGTTAAACAAAGCGCGTCCCTTCTCGTGTGTGACCTCAAACCAATCTATACTTAACCTGCTCCCCATATGATCGGAAATATCATATGGATCGACACAGGCCACCCCGGAAATAAGTGAAAATTTGCACAGACACACAACACGTAAGTTTAAATAAATAAACATACGACACAATATGATGGATAAATATGCAACATGACAATGATATTAATGAGAAAATATTATACAATCACCGGCCACGCCGGTACCGAGACACGCCTAGACGTACCCACAACCACCGGTGTTAGGGATATGCCCACTACACCACACCTCACAAACAGGTACTCGGAACACGTCGGTGGTACTGGGCCCGAGAGCGACTCGGATCCCCAGCCAGACGTCGTGCCTTAACCACAGGAGTCCTTCCATACTTAAGTCATTAATGTGCACATTCCTCTTAGAGTGGGAAGCTTCAAGAGGCAACTCAAGCGTAAGACAGTCTCCCAACTATCTTATGTCTCATCAAAAAGCAAGTATCACTACCAACGATCTCCAATACAATACAACAACAACCACACATGGAATATTAAATACAACACCAAATATGTGACACATCGTGAAACTCAATCCCAATATGGTATGAAACAATAATTCCTCAAATACCAACACGATTTGCAATATGACTCACACAATGCAATGAAGATAAAAGATGCAAAAATATGTACACCAAGTATTGAAAGCGAGTAGGATAAATCTACCTTTTAGGAAACTATAATTAGCACAAGCAAGCACACTAATCCTCCTCTAAGAAGCCACATCCTATAATTAATTAAAGAATACTATCACAAATATATTCTACAACAATTAATAATACTAATTAATCCTTAATTACCACCACTTAATTAGTCAAAACCCTAATTAATTATAAGATAACCGACTAGAAAAAATAAGGGCTACTAGATAAGAGTAAGGGATAAAGGTTAAGGATAAACTTACAAATGCTAACAAATAAGCAAGAACAAGAAATGGAAGACAAATCTTCAAATGTGAGAGCTAGATCTTTGTAAATAGTGTTAGTGATGTTTAGAGGTGTTTCTAGAGCGTAGAAGGGATAAGGTGGGAGTGTTTTTAGGGGAGGAAATTTGAAAAAATAAGGATTAGAAAGTGATAAGCCACCTACCACAATCCCGTGCAAAAGCTGGACAGCGACAGGGCACTCGGTCGAGTGCCCGGTTCACTCGATCGAGTGCCCGGTTCACTCGATCGAGTGCCAGGTTGACTCGGTCGACTGGAGCACCACTCAGTCGAGTGAACCGCCACTCGGTCGAGTGACTCGACATCAAAATGTTTCAGAAATTTACAGGTCTTACTCGGTCCCTCACTCGGTCGAGAGAGATCTACTCGGTCGAGTACTTGGTTTACTCGACCGAGTATAGGTGACCGAGTATTACAAATAGTGTATACAGTTTATTTTGTTTAGGTGACAGTTTTATTGAGGAAGCATTCTAGTCTCTTTTGATTGCTGAGCTTGGATTTTCTAAAGGTAGGCTAAATACTCAACATTTACTTGCAGGGTTTATGATGTGTTTAGCTGCTGTATTTGCTTGCCTGGATGCCTTAATTGTTGGATAAGTTCCCTTTATTATTGTTAGTTGAGTTAATGACCTTGTTTATGGGCTATTGGATGTGGCATTTTATTGTCGAGGAATTTTCATTGGTTGTTGTTATAATTGATTGGCAAAGTTATTTAATCCGTTGGCATTTAATCATGTTGCATCCGGCATTGGCTTGTTAATGGTATACGTGAAATGGAAATTTGGCATTGTGGCAAAGACTTTATCTATTTGGCATTTATATTGTTATTGGTTATTGTATTGGGACTTAGGTTATTTGGCAACGAGGTTGTGAGATTGATTGTGATTTGTATAGGCCTTGCATGGGGATGTGGGAGAGCCGTGGACCTTGAATTGTATAGGACAGGCAGGGCGTGGTTTTCGGAGTTGGCTCTAGACCTGGCGTGGTAAGTCCACATGGTGTGGTTGAGCTTCGGACGTGAGCATTGGCAACAGACTACTTTTGTATTTGTGTATTCGTGGCTCTGAGACAGTGGCAGTATGACATTAGTTAAGGCCGTGTGCCTTGATATATATTTCCATCTATTTAGCTTGTTTATATTTATATACTGTTCCGTTTATTTTATTTTAAGATTATAGGTTGACTTGTGTGTGTTCATGTGTCTTTAAATTACTGTTTCCGTCACGGAAGCAGATAATAAGCAGATATAGCTCAAGGATGTTGCTTGAGATGGGTCGAGTGACACGGGATTCAAGTCTTCACCTTAGTTAATTCACTTTGATTAAACATTTAATTTCAGTTATCATTTGTTGGTTTGTAATTTAAATTTAATTAGTACTCAGTTTGTTAGCCTTTGTGTTTGGCCGTGGTATGTAATCCGAATTGGACAAGTTTACTTCACTATTTATTTATTTATGTAATTTAAAGTACCTTCATTCGTTGTTTCTATACTATTTACCTCAGGTAACTGAGACGGTAACAACATCATTTATCTAAGATGCCTATTTTAAGACTCTCGGTTAAGTGGGGGTGTTACATATGCTATGTTCGCCATCTTCCACTATCGGATGATCATCCCTTCCTTGGGCGCCTTTTGCTCTTCACACTCCATTTCCCACATCACCATTGCCGTTTCCCTTGACATCTTCCTCCTCAATACCCTTGTCATTGTTGCCATGATACCATCGTCCTCCTGTAGATACCCAATATCCGCACCTTCTAAGAAACACCCAATAATGATCGGACTAAAACGTGTTTTGATATGCGTGCGTAGATTGGCTATACATGAGACGGTTAAATGCATTACTCGGATATGAAAAACAATTTCTAAAGTGGTTTTCTAACTTCATTTGCTTTAAAACAACATTATTTAGAGTTAAAACCGACTTCGGACCCAAAACCGACTCAGAAACCCACAACCCGAATCAACCTGAGTCTCGAACATCAAAAATAATGCCATAAATGGTTTTATCACATCATTTGAATTAAAATAATACTATTTAGATTTAAAATCGACTTCGGGCGTAAAACCGACTTAAAATTCAAATCACGACTCAACACGGGTCAAACCCGAGTCAAACATACAAAACCTCCCTCAAATAACACCCAAATACCATCCTATTACACGTCCATCATTTTACATGACATCATAGTAAATACCACAAATAACAACCAACAAATCATAGGTTAGATAAAAGGCCACGTCCAAATTTGAAAGGGACAGCGCCTCAATTGGGGTGCTAGTGTGCTTGCGCCCCAATTGGCCTCCTCCTTAGCCTCCAAGCAAGCCTAACTGACCTAAAACCTCACAATCCTCTATGAATACCCCCTCATGTGCACCTCTTTAGGGTACGCGAGCGTCTGCCCCTTCACCTCTCCCTTAAAATTTTAGAACTCGACTTCTTAATTCAACAAATCGACACGTGTTTTCGACCTACCTATCGAAAATACAAACCTTACACAATTTGTTTGGTACTGTCGCCGTGCATTCGACCGAACCATTTGACCAACTCAACACATTAATCAACATGTTTTTCAAGAACATATTTTCAATACCTTTTCAAAACAAAATCCTTTTCTAAGGTACTCTTTTAAACTTATTTTGATACCGAGTAGTCACATAACGAGAAAACCGTCTCAAAAGTCATCTACTTCACAAACATCATAACATGTAAGTTTGAAGGTGTAAATAACCCACTTATTTCATGTATTTATTGTTTTTATGATATTATAAACATGAACAATGCATAACACGATTCAAAACATGGAACAAACGAGTCAAAACTTGACTCTTACCTAAGTGAGGGGCGTCATTGTCTCACACAATGAATCGGGAAACCACGGAACACTTTCAATATTCGATCGCGTCTTCACTTGGAACTCCCTCGACTTCTTCTTCGACGTCTCTTTCTTTGCTTTCGACGTCTCTTTCCCCAACCATAACTTACTAAGAATGTTCCTTTTCAAAGTGCATATATATTTTCTTCCAATCCTAGGATTTTGTTATAAAAGGAGGTACTTTTACCACATGTTTTGAGGTCCCCACGGAGCTCCGTGGTTGGAGTCGGTTCGTGCTTGCATTCGTTCTTCCTTTGCTTTTTTTTTCTTTCTTTTTCCTTTTATTACGACTTTTCTCATTTTATTTTATCTTCTTTCCTTTGATTCAATTTTACCCTCTCTAAAATCGTCCTTGGTTAATTATACCATGTCGGTTAATTCTGAGTTTCGACGATATTCGTTGGTTAATTACAAATTTATGAATCTTCAAGCACTTTTTCTTTCACCTTTCACTTTTCCTTTTATTTACCTTTTACAAACCATTTTAGTCATATTCATAATCATCCTTGGTTCTTTATACCATGTCGGTTTAACCCCGAGTATGATGATAAATATCGACTAATTACAAAGCAATGAACTTAATATAATTAGTTCATATCAAACACCCTTCATTTTATTTCATTTTTAGTTTCTCTTTATTTTAACCATAATTGATATCACCCTTGGTTGATATAAATACCATGTCTGTTTAATTCGAGTACGGTGATAAAACGGCTAAGCATACACATTTTACATTTTTATTTGTAAACTATACTTTTCAAACTTTCAAATCCGAACTCGAAAGTAAGTATTACAAATACAATAGTAATTACTCCAAGTCACGCAAACAACATTCGAAAATACGAAACATAAACACATTTTGGCAACTTTTCTAAAAATCAGGAGGCACTTCTTGGGTCGCCTGCTGGCTCGCGCCCCAAGAGGCTGCCAGATCCCTCCATTCTTCCTTTTTGTTAGCACTCATTTAGAATGAATCCCGACTACGAACAAATCCGGATGCGCCGTGGAACAAATTAACGAGCAAACACTCTTATACATTTCATCACTTTATTTTCCACTTTTTTTTTTTATTAAATTTCCTTTTTATTTCATTCATTCTTTTTCAAATAAATGGATCGTCTTAAGCACCATAACCCGAATTTGGTAAATGGATGTTCAATTTCTGTTTTTGCATGCAAATCAATCTTTAATCCAACTCGACATCAATTACTTGATATTTGGATAAACAAATAGACTTAGCAAAATTCTCATATGTGTTGACATAGGCCACCCGCGACGCCAATTCAATCTGTGGACGTGCGGCGGTCAGAAAGCCACGCTCGGTGGCGGATTGAATGCTTTCAACCGGATCGTTTTAGATTGGTCGGTTACGTCTCGGCAAGGGTCTCAAAACGATGTTAGAGATGTTCAGAGTCGCCACCAAGCAATTGTGGGATGCTTGGAAACCGTTCGAATCCACTTTATACCTAGGCAACCAAGGCAAAAAGCGGTGCTTGACATAGGTACTAAAGATAAGGAGTCATACCACTTTAGCATCCTATCTCTAGAATGCCTCTCGTTCGCCCTGGAGAAGGTCGTCCACTATCCAAAGTTTCATAGTAAGAGGTGAAGGTACGTATTGGGAAGCCCATTAATCGGACACCCAATCCCACCCGCGGTAGCAGCCTCTACTGATCGATCTTGTTGGTTGAATGCAAAAGTTGATAAAACGGGTAAATGCATGAATGCGCATCCAAAGTTTAAACCTAACATGTGAGTTTACTATGTCGGTTGTTTATCCAAATATCAAGTAATTGATGTCAAGTTGGATTTAGTGTTGATTTACATGCAAGGCGGAAGTTAAACATCCATTTACCGAGTTAGGTTTTATGGTGCATAACATGATCCATTTGTCTTACAAAGGCATTTTGCATATACAAAGTAAAATGCGGACATTGTTAATCTGATCCGTCCTATATTCGGGTTACCGAAGCCGGGATCGTCCTAGACATGTGCTAGAAAGGAAGCATGACCTGCATCAGGCACCCTATTGAGGCGCGAGCCTTACGGCGATGCAAATGAACCTGTCCAGGTTTGAAAACTGGAAATTAGTGGGCCTGTTTAGGCGCGAGGTAGCAGACGACCCAAATGGGTGTCTCCTGGTTGTTGAAAACGTTTATAAAGTTGTTTGTAAAAGGGTATTTGAACCCGTCTTTGTTAAAAAGTTTGTTTAGACCTCTTTTGTGCCAATATGAAGAATGAGACTTAAATAATCGTCACTGTATTGACAAGACTCGATGTCAGGTTCAGTTTTGCAAGCTTGACGTGAATAGTTTTGAAAAATATTTATTATGAACTAATTGTGTTAAGTTCATTGTTTTGTAATTAGTCAATGTTCAACATCGTACTCGTATTTAAACCGACATGGTAAGTGGAACCAAGGATGATTATGCATGTATGACTAATATGGTTGTTTTTGAAAATGTAAACAAAGGAATAAAAGGTTTTAAAATAACTTTTACAATGTAATTAACCAAATATTAGCAGCGAAACACGGATTAAACCGTCATGGTATAAAGAACCAAGGGTGGACATAATTTATGGTTACAAATATTTATCATAAAAATAATTTGAAATGGTAAAAATCGATTGTAAAAATGAAATGAAAATGGAAAGAATGAACTCAAACACGTTTGAGTTCTGACCTGAACAGCCCATTTAGGCGCAAGCCACCTAGTTGTGACTAGGGGCTTCTGTTTCAGGTCAAAACTCAGTTTTGGCTCATTCGATCCCTATTTTGGACCATGTTATGCATGTTTTAGCATGTTAAGGTTATAAAAACAGATAAAAAGACATGAAAGAAGATGAATAATCACACTCTCATACTTACATGTTAGGTCGTAGGCGAGAAATCGACCGAAGTGTAAAAACTTGTTAGGTCGGAAGACTCGGTTAAAAATCGTTTTAGCAATCTAAAGAGTGTTATTTTGTTTAGTGATTGTGTATTTGGTCTATATGGTCGGTCAAGTGATTTAATACACGACCAAACAATGTGTATGGCTCGTATTTTCGATCGGTAGGTCGAAAACATGTGTCGGTTTGTGACTTAAGAAGTCGAGTCTAGAATTTTAAGGGAGAAATGAGGGGGCAGACACTTGCGTACCTTCAAATGGTGGAATTTGAGGGGTATTTATAGAGGATTGTGTGGTTGTGTGCGTTTTGAGCGACGTGGCCGTATAGGCTACTCAAAGAGGCGCGAGCCATTTCGCGGGTCTTCGAGCTTTCTTGTTTCTATCACGCATTTGAAATCATGATTTATTCTATCCTAGGTTTTGGATGGCATGATTGTTGTACTTGACCATCAATTATATCATGTATATTTAACATGGAAGCTTTGTGGTGTTTTTTTTTTATGTTTGACATGGTTTGACTCGTTGTTGGAGTCGGGATTTGAATTGTGAGTCGGTTTTTGGTCCGGTGTCGGTTTTGACTCTAGTTAGTGTCATTGCGACCCCGTCGTCGTGCATAAAACACTCCAGGTCCTTTTGAAAAGTTTTGAAAATGTATTATTTTTGAAATCCTTTTGAGTTTTCCGACGTATAGTTATACAAACTGTCGATTAAACGTAGCGATTCCTAAGCATGTTGTTGTCCGATAATCATCGGGTGTTTGGTGGGGATTCAATAGATACTGGGTATCTACAATATGTTAGGTTAAACGTTTGGATGCATATTCATGCATTTAAACCGTTTTATCAACTATTTCACTTAAACAACCACGATCGATCAATAGAGGCCGCTAACGCGGGCGGGATTGGGTGTTCAATTAAAGGGCTTCCCGATACGTGCCCTCACACCTTACTCAGAATGTGAACCCCCATAATAATGGTAAGAAAAATACAATAATAAAATGCGGAATTTTTGAAACTTTTAAAGTTTAAAGAGTGGGTTCATTAAAATCTAAAACATAGATAAAGAATGCGGAAATAAACTTAAGTTTATACAAACGTGATAGTGAAAGGTGAGGAAAAAGATATCCCTCGAATGACAAAATGATAAATGGTGAGTCTAAGCAATTCTAATAGACGGACTACTAGTCCAAGGTGCTCGGTAGCTCACATGTCTAACCCCACGAATGCATCTTCACAAACCTGTCATTCATGTAAACATGAAAGCCACAGTCAGGGGGGAGTAACTCAAGGTTCTCCCAGCCACAAATTGTCGAAACACAGATAAGTGTAGATACCTCTATGGGTAAAAACCCTCTCATTTTCATCATGACGTGGCAACTCGCTATTGGGTAAGATAGAGGCACACAGATCAATGACAAGGCAGTAGACTGCTAGACACCAGGAAGAACAAGGGGGGATGAACCTGGATATTCAAGTAATGCGAAGGCCACGATTGAGCTAAATAACGAACAGCCAGCAGGAACGTTGAAATGGTCAGCAGGAACATTGCAGTTATCAGCAGGAGCTTTGACAAAGTCAGCAACCACTCCTTATTTCATAGGAAGTGGAGCGTATGGTTGAGCGAATATAGAGACATGTGCGACAATTCAAGGAAGGCTATAAAAGGGCAACAAACACGAGATTCAAGCACCTCTCATTCATCATTCACTCCACTTGAAGAAACAACATTCATGACCTGCAACAAATAATAATTTTCACACTTAGAAATATATACACCGTTCGTATCATTTATACTTATTCGTTTGGAGATTACTGCTATTCCTCCTGATTGTTCCAGCTAGGTTTACCCTCGAAATCTATTACTACTAGTGGATCATTGGCGGGATACCATTCCCCCCGCGGGTTTTCCCACATTTTGGGTTTCCCGCGTCACCATTTTGCTTGTGTCATTTGTCTCTCTTTCTTTTTCGTTTGCTTTTTCTTTCGTACTAGTTGTTTACTTTCGTTCTCATTATGTTCCTATTACTGATCTACTCAAGTCCTTAATACCGCATTTTAATTGAAATAGCCGCATTGACTCACAAATCTTTAGTCGGTAAAATCTTACTAAAACAATACCCAGTATCTGTCGAGTCTCCAACAAACACCCGATGATTATCGGAATATAACATGCTTAGGAATCGCATCGTTTAATCGACAGTTTAGTATAAACTATACGTCGGAAAACTTAAAACGATTTCAAAAACAAAACATCTCAAAACTTTTCAAAAGTACCTGGAGTGTTTAATGCATGACGACGGGGTCGCAATGACACTAACTAGATTCAAAACCGTCACCGGACCAAAAACTGACTCAAAAATTCAAATCCCGACTCCAACAACGAGTCAAACCGAGCTAAACACAAAAACAAAACTTTTCAAGACTTCCATGTTAAGTATTTCCGTAATGCTTCATGGTCAAGTACAAATAATGTCATTCAAAATATAGGATAGAACAAATTATGATTTCAAGTGCGTGATAGTGACAAGACACCTCGAAGACCCGCGAAATGGCTCTCGCCTCTTCGAGCAGCCCATGCAGCCACGTCGCTCAAAATGCACACAACCACCCATTTCTCTATAAACACCCACCTTCACACACCATAACACCTTACGTGAGTGTCCGCCCCCTCATCTCTCCCTTAAAATTCTAGACTCGATTTCTCAAGTCACAAACCGACACGTGTTTTCGACCTACCGATCGAAAACACAAGCCTTACACATTGTTTGGTACCGTCATCGTGCATTAAATCAATTGACCGACCATCTCGACCAACTACACCATCACTAAACTTAAAATACTCTTTTACATTGCTAATATGGTTTTCAAACCGAGTTTTCCGACCAAACAACTTGATACACTTTCGTCGATTTCTCATCTAAAGCCTAGCATGTAAGTATGAGGGTGTAAAAATCCTCTTCTATCATTCTTTTCATCTTTTTTATGACTATAACATGCTAAAACATGCATATTATGATTCAAATATAGGTTAGATGAGCCAAAACCGGATTTTAGCCGGAGACAGGGGATGCTTGTATAGCAGGCAGGCTCGTGCCTATATCCCCTCTCAGGCCTTAATGCAGCCGTTTTTTATGTCATCTTCCTCTTTATTCCATTTCTTATTTGTAATCGGTTTTGACCATTTCAAATATCCCAAATCATTTTCATGATAAACTTTTAACCATGAAACATTTTCACCCTTGGTTCCTCATACCATGACGGTTTAATCCATGTTTCGGTGATAATATTTGGTTAATTACATTTTAAAGGCATTTTAAAACCTTTTATTTCATTTCTTTACATTTCAAAAACAAACATATTAGTCATAAATACAAAATCATCCTTGGTTCAGTATACCTGTGGACATGGGCCACAAGCCAGTCTGCGGGCATGATCCCGCCTACCGGTCCAAAGTCACGGGCCACCTGCACGCCAAGCCAAATTTTGGACATGCAGCGGTCTTTTAAAAGCCACGCTCGGCGGCGTAAAAATGCTTTCGACCTGATCCCTTTAGATCGGTCGGTTTCGTCTTGGCAAAGGTCTCGAAACGATTAGAGATGTTCAGAGTCACCACCAAGCATTTATGGGATGCTTGGAACTTGTTCGAATCCACTTTATACCTAGGTCAATCAAGCCAAAAAGCGGTGTTTGATATAGGTAGTAAAGATAAGGACTCGTCCCCCTTTTAGCATTCTATGCCTAAAATGATTCTCGTACGCCGTGGATAAGGCCATCCACTATCCAAAGGTTCTGAGTATGGGGTGAGGGTACATATTGGAAATCCCTTTAATCGGACACCCAATCCCACCCGCGTTAGCGGCCTCTACTGATCGATCGTGGTTGTTTAAGTGCAATAGTTTATAAAACGGTTTAAATGCATGAATGCGCGTCCAAAAGCTTAACCAATCATGTGAGAATTTCCTAAGACGGTTTGTTTATCCATGTACCAAGAAATTGGTGTCGAAGTTGGATTTAGATTGATTTGCATGTGAAAATGGAAATTAAAAATCCATTTACCAAATTAGGATTATCGTGCTTAACACGATCCATTATTTGAAATACGGTGTCAAATGACAAAGTGTAAAAACGTAAGCTTGTCAATCTGATCCGTCATGTATTCGGATTTACTGTAATCAGGATCATCCTAGACAAGTGCTAAAAACGAGACAGAACAGTGTCAGGCAGCCTCATAGGGGCGTGAGCCTATCAGCGACGGAAGGGGCTCTGCCCAGGTTTTGAAAGATGAAAATAGGCAGGCTCTTGGGGCGCGAGCCATAGGGATAGCCTAGAGGTGCCTCCTGGTTGTTAAAATGGTTGTTTAAAACTATTTTAAAAGGTTGTTAAAACGGTTATTTAAAACCGTATTTGTGATTAAATGATTTGCAAGTATGGTTTGCATGACTCGGAATAATTACTATTATGTTAGTAATATTCGTTGTCAGATTTTCAAGTTTGAAAAGCATAGTTTACAAATAAAAATGTAAAATGTTTGATTTGAACTAATTATGTTAAGTTCATTTATTTGTAATTAGTCAAGTTTGTCATCGTACTCGGATTAAACCGACATGGTATAAAGAACCAAGGATGATTATGAATTATGACTAATATATTTACAAATGTAAATAAATGAGAAAGATGCTAAGTAAAATAAAAGGGGGTTAAAATACCCTTTAATTTTTAATTAACCAATGATATCATCGAGTCACGGAATAAACCGCCATGGTATAAAGAACCAAGGATGATTTTTGTAATGGTCAAAATATGTTGATCATAAAAATGAATTAAAATGGTAAATAAAAGAAGAGAATTTGCTTTAAAATATAATTAACCAATTAATATCACCGAGTCACAGATTAAACCGTCATGGTATATGGAACCAAGGGTGATTATGATTTATGGTTAAAAAGTTTGTCATAAAAATGATTTGGAACATTTGAAATGGTAAAAACTGATTAGAAATAAGAAATGAAATAAAGAGGAAAGACGGGAACAAACACGGCTGGATTAAGGCCTGAGAGGGCATTGAGGTGTGAGCCTCCCTGCTATACCAGCAGCCCCTGTCTCAGGCCAAAATCAAATTTTGGCTCGTCTTACCTATATTTGAATCGTGTTATGCATTGTTCATGCATATAAACTCATAAAAACAGTAAAGACATGAAATAAATGAGTTGTTTACACCCTCAAACTTACGTGTATTGATGTTTGCGACGTAGACGACTTTAGAGACGGTTTTCTCGTAGTGACTACTGAGGATCACAGAATTTTAAAAGAGTGCCTTAAAAAAGGATTTTGTTTAAAAAATATGTTGAAAATATGTTGTTGAAAAACATGTTGATTAATGTTGAGTTGGTCGAATGGGTCGGTCGAATGCACGGCGACGGTACCAAACAATATGTGTAAGGCTTGTGTTTACGATTGGTAGGTCGTAAACACATGTCGATTTTGTGACTTAGGAAGTCGGGTCTAGAAGTTTAAGAGAGAAGGAGGGGGGGGGGGGGGGCGGCTATCGCGTGAGAATTGTGGTGTGTGAAGGTTGGTATTTATAGAAAAATGTGGGATGGTAGGTCGGTTGAGTTTGCTTGGAGGCTAAGCAGACACCCCAAAGAGGCGCGATCTACCTAGTGACTGGAAGGGGTGTACTGTTCCTTTCAGAAATTTGGATTTTCCATTTGTTCTAACCAATGATTTGTTGGTTGTGATTTGTGGTCTTTGATGGTTTCTTAGCCATGTAAGCTTACTCTTGGGTGTTATTTGGGGTAGGTATTTTGTGTCCTTGACTCAGGTTTGACCCGTGTGAGTCGGGATTTGAATTTTGAGTCGGTTTCTGGCCCGGTGTCGGTTTTGACTGTAATTAGGGTCATTTCCACCACAAAGAAAAGGTTCCATAGCGACGGAAAACTCCGTCGCAAATATGCCAATCCCGTCGCAAATACAGAACTTGAGACGAATTTATTCCGTCGCTTTATTTCGTCGCAAAATTTAGTTTTGCGACGGGAATTCCGTTGCAAAGTAAAATCTGCGACGGATCAAAGCGTCGCAGTAACCCGTCGCAAAAGATGGACTTGTGACGAAATTTCCGTCGCAGTTCACTGTTCATGGGAGGCCACGTAGGCACAATGGTCAAACAGAAAGTCAAAATATGCGACGGAAAATCCGTCGCAGTTCACTGTTCATACAGGCCACGTAGGTGTAACACCCCCTCATACCAAGGTACCTTACCAGGACCACCCTACCATGAAAGTGTGTTACCATCTCGGTTGCCCGAGGTTAGTACATATAAAAAGCGTCTGAACTGAGCACATTTATTAAAGTACTGTAAAGTATAAAGTTTACAACATCCAAACTCAAATACTGATTTAACAAAATACAACTTCATAGTCTGACAATAAAAGAAATCCAGCTAAGACTCAGACGGTGATGCTATGACTCGTGATGGCAAATCTCCCAAGACAGTCCCCAAGCTCACACTAGCAATACCTGTCAAGCCTGCTCACCATCCCCGAATGGATCACCGCAGATTTCACAAACAACAACGGGGTCAGTATTACTCAAATATTAAGACAAACAAACAGAGAAATCAACTGATCATCACCAATGCCCAATCATCCAATCTCCCACAGTAACCGACTACACACCAAAGTGTGTAGCCCTGCCAGGTTACCCATCGCAACAGGTAACCCTCGCCGCCAGTGGGTGACCGTAGCCGATCCCACCTAGTCCAGTTCCTCAACGAGCGACAACAATCCCTGTCCCTTAATGTGCACATCCCCTCCCGTGGCGGGTTCCACGGAGGGCGAACTAGGGTGTGAAGCCACTCCCGCAAATGACTCCACCACAATCACAATCACATGACATCACAACCATCTCAATCCCCTCACACCAACATCGTCACAACAATCTCCATACTCCGATGATCAACAGATAACAATAATCACATCAAACATGTCTTATAAAGAACAGTAAACTGAGTAGGGAAACCCTACCTTAGCAATCAACAGTGGAATGAACTCGAACAATCAGAAAGGCTCCTCTATGAAGTCTTCTCCTATACCATAATCATATCACAAAATTACACATTGCACGACCCCATATTCCCAATTCCGTCATTGTACAGTAACCCCAACGAATACAAACAACATATAATTAGAACTTACCAACAGTAGGATGATGAATTATACGCAAGGACTCCGAAGCTTTCACAAACAACAAGGCTATGGGATGATTAGGGAGTGATTAGGGAGAGATTAGGGTTAACGTAGAAATGATGAAGTTGAAATGATATTTTGAAAACTGACGCGCGATATAAAATAATTTTAAACACTCCCTAATCAAACCGTCAAAATAATAATCGCCAGACCGAATACTCGGTCGAGTAAAGTTATACTTGGCCGAGTATTCTCTACTCGGTCGAGTATTCACTATACTCGGCCGAGTATTCATCGGCAGAACCAAAACAACTCACAACAGCAGCACTACTCGGCCGAGTAGGCTCTACTCGGTCGAGTAGTCACCAAAGAAAATCCGTAGTGTTACAGTAGGCACATTAGTCAACCAGAAAGTCAACATTTGCGACAGATATTCTATCGCAGAACACTGTTCATAAAGGCCACGGGTCCCCAAAGTCAACCCATTAGTCAAACTTTGCGACGGAAAATCCGTCGCAAATTCCGTCGCAGGGCAGAATGAACCAGGGGTTTACAGCATTTTTCCAGCTCCCCAATTTCTTTGAAAGCAATTACATATACTCCCGGTTTCCTACAAACATACAGAAAATCCAGCAATTGACAAATTCACAACTCGTTCAAGACGAGATTTCCAAACAACGTTTTCGCATTAACTTAAAATAAAAGGTTTACATAAGTTTAGTATAATAACTGTTCAACAAAGAAAGCTAAATAAGTCCATAAACCGGGAGTAGGAGTGATAACTACTAATCAACTAACAACTACTAATCAATACACGGGAGCATGAGTAGGCCTAGCATTGTCGCCACCATCATCATCAAAGTCATTTCTAGCTTGAGATACACCTCCGGGGTTACAAGTTTGAGTAGTAAAACCTTGTTGGCTCAAGAACTCCTCTATTGCCGCAAGCCTTTGAGATTGTTCGTCCTCGACTTGCTTAAGTCGGGCATTCTCTTTTGCGACTCTACCATCAAAACCCGGAGTATGAGGAGTAGAAAAGAGGTTACCAGTCGAGCGGCGGTGGTGCTCCCAAATTTGTGGTGCTGCATTTCCCGCGCCAAGTACTCGACCTTTCTTATCAAATCCTCCATGTTCTTCAATATAAATCTCATTATCATCGATGTTCTCGACCCCTTGACTCTGAAGCTGAGTTTTCTTTGAGATGATCTTACCCTATATCAATAAAAAACGAAAGATTAGATACCATCTACTAAATAATCATGATTGAAAAAATGAGTTAAAAATTAAATAATTATAGTAACTTACGAAGAGTTGACTGTCTTTTTTGGATAACCATCCTTTTGTGCTATGCTTCCTTGTCTTCAACAACAACTGCAAAGCGGACTGAATTTCTCCTTTCCCATCTTTATCAACCTACAATTTTGATACTTGTTAAATATAATTACTAACTTTAAATAAAGTTAAAGAAAAAAAAGGTAATAAATTAAAAAAGGAAGTGAAGAAATTACCATTGAGTCCATATATTGCAATGTGTTTTTTCGACCCATTAGGTGAGTACCCAACACCTTCCCTTTCTCGTCACTTCCCGACTTACGGTTGGCCGAATTCTGCTCCGATCTTTCTGTGAAACTAGGATCTTCAAGTGGTCTATTCTTCAATCTACGGTGCAACTCAACACTAATCCAATCCGCCTTTTCATGCTCTTCCTTATGATAAGCTCGATAAATCATTTGCCGTAAACGGGTCTTCATGGCATCTTCCCAAGCCTTCTTAATCCTTGCCTTGTCGCGGGGATCGTAACTAACACGCCACTGTTCAATAAACAATAAAGTTAGAAAATAAACTTCATTGTAAATAAATATAAAATAAATCAATAAAATACCTAATATTAAATTAAATGACAATTGTTAATACCTTAAACCAATTCCACCAATCCTTCTTTAGAGTAGATGACGCCGATTTTCAATTAGGAGCATGTTCTTTGTAGTTGCATCCAATATTATTCGATATCAAGTTCACAATGGATTCATCACTGAACCTGAAAAAAAAATGACAATATAATAAATATATACATATTTATATATAAATCGTTATAAAAATAATTAATTACGAAAAAATAACATACTTACCAAACGCCATCTTGCTCAAGTGAATCGAGATGAATTTTGTCAACTGGCACATTTAGTTGTTCTTGTTGATGACCTGCTGGTATTTCTTCATTCTCGTTTTCATGTCCTTGGTTTCCTGCATTACTATTACTACCATGTCTTCGTCTCCTCGTCGCCATAGAAACCAACTAAATTCTTCAACATTGTTAGAAATCAAATAATAGCAACAAAATAATATATTAAATAATAGCAACAAAATAATATATTAAATAATAGCAACAAAGTAAGAAATTGGCAAAGTAAGAAATTGGCAAAGTAAGAAATCAAATAATCAAATAATACCAACAAAATAAGAAATTGGCAAATTAAGAAATCAAATAATCAAATAATAGCAACCAAATAAGAAATTGGCAAAGTAAAAAAATCAAATAATCATATAATAGCAACAAAGTAAGAAATTAAATAGTACTCCCTCCCTCTCGGTCAAGTAATCAAATAATAGCAACAAAGTAAAAAAATAAGATTGAATAAAAAGTAAGATTGAATGAAAACAAACTAGATTTCATTAAATTAAGCCATACGGCATCTACAACTAATAGTACCAACAAAGTAATAAGATTGAAAGAAAGGGTACAAAACATCTACAACTAATATAAATCCTAGTCATCATCATCATCATCATCATCATCATCATCATCATCATCACTTAAATTAGTGTTTTCGTTGCGTTCAAAAAGCGAATCTAAAAAATCCTCATCATCATCTTCTTCTAAATACTTCTTCAAAGCCTCCTCTCCTAACTCTTCCTCATCTTCCTCCTCTTGCATACAATCATTCTGTACTTGCATTTCATCTCCTTGTATTTCTTCTTGTTCCCCCTCCACATTTTCATTCTCATCTTCTATTTCAATTATTGCCAATGTTGTATCACCATTATTAACATCTTCTTGAAAGATAGATTCATCAATAGGAGCATCAACTTGTGATCTTGCCTTTATTTTAAATACTGCTGACCATTGATCTTTATCTCTTTTGATATTTGGATAAGGAGCATAGCAAACTTGTTCCACTTGATATGCTAACACAAATGGGTCATATTTTGGAAATTTTTTGCTCCGATTAACATCCACAAGTTTATATTCCTTATGTACTTGCATTCCTCTTTCTGAGTTATCTATCCAATTACATTTGAATAAAATAACGCTGTAAGGGTTTTTCTCGCCAGTATAAGAAAACTCAACAACTTCATTTAGGGTTCCATAGTAGTCAGCTCCTTCAGTCGAACTCACACACACTCCATTGTTAATTGTCGACTTTTCCAAATCTTTCCCATCTATGAAAGCTCGAAATTTGTAACCATTGATGGAATAACGCTTCCATGTTCTTACTTTTCTTGAAGGTCCATTTGCTAAGGCAACTACATATGGATCTTTTAAATTATTTACCTAGAATTAATGATAATGAACCAATTATTTACCAAATAATAATATAATTTAAATAAGCATTATAGAATATATATTATTTACTTAGTTGACCTCTAAGCCAGTCATGGAATTTTGTTTCAAATTTGTTGCAAATATCCTCGGCCATAGAAACCTCAGGATATTCTCTTTTGATGTAATCCTCAAACAACCTATTCAAAAATGCCGAATTAAGTTTTGAATTAATTTTTGCATGTTTTACTTGAAACAACGTTTAAAATTAATTTTTTTTTCACTTACCTTTCCATACGTTTCAACTCATCAGAATCACAATTAGATAAAACATAGAGGTGTGCATGTTCATATTCGTTATCTTCCAAAAATCTTTCACGACATTTTCCAGAAGTAGTGCCCTCATGATCTTGAAATAGCTCGGGCAAGGTAGAATACTTCCCCTTTTTCTGACCTATGTCAACGTCTTTTGCCTTCGTGTCTATATGATCTTCAAAGTAAAAAGAACAAAAAATTGCTATTTCTTCAAGCAAATATGCGTTGCATAATGACCCTTGAACACGAGCTTTATTTCCAATTATTTTTTTCAAATAATTCAAGAACCTACAAAAAAATTGGTTAAGAATGAATGGCATTAAGTAATAACCTTAAAAGGCTTCGTAAAAGATATTGATATTACCTCTCAAAAGGATATTACCTCTCAAAAGGATACATCCACCTATATTGCACTGGACCACCCACTTTCACTTCATATGGCAAATGAATTGGCAGATGTTCCATTGAGTTAAAAAATGAAGGTGGAAGTATTTCTTCCAATTTGCAGATTATCTCGACAATATTTTTCTCGAGACTTGTTATTTTTTCAATTTGTACTGATGAAGTGCACAAGTCTCTGAAAAATTGACTAATCTCAGTTATGGCATTCCACTCATTTTTAGGGAGAAGGTGCCTTAAAGCAACCGGCAGTAAACGCTCCATAAACACATGACAGTCATGGCTTTTCAAGCCATGTACCTTCAACTCATTCATATCGACACATCTTCTCAAATCTGAAGCATAGCCGTCTGGAAACTTTAAATTACATATCCAATCCCACAATACTTTCTTCTGCTCTTTTTTCAAAACGACTGAATCCACATTTCACGACCTTGAACAAAGTTGTAACATGTCTTTTTGTGCATTTGGGTTTAAGGTTGTCTTGTCTTTTCTATCCATCACCGTGTGAATTAGTTGTTCGAAAAAAATTTTCTCAATATGCATGACGTCAAGGTTATGTCAAATTAGTAGTGTGCTCCAATATGGAAGCTCCCAAAAAATACTTTGTTTCCACCACCCAATTCGTTTCGCTTTAACTGTTCTTAATTCATGGTCAGATGCATCCACGATTTTTGGTAAATCTTTCACACATTCCCACACTTGTTCGCCCAATAACCTCGTTCCAGCAACATCATTCTCTATTCTTCCTTTTCGAAAGTGGACCTTATCCTTGCAAAAGTATGATCAGTGTCTAAATATTGTCTATGACAATCAAAGCAACTCCATTTTCTGCTATGCTGAAGCCAAATCGATTTAGTCTCTTTTTTCGTACAACATGGACATGCATTCTCACCAGCAGTTGAGTAACCAGATAACATACCATAAGCAGGAAAGTCGTTGATCGTCCATATGAGTGCGGCTCTTAAGTCGTTGATCGTCCATGTCAGAAAATTTGGCGGTCTGGGAAAATATGCTGCGACGGAAAGTCCGTCGCACATTCTTTGGTCCGTCGCAGGTTTAAATTTGCTACGGGTTAATCTTTCGTCGCAATGTGTCCGTCGCATCGAAACATTTTTTTGTAGTGTTCAATGCAAATGGCAAGAGAAAACCAGTCACGGTATTATTTTTGACATTCGAGATTTGGTTTGACTCTGGTTGACTGGAGTTTCGGGTTTCTGAGTCGGTTTTGGGTTCAAAGACGGTTTTAACTCTAAATAGTGTTATTTTAATGCAAATGAAGTTAGAAAACTTTTGAAATCATTTTTCATATCCGAGTAGTGCATTAAACCGTCTCATATATAGCCAATCCACGCACGCATATCAAAAACACGTTATAGTCCGATCATCGGGTGGTTTTTGGAAGGTGCAGATACTGGGTATCTACAGAGCCCCCACTTTGACTGAGGCATGGACAGGGCGAAAGTCAAAGTATAGCCTCCAGGTCAATTGATAATTATAACCTGAAGACCATTGCGACGTCGAGGCGACTCAAAATGGTTTGAGCCAAGGACCTGCCGTCGGGAAGGGCGACGTCGAGGCGACTCGGGGATTAGAGTCGAGGACCTACCGTCGGGAACATTTTAGCGTCTGTCGACTTCGATGCAGGTCGTTTAAGGTCCACTAGACTACATATAAAGGGTCGCTAGCAATAAGAAGGAACCATGCCTAAGGCATCTTCGGGATACGTCCTTGAATCATTTACGCGCAAAGGCACGCCAGCCGTGTTGAAGGTGCGTTTTGAGACTCACTTGACATGTTGAATGTGCGTTGGGAGGCTCGCCAGCCATATCGAATCTGCGTTGTAAGGCTCGCCAGCCATATTGGAGGTACGTTTTGAGGCTCGCGAGCCATGTTGAAGGTGATGCATTTTGAGGCTCGCCAGCCATCGATGGACGAATTATCGACTGTGGGAAATAGCCTGAAACACCAGGCTTATTTCAAGATATTGTCTGGTAATGACTTCCAACCAAGTCGACGTTGATAGGTTCGGCTAGGGAGCAACAAACTCCAACTTGCTGGGGGTCCTAAAGGAACTCCGTGGGGATAAATCATATAATCAAAGCTCTATGGAAAACCATTTAGGGAGAGCGCTGCGTCGGGATCATGAATGATGTTGTGAGGATCTTTGAAAGACTTATGTGAGATCCATTTGAAATTAGGTACTCGCTGGGGAGTTAGAAACTTCTCAGGACTTGTGGGGATATGAGTTGTTACTCGTTCGGAGGTAGCGTATGCCATGTAATCGACACGGTTAAAGCCCTTGGGCTTGACGGGTCGACGTTTGTTGGGAAGAGCCCGGTACTCAGTTAGAGTACCTTTTTCTGCTCAAGATTACTTGCATGGTTAGTGACCACACAAATCCGCAGTCGCATAGACAAGCACATAACATGAAAGTATATAAGCACATAAGCACATAAGCATGTGAGCAATTAGCATGTAAGCAACTAGCATATAATATCTCACGTGAGAGGAGATAAAAATTTTGAAAGTTGTGAAGCTTGAAAGCTGTTAAGAGTTGGAATTTGTTGCTCTTAGATACGTGATTTGATATATTGGAGACACGTGACCGTTGATACATTGACTCTCACGGATGCTTACTGACAGACTGACAAACAGGCGGTTGTGAACGTGATACAAAGTCGGTATTGACACGACATGGGTGTGACTTTAACAGACTTTGCACATGTAAGTGAAACTCCTAGCCAAGGAAGGGTTTCAACGCGTATCAAATACCTGACGTAGAAGGTCCGCTCGGCTGGGGAACACGAATTGATTATCTTCTCCAGACATCTTTGCCCCCGTTTGCTTGCTTGAGATCCCTTCTAGAGGTATGATGATTCGGAGTGTGGAACCAACATCTTGTCATCGTCCGAACCGAACACTAGGTTATAGGCGGTTTAATTTTGGACTGTAGTTGAGACTTAAAAGATGTTTGAGGATAAAGGACGGGTGGCGTCTTGAAAGAGAAGCCCCCAAAGTGAGTAGGTGGGAATTTGACAAAATAGGGAATGGGCGACGTCTTAAGGAAGAAGCCCCCAGTGAAGAGGCATAAGATTAATTTTTGCAGCTCAGTGGGCTGCTCTTGAAGATTGATGGTGATGGTTGAGATTGAAATGGGTGTGCAGTTGTGTCCTTGTGGGGGGGACTGCCTACGTATTCGCGTGTTTGCGAAATAAACCAGATCGTAGTTCTGAGCTGTTTTTTCGATGGTTGCAAATTGGAATTGTTTTAAAAGGGATGTGCGGTTGTGCCCTTGTAACAGGATTGCCTACATATTCGCGTGTTTGTGAAATCAAACTAGATCGTAGTTCTGAATGTGTGTTGATAATTAAAATTGAGGTGTGTGGTTGTGTCCTTGAAGGACTGCCTACGTATTCACGTGAAGTGAAATCAAACCAGATCGTAGTTCAGGATGTGTGCATAAGCGAGTTATTAGGACCTTAAAGTGTGAGGGTCACGACGGTAAATTCCGTTTGGTGACTTGTATGAATGTGCGCCTTAGCGAGTTGTTAGGACCTTAAAGTGTGTGGGTCACGACGGTAAACTCCGTTTGGTGACTCGAGAAATTGATTTGAGATAATTCCTTCTTGATCATGAATCGAAGAGGTGTAATTTGTGAAAATGTTCCTTATCATGTGAGCACACTAAAAAGTGGACCCTAAGGGTTGATTGGGTATGTCCCGTTCTCGGTAGGAAAGCATTCGAGGACTCCGTATCTGGGTCAGGGTGAAAATGGCTCTGACATTATGGAATGTGGAGCTTGGTAATAATAGGTTTGTTTGACAGATAAAAATCTGGAGTTGAGGGTCACGACGGTAAATCCCGTTTGGTGACTCGAAGGTTGATTGGAGAGAATTTCCTCTTGATCATGGATCGAAGAGGCATAGTTCGTGAAAATGTTTCTTGTTATGTGAGCACACTAAAAAGTGGACTCTAAGAATGAAATGTACATGTCCCGTTCTGGGGAGCAATGTTTTTTTTTGAAGACTCCATATCTGGGTCAAGGTGGAAATGGCTTTGACATTAGGAAATGTAGAGGCTTGTAATTAAAGGTTTGTTTGACAGATAAAAATCTGGAGCTTGTATTTGTGGTGTTTAGGCCGATGGGTTACGGCTTGTAACGTTGTGCGGAATGGGGTCTCATGCTTGATGTGGCCTGAGCACGAAATGGTTGGTAAATAGTTTGGAATAAGAATCCCACGTCTGGACCTTAAAGGTTAAGGTGTGATATTACGAGCTTGAGGGGAATCCTCAGAAGCCTAGATAGGTCTCCCTGTAGTAGTCTATGGAAGGACTTAGGGGTGAAGCAGTGTTGGTTAAGGTTTTGGTGTTTGGTGATTTGGACTCATTGGTCCGGAATTTTGTGTGTTGGACTCATGGGTCCTAGGCTTTGGACTTGTTGGTTCTGGACTTTGTGTTTTGGACTCATGGGTCCTGGGCTTTGGACTTGTTGGTCCTCGACTTTATGGGTCCCGGGCATTGGACTTGTTGGTCATGGACTTGGTGTTTTGGACTCATGGGTTCTGGATTTTGTATGCTGGACTAATGGGTCCTGGGCTTTGGACTTGTTGGTCCCGGACTTGGTGTTTTGGACTCATGGGTCCTGGATTTTGTATGTTGGACTCATGGGTCCTGGGCTTTGGACTTGTTGATCCTGGACTTAGTGTTTTGCACTCATGGGTCCTGGGCTTTGGAGTTGTTGGTCCTGGACTTGGTATTTTGGTGTTGGACTCGCTGGTCCGACGTTTGAAAAGTGACAGTTTTTTTTTTTTAATTCTGTCATTTGAAATTGAGAGGAAATAACGAATTTAAATTTCGCTATTTTGTTTTTTTTTGTTTGAAAAGGACGGTTTTTAAATCCGTCGTTTAGAATTGTGGAAAAATAACGAATTTGAATTTCGCTATTTCATTTTTGTTTGAAAAGGACGGTTTTTTAATTCCGTCGTTTGGAATTTTTAAAAATAGCGAATTTGAATTTCGCTATTTCATTTTTGTTTGAAAAGGCCGGTTTTTTTAATTCCGTCATTTGAAATTTGTAAAAATAGCGAATTTGAATTTCACTATTTTGTTTTTGTTTTGGCTTTAGCCTTGGCTTTTGCTTTGGCTTTGGTTTTTGCTTTGTCTCTGGGTGAATGGCTTTTGACCTTGGGCCTTTGATTTTGGCCTTGGGCGAGTAGCTTTGATTTGGCTCTGACTTCGGGTTTGGGTTTGGAGATTGGTCGAATGGCTTTATTGGTTCTTTGCCGTCCTTCGTTCGAGGAAGGTAAAGGTGCAGAAGGGGATGTACCCGTTGGTGAGAGGTTGATACTTGGTGATGGGATGTTTTTGTAGGGAATGGGCTTGCCTTCCGTAATTGATTGTGAACAAGGAGATGCTCTGGGTTCGTCATAGAATCCCTTTTGATAAGAGCTCGTTCTAGATTGGGTGCTAATGAAAGGTTTCTATTGCAAGACATAGAATAGGTAAAGAGAATGGACACAGAGTTTCGAGTCCTCTGCTTACTCGCACTAGTAGAAAAAACCCCTATCGCAACACTATTATAGTGGCGGTTCTAATAAAAACCGACACAAAAAGTAGTTAAGAAACTATTGGTGGCGGTTTTAATTAAAAACCGACGTAATAAAGAAACTATTTATGGCGGTTTTATTTAAGAACCGCCGTTATAGGGCTTTTGTGGCGGTTTAGTTTACAACCGATGTGAAAAGTGGTGTGGCAATTTTATATAAAGACCGCCATATAAGGCTTTAGTGACGATTTTATTTAAAACCGACATGAAAAGTAATAAGACAGTTCTATTTAATTTACCCAACATACGTTTAAAACCACCCACCCCTCTCACTGCTTAGTTCTCACCTTATATCACGAAGTCCTCCAACCTCCAACCTCCATCACTCTTACACTCTAACCCTCTCGACGACTCAACTACTAGGGTTCCTCACAGGCCACGACCACCGCAACGTTTATTTCTCCATCAGCGTCGACCACCGACATTCATCTCCCTCGGAGATCTAAATACTTTCAAGGTAAATCTCTGGCCCTATTATTTAATTGATTTATCATCACCCAAGTTCCACTTCAATTTCCATCTCCACAAGATAATTTCATCACCCAATCTAACCCCATTAGAGGTAATCTTCATTTAATTATCAGGTTTCATATGGGTCGTGGTGTATATGTTGATTTATGACTGCGCACCACTTGTTTGTTGAAATGTCTCTAAGAGCAATTACTGTGTAGTATTATCTTATGTGTTGATTATTGTTTGAGTTGGATTAATTGAAGTGAACATGGATTAATCATTGGTTGTATATTTGTGATTTAAGTGTTTATTTGTTGATTAAAAACATTCTGACTTTCTCTTTAAATTTGTGCTCGTCATTAGAAGTACTTGATATCATGGTGTCTGTCATTATGACTTTCCGATAACTTTAGTTTTGCTCTTTATTAGTTTATGCTGTAAGTTGCCGGTGTATCGCGTGCTATTGCCGTTCTGACTATTGATGCTTTATAACCTTCTTTACAATTATGATTGCTTCTAATTGTATCTGAGAGTAAATAGATATTTTACGACTGGGAGACACAATATGCTCTATGTTCCTTAATTCCATGGCTTCACTTTATTATTTTGACCAATATTTCTGTTATTACCGTCTCTGGTCATGTTGTGATACACGCTGTATAACTGTTACTTTTCATGATTTACCGTGCTCATGTAACTGTGGAACCAACCATACTAGACTATAACTTTAGTTTGAGATTTGCTTGCCAAAACCAACATTACGTGTTTGTGGAATCAATAGAATTCAGACTTTTACTCGCTCGCTCGCAACTCAACTTTTACTTCTCCTGATACAGGATGATGTATAAGAGGCCTGCACCTCATCTTAACATCCTCTTCAATTCGCTAAGCCACTCACTCTGGTTGTTAATCAATTTCTTATTGTTTCATTTTATTCAACAGCTTGGAGAGGCAAAAAGCAGATAAGTTTGTTAAGACAACTCAAGGAAAGACGTTCCCACTCCAACTACTAATAAAATAATGCTGAATATATAGGTGAAAATTATGCAAACATGTCTCATACACTAATTATTTTTCTGCTTCTAGCACTTAATTGTCCAAAGGTGCTCCTGAGAACTTACATTTTTGTTATTGAAATTCTTCTTTAGATAAAACAGCATAAGCTAAGCCAGTTAGTAGAGTCTTGACTCGTGCCGAATTTGTAAGGGATTGATTTAACTGGTGAAGAGGAGTGTTAATGTATAAGACATAAAGGGAGAGTAATGTGGAAGACTTGTATTCTATTCAATTGATTTTGTCTGTGTTACAAATGAGATACGTAAACTGCCTATTTATAGGCTTTTTAAGTCGGCCTTATTTGGCCATCCGTCAAGATGGCGAGCCAATTATTGACTTCTTTGGCCGTCTTAAGTCAATCTGGGAAGATTTATACAGTCTAGATCCATTTCCGGAATGTATCTAAATGCTCCTGTAGTATTCTCAAGAAAATGGTTGACATGGGCAATAAGAACAAAATGCTTGATTTTCTAATGGGCTTAGACACTCGTCTGACAATATTTGTGATCAGATTCTGGACACTGATCCCCTACCTACTGCGGAGTAGTACAGGATTAGTATATGCACAATATTGCATATCATTCGCTACAAATTTTGGTTTGTTCAGGTTCCAGGGATTCTACAATCGATTTTTGGGAGACAAGTTGCTCTAATGTTGATGATGATCTTGTTTATATCAAGAAGAGAAAAAGGAGAGGTGCGGTAGAGGAGACACAGTCTGAGGTATATATGTATCAGCCTTCATGAAAGATGTTAAATTGGGGCTTGCTGCTTTATACTGTGTGATGTATTATTGACTGCTTCAAACTTCATATTGTGCATGTGTGCATGTGTGCATCTGCTTAACTATATACTTCAATAACTATGAAAGTTAAAACATAAATGGTAACTAGAGCAAAGTACTTGTAGTTCATTATATAAAGTTGGGTTGGTACTTGGTGATGGCTAAAGTCTATTCTCGCTGAAGACCAGCCCACTACTGAATGTCCCAAACCCTAATTCTATTGATTATATTTGTGAATTTTTTTTCAAGAATTAGTGCCACTGCTGTTTTTATTGTCGTTCCAGTCTTGTATAGTTCCTCTTAACGAGGTTAGATACTGAGTTGGGTACAAATGTGTTTTAAGTTTTTCCAACAATAATTTATTTTCTGAGTTTTTATTATTGTTAGGTTTAACTCCAGTACCTGCATGAGTGAGCTGTAGCAAAGTTTCAATCTTATTCCTGCAAACTATTAAACAATATTTGTTCTAGGAAGTTCTGTTCCTGAAAACTGTTACCTGATCATCGCCCTATTTCTCTTGAACAGAAGTTTATGGATGCCTTCAACCATATCTCAAGTAACAGTTGACTAGGAGCATCACACATCCTCTCGACAACCCATTCTTATATGGGGCATAAAATATACGGCAATGCCTCAAACAAAGCGTTTCCGTGATATGGAACGACTGTCTGGTGGTGAAAAGACTGTAGCTCCTTTGGCATTGCTATTTGTTATCCATAGGTTTGTTTAATACTTTGATTCAGCCCTCGCTAGTCCCTTTGTCGTCGCTCGGTTAGTCTGGACACTTCCATATGTAATGTTGATTAGTCTATTAACTAAGACGTGTTTGTGATTATTTATACACTTGGATGTATAATTTTGAACATCGACATTATTGTTTTGTCGGATGATATGTAAGTATGTTGGCTGGAATTCATTTGTATGTATTTTTTGTTTCTTTCACTATTTGGCTTCTCAAATCCATAGGGCATTGCTATCGAAATTTTGGTAGCAAATAATTTTTTTTTTAAAAAAAAAATCAATGGCGGCGGTTCTTAATATGAAACGCCACTATTAGTTTGCCTTTAGTGGCGGTTTTTTTTAACAACCGACGTCATAACTACCTTTAGCGGCAGTTCTTTAACAACAACCAACGTTATAGGGAACCTGTCGTGGTGGCTTGTGGTAAAAAGTTATTATTGAAATACCTATGGTGACGGTTTTCAGAAAATAACCGTCACAATAGATGAATTACAATGGCGGTTCTTGTCTAACAACCGTCGTATTATATAAGGTTATAATTGCGGTTTTGTATAACAACCGCCACTATAGGAGAGCTATAGCGGTGGTTCAACAATCGCCTACAACTGCCGTAAAGTTTATACGACGCCGTGATAAACGACGCACCCTAAATCTCTAAAAACCGTCACAAAAGGTCATTTATAACCGCCACCGTAGGGGGTTTTTCTACAAGTGTCGGTACGGAACGTCACTCGAGTGTACTCACATTGAATTGGAACATTTTGTTTGTTTTAAATCAATTCTCATATCAGTTCTCGTTAACGGGAAATGGTAAAGTGGAGAATATATGATAGTTAAAAATTGTGCTTTTATTTAGATAAATAAGATGTTAGCACAGACTCGATGGATACATGTGACTCATGGGGACAACCCCCTATTTGTCACTTAGGAATAAAATGACAGACACTAGGATAGATATGAGAAAGCCTAAGACTCGGACTCTGACTAGGACTCAATCGTAGATACGGACTCCTAATCATCATTTTCCTTCTTGAAGGTCTCCTCCGTAACATCCAGCAGCTTGAATGTCTAGTCTTGAGCATTGACCCACTGGAGCACTTCACTCTCGTTCTTGGGAATGATATGAGGACCATAGTCCATGAGGCTCTCATCTCCCTGCAGAAAAAGATGTTCAGGAGGGTTGTTTTCTTCACTTGGTTGGCCTAGGGATGAAGCTATCAGTTGATGGCTGTCCATCATATCTTGAATAGCATGTTTCAGTTTGAAGCATATTTCAGTGTCATGACCTTTTCCATGATGATATTGGCAATAGGCACTGCCGTCCCAGAAACGGGTTTTCCTCTGTTCAAACGGGTCCGAAGTGGGCCCGATTGGTTGTAGCTTCCCTTCAGTCACAAACTTTTGAAGAGCTACGGCATAGGTTGCGTTGAGGTTGGTGAATGTCCTTTGAGAACGTTCAACCTTGCTGTTTGACTTGAGAAATCCAGAAGGATTGTCTTGACTGAGAGGTGCGATTATGATTTTGCCAGCTTCAATCATATCTTGAATGGCATGCTTGAGTTTGAAACAGGTTTCGGTGTCATGACCCTTGCCTTGATGGTATTGGCAATAGGCATTACCATCCCAGGATCGGGCTCTTTTGTGTTCTGGTTTGTCCGGAGTCGGACCAATGGGTTGCAACATTCCTTCTGAAGCAAGTATCTCCAGAGCAGTGCCATATGTTATTCCCAAATCTGTGAAAACCCTTTGATGTTTTACCATGGTTCCAACATTTGTGTTTTTGGGGATGTTTTTGTGAGTTTTGTTTTTGGTAACCCTGAGCGGAAGCAGGATTCGGTTTTTTTCAATGGGAAGTTTTGAGGAAATTGCTTGGTATTTTAAAGGGGATTTTGGCGAGGCAATTACGTGTTCTTTGTTGGTAGGTTCGTGGATTTAGGAACCATCGGATAACTCCTTATTTTTAATAGCTGTTGGTTGGTGAACCAAGGGTTGTTTTCCTTGATGGTCAGGTTCATTTTCAGTATTACCCAACCTTTTCTCCAAATTAGCTACTCGAGTGTTCAAATCATCGATAGCCACTTGTAGCTTTGAGAATATGTTGTTGATGGAGACGGAGAGCATCATTATAGCGCTTTGTACGCCATCCTCATCAATTGCATGAATTTTCTCATCGTCAGGAGAGATGAGATGAGAGCAGTTTAGGGAAGATTCCTGACTGTGTCCAATAGGGTTTTCTGGAGGGTTGTTTTTGTTGTTCGCTGAGGGAGACGGAGAGCATCATTATATCATTGATGACACCTTTTAGGCGGAGACACATTTCAGTGTCATGTCCCCGACCCTAGTGATATTGACAAAACAGTTTTCTGTCCCATCTACGTCCTCGCTTGTTTAGTAGAGGGTCTGGAGTTGGACCAATCGGTTTGAGCTTTCCTTTGGAAATAAGTCTTTCCAAGGCTGTGGCATAAGGCATACCCAAATCAGGGAAGGACCTATGAGGTCGTCTGGTTTTGGTTGGTGGAGCGCCTAAGGAACTGGTTTCAGTGGTTTTAGTAGCCCTCCAACTATGGTTGATTTTGTTGTTGGCAAGCAGCCGGCTTTCAATAATTCCCGGTTACCATTTTGTCCTCAACTTGGGAGAGACGAGGGCTTAAGTTTTCCACGGTAGCTAGGAGTCGAAGGTGTTAGGTTTGTTTACCTCTTATTAGATTCCTCTAATAGTGAACTAATTAACTTCTTAATTATTTGTTCTTTAGATCTAGTGCATGCATAAGTAAATGAAAGATTTATGAGAAAAACAATTTCCCTTACATTGTAAGATAGCTCGAAATATGGGGCACAAGTAAGGTCACCTTTCTTCACTTGTTCTTGAGCTTAATGTGTTGGATGATCCTCCAAAGACTCCCCAATTATGAGAGCATTTTGTTCTCATTTTTGGTTTTTCATTCATTCATACACATCTCTTGCATGCAAAAACTCTCATATTCTCTCAACCTCTCTAAAAACAGGTTTTTAGATATACAAGCATTTGTTCATCCATTCTAATATCAAATAAACATTACTAGTGTAGTAATAGTGATAATATTAGAATTAATTTTAAGAATACTAGTATAATAATCTAGTTAATTAGTATACTAGTTTAAGGGTAAGTCTTGGGTGCAATCTAAGGAGTGGCTTCTATACTTGGGAGTCTTTGGAGGATCATCCAACACATTAAGCTCAAGAACAAGTGAAGAAAGGTGACCTTACTTGTGCCAAAAATGGCATCTTTGCCTTTTGCTTTTTGTCTTCACAATGCATTAGATATGTAAGCTAGTATGTAGGGTATGATTGCATACTACTTTATCTCATAAAATAATTAATCACACACACCATCATGACTCCCTCCATTTCGGTCCATGTACCATAAAATGGACAACCATTTTATTTTGTCAATTTGTCATTTGTCACACAATATGTCACATGTAGTATTTTACATGTTATTAATTAATTTAATGCATATTTATCACATAAATATCATTTTACAAATTAATTAAATTACATACAACAAATTGACTAATGATACTTGATCATATAAATAATTCACAACATCTTGTAATTATAATTAACCATTCATTCTTATCTCTATCGTTTCTCAAACAATAAGCAATTTTAGTAATAAAGCATTTTTATTACCAAAATAAATCTTATTTAATCCCATTACAATAAGATATCAATATTTTCTATCACAAGTAAATTGTTCAATTTTAAGGAATTGATTACCTTGTATATTCATACAATTAATCAATTTATCCGTTAAGGGAATTGTCCTTTACGTGTGACCTTAAGGGATCAACTGACCACCACCGTCATACGACAGTAATGTCAAACTCTAGTCAGCCAATCATTACCGATTAATGACGATCAGTTAATTATATAATAAATCTTCCCTCACGTATTCTTAATATGAGATTTAATTATGATATTTAATCATGTGATCGTACTATTGTTGAGGACACATTTTCCAACAGAAGGACCATGTTGTTGGTTTCGGCAGAAGTCGTGGCGGATGAAGGTTGATCAACTTCTTGAGTTTCTGGTTGGCAGTTGACGGCACCCAACGGATTTCTATTTGACACAACGATAAGCGTTATAACTTGTCTTGGCAAGGGATTGCACAAACAAAGGCAAGTGTGACACATATGTATAAAAGGCAGTTATGTCGTGAAGACGCGATGGTGTCTAGGTTATGAGTTCATTAAAGATCGTGAACGATCTCTTGTGTTTGAACTCTTGGTGCATGACTTTGAACTTAGACTCGAGTGTCAACTTTGGCATAGTGATGCCTAGACAGACGACTTCTGACTTAGTTTGGAGGTTTGTCGATGGCGTGACGCCGTTGGACAAGACGCGTACGTAAACTTGACCTTTGACCCATAATGTAGGGGAAAGATGGGTTTAATACCCGAGAGGGTTTTACTCTCCTAACGCCATTGAATATGTCTCGACAATTAGGCAACACGACCTAGACCAGAAGGTAGGTACTAACTTCGGCAGAGACTCGACGTTATCGAGACGACTTGACTTGAAATCGACTGGACTCCAATCGACTCGAGGCTGAATTGGAAAAGTGGACTGAAATTTTCAAAAATAGAAATTTCAAAAAGGATTCATTTGTCGTTTTATGGACGGCTTCCGAAGAGTAGAGATCTTTAGAAGGTCGGCCAGTTGAAAGGGTTGTCTTAGGTTTGTTTTCAAAAGACGGATTAAGTTGAGTTTACGGCGGCTCTGAAAACAATGTGTTGTTTCCGAAGACGGTTTTTGAAATTCCGAATCACGGATTTGAAAATCAAGAATTGAAGAATTTGGAATCGTCATCACAATGGCCATGAAAACGGTTAAATTTGTTTTCAAAGATTTGATTTTGAATTGAAATTTGAAAACGGTTAAATTTGTTTTCAAAGATTTGAGATTGGATTTGAAATTTGAAAACGGTTAAATTTGTTTTCAAAGATTTGATTTTGAATTGAAATTTGAAAAGGGTTAAATTGGTTTTCAAAGATTTGATTTTGAATTGAAATTTGAAAACGGTTAAATTTGTTTTCAAAGATTTGAGATTGGATTTGAAATTTGAAAACGGTTAAATTTGTTTTCAAAGATTTGATTTTGAATTGAAATTTGAAAACGGTTAAATTTTTTTTCAAAAGATTCGAAATTGGATTTGAAATTTGAAAACGGTTAAATTTGTTTTCAATGATTTGAAATTGGAAATTATGAGGATTGAATTCGTCATTACGACGGGTTAGAAAACCGTTTTAACCTTTGAAAAACGGTATCCAAATCAAAAATTGTGAGAATTGAAATCGTCATTACGACGGCTTAGAAAAGCCAAAATTGATTTCGAAAACGAGATTTGAAATTTGGAATGTTGCACGGGTTGAAATCGTCATTACGACGGTTTGAAGAACGTTTTTATTTGAAAATTGATTTCGAATTTTGAAAATTCGAGGGTAGAATTCATCATCATGATGATTTAAAAGGGCGCTTTGAGAATGCAACGGTCGGTGAGAGACCGAGGTTTGAAACGGCCATTACGACGACATAAAAGGGTACTT
This sequence comes from Silene latifolia, assembly GCF_048544455.1. Classification (NCBI taxonomy): domain Eukaryota; kingdom Viridiplantae; phylum Streptophyta; class Magnoliopsida; order Caryophyllales; family Caryophyllaceae; genus Silene; species Silene latifolia. The sequence goes on from NC_133538.1 coordinate 323,191,240, forward strand.
TGAAATGGTTTGTTAAAACCGAGGTTTGAAATCGTCATTACGACGGCATAAAAAGGTGCATTTGAAATGGTTATAAAAAAAAACCAAGTTTGAAAATCGTCATTACGACGGCATAAAAAGGTTTGCAACGGTCGGCAAACGACCGAGGTTTGAAACGGCCATTATAACGGCGCAAAAAGATGTTTTTGAAAATTTGAGAATGACACGGAAGGACTTATGATCACAAAACACATAAGCACTCACAATTCATTATATTATGCATAATGCTGACACGGGTTTTGGCTTAAAAGGGTGAGTTACACACCAAGCAATCAAACCCTGATTTTCGAGAGGGATACCAATCCAAACAAAATGTATAAGGAGGGTGCCCTAACCTCGTGCTCGAAGGTGATGAAAGCTCTTTGACGAAACAGAAATGTGTAACGTCAACGGTATGCTTCACTCAATCGGGATTCGAAACGCGGAGATTTGAAAACTCATGCCGACGGCACGAGCCAATTGGTCGATAAAGGTTAGGTTGTGGGCCCGGACAAGAAACCCGACTTATGACCGTAATATAAATTATTGAAAATTAACCACGACCTCGTTCGAGTTTTACCTCTAAGGATCACAAAGACACAAGTGTCCTAGTTTTCCCCAGCGGAGTCGCCAATCTGTGGACATGGGCCCCAAGCCGGTCTGCGGGCGTGATGCCGCCTACCGGTCCGCAGTCACGGGCCACCTGCACGCCAAGCCAAATTGTGGACATGCAGCGGTCTTTTGAAAGCCACGCTCGGCAGCGTAAAAATTCTTTTGACCGGATCACTTTAGATCGGTCGATTTCGTCTCGCCAAAGGTCTCGAAACGATTAGAGATGTTCGGAGTCGCCACCAAGCATTTATGGGATACTTGGAACTCGTTTGAATCCACTTTATACCTAGGTCAATCAAGGCAAAAAGCGGTGTTTGACATAGGTACTAAAGATAAGGACTCGTCCCCCTTTTAGCATTCTATGCCTAAAATGACTCTCGTACGCCCTAGATAAGGCCATCCACTATCCAAAGGTTCTGATTAAGGGGTGAGGGTACGTATTGGGAAGCCCTATAATCGGACACCCAATCCCGCCCGCGTTAGCGGCCTCTACTAATCGATCGTGGTTGTTTAAGTGCAATAGTTGATAAAACAGTTTAAATGCATGAATGCGCGTCCAAAAGCTTAACCTAACATGTGATAATTTCCTAAGTCGGTTTGTTTATCCATGTACCAAGAAATTGGTGTCAAAGTTGGATTTAGATTGATTTACATGTGAAACGGAAACTAAACATCCATTTACCAAATTCGGATTATGGTGCTTAACACGATCCATTATTTGAAGTAGGGTGTCAAATGACAAAGTGTAAAAACGTAAGCTTGTTAATCTGACCCGTCATGTATTCGGATTAACCGTAATCGGGATCGTCATAGACAAGTGCTAAAAACGAGACAGAACAGTGCCAGGCAGCCCCATAGGGGCGCGAGCCTATCGGCGAGGGAAGGAGCTCTGCCCAGGTTGTAAAAGATGGAAATAGGCAGGCTCTTGGGGCACGAGCCATGGGGCGAGCCAAGAGGTGCCTCGTCATTGTTAAAATGGTTGTTTAAAACCGTTTTAAAAGGTTGTTAAAAAGGTTATTTAGAGCATGTTTGGCCTCGATTCTCAAAAATGAGTTTTTGTTTTTCAAGCTTAATTTTTCAAAAGTGTTTTTCAAAAGCAGAAATAACAAATAGTTACTTCTATTTCTATGAGCAAAAATATAGATTTTTAGCTTATAAGAAATTTTGTTTAATTTTTAGAAAACTATGTGTTTGGCCAAAAAGTGTTTTTGAGTTCAAAAACACTTTTACAAACTAGGCCAAACACACACTTAAATCCCTATTTGTGATTAAATGATTTGCAAGTATTGTTTGCATGACTCGGAATAATTACTATTATGTTAGTAATATTCGTTGTCGGATTTGCAAGTTTGAAAAGCATAGTTTACAAATAAAAATGTAAAATGTTTGATTTGAAGTAATTATGTTAAGTTCAATTATTTGTAATTAGTCAAGTTTGTCATCGTACTCGGATTAAAACGACATGGTATAAAGAACCAAGGATGATTATGAATTATGACTATTATATTTACAAATGTAAATAAATGAGAAAGATGCTAAGTAAAATAAAAGGGGGTTAAAATACGCTTTAATTTGTAATTAACCAATGATATCATTGAGTCACAGAATAAACCGTCATGGTATAAAGAAGCAAGGATGATTTTTGTAATGGTCAAAATATGTTGATCATAAAAACGAATTAAAATGGTAAATAAAAGAAGAGAATTTCCTTTAAAATATAATTAACCAATTAATATCACCGAGTCACGGATTAAACCGTCATGGTATATGAAACCACGGGTGATTATGATTTATGGTTAAAAAGTTTGTCATAAATAATTTGGAACATTTGAAATGGTAAAAACCGATTACAAATAACAAATGAAATAAAGAGGAAAGGCGAGAACAAACATGGCCGGATTAAGGCCTGAGAGGGCATTGAGGCGCGAGCCTCCCTGCTATATAAGCAGCCCCTTTCTTAGGCCAAAATCCAGTTTTGGCTCGTCTATCCTTTATTTGAATCGTGTTATGCATTGTTCATGCATATGAACTCATAAAAACAGTAAAGACATGAAATGAATGAGTTGGTTACACCTTCAAACTTACGTGTATTGATGTTTGCGACGTAGACAACTTTAGAGACGGTTTTCTCGTAGTGACTACTCACAATCAAAGAAGTTTAAAAGAAGGCCTCAAAAAAGGATTTTGTTTTGAAAATATGTTGAAAATATGTTGTTTAAAAACATGTTGATTAATGTTGAGTTGGTCGAATGGGTCGGTCGAATGCACGGCGACGGTACAAAACAATATGTGTAAGGCTTGTGTTTACGATCGGTAGGTCGTAAACATGTGTCGATTTTGTGACTTAGGAAGTCGGGTCTATAAGTTTAAGAGAGAAGGAGAGGGCGGACTCTCACGTGAGAATTATGGTGTGCAAAGGTTGGTATTTATAGAAAAATGTGGGATGGTAGGTCGGTTGAGTTTGCTTGGAGGCTAAGCAGACACCCCAAAGAGGCGCGATCTACCTAGTGACTGAAAGGGGTGTACTATCCCTTTCAGAAATTTGGATTTTCCATTTGTTCTAGCCAATGTTTTGTTGGTTGTGATTTGTGGTCTTTGATGGTTGCTTAGCCGTGTAAGCTTACTCTTAGGTGTTATTTAGGGTAGGTATTTTGTGTCCTTGACTCGGGTTTGACCCGTGTGAGTCGGGATTTGAATTTTGAGTCGGTTTTTGGCCCGTTTCGGTTTTGACTCTAATTCGGGTCATTTCAATGCAAATGGCAAGATAAAACCATTCATGGCAATATTTTCGACATTCGAGATTTGGTTTGACTCGGGTTGACTCAGGTTGACTCGAGTTTCGGGTTTCTGAGTCGGTTTTGAGCACGAAGACGGTTTTAACTCTAAATAGTGTTATTTTAATGCAAATGAAGTTAGAAAACTTTTGAAATCATTTTTCATATCCGAGTAGTGCATTAAACCGTGTCATATATAGCCAATCCACGCACGCATATCAAAAACACGTTATAGTCCGATCATCATCGGGTGGTTTCTGGAAGATGCAGATACTGGGTATCTACAATACCATGTCGGTTTTAAACCCGATTACGATGATAAACATTGACCAATCACAAACAAATGAACTTAAAATAATTAGTTCATAATTATTTTCAAAACTATTCATGTGAAGCTTTCACAACCGAACCCGACATCAAATATTGTCAATATTATGATGATTATTCAAGTCCCGTTCCTCATATCAACACAAAAGTGGTCTAAACGACCTTTTCAAAACAAGACGGGTTCAAACACCTTCTTTTCAAACCATTTTACTAACGTTAACAGTCAGAAGATGTCCTTGAACCGTCTGCTGACTCGCACCTAAACAGGCTAATCATTTTCCAATTTTCAAACCAGGACAGGCCTGTTTGCATCGCCGGATGGCTCGCGCCTATATAGGCTGCCTGATGTAGACCATGGGTCTTCCCAGCACTTGTATAGGATGATCCCGGCTTCAGATAACCCGAATACAGGATGGATCAGATGACAAATCCGCTTTTTTACATTTTATTCACAAAACGCCTTACTAAGACAAATGGATCACGTTATACACTATAAACCTAACTCGGTAAATGGATGTTTAATTTCCGTCTTGCATGCAAATCAACACTAAATCCAACTTGACATCAATTACTTGATATTTGGATAAACAATCGACATAGAAAGCTCAGTTGTTAGGCTCAAACTTGTGGATGGGCATTCATGCATTTACCCGTTTTATCAACTTTAGCATTTAACCAACAAATATCGATCAGTAGAGGCCGCTACCGCGGGCGGGATTGTGTGTCCGATAAAAGGGCTTCCCAATACGTACCTTCACCTCTTACTCAGAAACTTTGGATAGTGGACGACCTTATCGAGGGCGTACGAGAGTCATTCTAAAGATAGGATGCTAAAGAGGGATGACTCCTTATCTTTAATACCTATGTCAAACACCGCTTTTTGCCTTGGTTGACCTAGGTATAAAGTGGATTCGAACGGGTTTCAAGCATCCCACAAATGCTTGGTGGCGACTCCGAACATCTCTTGCATCGTTTCGAGACCCTTGCCAAGACGAAACCGACCGATCTAAGATGATCCGGTTGAAAGCATTTTTACGCCACCGGGCGAACCTTTCCTACTGCTGCATGTCCACAGATTGGTTGGGTCTCGCAAGTGGCCTATGTCCACAGATTGGCGACTCCGCTGGGGAAAACTAGGACACTTTTGTCTTTGTGATCCCTAGATGGTAGGACAAGAACGAAGTCTTGGTTGAAATGCGTTAATTGATATTTCGGTCATAGTCGAGTTCCTTCTTCGGGCCCACAACCTAACCCTTTTCGACCAATTGGCTCGTCCCGTCGGCGTGAGTCTTCTCATCCCCGCGTTTCGAATTACGACTGAGTCAAGCATACCGTTGATGTTACACATTTCTGTTTCGTCAAAGAGCTTTCATCACCTTCGAGCACGAGGCTAGGGCACCCTCCTTACACATTTTGTTTGGATTGGTATCCCTCTCGAAAATCGGGGTTTGATGGCTTGGTGTGTAACCCACCCTTTTAAGCCAAAACCCGTGTTAGCATTATGCATAATATAATGAAACTGCGAGTGCTTATGTGTTATGTGATCATAAGTCCTTCCGTGTCATTTCAAACTTTCAAAAACCCTTTTTGCGCCGTTATAATGGCCGTTTCAAACCTCGGTCTTTCGCCGACCGTCGCATTTCAAAAACATGCTTTTTTAGGCCGTCGTAATGACGATTTTCAAACCCGGTTTTCTACAACCATTTCAAACAACACGCCTTTTTAGGCCGTCGTAATGACGATTTTCAAATCCGGTTTTCGACAACTATTTCAACAACACGCCTTTTTAGGCCGTCGTAATGACGATTTTCAAATCCGGTTTTCTACAACCATTTCAAACAACACGCCTTTTTAGACCGTCGTAATTACGATTTTCAAACCCGGTTTTCTAAAACCATTTCAAACAACACGCCTTTTTAGGCCGTCGTAATGACGATTTTAATACCCGGTTTTTACAACCATTTCAAAAACACCTTTTTACGCCGTTATAATCGCCGCGTTAAGACACGAATTTTAACCCGTTTCACGCTGACACGATGGCTCTTTCAAAACCCGAAAAGGCACACACCCGTTTTAAAAAATTTTTCAAATCACGAGGACCATACACCGTCCCCGAGACCTTTTCAGACCTTTCAAAACTCGGTTTTCAAAACATACAATTTTGAATTTCATAAACCGTCTTTGGAAACAGTACATTGTTTTCAGAGCCGACTCAAAATCAAACCCTCTTTTGAAAACAAACTTAAGACAACTTTCCAACTGACCGACTTTCGAAGATCCCTATTCTTCGGAAGCCGTCCATAGAACGACAAACGAATCTTTTTGAAAATCTTTATTTTCGAAAACTTCAGTCCACCATTCCAATTCCACCTCGTTTCTATCGAGTCGAAGTAAGCGTACTTATGGGTCTTTGCTTATGAGTCATCTCACCTCGAGACTCGTTCAACGGCGTCACACCATAACGTTGGACGCGAGTCAAAGTCCGGTAAACACCGTCACATTAAAAATCGAGTCAGCATCAATGCACCACGCACGGTCGCCCTCGTCTTGTCGAGTCTGATCTGTTTTTCCATCTCTCGTGTTGTCTGCGTTAGTCGTTAAACCATGTCGGATTGGGATGTAATGTGAGCCATTTTTTTGCCTCAGAGGTATGGCCCTGATTTCAGCTTCATCCAACAACAACAATGACAACAGAGACGTCACAATTGCTCAACTAGCCAGTCTGCTCACCGCTCTTAAGGTCACCCTGGACCGTGTCGAGACCTACATCGACACCGGGAAAACAAGGAAACTGGAGAACACAACACTCCGCCTTTGGCTGAAACCGAGAAAAGGCCCAAGCCCTTGGAAGAACAACTCCTAGCCCGTGGTAACAACATCCACCTTGAGAACAATCGAAGATTCGAACCCGTTCGGGATCAACTACCCGACAACTTTACCTTGACTGATGTACCCTAGTTTAAGGGAGTGGAGGACCCGCTCAATCACATTTCGGCCTTTAAGGATTACATGGCCATTAAGGTGGTCAAGCAGGAACTTTTCACCCGAATCTTCCCATCATCCCTAGAACCGATTCCCTGCCAGTGGTACTATTCCCTCGACCCTAAGAACCTTACTACTTGGGACGAAGTCACCGTCGAATTTGCCAAACAGTATGCCGACAATGTTTAAATCTAAGCTAACACCCGCACTCTTGAGGTCCTGACTCAGAATGATAAGGAAGGGTTCACAAAATTCCTAACCCGTTGGAGGAGGGTAGGCACTCAATTGGTCAGTAAGCCGAGTGAATCAACTCTGGTGGAGAAATTTGTCAACAAAATTCGCCCGGTTTATGCCAACCTGTTGAGATACCAAAACAATAAAACATTGCAGGACTTACAGATCCTCGGGACCAGCATTGAGGACGATCTCCGCAAGGGTGTCCTAGCCAAAACCACCGGTAGAGGCTATCAGGGATCTACATCAACCGGATCTCGCCTTTATGGTCAAACAAACAAAATTGACGAGGGCAATCTCCTCAAACCAACCACAAAGAAAACTGAGCATCCTCAAAGAGTGTTCACAAACTTGGGGTCAACCTATGCTAGTACCTTAAAAAGACTCATGGACCAAGGGAAACTACAACCGATTGGGCCCACTCCAGACCCGTCCAAGGCTAAGAAAACTCACTTCTGGAATCCTAATGCCTACTGCCAGTATCACCAGGGAAAGGGTCATGACACAGAGGCCTGCTTTAAACTAAAGCACGCCATCCAATATATAATCGAAAAGGGGGAGATGCCTTTACCTCCACCAACCAAACCGTACAACAAAACAAACCCCTTGGGAATCCATGCCATCTCTGATGACGAGCCAACCTTGGATTGCTCACACCTCATCCTGCCAATTAATGATAAGGTGAGTGCCTTGGAGAAGGATACCCCGGACGGGATATTCGTATTCAGCGCCGCAACTATGCTCACCATGTTCCAACAAGTTGAGGAGGCCATAGCCAATCTCTCATAAAGGATTACCCGACTTGAGGACGCCTACCACAGGTTGATTTTCAACCCACCAATACCAACACCGCGCCCGAGGGAGGGTCCTCCAAGCACACAAAACTGCCCTCACCAGGAAGGATTTCTCCCGCGACCATTATGGCACGCACCCCACAATAATCAACCCCACAATAATCGACCCCACAAAAATTACCCCCACAAAAACTTCCCTCACAAAAACTACCAACTAAATAATACCCCTCCAAGGTACCCTCGTGATCCCGAAATCAACGGTATCTGAAGAGACGACGCAGAGGATTTCTACATGGTTCCAGGAAAGGGAAAACAAGAAAAAGAGGTCGGTCATCTTACCCGGTCCGGATGCTCCTACCAAAACCCAAACAATTCAAAAGCCATTCCAACGACGAATGACCAAATTGTCCAGGACGTGGACACTCAACCCAAGGTTCCCGAAAACTCGATCCTTAAACAACTACAAAAAGCAAAGGCCAAAATTTCAATTTGGTAACTGATTGCTACATCCTTCGAGCATCGGCAGGCTTTGCTACAAGCCATGGGAAAGTTAACAGTTCCCTCTACCTCCTCTCCTGAAGAAGTGGTTGCATATATGACAAGGGATGTCCCTGACCTGAACAACCCGGTCATCTTCTCTAACGAAGATATCCCTCCATTCGGAGCCAACCATAATCTGGCTCTGTACATCACCATACAATGCCTCAAGAAGAATGTGCCTATGGTTCTAGTGGATGACGGATCCGCGGTTAATGTCATTCCCCTCAAGAAGGCTCACAAACTGGGTATCAAGGAAGCTGATTTGGTCCCAACCAACAAAGGAGTACACGCCTATGACGGCACTCGTTGTAAGGTTGCGGGGCTTATCACCTTCTCCATTGCAACTAGACCCTTGGAAAGACAAGCTAATTTTCAGGTGGTCGACATCGACGCCTCTTTCAACATGCTCCTGGGACGCCCCTGGATTAACGCCATCAAGGCCGTCACCTCAACCCTTCATCATAAAATCAGGGTCCCTTTCAACGGGAAGACAATCATAATTCCCGCTTCCCCGATCAAGGCTATAATGAAGAAGGGAATAGCCTCTCAGGTCATTGAGGAGGACAACAATGAAATGTGGGGATTCCAAGCTGTGAATGCCCTAACCGACGAATTATCACCTTTTGATTGTGGCTCGTTCTCCAGCCTCACAGTCAATCGCATTCTGATGCGCCAGAGCTACTTCCCGGGCTTACCCCTCAATCCGCCGAAGAACACCTTGCTTCCAATGAAACAGGCCGAGGTCCCCAACATCCCCTTCCTGTTAGGCTATGAGGCTACCGATGAAGACATCTAGGAGATGAACCTCCTAATACGGAAGCGCACAAACTACAGAGTCATCCTCCGTCCCTACCATTTGACTCTCAATGGATACTTCGTCCCCGAGGGAGAATCCGAGCTCTACAACGGTTTTCCCGAGCCAATCTATGACTCCGTAGCTAAGGTCAAACACCCGGGTGTAGAAATCTTTCAAGACTGCTACTTCATCTCCGACAACACCAAAGCTACACCGACCAAATTTGAGTCGACCCTATGCCTGAACGGGCAACTCGTCAATATTTTCTTCGGGGAAGACAATATCAAGCACCTCGGCTATGAGGACATCATCAACATTGCTCTAAAAGATGACCAGATCGATCCCACCGCCTTAATATCTGATACTGGCCCAGGGAAAGCTACACAAGGCTGGAGGAAAATTATCAAGTGGACTGATCGCCAAGGCCGCATCCTCAAGGTCACAAGTGGAGAAGGCCCTATGTTCAAAGTGGAAAGTGAATGAGAGTCAGAGTCAGAGTATATCCTAACTCCAAGCACTCCTGATGTCCCAATCAAGGTCCCATTTCCACTGTTCTATCACAAACTTGTGGCTGCTTTAGAGGCCGAGTCAACTAAGGTTATCCCCACTCCCATAGAAGGAAGCAACCTGGAGTTTATTCCAGAGGCCACCTCCTATGCTGTGTCGCCTCTGACTGCACATAAGGGGTCTGTCCTATCCGAGCTTTTCGCTCAAGTCGACCAAATGAACGCTAAGTTTGCTTATAACTTGTCTCATTTTAATTGCAATGCAATTCTGAACGAACATGAGGAATTTGATTTGAGTGACTACCCACCTCACCTAGCCAAAGAATTTCACAAATGAGAAGATAGGACCCCCATCATTGAGGAGACCGAACCTATTAACGTAGGGACCGATAACACACCTCAAGAACTTAGGATAAGGACAACCCTTGACCCCTCGGAAAGACAACAGTTCATCGACTTCATGCACGAATACAAGGACGTATTCGCGTGGTCCTACAAAGATATGCTTGGGATTAACAACAATATTGCAGAGCACAGGATGCCCATTAAAACCTGAGTTAAACCCGTGAAACAAAAGTTGCGCCGAATGCGCCCTGAATGGGCCTTGAAAATCAAGGAAGAGGTAGACAAACAATTCAAAGCTGGATTCATCAAAGTGTTCAAATACTCTGACTAGGTGACCAACATAGTTCCTGTACCCAAGAAAGACAGGAGAATTCGGGTTTGTGTTGACTTCAGGGATCTGAACAAAGCAAGTCCAAAAGACGACTTCCCTCTGCCACAAGTTGACATCTTGGTGGATAACACCGCCGAGCATGCCCGATTATCATAAATGGACGGGTATAATGGGTACAATCAGATCAAAATGGCTGAGAAAGACATGCACAAGACTGCATTCACTACACAGTGGGTTATATATTGCTACACGGTCATGCCCGTCGTCTTAATAAACGCCGGAGCAACCAATCAAAGAACCGCCACCACACTCCTACATAACATGATGCACAATGAGGTGGAGGTATATGTCGATGACATGATCGTCAAATCTAAAGAGCGGGTCGGCCACATCAGCGCCCTTCAAAAATTCTTCGCTCGCCTTTGGAAATACAACATGAGACTAAATCCTCAGAAGTGTGCATTCGGGGTTACCTCCGGAAAACTCCTGGGACACGTCGTCAGCAAAAGAGGCATCGAAACTGATCCTACCAAAATCAAGGCTCTTCAACAAATGCCTCGGCCTAAGAACGAGAAGAAGATTCGAGGGTTTCTCGGTCAAGTCCAATACATCAGCCGCTTCATAGCCAAGCTCACTATGATTTGCGAACCAATCTTCAAGAAGCTTCGCGCCTCCGATCACACCGATTGGGAAAACGACTGTCAAAAGGCCTTTGACAGGATAAAGGAAATCCTATCCAAACCTTCATGCCACCTCAACAAGTAATTCCCTTATCCCTATACCTGACTGTCACCAACACAGCCATGGGAGCAATGCTAACACAAATAGTCGACGGCAAAGAATGATCCATCTACTACATCAGCAAGAAGTTCATCGAATACGAGACAAGGTAAACCCAGCTGGAAAGACATGCCTTGCCCTGGTCTGGTCAACAAAGAAGCTGCGACACTACATGCTCAGCTACACGGTTCACATCTACTTCAAGATGGTCCCAGTCAAATACATCTTCGAGAAACCCGTACTAAACGGAAGGCTATATAGATGGACACTCATGCTATCAGAATTTGACCTCAAATTCGTACTCCTCAAGGTCATCAAGGGAAGGGCAGTCGCCGATTTCCTAGCACAAAACCCGTCAACGAGGATCCAACGACCGACACATGGTCACTTCCTAACGAAGATATCCTTTGTGCCGACACCGATGCATGGGACCTATACTTCGACGGTGAATCAAACCTGAGAGGCTTCGGCGTAGGAATCCTTCTAATATCACCAGAGGGAGAACATGTTCCGATCTCAGTCAAGCTAGACTTCGCCATCACCAACAATACCACCGAATACGAAGCATGCCTCATCGGCCTGCAAGAAGCTATAACACTTGGCATCAAGAAGCTAAGGGTCCATGGCGATTCCTCACTCATCATCAATCAGTGTCCGGATCATGGAAAATCCGAAGCTACAGCTTAACACCCTACCGAGAAAAAATCAATCAAGAGGCCGAGTTCTTCGACCAAGTCGACTACTTCCACTTACCACGAGAGGAAAATCAATTTGCTGATGCCCTGGCAAAACTTGCCGCGCTCGTCAACATACCTGACAACATGACATCAATGCCCCTATGTGTCGAGAGAAGGAGCGAACCAGCTCACATCCGCACCATCAACAACGACGAGGAGAACCATGTCGATCCTTAGTACCAAGCCATCCTCAACTACAAAACCAAAAAGGAATTCCCTCCCAACTCTGTAACCAGCGAGAAAGAGCCATCCGTTTAATTGCATCACAATTAGTGATAAACTAAGAACAACTATACAAAAGAACACCCCAAGGAATTCTTCTGCTTTGCATTGATCACCACAAAGCCAAAAAAGTCATGGAAGAGATCCACGACGGAGAATTGGGCCCTCACATGAGCGCAATGATGCTAGCCTGAAAAATCATGCGGTTAGGCTACTACTGGACCACCATGGAAGCCGATTGCAGGAACTACGTCAAACGTTGCCACAACTGCCAAATCTTCGCCAACATACAACACATACCACCATCCCTTTTATACACCATGACATTACCCTGGCCTTTCTCTGTTGGGAAATGTGTCCTCAATAATAGTGCGATCACATGATTTAAATATCATAATTAAATCTCATACTAAGAATACATGAGGGATGATTCTTTATACAAATGATCGACCGTCATTAATCATTAATCGGTAATGATTGGCTAACTAGAGTTTGACATTACTGTCGTGTGACGGTGGTGGTCAGTTGACCCCTTTAGGTCACACCTATAGGATGAGGCCCAAATAGATATTTAATTAATTGTATGCGATGCAGATTGATTAATTCCTTAATTATGGGAGTGCAATTTTGCGTCTTATTTTAATGTGATTAAATAAGATTTAGTTTAGAAATTTAGCGTTAATTTACTAAATTAGTTGAGGTATTATATAAGTTTTGAGGTAGAGGTAATTAGTTATTTAAAGTTACAAGAAGTTGTAATTTTAACCAACTAGAAATTATGGGACCCATTATATGTTAATATAATGGTAGTATATTACTCAAAAAAGTGGAGTGTATATTATATTATTAATTCTAATATTTAAGTGTTAAATGATAACATTAATAATTAAATATGTAAGATGGTTAAACATATGACTTATAAGCATTTGTGGGACAAATGACAAAAGGCAAAAATGGACCATATAAGGACCAATATTTCGGCCATTATAAGAGTACAATAGATGCTCTTTTGTCTTATGTTGATGTTGGTTATTGTGTGATTGTGACACATCATGCTAGCTCTAATCATGCCTACATCTTACACACCCTACCTACACTTTACAAACAAGTAAAAACAAAAGGCAAAAGATTCCTCTTTTGCCTAATGCCAACCGGTTTTGGCCTCTTTAAATGGGCAATGATTTTGCTCATTTTGCTCTCTCTAGTTTTTACTTGTTTTTCCTCTCAAGCTTTTCCTCACATGCAATTACAACAAAGCTCTCCATAAATACTAATACACATCATATATTACTTGAGATAGTAATACAAGATCATTAGTATTATTAAGGTAATATTTCTACTACATATCTAGTTAATATTAGTAGAATTTTTGGGATTAATCTTGGGTGCAATTTATTGGAGTGGCTTCTATACTTGGAGTCTTAGGAGGATCATCCATCACATTTAGCTCAAGAACAAGTGAAGGAAGGTGACCTTACTTGTGCCCATTATTTCGAAACACATAACAATGTAAGGAACATTGTTTTTCTTATAAATCTTTCATTTTGTTATGCATGCACTAGATCTAAAGAAAAAATAATTAACAAGTTAATTAGTTCACTATTAGAGGAGTCTAATAATAGGTATATGAACCTAACAAGTGGTATCAGAGCATAAGGATGTTGCATACATAATCGGTTATTGTTTTATTGAGTTAAAAGGTTAACATATAAAACTAAAAATTTGTGATTTATAAGTATAAGCCACGAAATCATCATGCATGTTATATATTCTGGTCCTAAAATGTTTTTAGGTCATTTTTATGATTTATGGAAATTTATTACTTATTTTAAGGATTTTTGGTCATTTTATTACATTTTTATCACTAAAATGGGAATTAAAATGCTAAAAATAGTTAAACTTCGTTTCTGACCTTGGAATTTTTATATGACCTTACATGCTTATTTTACAAGTTGTGTGTAAAAGGACGTGTTAATTTGATTAATATTGCATGATTTATGATTTTTATGAGATAAATATGGATTAAAAGAGGTAAAATGGTTAAAAATAGTTAAATTTCGAATTAAGCCATGATATTTTAATATGATGTCACATGAAAGATTTAAAGAGATAATGTAAATTTCTAGATTAAAATATCTTCTTTAGCATGATTTATGGATTTTTGAGTAAAAAATGGCATAAATAGTGACTATTTTAGCAAAAATTAGCTAAAACGTATTGCATGGCTTGATAAAATTATTTTAAGTTTCTTTAATATCCCAATAATCAGAACTAAAGTTGTAAAAATTATTGGATTAATTTTCGTGTACTTTATACATTTTATGAGATAAAATCGATAAAATACAACTATATTTTCTCAAAATAAATTCGAAAATTTTAACCATGATTTTTGACATTACGAGTGTCATGGAATTATTCCAGAATGTTCAAAAATTTAAAATTCAAATTTTGAAACTTTTATGATTTAATTTGGATTTATTTCATAAATATTGTGTTTTTAAGGTAAAAAATGAGCATAAAATTAAATCAAGTTGACTTATTGTCAAAAATTTAGTGATGACTGAATTTTGAGTCCTAAAATATGTTAGGATAATTAACTTGAGCTTAGATGTGATTTAAGTGTTAATTAGTGATTTTAAAAGGTTATTATCACGCATTTCCATGAAACCGGTTTATATGTACGGCATAAATTAAATAGGGCGATTTGGCACATGATTTTGCATGATAGGTACATATTATAATGCTGCATATTTCAATTGTTGAATGTCTTTTATTTATGTAATTTTGAATTATGTAATTTTATCTTAGTATGGCCTTAGTTTTAATCAATATTACCCGTAATGAAAGGGAATATTGATTCGGTTGTAATTTAATGTGATCTCGTATCACTTTTATTTTTATTTCATTAGTTTTTCCATTTTACAAATGTATAATAGGAATAGCTTTGTATTTTTATTATTATTTGTAATTATGGAGCATCTTCAAAGACGGTGCCATTCGGAAAGGTGATCCGACAAAGACGGTGTCTTGGGAGGCGCGCCACTTGAAGATTCAAGGGACCAAAGGAGTTGGTTTCCGAATATGTAATAGATTATTTGATTTTCTATTTTAGGAAGGCCATACTAGGAATTTTATTTATTGCTTAGCATTTCTTTTAATATGTTGCATGCATCGCCAAATCGCCATAACAACACATGCATATCATATCGAGTCATTGACCGTGTCAATTATAATTATCATAATTCACCGCTTTAGTTCACTTAAAACGTGATAGATAATAAATTGACAAGACCTCTCACATATAATAATTGAGATAAAGCCTTTCCAAATAGTAGAAACCCATGAAGTACCAATTTCATAAGGGAGTTAATCCGGCTTCACCGTAATACAAACCTTGTTACGTTGGCGAAGTGGGGTAGTAAAATGTTATTACATCGAAATTTGGATTGAGCTCAACGGAAGTATTGTTGACCGTAGTCGCATGTGTTCCGGGCTAAAGATGAGAATTAGAGTAATTTTTATCGATCGAGAGTTCTAAAAGTAGAATCGATTAAAAAGTTAATCCACCGAGTTATATTAATAAGGGATGAATCGGCTCACCGTGCCCGAGTTGATATGAATTTGGATCTCGGAATCATTTATGTAGTTGGGTGGAGGTCACTATATTAATGCAATGCTTGTAGTTAAATTTACGAGTATTATTAAAACGATAGATGATAATTAATTCCTTCATTTCCTATTTTGTAGTCATATTTATTTTATCAACCGCAATGGCAACTCCAATCGCGTCCGCATCCAATAGTTCCACCACACTTACCAATGTGTCATGGCTCCGATCCTTTATGGATCGATGTAAGTTAGAAAATAATGGGTCCAATTTCGCCAATTGGGACGCGCAACTTCGCTTGGCCGCGCAAGGTGACGACAAGCTTCGTTACCTTACCGAGGCATCTCCCACTGAAATTACTACTAGGTCCACCCCCGCCGCTAGGCAAACCTATGAGGTTTACCAAAGAGAGTCGGCCGCGATCAAAAATGTGTTGATCGTTGCTATGGAGGCCGAACTACAACGAAGTGCTATAAAGATTAGCACTGCTCATGAGATCTATATGAAGCTTGTGAACATGTTTTCACGAGCTCCTAGGGTCATTCAATATGAGGCGGCTTCCGCATTTTTTGATCTTAACATCAAAGAGGGCCAAAAGGTGAGCCCTCATGTGCTCAAGTTGATGGAGCATGTTGAGACCTTGAAAATGCATAAGGTGGAAATTCCTAATGGACTTGTAATTGATCGAATTCTTCATTCCCTCAGCAAAATCAAAGCATATGTTCAATTCCGGGTGAATTTTAATATGAAAGATAAGAAAGTTTCCCTTGATGAGTTGCACAAAATGCTTGTGCAAGCCGAAAGGGACATGGGGCTAAGTGTTAGCACCACAAAAGATGTGCTCAATGTCAATCATAGGAGCAAGGGAACCTTCAAGAAAGGCGGGAAAAAGGAAAAGAAGCGAACCCCCAACAGGAACATAACTAAGACTTATGAAGCAAGCTCCTCCAAGCCCAAGTACAGTGCCCCCTCTGGGGACAAGTGCCACTATTTTTGTGGTGCTGGGCATTGGAAGAGAAACTGTTCCAAGTATCTTGGCGACATCAAAGCTGGAAAGGTTATTCCAGTAGGTATATAACTATCCCTATCTTTTATGTTTCAATCTCAATTAGTATGTAATACAAGTTGTGATGATTACCCTTGTTATTGTAAATAGGGGCTCCTACCAAGGACAAAGGCAAGGAGAAGCAAGTCTAGAGGATCACGAGAGAAGCTAGAGTAGCCAACCATGGTGATGGATCATTGGAAGCTTGGCTTTAATTTGCTTTGTCTTTAATTTTATGATGTATTTCATGTTTTAGAACTATTTTGATTTCCTTGTGTGACTTGGAAATTGGTTTGTATCCTTTAAACACGGGTTGTATTTTGGATATTGGTGATTTGGTTTTCAACCCAAATCACTTGTTTTATTATGTTATTTGTTCTAAAATCATCATCATTAATTACTTGCGTAGAGAAACATTAGATAAATAACTTAAATTGATTGATTAGACGATTATGATGATGGGATCATTATATGTCCATAAGCTATGAATTTGATTCTCCTTATGCCCTTGTTACTTAAAGTAACAACTTACTTTTATAAGATCAATTATAAAGTTGTAATGAGCTATTGAACTCATCAAGTAGGGAATTTACGATACCATATGGACAGATTATTCTAAACGTATGGTCAACCATGAGATACCTAGAATAGAGAGTCTATTAAACAGATGACATGGATAAGACTCGTATATTATCAAGCTGCCATGTTAGTATGGCCTTTTGAAAGCTAATACATAGTCTAGATAAAATCCTAATACTCCGTTAAATATATATGTTTGTGACTCACAAAGCTATCTCTCATGAATATTGATATATTTCTGAGAGATAGAGTGGGAGTAGATTGAATCGTCACAAACATCTCTTATAGTTGAAATGTTACTTTGTGAAAGTAATAGAATTATAGAGTGGGAGTTGGTATTGAACTATTATCTATGAAGATAGTATGAGAGCATAGTTCAGTGGGAGTTTATCGCACATATCTTATTTTTCAAAATATTACTTTGTGAAAGTGATAGTATCATGACCTTGTTACATACGAGTCGTAGCATTACAATCAGAAAATTGTTGCTCATGAGTAGATTTACTTTAAAGTGAGGGTCTCTTTAAAGGTAAATAGAGCTTTAGAGTACACAAATGCATAAGATTTACATGAAGATGTTGATCAAGATAAATTGAGTTAGGAATTGCCGCATTTCAATGATAAATGGCAAATAGAATTCGCTTTTCTAAAATGGGAATTTAGAGAAGGAAGTGTTTAAAACACAAAACCTTAGATGAAGATCTAAGAATCCTAACATATTATGCGTAGCTATCTTAAGTGATCAAATGATGGTCTTAAGCTAGCATTAAAGGATTATACTTTTCGTTCGTGTGATTATAGTGAATTGTTTCATTCACATGATTGAATAATCATGATATACATGAAGTTAAGTGGGAGCTATAATTGTTTCTCCGTGTCTTATATGTAGATAATATATTACTTATTGAGAATAATATACCAATGCTCTCTTCTGGTAAGAGTGATTGGGAGACATGGAAAGGGATGCAAAATATTCTAGATTTTGAATCTATGTGAGAGAATATTGGCATAGAGTTGAGAGTCTTATGAGGATAAGATATTTCACATCTGTTGTACAACAACAAAGTTGAATGGCTTGTTCATGATGATGAAAGTGGAATTACTATGATGGAATCATAGTCGTTCACTGAACCCATTAAGTTGTTGATTACATGAAATCGATTACTAATGTTCCGCCATTAGAACGATAATGTATGCCAATAGACGCACGTGCTGTGATGTACCATATGCTAGGTACATTATGAATCAATAATAAGTTAATTCATTAGATGGACTTGTGAAAGCTTTAAAGTACAATTGATGACTTGTACACATGTTTGGATGATAAACTAAGTTTGTGTTGAAGGGTTGCACAAACTTTAGTTTCCAAGCTTAAAAGGATTTGATGAAATCCTAAGCTAATGTTATTGACTAAGGAGTAAGAAACTAATAAAAGTGTTTTAGTTTCACGCATTGCAAATTCTACAAAAGGATTCTAAGTAAATAGTGATTAAATGGTCAACGTAGGGATTAAGGGTGAATCCCTCTACAAATGACTTTATAACAAGTTATGCGATAAAGGTGGGAGCTTCTTTCAAGTTAAAGAGCTCAGGTCTAGTATGAAGTCTAGACATATACTTAGCGAAATTCATCTCATTAGAGATGACATTGAATGGAAGGAAATAACAATTAGTAAAGTTGGAATATATGGATATCGGGTATATCCACTTTCCAAGCTTGTATTGCATTTCAACTAGTGTTATAATACACTAAAGATTATAAAATATGAAGTAGTAATAGTGTATTGACTGTTCATATGTGATAATCACATTTATCGTTTGAGTTTTATTAAACTCACCCGCTACCTTGTCGTATCCGAATGGGTTGTAGAGACAAATTGAACCCCATTAAAGTGAACTAGATTGACATGGTATTCGCCCCTAGTTACTTATATGAGGTGACGTCTCCAAGTGACTAGAATGTGATGCGATTGATGGCAAGTTCAAGTGCCATAGAGTCATATGGGATGACTAGTCGATCACATAGGCCGACTGTATGGGACAATCTGTCGGGCAGTGACCGCTTATAGAGTTCTGGTAATTCATAAAGCCTGGTCGTGGCAAGAGCTACTATAGTATTCTTATGAGTCAATTCTTTTGACTAGAGACTATTCGCCCAAGTTGGCACATCTTCTGATTAGCTTTGATTTATACTCTACGATTTTGTAAATGAGGTCAAACTGGGTATATTTTGGGTTATGATGGACTGTGGCTGAACGAAGGGAATAGGGCGATAGGAATTGTCCACCCCTTGTCAGGGTTGTTTGAAATCTCAAGGCCACTCGAGGAGTAGTTAACTAGAAATGCGTGGCCACGCTCGAAAGGTATCTATGATAGATAATTCTGGTCAGACAGTTAGTCTCCAGATCGAGAAAACTACTCAAGATATGATCAAATGTATGTACGACCTGCAAGACACCTACATTGAGTGGGAGATTGTAATAGGACAAGAGAATTGGTGACGCACACTTGTCGAGGACTTTGTTGGGGTTAGTGTCCTTAACAGTTAGTGCAAGGACTTATAAACCTCTAAAAGGATCAAAGGGTATACTTTGTATTTTTATCAGTTGATCCACGTTTATCAATAACGGTTGGCTTGCTAGATAAGTTTGACGTTATTGTCATACAGATGGCGGTGATCAACTGGTCCCTAAAAGTCACACCTATAGGATACGTTTGAGTGATGTGACGGTATGAAAATACAAATCATATAGATGCCAATTTTGACTAACCATTAATTCGAGTTATTTGACTAATAATTAGTCAAAATGGGATGTTGAGATATTATATTTAATACGGATTAAATATCATGGGCTAAAGGCGAATTAACCAGTTAATTCGTAAAATTAAATATAAGCGTTTTATATTTAATTAAATGTATATTGAATATAATTATACAATACTGTTTTGTCGGACATGTATTAATAATTCAACTAACCCGTATTATTAGTTGATGCCTTAATTTCCGATAACCGATAACAGTTTATAATGAAACCGCGTCGTATACACTTAGCGAGTTATGGACCGGATCACGAGTTTAAGTGAAGAGAAAATGAAAAGCCCATTTCCTCCCTCTCACTCGGTTTGGCCGAGCCATCCAAAGACAAAAGGAGAGCTTCTCCTCTTGTCTAACCTAATTGATCATTTTTGCTAATCAAAATTAGGGTTTTGGGAATTGTGCCTCTCAGAACTCGGATCTCACATCCAACACAACTCACAAAAACTATCCTCTCAATATTGCAAAGGCAATTAGAGGATTTGATCTAGCACAAGGGCATATCTCGGACTATCTTGGGTGCATCGTTTAGGAGGAGGTCTAATTTGATCTCTCATTGCCTTTTTGCACTAGGACCGAAGGTTATTTCTAATCCTTATCGATTCCTTGTTATTTTGTTTTATGACTAAAATTACATATGAATTTTGCGTTATAATCCTATAAAGAAAGGGTTTTATACGGATCTAACCCTACAAGTGGTATCAGAGCCAGGTTACTCAAATTTTTCTATGTGATTTTCATCAAACGATATTTGAATCGATGATTTTGTTCAAAAAAATTGTCACGGCTGCAATTTTTTTTACTCGGCACAATTTTTTTTTTGTCTCGGCAATTTTTATGTTGCTGCGTTTTTTTTTGTTTTGTGTTGGGATCCGTGTCTAGTTTACACGGTGATGATTGTTTTGTTTTAATTTTGATTGCATATTGTTTTGAAATCGATATTCATTTCAATATGTTTAAGATGCATCAAAATGATTGCATAAAATTTCGTGTGGCACAAATTTTTGTCTCGAAAATTTCTGAAAACCGTGTGGCCTCATGTCTCGGCCTGTTTTTTCTGTTTTTACATTGATTTGCGTGCTACACATTTTGTTTAGATCGTTCGATCTCAAGTATTCAATCGTTCTTCACATGTTGCAATTCTAACCGATAATTATTGCAAAATGTTGAAGATTAACAATTGTAGTGTGATTTCTATACGGATTAGATTAAAACTACAATTGTGTTTTTATCAAACCGTTTTGTTTTGATCCTTTTTGCTCACGTTTTGAGCCGCGTAAATTTTTTTTTTTTTTTTTGCCTCCTGTAGCTCTCGGCATTTACTGCGGTTTATAATAAAAAAAAAAAAATTTTTTTTTGGCCCCTGGTACTGTTCACGTACAGTACAGAGAAGAAAAAAAAAAAAAAAAAATTCCTTGTTTTTTTTTTTTTCCGGCCTTTTTAATGCATAAAACGTTTTTATGCTCTCGCTTGTTAGTGAAACGGTTCACCCACGTAAAATAAAGTTACTTTAACATGATTTATTGTAACGGATTATCTCGGATTAAAATTAACTTGACTAAAGCGGTTTTGTCATGTAATTTTAATTATCTTTGGTGGTTTGAATAAAAATTTAACATAATTACGGAATTATGTCACGAATAAATTTAATTTAGTTGATGCATTTTATTTATCGTTATTTTTGAATGTTTTGAATGCCTTTTAATTACGTATTTAATTATTTTGCAAACGGTTGTAACTTAGTGTGGCCTTAGTAGAACGTGTTACCGTAATGATGGAACACGGTCTTGGTTGTATTTTGAGATCTCGTATCTCCATTTTATTTCTTTTAATTACAGTTTTTTTTAGAATGTAAATAGGTTTATATTTGTAAATTTTAATTTGTAATTTTTGAGAAGACTAAAGATGGAGACCGGATGCTCACTCCCGCTACTTGGATAAAGATGGAACATCAAGACAAGCTTTTCGGGTCCAACGGTGGATTCCAAAGTTGTATTTTGTTCTTTTTACTAGGATAGGCCACACTAGGAAATTTTATTTACGTATTGCATTCATTTATTTATTTTATTGTAACGATAGTATGCATCATATTCCGCCTAAAAACCAAACCACCTAATAAATTGCATGAAAACTGACACATATAGAGGTCACGAGTTAGTTTTCTTTGACATTCGCATGTCACTCGATTTTAAGCCATCATCCAAATTAATTCATTCACGCAAACGCTAGTTATTCGTTCACTTAATATGAATTATAATTTAGTTGATGGGATCTTCCTCGTATAAACAAAAATTGAGAACGGTCTTTATAGGTCAAACTCCAATGAGTCCCTTCTTCGTCGGTAGGCATAATATGACCCCTTCTACGTCGGGTAAGTTGGAACCGATTGACCTATTTTATCTCAACACTATGATCACTCGTACGATCCTGTGATTATGGTGGACTATAGATAGGATTTACAGAAGTCTATCGACCAAGAGTTCTTACGGAAGAATTAGCTAAACAGTTGGCTTATCAGTTTACAGAAATTGAGTCTTGGGATCACTTGTATCATTCTTGAGGGAGATCAATTATGCAAGTGGGAGAGTCTACATGTTTAAAATGAATTTTAAAATAGACTTAAATCACCTCGATGAGTTGCTTATTTCGTTTTGTTTTTCTTCCTTTTTCGGTGTAGATCACGTTTTTAACCAAATAACAAATGGTGGTTCTCACGATAACCCAATGCCAAGTGCCACATTGGACCGTGAGTCCGGCTTCGGATCTTCATGAATCGGATGAATCAGTCCACTCGGCAAGAATGATGGATCAAACTTCGCGGACCGGGAGGCGGCATTACGGAATCTGCCGCTGGCGGCCGAGGAAGCTCAAATATCTCTTAGAGCCCATCCCGGCAAACCCAGGTCCCACGGCTAGAGCTGCTGAAATCACCAAGTTTAATGATTTCTGTATGGAAGCGGGTGCGATTAAAAACGTACTCATTTTTGCAATGGAACCCAATTTGCAGAAACGCTTCATAGCCCATGGTGCAAACAAGATTTTCACCACGCTCACTAAGGAATTCTCCAAAGCACCGAGAATCGTGACCTATGAGCATACCACTCGCTTCTTTGATGCGAGACTCCAGAAGGGCCAACCGGTTAGCCCACACATTCTCAGCATGATTGAGAATGTCGAGAAGCTGGAGACCTTTGATTGTAAGATCAGCGAGAACATTGTGATCGACCGCATTTTTCACTCACTCCACGATGGTTATTCGCAATTTAGAGCGAATTACTATATGAATGATTTGAAGAAAACTCCCCATGAACTGCACTCCCTCCTCGTCCAGACCGAGAAGGACATGAAGTTCAGTGGGAGCATGAAACAGGATGTTCTCGTTGTAACAAACAAGGGAAAGGGTAAGGGCAAAGCTCGAGGCAAACCTAGCGAGAGGTAAGGCGAAGTTCAAGAAGTCGGGTTCAGGTAAGAGTGGGCCTGGTGAGTCGAGCACCTCATCGGGCACGACAAAGAGCAAGAATGAAAACATGGAATGCCATCAACGCCACAAGATCGGCATTGGAGACGACATGTCCTGTTTATCATGAGGACATAAAAGCAGGCCGCGTTAAACCTGTTGGTATGTCTTCTTCTTCTACTTTTATTCATATGATTGAGATTAACCACGCAAGTTACGGAACTTGGGTACTTGATACTGGTTGTGGTTCTCATCTGTGTAATCATGTGCAGGGCCTCCGAAATCTCGAACCTCTCGTAAAGGGTGAGGTTGACACAACGTGTCGGGAATGGAGCAAGAGTGGCTGCCGTCTCGAGGGGAACATATGTGATCCAGCTTCCTAGCGGATTTGAGTTATCATTATATGATTGCTATTATGTACCCAGTCTTTCGAAAAACATTATTTCAGTTTCTGCACTTGACAAACTTGGTTTTTCATTTGTAATTGAGAATAATACTTGCATTTTCTCTTTACACAATATGATTTATGGCAGGGCAGTCTCCATGAATGGAATTTATGTTTTAGATCAGACCACCGAAGTATTACACGTAATGAATAAAAAGTTAAAGGTTGGTGACAAAGATCAAACGTATCTATGGCACTGCCGTATGGGACACATTAATGAGAAACGCGTGAAACAGCTCATTAAAAATGGAGCTATCTCGGCCTTTGATTTTCAATCATTTGGCACGTGTGAATCATGTCTCATCGGTAAGATGTCTCGGATTTCCTTCAAAGGTGTTGGAATGCGCGGCTGGCGACCTATTAGGACTCATACACACGGATGTATGTGGACCTATGTCAATCACCGCACGAGAAGGCTATAGGTATTTCATCACTTTCACGGACGATTTAAGTAGATATGGCTATGTCTACCTAATGAAGCACAAAAGTGAATCCTTTGAGAAATTCAAAGAATACCAAAATAGGGTACAGAACCTACTTGGTAGAAAGATAAAAACACTACGTTCAGATCGTGGTGGCGAGTATCTTTCTCACGAGTTTGACCAACACCTTAAAGACGTGGGATCGCCCTACGCTTAACTCCACCGGAACACCTCAGCTGAATGGTGTGTCCGAACGGAGAAATCGAACACTACTTGATATGGTTCGATCCA
Source organism: Silene latifolia (assembly GCF_048544455.1). Classification (NCBI taxonomy): domain Eukaryota; kingdom Viridiplantae; phylum Streptophyta; class Magnoliopsida; order Caryophyllales; family Caryophyllaceae; genus Silene; species Silene latifolia. Next base: position 323,215,898 of record NC_133538.1, read on the forward strand.
TGATGAGTCACACGGTTTTACCCGATTCATTATGGGGTTATGCTCTTTTGTCACCGCTCTAATACTTAACCAAGTCCGTCTAAAGTCAAGGCTGTTGACAAGACTCCATATGAACTATGGAAGGGAACCGTCCCTAACTTGTCCTTTATACGGGTTTGGGGCTGCGAGGCTTATGTCAAGTGGAGACCTGAAGATAAGCTCGGCCCGCGATCGGTCAAGACATACTTTATAGGTTATCCTAAAGGATCACGTGGTCATTACTTCTATTCGCCAACCGAACAACGTGTTTTTGTTGCGGCTAGTGCGACATTCTTAGAGAAGGAATTTCTCGAGAATGCAAAGAGTGATAGAACCTTCGACCTGTCGGAGATTCCAGAACCAAACACCGAGCAACCATTGGAAGAACCTATTCCTTCAATCCCTACTGCGGTAAATATTCCCGAGGAACCTAGGAGGTCGGGAAGAGTCTCTATTCCTCCAGACAGATACATTGGTATGGTCGAGGAACATGATATAGATGACGTTCTACTCTTAACGAGTAGTGAACCCGCAACCTATAAAGGTGCCATGACTAGTTCTGACTCAAAGCTATGGCTTGAGGCCATGCAATCCGAGATGGACTCTATGTATGAGAACAACGTATGGGACCTTGTTGACTTACCTGCTAAGGTTCGTCCCCTTCAATGCAAATGGCTTTACAAGATAAAGCATTCTGTGGAAGGTCAACAAGATATCTACAAAGCACGACTAGTTGCTAAAGGTTTCACCCAAGTTCCAGGTTTGCACTACGATGAGATTTTTGCACCCGTAGTCATGCTGCGTTCCATTCGGATTATCTTAGCGATTGCCGCTTTTCATGACTATGAAATTTGGCAAATGGACGTGAAAACCGTCTTCTTAAACGGTTTTTTGGAGGAAGAGTTGTACATGGTACAACCCGAAGGTTTCATCGATCCAGAACATCCTAAGAAAGTGTGCAAGCTAAAGCGTTCCATTTATGGACTTAAGCAAGCATCAAGGAGTTGGAATCATCGCTTCGACCAAGTGATAAAAGAAAATGGATTCACTCGATCAGTCGAGGAACCATGTTTATATATCAAGTCGAATGGGAGCAAGATTGTCTTCCTAATATTGTATGTTGACGACATACTCCTGATTGGGAATGACATACCTCTCTTAACTTCGGTGAAAGTATGGTTGAAAAACCATTTCCAGATGAAAGATCTGGGAGAGGCACAAAGAATTCTAGGCATCCGTATCTATCGAGATAGATCACGACGGATGCTATCTCTCGTCAGAGTCTTACATAGACAAAGTCCTAGAGAGATTCAAAGATGACTAACTCCAAGAAGGGGTTCCTTCCTATGGCTCCAGGGGTGCATTTGAGCAAGTCTCAGGCACCAGAGACACCGGAAGAGAAAGAGCGCATGGCACGGATACCTTATGCCTCGGCAATAGGATCTATCATGTATGCCATGATATGCACACGTCCCGACGTGGCATATGCATTGAGTATGACAAGTCGATTCCAACAGCATCCGGGTGAATCACATTGGGTGGTCATCAAGAACATTCTTAAGTACCTCCGGAGGACTAAAGATTGGGCATTGACTTATGGAGGCTCTCAAAAGCTATGCGCAATCGGTTACGCAGATGCTAGCTTCCAAACGGATCGTGATGACTCGAAATCTCGATCGGATTCGTTTTTACTCTTAATGGCGCTGATCACCGGAAGAGTTCAAACAAACTGTTACAATGAGATTCTACGATCGAGTCCGAGTACTATGCCGCGTCTGAAGCTACAAAGGAAGCGATATGGATGCGTCAATTCTTACATGGGCTCTCAGTAGTGCCTAGTTCGAATGACCCGATCACCATCTATTGCGACAATAGTGGTGCCATCTTCAAGCTAAGGAGCCAAAGTCTAGCAACAAGTCTAGACATGTACAACGGAAAGCTCATCTAATCCGGGATTACGTGGAGCAAAAGGCGAGAGTGATAGAAAAGATTGCTACAGATGATAACATAGCCGATCCTCTCACTAAAGCATTACGACAAGATAAGCATGAAGGGCACGTTAATTCCATGGGAATTAAACGTGTTCTTAAGTTGTAGTACTCTTTTATGGATTAGATTCATTCGCTTTTGTACTCTATACAACATCATCGTTTTGATATTTTTATATATATATTGTTTTTCATGTGGATTTGTACGACAAATTTTGAACACCACAAAGTGAACTGAACGAACATTATATTTTTTTCAGTCCTTAATTGCCCATATGAGCCGATAACTCGCAATTATTTTGTGACGTTGGTTGATGGTGGGTTCAACTAGCCATAAGTCAACAGGTTGACCGACCAATCACGAGAGCGATTTATACGGATATTTCGTAGGACACAATTGTGACATCGACGTGGAGTCCTAAATGTTTTATAACATTCGGTGCCCGGTCGTGGATAGGACTTCCATGGTGATCCTAAGAGTCGATTCTTTTGACTATCGACCGTCTCTTGAGACTAAGGCCGATTTTGGGTGACTTTGGTTTCTTTCTCACGGTCATCCGTAACGGGGGCCAAGTAGATTGTTTCTAGGTCATTTCATGCGTGCTTAGATCGGAAGGAGTTCGAGTTGAAGGAAATATTCAGCCTTTATCGGTACTCGATATTTCTCGGGGCCACTCGAGGAGTCAGAATCGAAATGCATGGCCATGCTCGGATACGGATTCGTTTTATCGGTTAAGTTACTCTCTAGTCGGGGAAACCACTCTAGATCCAGATCGATTGTAAAATACGACCTTTGTGGATCCAGATCCGCAAATTGTTTTACATTGAGTGGGAGAAATTTTAAATGAATATGAGAATCGGTTATCGCACATACACTTGTACGGACAAGTGGGAGTTTGTTGGAGCTTGTGTCCTCCGGTTAGTGCGGATAACGTCATTGCACATACACTTGTACGGACAAGTGGGAGCTTGTTAGGGTTAGTGTCCTTAACGATTAGTGCAAGGACTTATAAACCTCTAAAAGGATCAAAGGGTATACTTTGTATTTTTATCGATTGATCCACGTTTATCAATAACGGTTGGCTTGCTAGATAAGTTTGACGTTATTGTCATACAGATGGCGGTGATCAACTGGTCCCTAAAAGTCACACCTATAGGATACGTTTGAGTGATGTGACGGTATGAAAATACAGTCATATAGATGCCAATTTTGACTAACCAGTTAGTCTGAGTTATTTGACTAATAATTAGTCAAAATGTGATGTTGAGATATTATATTTAATACGGATTAAATATCATGAGATAAAGGCGAATTAACCGTTAATTCGTAAAATTAAATATAAGCGTTTTATATTTAAATTAAATGTATATTGAATATAATTATACAATACTGTTTTGTCGGACATGTATTAATAATTCAACTAACCCGTATTATTAGTTGATGCCTTAATTTCCGATAACCGATAACAGTTTATAATGAAACCGCGTCGTATACACTTAGCGAGCTATGGACCGGATCACGAGTTTAAGTGAAGAGAAAATGAAAAGCCCATTTCCTCCCTCTCACTCGGTTTGGCCGAGCCATCCAAAGACAAAAGGAGAGCTTCTCCTCTTGTCTAACCTAATTGATCATTTTTGCTAATCAAAATTAGGGTTTTGGGAATTGTGCCTCTCAGAACTCGGATCTCACATCCAACACAACTCACAAAAACTATCCTCTCAATATTGCAAAGGCAATTAGAGGATTTGATCTAGCACAAGGGCATATCTCGGACTATCTTGGGTGCATCGTTTAGGAGGAGGTCTAATTTGATCTCTCATTGCCTTTTTGCACTAGGACCGAAGGTTATTTCTAATCCTTATCGATTCCTTGTTATTTTGTTTTATGACTAAAATTACATATGAATTTTGCGTTATAATCCTATAAAGAAAGGGTTTTATACGGATCTAACCCTACAGACTTCTCCCGAGATTGTTGGGAAATGTGTTCTCAACAATAGTGCGATCACATAATTTAAATATCATAATTAAATCTCATACTAAGAATACATGAGGGATGATTCTTTATACAATCGACTGACCGTCATTAATCGGTAATGATTGGCTAACTAGAGTTTGACATTACTGTCGTGTGACGGTGGTGGTCAGTTGATCCCTTTAGGTCACACCTATAGGATGAGGCCCAAATAGATATTTAATTAATTGTATGCGATGCAGATTAATTAATTCCTTAATTATGGGAGTGCAATTTTGCGTCTTATTTTAATGTGATTAAATAAGATTTAATTTAGAAATTACGCGTTAATTTACTAAATTAGTTGAGGTATTATATAAGTTTTGAGGTAGAGGTAATTAGTTATTTAAAGTTACAAGAAGTTGTAATTTTAACCAACTAGAAATTATGGGACCCATTATATGTTAATATAATGGTAGTATACTACTCAAAAAGTTGAGTGTATATTATATTATTAATTGTAATATTTAAGTGTTAAATGATTACATTAATAATTAAATATGTAAGATGATTAAATATATGACTTATAAGCATTTGTGGGACAAATGACAAAAGGCAAAAATGGACCATATAAGGACCAATATTTCGGCCATCATAAGAGTATAATAGATGCTCTTTTGTCTTATGTTGATGTTGGTTATTGTGTGATTGTGAGACATCATGCTAGCTCCAATCATGCCTACATCTTACACACCCTACCTACTCTTTACAAACAAGTAAAAACAAAAGGCAAAAGATTCCTCTTTTGCCTAATGCCAACCGGTTTTGGCCTCTTTAAATGGGCAATGATTTTGCTCATTTTGTTCTCTCTAGTTTTTACTTGTTTTTCTTCTCAAGCTTTTCCTCACATGCAATTACAACAAAGCTCTCCATAAATACTAATACACATCATATATTACTTGAGATAGTAATACAAGATCATTAGTATTATTAAGGTAATATTTCTACTATATATCTAGTTAATATTAGTAGAATTTTTGGGATTAATCTTGGGTGCAATTTATTGGAGTGACTTCTATACTTGGAGTCTTAGGAGGATCATCCATCACATTTAGCTTAAGAACAAGTGAAGGAAGGTGACCTTACTTGTGCCCATTATTTCGAAACACATAACAATGTAAGGAACATTGTTTTTCTTATAAATCTTTCATTTTGTTATGCATGCACTAGATCTAAAGAACAATTAATTAACAAGTTAATTAGTTCACTATTAGAGGAGTCTAATAATAGGTATATGAACCTAACATTCTCGAGCTGGGGCATCGACATCATCGGGAAGGTCAACCCGGTAGGCACCAAAGGGCATTGCTTCGTCCTCGTCGCCATCGACTACTTCACCAAGTGTGTGGAAGCACAATCCTATGTAGTTTTAACCGCCAAACAAGTGGCTAAGTTCATCCAGGACAACATCATTTGCAGATATGGGGTATCCCATGAAATCATTAGCGACCAAGGCTCCCACTTCCGGGCGGAAACACAAGTCTTGCTGGATAAATAAAAAATCAAGCTCCATCGATCATCGTCCCCAAACTAACGGAGCGGTAGAGGCAGCAAACAAAACTCTTGTCACCATTATCAAGAAGATGCAAGATAATTACCGCGATTGGCCAAGGAAACACCCAGTCGCACTCTAGGGATACCGAACCTCACACCCTTCTACCTAGCATACGGTATGGAGGCAGTTCAACCAGTAGAGTTAGAGGTCCGATCTCTACGCATCCTACTGGAGAGTCAAGTTCTAGAGGCGGAATGGACCCGTCAGAGGTTCGAATAACTCACGCTTCTAGACAAACGGCGACTCACCGCCCTGCACAATGCCCAGCTGTACCAACGACGTATACAATAGGCTTTCAACAAAAAAGTCAAACCCAGGAACATCAAAGAGGGCGAGGTGGTCCTCAAGTCGGTCCGAGCAGCACTACCCGTCGATCCGAGGGGGAAATTAAGGCCCAATTGGGCAGGGCCGTACCTTGTCAAGAAAAATACTTTCGGGGAGCGCAGTGAGACTGAGTGACCTAGACGGGGAGGATTTCACAAATCCGACCAAGCTAGACCAACTCAAGAAATACTACCCTTGAACCCTAGTAACCACGAACCTTACCCTAGTTTCACAACTAGTGACCACCATATCCCTTTCAAGGCAAGTTCCTCAAACACGTTCTGATTTGAAATTGCATGTTTTAGCGAGTCTAAGTCACGGCACCCTGCCATGTTTCGAACATCCTTTGATCTGTCAAAGGCAACTTCCATTTGCACTCATACAAAAACACCTGAACTACGAGCATGGTTTGATTTCACCTTTTCAGGTGGTTACGTAGGCAGTCCTTTCTTATACAAGAAGGATACAGCCACAAAACCCAATCAAAATTAACAAAACCTTTCGAACTACGAGGATGGTTTGATTTCATCTTTTCAGGTGGATACATAGGCAGTCCTTTCTTACATAAGAAGGATACAACCATCCCCACATAAAAAAAACATCGCCCATATCGACTTCAAAAAAAGAAAAGGGAAAAACATACCCCTTTCCACAAAAATAAAAAAAGGAAGCCTTTCTCCCTTCCCACAAAAATCCCTTTCCCAAGTGTAATGTTTAGGATAATTCAAAACGAATTGCCTTTACAAAACGGATGGAAGAAACAAGCGTTCACAATTTCTTTCAACAGAAGTAACCCTCTTATTTAATTAATAATGAGAAGGATTACAAATTTGACAACAAATAAAGCTAGGCAAGTCTACAACTTGTCAAAGCTAGAATGTCGACTAAGACATCCCACATAATAAAACTAGCACAAAATACACAATACCTAGCTAGTACAACATAATAAAAACTCACAACACAAATACAACATAATAATAAAACGGGTAATGGAGGTCTTCATTCTTCTATTCTACCCTTGCCTTTTCCCTCGGGGTACATCTTCCCCTTGTTCTTCTTGTTGGCCCGCCTAGGTTAGACTTCCTCTCCGGAACGGATCCTCAACGGATCTACAACGGCGACGGCCTCTGGTATCTTGCAAGACCCCATACTCGGTCCATGTCGAGCCCATACACGACCCACTACCTCTTTGGGACCCGAGCTTCTCCTCTTTGGTGGCCTCATTACATCCGGGCTAGCTCCATTGACAAAGTCATCAAAGAAGGCGCGGTTAGCCTTGCCAACCTCTCTGTATTTCAAGTCGAGGACCTCGTCCTTACGAGACTTCGACCTTTCCTCCAAGGTTTGAGCTCTTGACCACTTGACATAATCGGAAGTCACCCATGTCATGGCAACGGGGTTTGGTACTTCCCAAATCGGCCAAGTGGTCCACCACCTTTCGAAGACCTCCACAAGCTTGGAGTTTCGAAAAACACTCTCTTGGACGAGAGTATCTTGAGCGGGCGCCTTTTGTTGATGCCCCATTTGCCTCATAAGCTTTTCGGGATAAATAAAGGAAGCAACCTTCAACCCCACCACCATCAAAGAATAAGAACTAGCGGCCGAGGCGGGAAACCCCGTGAAGGACCTTAAGTGCCACCATGGCACTACCCAACGGATATGAGGACCACCCTCCTCCACCAATCTCGAGGTCCAATAGGCCTCGGTGGATGTAAAACTATCCGAGTAGAATTTCTTCCACATAGTAAGGTGACGGAAGGAATAAGAAGAAGAATCGGCCGAAGGCTCTATATACCTTAGCCTCTCCAATATCCACACTTGGAGGATCCTTGGAGATTCAAACGAGGGAGCTTCTCCAGAAAATCCCTTCTTGTCCAAAGCTTGGATGATGTCGCCAAGCACCAACTATGATGGATCCGTACCATGCTCTATTTGCTCTACTATGTGCACAAGGGTCGTACTACCATAACCCTTTGACCCATCCTTCTTCAAGGCATCGACAAAGAGGTATGCGTGCACTAGGCAAAAGGCAAGAGCCCTTCTCAGAGGCACCTCCGAAACATTGACATCCAACCGGTTTGAGAAAATGTTGATAAGAGCCAACATATCCACACCATAGGGAGTAAGGAGAAAGTTCACTTGACTTGTTAACAGGCCCAACATTGAACAAAACTTCTCTTTGTAACAAAACCGAGTCAGGGGAAGCACCGGAGTACAAGTCGGCCATCCACCAATGGCGCCTACTTCTTCGGCAAGAGGACAAATTTCAACTTTCGGGAAAACGAAAACATGATGTTTCGAATCCCAAAACCGAGAGCATGCTTCAAGAAACGAGGATTGCACCTTGACTTGATGAAGCACCAACAATTGACCAACTCCCATTACAACGAGTTGATACTTCTCGGGAGGCGACAAATCCCGACACCAATGTCGCAACCTATCTTCGAAAGCATCTATGAATTATTTTATGGAAGAAGAAGAAAGATTTTTGTAGAGATGTTTTTCGTGTTTCGGATGACGAAACAATGAAGCACAAATGTCCCTATTTATACAAAACAATCAACGCTTTTTTTCTCGAAAAAAGGGGAAGCTCACTTCCATCGCCTATGGCTTCGCGCCTTTTTAGACTGGTCCTCAAGATCCGCACCTTGATTTGTCCCTATCAAGTTGTGTTTCTTCCTGACACCTAGATTCTCTCGCCCTAAGGCTCGCGTCTCTTCGGGCCTATCAGGGAATTTTTTTTGTTTTCTCACACTCACATTTCCTTGTTTTTGCGTTTCACGAAATCCGACATGGTTTCGATGACGCAGTTTTAAACATACGGGTTTTTCTCTTTTTTTTAGGGGGGAAGGGCTAGTCGCCCCGATCCACGGCAGATCGTTTCCATGTCAGTCGAAAATTCCGTAATTTTTTTAGTTTTTCGCATTTTTCCACAAAAATCGAGAATTTATAACACGACGTTAACTTTCTTCAAAAATTCAACCTCTTACAAATCCGAGTCTTGATATATCAAATCAAATACACTCGCAAATTTTTTATTTTAAATTCATCCATGACGGTTTGAGTTTTAGTTTTTCGAGTTGCAAATCAATTTTCGGCGAAATTTGATGCAATTTAATTCAAACACAAGTTAATTGCTCAAAATTTCAAAACAATTTCATTTGAAAAATCCAAACGTGAGGTCCTGTCGCGGAATTTTCAAAATCTCAAATTTCAAATTTTAACTTCCAGTCATCATGGTTAATTTTGCCAAATGCTTTTGCGTGTTTACGTTTATGCGTACGTGCTACTATTGCTTGTTTTCTACACTAACGATGCAGGAACAAATGCAGAGCAAAGGGAATCAACAAAAAAAAGCCAAAACAAAATAAACTACAATCCAAAAACACACATATACAGACCGCCTCACGCAAAATAAATCGACACACGTTCGATATAAACAACTGACCATACAAACAGGATCTGGTACTAGTATTTATCATACAGACACTGGCCAAAAACAATAAACTGGGGCTATCCGCCACCTACCGAACTAAGCACTCCCTATCCTTCTTATCGGAAAAGAAAAGGAGCAACATGGAAAACAAAGGAATAATCGCGGAAGCAGAGGTGGTTATCATGACGGTAATACCTCATTTCTACTCTATACCAAAAAGGGAAACAATGCCTGGCAGATTATGGATGACATGACAAGCAGAAATTGTGACTCAGTGCATCAACCCGATGTTAACCCCCAATCGTCGGAATTTGGCGATAATAAGGGGCCATGACATTGGGGGCCACCCCGATGTTGATGTACCCCAATCATCAGAATTCAACAACGATCGAAGGCGGTAATATGGAACGATGCACCCGTCTTAAACCCCAATCATCAGACGTCTGAATCTCTACAGACAACAACCAATGATCAACACTTGATCAAAGGCTGGACAAAGGCCACCACGGAGAAACACAACTCGATGAGGACAAGGCAATAACCATGTCCCCTGCAATCAGGACAAAACAAAACGCGTCAGCTGAAATTTCGGCATTGCGACGGCATAAAATGGACAAATCCAAAAAGACACAAACCTCCTGCAAATGCAAAACACAACAAGGGTAAACCCGCTCAAACCTATCCAATAAAAACACTCCACAAAATTCGCACAAAAAACGACTCGCCCTTCTTTTCTAGCAAAAAACGAGTCAAAACAACGACCAAAATTCAAAAACCACCTAACACCTCAAGGCCCACACAAGGCCCGCAAAATAAACAACAAAATTTCCCGACACAACTGGGTATTTTTCACAACTCAAAAAAGGCAATTTTACGCCAATTCGGGCACAAACAGGTCAAAAATTCGAAATATGACCACTACAAAACAACGTGATTTAATCACGTCTCAAAGTGACCTAAACTACCGTTAAGGTCCATTTCAAGACAAACCAGCTTACCTTGAGCCCAAATAGACGTTTATTTCGTCACCATGAGACCGTCTCACAAAGGCAAAAATTCAAATTTTGCCCACAACGCCCAACGAAGGTTCAATATGGCAAAGCCGGTCTTCCCGACTCCAATGCAACCTAGTGGGGCACACAACTCAAGCAAACAAACAAGACATTGTGAAATAAGACGGTTTTCCGTCTCACTCATGTTTTTCGAACCTAGGGAGCGGGAACGGGGACCAAAATGCAAACTAAAAGCACCCTTATACTCCTAAACAGGTTTCCAACCTAATGCAATCATCAATTTCACTCGAAAATGGGCTAAACAAAAACGCCCAAATCGTTTTCGAAGGGTTAGGGTTTCGCCCTAATTCAATCAACGAAAAGACAAAGAAATTCAAATGGATTCAAGAGGATTTACATACCTTGAGATGACATGATGACAATGGCACAAAGTCAAGCAAGAAACAAAGACGAAAATGGCGTGTTTCGTGGGCTTTTGTGATGTTGTGTTGAAGAAGACGACTGAAATGGGGAGTGTTCTCTTCTCTCATCCTTTTAATGGAATTACGGATGCCTCCTTCCCTCGCAAAACAGCTTGCGCCTCAATCAGCCGTTCCCTGCTTTATTCAGCGAAATTTTGGGCTTTGGCCCAATTCCCACTCAAACCACAAAATTTCAAACGACGGAATTAAAAACCGTCATCTTTCAAATACAAAGACAAAATAGTGAATTTTAAATTCGCTATTTTCACAATATTTCAACGGCGGAATTAAAAACCGTCATCTTTCAAAAATAAATAGTTTAGTTCAAATTCGCTTTTTTCACAAAATTTTCAACATGTTGAAACCCCAAACAAACGGCAATAAAAACCGTCATTTTTCAAATACAAAAATAGTGAAATTCAGATTCTCTATTTTCACAAAACTTCAATGACAGAATTAAAAAACGACATTTCTCGAACAAAAACAATATAGTGAAATTCAAAATTCGTTATTTCCACAAATTTCAAATTTTCAGCTATGGCATTAAAAACCGTCAAACCTTCAAACAGGATAGTGAAATTCACTACCCTTCACAAACCTCAAATCATGGGAAGGCAAAATCGAAACCGCTATCCCCAAACACACATCGAATGGCAGAATGTACATCTGCCGTTTTCTACAAACATCCAACAAACGGCAATAAAAACCGTTACCTCCCTTCGAGATTCAAAATGATCGCCAACGACGGGAGCCAGGCTCTCGAGCCTATCCCTTTCCGGTACCACAAACATCCGACATAAACACCGAGATTCCCCAGTAGGATATTGGAGGCTTCCTCACGGAGCCCGCTAAACTCAAACTACCTCCCGAAATAGACACGTCTGACGCGGCTATTTCCTACAATCAATCACATTCAACATGGCTGGCGAGCCTCACAACGCACATTCAGCATGGCTGGCGAGCCTCAAAACGCATCACATTCAACAGCGGGTGGCGAGCCCCTTCATATACGCAATACGGTTAGCGAGCCCCTACATATCCGCAACGCGGCTGGCGAGCCCCTTCGTATCCGCAACGCGGCTGGCGAGCCCATTTATATCCGCAACGCGGCTGGAGAGCCGCTTCATATCTGCAACGCGGCTGGCGAGCCCCTTCATATCCGCAACGCGGCTGGCGAGCCCCTTCATATCCACAACACGGCTGGCGAGCCTTTGCCCGCAAACAGGAAATAACTCAAGGACATATCCCGAAGATGCCTTAGGTATGACTCCTTCTTATGGCTGGCGAGCCTTCGTACGTAGTCTAACGGACTTTAAACGACCTGCACGGACAGTCGACAGACTCTAAACTGTTCCCGAAAACAGGTCCTTGACTCGTATCCCCGAGTCGCCTTGGCATCGCCCTTCCGGACGGCAGGTCCTCGGCCCGAACCCTTTCGAGCCGCCTCGACGTTGCTTCGGTCTCCAGGTTCTAATCTTCGATTGACCTGGGGGCTATACTTTGACTTTCGCCCTGTCCAAGCCTCAGTCAAAGTGGGGGATCTCTAGATACCCAGTATCTGTCGAGTCTCCAACAAACACCCGATGATTATCGGACTATAACATGCTTAGGAATCGCAGCGTTTAATCGACAGTTTAGTATAAACTATACGTCGGAAAACTTAAAACGATTTCAAAAACAAAACATCTCAAAACTTTTCAAAAGTACCTGGAGTGTTTAATGCATGACGACGGGGTCGCAATGACACTAACTAGATTCAAAACCGTCACCGGACCAAAAACCGACTCAAAAATTCAAATCCCGACTCCAACAACGAGTCAAACCGAGCCAAACACAAAAACAAAACTTTTCAAGACTTCCATGTTAAGTATTTCCGTAATGCTTCATGGTCAAGTACAAATAATGTCATTCAAAATATAGGATAGAACAAATTATGATTTCAAGTGCGTGATAGTGACAAGACACCTCGAAGACCCGCGAAATGGCTCTCGCCTCTTCGAGCAGCCCATGCAGCCACGTCGCTCAAAATGCACACAACCACCCATTTCTCTATAAACACCCACCTTCACACACCATAACACCTTACGCGAGTGTCCGCCCCCTCATCTCTCCCTTAAAATTCTAGACTCGATTTCTCAAGTCACAAACCGACACGTGTTTTCGACCTACCGATCGAAAACACAAGCCTTACACATTGTTTGGTACCGTCATCGTGCATTAAATCACTTGACCGACCATCTCGACCAACAACACCATCACAAACTTAAAACACTCTTTTACATTGCTAAAACAGTTTTCAAACCGAGTTTTCCGACCAAACAAGTTGATACACTTTCGTCGATTTCTCGTCTCAAGCCTAGCATGTAAGTATGAGGGTGTAAAAATCCTCTTCTATCATGTTTTTCATCTGTTTTATGACTATGACATGCTAAAACATGCATAACATGATTCAAATATAGGTTAGATGAGCCAAAACCGGATTTTAGCCGGAGACAAGGGCTGCTTGTATAGCAGGCAGGCTCGCGCCTAAACCCTCTCTTAGGCCTTAATCCAGCCGTGTTTGGTCGCATCTTCCTCTTTATTTGATTTCTTATTTCCAATCGGTTTTTACCATTTTAAATATCTCAAATCATTTTCATGATAAACTTTTAACCATGAAATATTTTCACCCTTGGTTCCTCATACCATGACGGTTTAATCCGTGTTTCGGTGATAATATTTGGTTAATTACATTTTAAAGGCATTTTAAAACCTCTTATTTCATTTCTTTACATTTCAAAACCAAACATATTAGTCATAAATACAAAATCATCCTTGGTTCCATATACCATGTCGGTTTTAAACCCGAGTACGATGATAAACATTGACTAATCACAAACAAATGAACTTAAAACAATTAGTTCATAATCATTTCCAAAACTATTTATGTCAAGCTTGCAAAATCGAACCCGACATCAAATATCGTCAATACAATGATGATTATTCAAGTCTCTTTCCTCATATCAACATTAAAGCGGTTTAAACGACCTTTTCAAACCAAGACAGGTTCAAACACCCTTTTCTCAAACCATTTTACAAACGTTTTAACAGTCAGAAGACGCCCTTGAACCGTCTGCTAACTCGCGCCTAAACAGGCTAATCATTTTCCAATTTTCAAACCAGGACAGGCCTGTTTGCATCGCCGGATGGCTCGCGCCTATATTTGTTTCTTTCCTGCACTTATCTAGGACAATCCCGACTTCGGATAACCCGAATACAGGATTGATCAGATGACAAATCCGCTTTTTTACATTGTATTCGCAAAACGCCTTACTAAGACAAATGGATCACGTTATGCACCATAAACCTAACTCGGTAAATGGATGTTTAATTTCCGTCTTGCATGCAAATTAACATTAAATCCAACTTGACATCAAATACTTGATATTTGGATAAAACAACCGACATAGAAAGCTCACATGTTAGGTTCAAACTTATGGATGCGCATTCATGCATTTACCCGTTTTATCATTTTTTACATTTAACCAACCAAGATCGATCAGTAGAGGCCGCTACCGCGGGCGGGTTTGGATGTCTGATAAAAGGGCTTCCCAATACGTACCTTCACCTCTTACTCAGAAACTTTGGATAGTGGACGACCTTATCCAGGGCGTACGAGAGTCATTCTAAAGATAGGATGCTAAAGAGGGATGACTCCTTATCTTTAATACCTATGTCAAACACCGCTTTTTACCTTGGTTGACCTAGGTATAAAGTGGATTCGAACGAGTTCCACGCATCCCACAAATGCTTGGTGGCGACTTCGAACATCTCTTGCATCGTTTCGAGACCTTTGCCAAGACGAAACCGACCGATCTAAAATGATCTGGTCGAAAGCATTTTTACGCCACCGAGCGTACCTTTCCGACTGCTGCATGTCCACAGATTGGTTGGGCCTCACAAGTAATTATTTATAATAAATGTTTCATACTTGAATTATATTAATAAATATTCCACTTCATAATTTAACATGTCGGTTAAATAAAATATAACAAGCGATAATGAATAATTTACGTCATGTGAAATTTACGGGACGAAATGGAAACACGCACAAGTGATTCATTTATGAGCCTACTACAAAGCATAGTATTGACCCAACAAATTAACCATGTGACAAGCCCAACAAATGGGGTATGGTGAGCCCAAAATATAAAAGGTGGTGAGCCCAACACTGTTATTCACCAAATGAAATACTAAGGCGAAAAGGAAGAAATAAGAGAGGAGCACACTCCCACCGTGACAAACAACTTGACATTGACAAGCCACAGTTGAGGCCGTGCAACCCACAGCCACTGCCACCCATGGTCAGCCCACAGCCGCGGCCAAACATAGCCCTTCGCGCCACCATTCAACGGCACAAAATAGCCCTCAAAACAGGGAGTAAAACAGTCCTAAACACGGTATGAAACAGAGCACCAAGAGTCCAAAACCGAGTTTTCAAAGCGGAAAAATGTCAAGTATACATGGGACGACATTAGCATGAAGACCAGGTAAGGAAAACATTCCAAGGGTCCGATTTGTCCGTCCAAAACCAGAGAAACACAAGCAGTAAAAAAGAAGTTAGCAGCCCAGCAATGTACGATTTCAGACAAAACAACAAAAGGGAAATTCGAGACGGAAATGAGTACGACGATAACAAGGTAAAAAACCATCAAACTCCTGCCATAAATAACCCAGAAAATCAGCAAGAAAGGTACACATTTCCTCGAAAAGACAATAAGCAACACTCGGATTTCATAGACGACTATATCATGAAGATTAAGCCATGAGAACGACTAACAACCAATTAAACTGACCACAAGCTTCACAAATTAACTCCATACATGAGGAAACACATAAAGGCTTAAACTTTACGATAAACAAAGTAAGAACCAAGTAGGAAGGGCGAGTTTCCCGATGTTTTGTCGAGTAACGTATTACTGTTACCTTATAACTTGGTCAATGAACACGATTTCCGACTCAAACTACTCCGGGTCGTCCAAGCTTGCACCTAAACATCACAATACACAAACTTAGCAAGGATTTTCGAGCCATATTTGGGACGGCCGAACTGAAACAAGAGGAAACACTACAACAAAAACGCGGGAAACTGACGGAAAAATTAAGGCAATACTGACGGCATTTCCGTCAGTATTTCAATTTCCTGACGGAAATTCCGTCAGGAATCAGGGTCAGCTTATTTCGTCAGTAAAATACCTGTACTGACGGAATTTCCGTCAGTCTTCCAAAAAACTGACGGATCTTTGACGGAAAATCCGTCTTTATTTCTAGGTCAAAAGTGACGGAAAATCCGTCAGTTTTCTGCCTTACTGACGGAAATTCCGTCAGTGTTATCTGACACGTGGCATTCCACGTAATTTACTGAATTGACAATAAGAAGAGGGCAGTGACGGTATTTCCGTCAGTAGTTTCTCTTTACTGACGGAAATTCCGTCAGTTGTCAAGACACGTGGCAGGTCAGTGTTAATTCTGGGGAAAATGATGAAGAAAAACACCGACGGAAATTCCGTCAGTTTTTCTAAATTAATGACGGAATTTCCGTCAGATCTATTAAAAAACTGGAATGGAAACAGGAGCCTGCTGCCCAGCCACGATGCGTTTTTTGCATCGTTTCAAATACAGCCTGCTGCCAAGCCGCGATGCCTATTTGCATCGTTTCTAATATAAACAAAACCTGCAAAACACATCCAATCGTCGACCGCGAAGCGGAATCCATTTTCACGTCGACCGCTAATGCGGGAATCAATAGACAACAAAAGAGAAGGAGACGCAAATTGTTTTACATAAAAACATAGTCAAATTTGTACATTGTCTTACAAATTAACACGAAAGAGAATTGTCTTACCATGTCTTTCATACTTACTAGACGACAATACTAACTAAACTAATGTTTTAACCTAAAGGCTCTAACCTAAAGGCTCTAACTTAAAGGCTCTAAGTGTTTATAGGCTCAATAAAACTACCACCAATACCTCCAAACCCGTCATCACCACCCCCAAAGTCATCCCGTCTATGTGGAGTAAATTGTGAACACGTGTTTGGGGGTTGAGATGCTTGCATATCAGCCCAAGCCTTTCTCATTGCCGCCATTTCTTCAGCCTGTTCACGAACCTGTCTTTCAAGAGCAACTCGAGCGGCTTGCTCATCATTCATTTGGGTGGAAAGCTGTGAAATCATGCTAGGAGCATAAGATAAAGACCGTCGGCCAGCTTTGTTAGGAGGAAGATCATACCATATTTGGGCCCCTGTATCTCCTGTCCCAAACATCCGGTTCTTCTCGTAAAAGCCTCCTACAGCCTTGTAGTAGGCCTGAATCTCGTCGGGAGACTGTCCAGGTGGCAATGGCTGGCCATCTTCTCTTGGAAATCACGCTGAAAAAATAGAAAATCGTCAGAAATGATATATATATACCTATCTTTATAAGAAAGAGATTATCGTTCTTTGTAATAAAAATAAATATTAAATTATATTCAAGAATTTACCTCAATATCAGCCGCTCGAGGGTTAACCCACTCGCCCTTCTTATTTTTCTTCGTCTTCATGAACATCTTGTGGGGGGTGGCCTCTTGACCCTGAAATTATTATGGAAACAAGTAAAATCAAGTATATATTTGTCAATCATATATATTAACCACTTTTTAAAAGCAATATAAACAATACTTACCAATTCCTTGAAAGCATCGGAGCAACTCTTCCGACCAAGAGTGTGGGTGCCCAATGCTTTTCCATCTTTCCCACCCGACTTCCTATTTGTCGTGTTGATTTTCGAATGTTTGGCAAAAGTAGGATCATTTGGCCTATTCCTAAGGTTCTCCAACCAAGAAGCAGGCACCCACTTTGGCGGTTTCTTGTTATATTTTAGTCCATTAATAAGAGTGGTAATCCGCCTCGTTTCCCAGAAAAGCATGCATCCATTGATACATGCATCAATCTTTTCATGGGGAAGTTGGAGTCCCTTCAGAACTTTTTTAATCTCATTAAAATTGCGCGCCATTTGATTTACCTTTGGAATTATGTCACCAACGAACGACACAAAATCATTAGCGCATCTAAGAGATATGTTGTTCTCACATTTGAGTGATAACAACCTAGCAAATTGCTTAAACAAACTCATATCACTTCCCTCAAACACCGGTTGTTCAGCTTGCTCTAACATTTTAAAGAACGAAGAAACTTGGGGGTTCAGGGTTTCATAACGCACTTCTTCATCGTTAAGGTCATCAGGATTAAGTCGATCCTCCAAAATTTGGTCAACAGTATCACGCAATGCATTTTCCACGAACTCACGGTAAGGATTCTCACTAGCATTTGTACTAGGTAGTTTCTCACCTTGATACGTCCATACATAATAATTATCGGTGAAACCATACGACCAAAGATGAATTTGAACATCTGCTTTCCTTTTAAAACCTAGGTTTTTGCATTTCTTACACGGACACCTCATTTCACCTAAATTCTTGTACTCACTACTTCCTTCCGCGAATTTAATAAACTCTTTCACCCCCTCTGCATATGCTTTCTTGGGTTTCTTTTTTTCGTCTAATCTTTCATACATCCACTGCCGTTCTAATCTTTTCATGTTATTATATATCTACACATTTATATATGTCATTAAAAAAGATAATAACCTAACAACAATCAAAATCAAGCATAATAAACAATAATTTAACATTTTAACCAATATAAATATTGTATTTCTTTGAATTGGGTCCTTATCACTCCAACCTAAACCCATCAATGTACGTTTTAAGTCACTAGCAAACATGTACTTGTGATTTATTAATGAGAAAAAAAATTCGGCAAAGAATTCCCATCCGTTCTCCAAATACACAATATAGAATAAATAATTACTCTATATATGCATTTAGAGAACATTAAAGGAATTGTCACCAAACTCTTTTCTCATTAACAAATCACAAGCACATTTTTACTACCTAAGTGACTTAAAACGCGTACAAAGACAAATCCCCAAACGGGGACTATTCAAAAATTACTCCTAGTGAGTAATTTTTGAACGGGTACTAGGTCAATATGAACAATAATTTTAACAATATTAAAAACAAAACATACAACAATGACTACTTTTTCAATTAACAAAAACTAACATGATTTACTTTTCATTTTACATATCTAGTCTAATTCATATCTATTCTAATTAACATTTAACAATAATCTAATTTTTAATAATAAAATTAAATATCTATCTTAAGTCAACATGCATACATTAAAAATAAAAAAATTATAACTAATAGTCTAAATTAACAACATACATTAACAACATACATCCGTCACAACATTGGCTTCTATCCTAAGTCAACATGCATCAACACCAACCCTTTTTCAACAACAATTAAAACAATAACTAATAATCTAAATTAATTAAACTAATTAAAAAAAATAAAAGGAGTAATACCTAATTAACTTGACAAAAAAAATGAAAAAGAAAGGGCAGTGGCGGCTGCTGGCGGCGGAGGCGGCGGCTGGCGGAGGCGGCGGCCTACTATTAACAAAAAAAAAGATAAATAAGAAAAGGAGAAGGGAAAGGATGAAGGAGAAGGAAAAAGATAAAGGAAATAGAAAAAAAAAAAGATAAAGTTAATTACCTTATAGTGATGGCGACGGCGTGGTGGTGGTGGTGGTGGTGGTGGCGCCGGAAGTGGAGGAGTGTGGTGGTGGTGTTGGGTTTTAAGGAGGTTAGGAGGGTTGACGATTTTTAATTGATTTGGGGGAAATTTGGTAAAGTGAGGGGAAAGTGTTCGCGTGCTTTAGTTTATAAGGGCATCTGACGGATTTTCCGTCAGTAAAATAGGAATCCTGACGGAAATTCCGTCAGTATTCCCATTTTACTGACGGAAAATCCGTCAGATGCTTACTTTTATACACCAATAATTCAAGTGACAGTACATGTCACAACTATTGGACCACTGACGGAATATCCGTCAGTCTTTTCAAAATACTGACGGATATTCCATCAGTGGTCCAATTATTGTGACAGCCTGTCATCAACACAGCATTCAAATATCTTGGCCCACAGACGGAATATCCGTCAGGATTTTGAAAAGACTGACGGATATTCCGTCAGTGGTCCAATGGTTGTTTCCAGCTGTACACCAATTTAACGTGTGAAGCTCACTGACGGATATTCCGTCAGTATTAAGAGATTACTGACGGAATTTCCGTCACATCGTTTTTGGCGCCTTTGACTTGGTCAACGCGCCAATAGATACTGACGGGATGTCCGTCAGGAAACGTTACTGACGGAATTTCCGTCACAAATCCGTCAGTAACCCGTGTTTTCTGACGGCCTCTTTTTTCCGTCGGTAGGGCCGTCACTAACCCGCGTTTTTCTTGTAGTGAAAGTTGGCGTCTTTCTTAAATAAAAGAATGGAGAACGGAATAAGGAGGGTTTTGGCGCCAGAATTAAGGAAAAAGGTTGAGAAATGAGGTCGGGATCTGAGGTTGAAGGTGACGGGAAAAGAATGGTGTTGCAGCTCTGTTGGTTTGTCGTTGTTGCATGGTGATTTCGAAAAAGAAAGAGAGAAGGGTGTGAGGTGGAGAGGGGGACAAGTGGGGTATAAAATAATAAAATAATAAAATAATAATAATAATAATAATAATAATAATAATAATAATAATATTAACAATAACAATAACAATAATAACAATAATAACAATAATAACAATAATAATAATAATAATAATAATAATAATAATAATAATAATAATAATAACAATAATAATAATAATAATAATAATAATAATAATAATAATAATAATAATAATAATAATAATAATAATAATAATAATAATAATAATAATAATAATAATAATAATAATAATAATAATAATAATAATAGGATTATATAAATGTGGATTGTGAGAGAGTAGGTGGTAAGTGTGCTGTCAAAATTTGCTTAGTCCAAGATTAAACCTAGGCTTACAAGTAAATTGTGACGGTCTTATGCTAGACGGGAAAATGTCTCAAGTCTATATTAACTTAAGACGGAAAACTATTGTTATTATTATCCCTATTATTACTATCTGACTAAAATTTGTATTTTTATATAAGTTAAGCTTTAAAATATTACCTTTATAAAATCATGTTTAAAATAAATTAATTAAATTAAATAATTTTAAAAAATATAAAATAAAGTAATTGAATGGTTAAATAAATTATAAATGTCAAAATGAGAAATTTGTTGGTGTTACACAGAACCTTTGGATAGTGGGCGACCTTATCCAGGGTAACGAGAGTCATTCTGCGATTGGATGCTAAAAGGGTGACGAGTCCTTATCTTTAGTACCTATGTCAAGCACCGCTTTTTGTTTCGTTTGACCGAGATATAAAGCGGATTCGAACGATTTTCAAGCATCCCATAATTGCTTGGTGGCGACTCTGAACATCTCTGCATGATTTCGGGACCTTCATCTAGACGAAATCGACCGATCTAAAGTGATCCGGGTGGCCCATGTCAACAGATTGGTAACTCCGCTGCGGATAACTAGGACACTTGTGTCTTTGTGATCCTTAGATGGTGAAACTCGAAGCGAGGTCGTGGTTAAAGTGCGTTAATTGATATTACGGTCATAAGCCGGGTTCCTTGTCCAAGCCCACAACCTAACCTTTATCGAGCAATTGCCTCGTCTCGTCAACGTGAGTTTTCTCATCCCCGCGTTTTGAATCCCGATTGCATCAAGCATGCCATTCAGGTTACACTCTTTTGTTTCGTCAAAGAGCATTCATTTCTTACGTGAACGAGGGTAAGGTGCCCTCCTTACACATTATTTTTGGATTGGCATCCCTCTCGAAGATCGGGGATTGATCGATTCGTGTTTAACCACCCCTATCAAACCGAAACCCATGTCAGCATGCATTGAGCATAATATAATGAACTACTAGTGCTTATGTGCTATGTGATCATATGTCGTTGTGTATCATTTTCAAAAACTTGCAAAACACCCTTTTCGGGCCGTTATAATGTCCATTTCAAACCTTGGTGTAACAGCAAATTTTGTATTGCGATAACTGAAATACAAAATAAGGAAACAATTAAATTTTATTAATAAATATCAAAAGTACGTGTACAATCTATAATGTATCCTCTGATTCTAATATGCCGTAAGGGGTACGTGTACAGGTTACACGTGAGGGGTGCGTGTGTAGACAAATTTAATTGCTCTACACGCGATGTAGATTTGATTTCTTGAGAGGGTCGCGATGACTTGAATCTCTCTTGAAGGTTTCAATTTGTGATTGAATCTTCAACGCAGGCGGCGCGATTTGATGTGCTTGTTGACTGCTTGCAATGATTTTGACAGAGAGGCTTTGTAGGAATTTTGTACCTTGTTCTCTCTAGCTCCTTTGCAATTATGAATTTTCAACCCTTTGAATGAATGAGGAGAGCTCTATTTATAGAGTTTCAAACCTCCTTGTTGGACTTTGGCGGTCACAGGCTCATTTGTGGGTTTATTAGCAACCTTGACCCAAATTTGATTCTTTCTGGGTTTAGTGATCCGAATAACTCCTTTTGTAATCCGAATCGACCCATATTTCATTTAATCGGGACAAATTAATTAAATTAAGTTAAAATTTGGCATTAACTCAAAATAATTAATTTATTTTATTTATTCCGCACATTAATAAATTTTCCGTGCCTACAAATTGCCCCCTCGGGACCTTGTCACGTGCGCCATTTTTGGTGTCTTGACGTGGCGAGGTCTTGATACATTTTGCTTTGACTTGGAAGTCGATGATGAGCGCCTTAACTTGTCACGAAAGGCTCCTCCACTTGGCTTGACTTGGAAATCGATATAGAGCACCCTAACTTGTCGTAAGGATAACCTTCTATCTTGTTATGTCACCTTGTCATTATCTAACTTGGCGGGTGAATTTGTATTTGACTTGAAAGTCAACAGGTACCCAAACTTGTCGTAAGGATGACCCATCTTTTTGACGTTACTCTATCATTTTTCTGATTTGGCGAGCGACTTTTTTTTTTCACGCCATCCGCTAGTGTGTAACTTCACGGGTTTACGGGAGACACACACTTGCCATATTGTTTAATTTACCAATAAAGATACGAATTGATTAATTGGCTTATTTTGTGATACCAAAACTCTATCAGACTACTTGTAAGTTTAGGAAAGTAGTACTTTTCGAAAAACTCTTTCACCTAGGTAGGGTTTAAGGGATCCCATAACCTATATATAGACACGGAACACGACAATTATGTCAACCGTGAGTACATATTATCAGTGCATTCTTTTCTTGACGGTATATTTCCTATAAAACCTCTTGCATGTGCAGAGAGAGCAAATTTCCTTTTTATATATGCAATCTACCAATAAAATCTATATATGCACTGTAATTTTCATGTGAATTACAACTTTGTTTTCTTGCTTTACCAATATCCTTCATATGACGCCGCTTCTTCACTTTTCTTATTTTCTTTTGTTTTGTTTACATGCGCAGACAGCACTCTCGTGCTATCGAAAAGCGTTTCTGATAGATGAACCAACTCAACCAAAACCTTAAGGTGATGGTTAAGGTCCAACTATTATAAATATTTCTATTACGCTCCCTCACTCAAATGCCCGTTGGGCTTTAAGAGTGGTTAGTTGTGCACCGGCTCCCCGTACCGTGTGCTGGGTTTCCACTTCGAGTTTTTGAGGGGTTTTGAGGTTGCCAAGATTTGAACCTGTGACCTTTGGTCACACTGGCTCTGATACCATGATAGATGAACCATCTCAACCAAAACCTTAAGGTGATGCTTGAGGCCCAACTATTATAAATATTCCTATTAGCTTCAACTTGATTTCTCGCGTTCATCTTCATTGTGAGACGGATCCGACTGATTCGGGTAATTTTATATTGCTTTTCTTCTTCCTTGTCCAATTACTCCCTTAAAGTTTGAATTGAACTGCTGCTTAAGCTTTGACTAGCATAAACCTGAATTTCGTCTTTTCGGCTGTAAGTTTGTCTTGCACTCCACTTAGATTGACATGAACCTTTCGTCTGAAGATGTCGCTGAGTGCTGGCCTGAACTCCTTTTTTCTATTCCCAGTACCCGGCTACAACTATTTCGGATTTTTGCCTTTGTTACAATATTCTGGCCAACCATACTTACTTATATGCTAAGCTGATGATGCTTGAAACCCGCTTCGAATCTTCGATGCTTGCAACAATCTTTTAAACCTGGACAGAATAGGATGAATACCTTTTCTTAATTTTTTTGTTGATCAGTTGATGCTTGCACCGTTAACCTGAAAATCTCGACCCATTTCCGGTAAATACTGGCCTGAATTTTGATTAGAGTTCATCATGAACTGATTCGAATAATACCTTCATGAATAATCTGCCCAATTGCATCTTGATTTTACCGTACACCTCGCCAGACAAATTCATAATAGCTTATTTTTTTATTTTCTGAAATTTGCAGCTTAGAGTTGAGCTTTCGTCATTGATGTAGTACTCAACAAGTAAAATAGGAATTTGTTTGTTGTCTCTCAAGGTAGTAATTATGTCTCTTTTTTATTTTATTTTTCCTTGATCGTATCGTACATATATCTCGCCCTTTGCTTGTATGCTTATTTGTTGGATTTTGTCCATGCAGGTATCATGTTCCGACTTTCTTCACTTGTAAACCTTATCAAGCATGCCAATTTTATTTGTTCACCGTTGAAGACTTATTACTTGTCAGGGTGAACCCATTTTTTGGGTCATCGCGACAGAGTGAAGACTTATTACTTGTCAGGGTGAACCCATTTTTTGGGTCATCGCGATAGAGTAAAGACTTATTACTTGTCAGGGTGAACCCGTTTTTGGGTCATCGCGACGGGTTGAAGAATTACTACCTGTCAGGGTGAACCCATTTTTGGGTCATCGCGACAGGGCGAAGACTTATTACTTGTTAGCGTGAACCCATTTTGGGTCATCGCGACAGGTTGTGTCAGGGTGAACCCATTCGGGTCATCGCGACATAGTTTTGAAGACTTATGCAATGAGTCTCTTTATGAAGACTATTATTTCATTACCCTCTTCCCATGAGACATGCCGGATGAATACATTTCTTGATTTGATGTCCCTCCTACTTCTAAAAGACTTCCTCATATTCTCTATATTCACTTGTATTTGTCCTTCTTTTTTCCAGGGCTGCAACTTGCAATGGACCTGACTCCTCAACTCCAAGAGAGTACGAGCTACTCCTGGATGGGTCATCTTGGGAACCCATTGGAGTTACCATACAATGAACCCGCTCGTCGATTGTAAGGAAGTTCCAAGCCTTTATGTGCCAAAGTACTGCACCATTTCATCATTTGTATGCGATGTGACCTCTTTTTTTTTTTTTTTAAGTGCCATCCAAGGCTAACCGTAAAGTAAAGAGTGTGAAAGCCCAGCTCAAGTGGAACTCATCACCGATTAACATGGTCTTGGTTTTTTACAAACTTGGTTGATGATTGACTGTAATTTTAGCCGTACACAGTTTAAGCTCTTGCGGGCCAAGAGCGATTTTTTTTATTGTTAGTTGTTTTTTTTTGGTGTGGCTGCACTTGAACAAGGTGTTTGCTCAAACTGTCTATGTACTCGCAAAGCTACCAGGGGTGACAACTTGCAAGATCAAGCCAACATAGTTCAAGAGATCGATTTTGTTTTTGTTTTTTTTTTTGGAGGTGTGGCTGCACTTGAGCTACATGTTCACCCAAGCTGCCTACGTACCTGTGAAGCACAATGTGTATTTCACAAGATCAAGCCGACGTAGTTCATAAGATAGAGTTTTTTTTTTTTGTAGATTTTTTTTTTGTATACAGTTTAACCTCTTGCTTAGGAGCTTTGACTTGCATTTTACGCTCTTTCTTAGGAGCCTTCACTGTTGGGGCTTAAGAATAGTAACGTTTCATAAACTTCCCATTGATTGGGCCTACACGAACGCCATCTTCATCCACAATTTTGTAAGCACCATTTATGTAGACCTCCTGTACCACGTATGGACCATTCCACTTAGAGGTGAACTTGCCAATTGGCTTGTGATAGGTGATGATTGTTCTTCGTATTGCAAGGACGAGGTCTCCTACTTGGAAAGAACGAGGGCGTACCTTTTTGTTAAATGCGCGTGACAACCTTGCTTGATAGCACTGGAGTTTTTGTTGAGCTTCTAATCTTTTTTCATCGAGAGCCTCTAACTCTGCTAAACGCAATTTGTCATTTTCATCTTCCGTGAGCCCTTCTTGAATAACGATGCGCAAGGAAGGGATCTGCAACTCTAATGGCAACATGGCCTCCACTCCATACACCAATGCATACGGGGTTGCTTGAGTAGGTGTTTTGTATGTGGTACGATATGCCCACAATGTTTCACCAATCCTTTCATGCCAGTCTTGCTTTGATTTTGCTACTACTTTTCTCAACAAGTTGCAAAGAGTCTTGTTGAAGGCTTCAGCCAAACCATTTGCAGAAGCATTGTACATGGATGACTTGTACTGTTTGAACTTGAATTTTTCTCCCAGACTTGTCATCAGATGGTTGAAGAATTGTTTCCCATTGTCACTTATGATACACTGAGGTACACCATATCTGTAGATGATTTGGGTTCGAATGAAGTCCACAACATTTTCTTTCTTCACTTCCCGTAGTGTGATGTCTTCTGCCCATTTTGAGAATTAGTCAGTGGCGACGAGGATATACTCGTGTCCATTTGAGGCCTTTGGAGTAAGAGGTCCCACAACATCAAGTCTCCAAGCTTCAAAGGGCCATGAAGAAACAGTGGGGTGCAACGGTTCTGGCGGTTGGTGTATGAAGTTTACGTAGAACTGACAAGGTTCACATTTTTTCGCGAAGTCCAAACAATCTTGCACCATGGTTGGCCAGTAATACCCCATTCTCTTTACATGATCATGGAGTTTAGGCCCAGATTGATGAGTACCACAAATGCCAGAATGAGCTTTATGCATTGCTTCAGTAGCTTCGTCCTTGCTTAGACACCTCAACCATTGGCCTGAGAAAGAACGTCTGTAGAGTGTCCCTTTATAGTGAATGAACTTTGGAGCACGTCGACGTATTTCTACCTTGTGTCTGGGATCGTCGGGTAGTTTTTGGCGGTCCAAGAAATCAATGATAGGTTGACGCCAATCATCTTCATCAACTGTGTAGACGCATATCATGTTGGTTGTATCTACATTTTCTTCTCCTTCAAGCGATGACACTACCCAACGATTGCAGACTCGGACTTGCATAGACTCTTCTGCCCCCAGTGCCAAAGTGGCTGCAAGATTAGCAAGCACGTCAGCCAACTTACTGGCACTCATTGGTACATGACAAACATGGATGTCGTCAAGTTGATTCAGCAGTTGTAATGCCTGTTGATGGTAGGGAATCAAGTCTTCCTTTTTCACTTCATATTCACCAAGGACTTGGTTGACCACCAGCTTTGAGTCTCCATATATGTCCATATCCCTAACACCTATTTTGATCGCCATTTGAAGGCCGAGTATGAGAGCTTGGTATTCTTCCATATTATTTGTGCACAACTGAGTGAGTGTAAAGGCATATGGCATGAGATGATTTTGTGGAGTTACGAATACAACTCCACCTCCCGCTCCATCTTGCCTTGCAGCACAATCAAAGTACATCTGCCATGGATGTAGAACGTCCACGTAGAAAATTTCTTCTCCTGGGAGGTCGTATGAAATTTCCCACTCTGCTGGCACTGGATGATTAGCAAAGAAGTCGGCGATAGCTTGACCTTTCACAGCCTTTTGAGGCACGAACACCAAGTCATACTGCTTAAGTAACACTGCCTATTTCGCAAGTCTTCCAGACAAGACTGGTCTTGAGAGTATGTACTTGATTGGATCAGCTTTTGAGACCACATGTATGGTATGCGCCTGCATGTAGTGCCTCGACTTCTGGATGGCGAACACCAAAGCAAGACAAATCTTCTCTATGGGCGCGTAATTCAACTCAGCTCCAACCAAGGTACGACTCAAGTAGTAGAGTGCTCTCTCCTTACAGTCTTCAATTTCTTGAGCACACATTGCCCCCAGTGAGCGTTCTTGTGCTGCAATGTAGAGGACAAGTGGCCTTCCTGGAATTGGTGCCCTCAGCACTGGCGCGCTGGCCAATTACTTCTTGATGCTCTCAAAAGCATTGTTGCATTTTTCATCCCATTGAAATGGAGCATCCTTTTTCATGATATGGCTGAACTGCTGGGAACGGCCGGCTAAGGTAGAGATGAACCTTTGGATGTATGCCAAACGTCCTTGCAAGCCACACAACTCTTTCAATGTCTTTGGTTCCGGCATTTCGTTGATGGCTTTGATTTTTGTTTGGTCAATTTCAATGCTTCTATGCCTGACCACAAACCCCAAGAACTTCCCAGATGTGACGCCAAATGCACACTTGAGTGGATTCATCTTGAGCTGACACTTTCTAAGTCTTTCAAAGACGGTTCGAAGGTCTTTGATATGGTCTTCTCTTTTCTTTGATTTGACTACCACGTCATCAACATAACACTCTATTGTTTTATGCAGCATGTCATCGAAGATCTTTTGCATTGCGCGTTGGTACGTAGCGCTAGCATTCTTCAATCTAAACGGCATAACCGTGTAGCAGAAGATTCCTTTTGTGGTTCGAAAACCTGTTGCTTCTTGATCTTCAGGTGCCATATGTATTTGATTATAACCAGCAGTACAATCCATGAATGAGAGTGCTTCATGACCAGTGGTTGCATCAATCATCAACTCTGTAACTAGCAAAGGGAAATCATCCTTCGGGCATGCATCATTACGGTCTCTGAAGTCGACACATATGCGCAATTGTCCATTCTTCTTTCTCACTGGGATAATGTTTGCTATCCAGGTAGAATATTTGACTTCGCGAATGAAACCCGCATCTATGAGTTTGTTGACTTCCTTTTCTATTTAAGGTACATGTTCTGGCCTGAAACGACGTTGACGCTGCTTTTTGGGATTGGTGCCTGATACCCGTCGTTGTGAGTACCAAAAATAATATTTATAATTCCTATTAAAACTAACCTAGGGTAGTGGTAACATGGTCGAACCACAAGGAGGCGAATGTAATTAAAAGTTGTCTAAATTTAATCTAAGGTAACAAGTGTGGGGGTTGAGTTGATTTGGTCTATAGCTAATAACAATAAAAATTAAACTAAAGAAATATATTAAATCAAATAAAAAGAAGGGTACTAGGATGGTCAGTTCATTATAGTTTCGGCGGCAGCAAACTAAGTCAGTCTAAATCAAACACATGAGGCGGGAAAACAAGAGGTCCTCTCGGTCCACTTTCAACAGATAGCATCTTTCGATCTCCCTATAAGTCCCTAATATCACTAATACTGACTCTCGTCCTGAAAAGTTACTAATAATCTAAACTTTACCTATCTTTCGATCTCAGCATAGTTTAGTCATTTTAATTGGTGATCTAACAACTTTCCCTATCTATCGATCTAATGGGTCAGTCACATCCTAAACATTCAACTAGTCGTGTGCACTCGATTCGTCGAATAAAGAATTAAAAAAACTAAAACGAAGGTAAAATCTCACGTGGTCAGTCGATCGACCAGGTATGGCAGTCGATCGACTGACACGCGATTCAGGCCGTGTTCATTCTATTGCCGCCTATACTATAGTTCCCCTACATCCTAGCACAAGCAATTTAGCTACTCATACTGAAATTAAAGGCAACAATAAAATTAATGCAATAAGCAAAAGAATTCATGCTTGAAACAATAGGACAAACAATTAACATAAACGGTAATTCGGTTTCGGGAAACTAACTAGCAATTTTATCATACAAAACGATAATAAAGCAAACTGAATTATTAGCAGAAGAATACCGATTGAATTGCAGAGAGGGATCCAAGAACCGAATGCAAAAGTATTAGTACGAAATAATATTAGGAACCCTAATTATTTGATAAACTAAAACTGAATGTAAAGCGAGGTCAAAACTAGATAGCTGGTCTGAAAACTCATGCTACGTTATATAAGAAAAGTACGCAGCTATTATTCCTAAACCTAATAACTCATGGGCTTGATAAATCTCGATCTTTTTAATTCTCGTCTGAAGTAGCGGTGTGGTCGATCGACTGCTGGGACCGGTCGATCGAGTGGGATGCAGTGTACAGTAGCTTCTGGATCCCCTGGGTTGGTCGATCGACTAAGGGTACTGGTCGATCGACTGCTTTAGCTGGTACTTGACTTCTAAAATCTCGTGGATTTGTCTTTTGGGCCTTGAAATGCGAACCAAGCTCGTTCCTTAAGTGAATACTTCACGTCAAATGCAATGCAGGATACTCGGGGACGGATTTAGCTTGATTTCCGTTGAATTCTTCACATTTATGCAATAATGTACAAAAACACAAAAGTAGACGGAAATAGGGGAAATGGTAACTTAAACTACACAAATGAGCTCTGAAATGCGTGTAAAATGAGGTGTAAAACTTCATATAAATGACACGCATCAAACTTCCCCAAACCAAACCCTTGCTTGTCCCCAAGCAAGAACTAGGCTCGATCTAATGACCTAATGGAACGAGTTCAATCTCAGAGCGAATTACAACATGTAAAGCCTAAACCATTTTAATGCAATGACTAACAATCAATTAGCAATGCGAATCCTGCAAACGAGTTATGAAGTCGTTAAAGACTGCTGAACCGTTAACTATAGAGACTTATCAAATTGGACTCTCACGGGTCGCTCATATCACACATAAGCACAGGTGAATATATGCAAGAGGATAGAAAGAATTCATTTTGTAAAGACTCTCACCTAACTACGACCAATAAGAACATGCCTGCAATCTAATATGAAAACAATCTCTATAACCGTACATATGCATTCCAACTAACAAATGACCATGACACATGCCGAGGTAAATATGGATAATGTGAGGTATGGGTAAGAAGAGGCAAAACATTTATGGGAAAGTGAAGGTACATGTGATCAAGCTAGTACCAAAACGGAACCATATGGCAACTTCCTTCTTCTTTCTCATAATCAAACGAAATGGTGCTATAGCAAGCACAAAACTCACAATCTCCAGTATAAAAGTAATCTACTAACTCCCCATAAGATACTAATGCAACATGGGAGCAAAAATCGCCATAAGATAAAGATTTTGAATTTATGCGAATTGATTTCTTCTTTTCTTTCGAATCTCAGTCGATCGACCAGAATTGGCATCATTTTTTTTTTCTTTTTGTTTCTTTTTCTTTCCTTTCAACTTCTTTTTCTTTCCTTCCTTTCATCTTCCCAACAAAGTATATACCACCAAAAACGAGTAACAATCCCAAAAACTAAACTACTAGCTTGACAAAGGCAGGCTAAATGTAGGATGTAGTAAATAGGACAAAAAAAGATATTTTTGGCAATGTGGAGCTTATGGGCAAAATGAATAAAGGGAAACCTCTAGCACATGTGTCAACAAACCACAACCCGAATGCATACAGGTATTTAGCAGATTAAGTTCATATTTATGCACATTAATGTAACATGTCTCATAAGGAGTACTACTCACATCCTAGATAAACTGGTCATAGATGTCACCAGTTATAGGCTCTAATAACTCAGAAATATGATGTAGTTTGCCAAAATTCTAAGTCAAGTCTCAAGTTCAGCAAATAATTTAACGAAAACTCGTAGATATGCACTTATACGATTCTACTAATAACATGTCAATTAGCACGGCTTAGGAAAAAACAGATGCAAATGCAATGTCATCATTGAAATATTACCGTTCCGACTTGACCTATATGCTAAAATAAACGTACATTATTTGAATTTTTGAAATTTTTTTTTTTCAATTTTTTTTTTTGAATTTTTGTATATATAGATGAAATGAAAAAAAAAACAATGCAAGGCAATAATGTAAACGTGAATGCAAGCAAATGATATGCGACGCAAAACCCTTCCCCAAACCAAATCGCACAATGTCCCCATTGTGCAAAATCATGTAGTGAAGAAAAGAGAAACGGGAAATTGCGAGAAAACAAATGAATACGACATGAAGTAAAGACTTAGAAACTCACAGGACTTTAAGCGCAGCAAAGGAAACCTCCCCAAACCAGCGTAAGCTAGGAGGTTTCAGTAGCCAGCAGTGCTACCAATAAGTACCTGAAAGACAAACAAATACCACGCATAAAACCGAGAAAGCAATAAAGAAGCGATATTTTGTGCATAATTGAGAAAAATAGAAGAAATAAATAATATGACGGAAGATAAAGTGGAGTAGAAAACTCCCTTAATTCCGCAAATCGACCAAACACAGCAGGGGAGAGGTCGTGAACAAGTACAGCAGTGCAGGGTGGTCGATCGACCATATCACTCAGTCGATCGACTAAGGCGAAAGGAACCGTAGCTCCTGGAAACTGCAGACCAGTCGATCGACCACATAGCTCAGTCGATCGACTGGAAATACTACTGTAACT
Source organism: Silene latifolia (assembly GCF_048544455.1). Lineage (NCBI taxonomy): Eukaryota > Viridiplantae > Streptophyta > Magnoliopsida > Caryophyllales > Caryophyllaceae > Silene > Silene latifolia. Next base: position 323,248,187 of record NC_133538.1, read on the forward strand.
TCAGATTTCTTCGTATTTGCTCAATTACTTGAACCAATGAGGTCTAAAACCTGCAAATGCACAATAATACGCGCCCAAAATTGCGCAAAACCCAGAGTAAAGTCTAAAGTACTTAAAAATCCTAAGCAACTGATGGGGACGATGTCGTCACTCATCCAATCAAACACATTTATAATACTCAACAAACAACTAGTTAGTGGTAAGTCGAGGTCGATCCATGGGACGGTGTGCTTTGGGTTCTAAGTCTATCTATCTCAATTTATGTTAGTGTCACAATTGATGGGGTTTGTAGTTGTGTCTAGACTAATGCAAGCAATAAAGTAGAACGAGCAATAAAAGGAAAGATGTAAACATTTGATTAAAAGTGCTAGGATATCATGGGGTCATGGGGGATTCATGGTGTTGATCATACAAACATGTTTACAAGGTTGCAAGCAATTAATGTTGTGGAGGAACCGAGTTGGGTTATGTCTTACGGTTCTTAGGAAGAGTTGGGTCCCGGAGCCGAATCGATTAGATTGTACAACACCTACAATTCGACTTACTTTCCTCCTAATCAACTTCTATGCATGGTCTAACAAGACTCGAGTTGGTTTATATCTTACAAGTCAAGTTGAATAGATAAGAGATGGTTGTAAATGCAAGGATTCATAGGCTTAGCATTTCATCAAACATAACATGTGCATAAAGTTGACATCACAACAAGCAAGCAATTTAATCATGTGAACATATTAGATTAAGCATGAATCAATCCCCATGTTTGTTTCCCTTAATTACCCACTAATCCTAGCTAAGTAACTACTCACTCATTATCAAGTTTAACATGCTAACAAGATTGCCAATCATATTAACAAGGTAAAACATGATGAACAAGTAAGAAAGATTAACAATAATTAAAACAAGGTTTAAGAGAGTTATACCTATGGAGATTCCAAAATAATAATGCAAAGAATAATAGAAGGACTTGGTGATTGATGGAAGGTTGTCAATCTCCCAATAATCTTCAATTACCCAATAATAAACTTGAATAATAAATTTGAACAATAATTATGGAAAGATTAATGTGTAATTTATGGAAAGATTAAAGAGTAATCTATTCTAATCTACTCCTAATCTAATCTAAAGAAGGATTTTCTAGCTAAAAAGATGTGTCTTTTGATTATTACAAATGGGGTATTTATAGTGGAAATTAGGTGGATGCATTTAGGGTTAACTAAGGCTAATTTAGTAATTACACTTTTGAGTTTAGAGCAGGGAGGAGCCGGTATTTTTCGGAGGACGGGCTTCTTTCTTTGTAGCTTGGAGAAGACGAAATTGTGATGTGCAGGAATCCGTGCGTATTGGAGTCGGGACGGGCGGATTCTAAAGATGCAATCCGGGCGGATTTGGGAGAAGACGGGCGGATTCTAAAGATGCAATCCGGGCGGATTTGGGAGAAGACGGGCGGATTCTAAAGATGCAATCCGGGCGGATTTGGGAGAAGACGGGCGGATTCTCCTCCAGTGAATTTTCTTGTTTTTCCCAGCCAGAAGACGGGCGGATTGGGGACAATCCGGGCGGATTGTAGGGAAGACGGGCGTCTCCTTCTCGGGACGCGCGGATTCCCGAACAGCTTCTTTGTTTGACCTCGGATTGTAAAACGGACGTCATTTTCTCATCCGGACCCCTATTGGAGTGATTCAAAAGCCTAGATCACTTGTTTTTTCGACGCCGTTCCAACTAGCATACTTTCAGAGCCAAAGGATCAGCTCTTGATTTGCGTTCCGAGCAATTTTCTTCATGAATGGCTTCCTTGCTTTTCCTCCTTGCTTTAAACCTTATGACCTTTCTATATACTCTTTATTCCTACATACTTGGCCATCATTCTTGCCTTCTCTTCATACTAGTCCATCTAATATCATCAATAAGCTTCCAAATATGCACGAAAGATGGGAATTTCCGCCTTATTATCTCCTTTTCTACAAAACATATGAAATGCGATAGAAAAGCAAATAGGAAGGTTTTGACGGATAAAATGGCCAAAGAAAGTTATAATAGTATGCAAAATAGGCTCAATTAGGGGACTAAATGTGCGCAAATAATGTTCACATCAAATATCCCCAAACCGAACCTTTACTCGTCCCGAGTAAAGAGGTGACTAAAACTAGACCTTTATTTAAACTAACCTAATAACATAACCGATATGAGACAATTAGCGGGTCTCACTCCGCCCCTTCAACTCACAACAAGACAACCATGAGGTAGGATGCCTTCTTGCAAGGAAAGGTGGGTCTTGCCAAAATGGCGACACATCCAATCATTAAGCACACAAAATCAAGTAATGGATGCATCTACAAAAGAATAGCCACTTTCCTCATCTAAGTGGCGGAAATTATCTACAAGGGACGCAATTCAAGGGTACACACTCCTTCATATATACAATTTCTTCAAACTACTAAGCCTAGAAAGATACCAATAAATCACCTCCAAGTTGTGTCAAGCTAGGGTACCTTTGTCCTCAATCGTTAAATGTTTTTGTCAAGAATAGACTCCCTATGGTGTTAGAAACACTGGAGGATCGCGGAATTCCCCCTCTTGCCTAGACAAGAAGAAGGGTCGTCCCCTCTCTACCATGCACAAAAATGGATACGATGGATAAAGGGATCGATAGAATTTGAGTTTCATTTTGGGAGTTTGCTTTTATTTTTGTTTTTCCCCCCAATTTCTTGTGGCAAATAACATTTGAGAACACTTTCCTTTGCCATTTCTTTTCATTTTTGGCTTTTCAACACTTGACAACTTTTCACTTTTCTTTTGAACATTTTCAAAGTCACCCCATATGTAGTGAGGGTGCCTTATATTTGAAGCTTTAGGAGTTCTATTTTTGCTCCTCTTTTCATTTGATGCATTTTTTGCAAACTTTCTTTCACTTTTCATTTCATTCAACTCAAATCAATTTCTTTTTGTGCCCATTCCCTTTGATGACAAAATGTGGTAGAACATGGATGAATGATGGATGGATACATAGTTTCAAGGGTCACCTTGGAATAAACGGTAGCCAAGGAGTTATCACACCACAAGGTACTCTTGACTAGGCCTTAATCCATGGGTCAAGGGATACTAGCATGAAACATCCTAGGGTGTTTTACAAGTATTCTAACAAGCAAATTCTTTAGAAGAAAAAGCATCTACTAGGGCCTATATACACTAGTCAAGCTTCCCAAGTAGACGGTTTCGCAAAATTTTTCCTAACATGCAACTACATGCCATGATGCAACTAGCATATATACAACCTAATGCAAATGATTCTACCAACTAGTATGCCATATAAACTAAATGCAACTCCTAAATTCACATTGTTATACCGCATCAATCAAAATAAAGCCACATAGTCATTAACATAAAGAGAAAAAGGGAGATTGGAAAGATCATACCATGCGGTCTTCAATATCCTCATGTCTCGGATGTGGCGTAGTCAATCAATGTGAACAAGGATAAAACAAACAAAATATATACAACAATATATACATGACTACACTACAAAGGAAATGAACTTGTTTTTGGATTTTTCAAATTTTCAAATTTTTATGGTTTTTGATTTTATGAAATTAAAAGACATATTTTTGGGATTGTTTTCGAAATTTTTCAATTTTTATGCATTTTTGGAATATAAATTCCCATCCCCCACTTTATTTTGGACATTGTCCTCAATGTACATGTAGGAGTAGGAATAAAAAAGAAAGTACATGTTTTCTGGATTTTTGAATTTTTTGGAATAAAGTACAAATGCAATGATATGATATGAATGAATGCATGCTCTAACTAAATGCAATTCTATATGACATATATAACAAATGAATGCAATCTAAACTATACTATATGATGCATGATTTCTATTAAATTATGGTCACCTATGATCAAACCTCCCCAAACCGATTTAAACACTATTTCTAGTGTAGAAATGAATAGGTTTGGCCATTAGTGACAATGCATGAATTCTAGTCTACATGCAATTATCTATATGAATTATATTACAATGCAACTATACTATGAACTAACTAATGTAAATGCAATATGAAATATAATACAAATGCAAGCTAAATGTATATGTATATAACTAAATGCAAGTGGAAATTTAATGAAAAGTTAAAGGAAAGGGTATCTTACAAATGGTGGTTTGAGGGAGGACTCCACCAAACTCATTCATATTCCATTATCCATGGAGCTCAATGCTCTCAATAGTTGATCAAAGGTTTGTGAATGGTCCTCAAGTAAGCATGAATAAGTCTTGAACCATTGCCAAATAGAGTAGGGCCAATCCATGAGGGACCTCCCTTTGAACTCCTTCCCCTTCTCTTTTGCTTTGTGATGGTGGCCTTCCCGGCTCTTAAAACTAGCAAACTTGAGATTCTTGTCATGGGGGCTTTTCCGGTTGCTCCTATTTCTTCCAAAGTTGAAGATGCGAATGCTTGGACTAGTCAATTCTCCAAGGATAGAAGGCGAACTTCCATGGCATTGATGATGGGATGTCTTAGGATTTGGGATAGTGGATGCCAAATTTCCACATATAGACTCCTTCTTAACCTTTTCTTTGAGCTTCCCCACTAAGTAATTCTTGTATGACGATTTGACTTTCGTGAGAAGGTCCATAATGTCATCTCCAACTATCATGGGCTCCATAGTGGGTGCAAAAAGGTTCTCATGAAGGCATTCCTCCTCTTCATCGAAGCAATCTTCAAACTTCTCAAGGATGGGTTCCTCAAGAAAGCTAATCCCATAACTCCCTTCATCATTTGAGTCCATATTTCCCTCATCATCTTCTTCCATAGATGCATCATCATCGCTTTCTCCATATGAATCATAAATAGGGGCTTCACTCTTCTTCACCAACTCATTCTCCAACACCTCAACATCTACTTCAAATGACACACCCTCATACTCACAAAGGCTAAGAGTATTTGGCTTACTCAACCTCATGTCTTCATCATCAAATACCACACTTTCATACCCACAAGAGCCCAAAGAGGTTGGCTCTTCCCACTTCTCATCAAAGGTAACTCCTTCAAATTCACATTCATGGTCAATGTCCAAGGAGTGGTGGGGGGTGGTTTCTTGGGATTCTCTTATTTGGGCAATTTGAATCTCCAACTCCTCACCTTGGGCAACAATGCCTTGAAGAACATTGTCCCTCTTTTGGCTCTCCTCTAGCATTTGTTTGAAGAAGTTTTGTTGATCTCCCATCATTTGGAGAATCACATTTTCAACGGGTTCATCTTCTTGTTGTGGGTAGGTGTGAAAGTGGTTGTATTGTGGCAATTGAAACTCATTGTGAAATGGGTATTGGGTGGGTGGTTGTTGTTGATATTGGGTGTGGTGATTTTGGTGGGAAAAATTGGGGTAGTGGTTAGGATTTTCGTTGTACAAATAATAAGGTAGGTTTGTGTTGACTTGCTCCTCAAACTCCCCATACCCATAGTCATACTCCAAAGATTCACCACATACTCCATATGTCAAGTCTTGGGTCATCATCATTGGTCAAGATGGAGATACAACTACAAACATGGAAACTACAAGAAAACGGTAAAAACGATCCTTGAGGAAAAAGTTCCTCAAGGTGAAAGCACAATTAAAATAGACAAACAAGTAAGAACTTAATCACATAGCACCATCCTCGGCAACGGCGCCATTTTGATGGGGACGATGTCGTCACTCATCCAATCAAACACATTTATAATACTCAACAAACAACTAGTTAGTGGTAAGTCGAGGTCGATCCATGGGACGGTGTGCTTTGGGTTCTAAGTCTATCTATCTCAATTTATGTTAGTGTCACAATTGATGGGGTTTTTAGTTGTGTCTAGACTAATGCAAGCAATAAAGTAGAACGAGCAATAAAAGGAAAGATGTAAACAATTGATTAAAAGTGCTAGGATATCATGGGGTCATAGGGGATTCATGGTGTTGATCATACAAACATGTTTACAAGGTTGCAAGCAATTAATGTTGTGGAGGAACCGAGTTGGGTTATGTCTTACGGTTCTTAGGAAGAGTTGGGTCCCGGAGCCGAATCGATTAGATTGTACAACACCTACAAGTCGACTTACTTTCCTCCTAATCAACTTCTATGCATGGTCTAACAAGACTCGAGTTGGTTTATATCTTACAAGTCAAGTTAAATAGATAAGAGATGGTTGTAAATGCAAGGATTCATAGGCTTAGCATTTCATCAAACATAACATGTGCATAAAGTTGACATCACAACAAGCAAGCAATTTAATCATGTGAACATATTAGATTAAGCATGAATCAATCCCCATGTTTGTTTCCCTTAATTACCCACTAATCCTAGCTAAGTAACTACTCACTCATTATCAAGTTTAACATGCTAACAAGGTTGTCAATCATATTAACAAGGTAAAACATGATGAACAAGTAAGAAAGATTAACAATAATTAAAACAAGGATTAAGAGAGTTATACCTATGGAGATTCCAAAATAATAATGCAAAGAATAATAGAAGGACTTGGTGATTGATGGAAGGTTGTCAATCTCCCAATAATAACCCAATAATCTTCAATTACCCAATAATAAACTTGAATAATAAATTTGAACAATAATTATGGAAAGATTAATGTGTAATTTGTGGAAAGATTAAAGAGTAATCTATTCTAATCTACTCCTAATCTAATCTAAAGAAGGATTTTCTAGCGAAAAAGATGTGTCTTTTGATTATTACAAATGGGGTATTTATAGTGGAAATTAGGTGGATGCATTTAGGGTTAACTAAGGCTAATTTAGTAATTACACTTTTGAGTTTAAAGCAGGGAGGAGTCGGTATTTTTCGGAGGAAGGGCTTCTTTCTTTGTAGCTTGGAGAAGACGAAATTGTGCTGTGCAGGAATCCGTGCGTATTGGAGTCGGGACGGGCGGATTCTAAAGATGCAATCCGGGCGGATTTGGGAGAAGACGGGCGGATTCTAAAGATGCAATCCGGGCGGATTTGGGAGAAGACGGGCGGATTCTCCTCCAGTGAATTTTCTTGTTTTTCCCAGCCAGAAGACGGGCGGATTGGGGACAATCCGGGCGGATTGTAGGGAAGACGGGCGTCTTCTTCTAGGGACGCGCGGATTCCCGAACAGCTTCTTTGTTTGACCTCGGATTGTAAAACGGACGTCATTTTCTCATCCGGACCCCTATTGGAGTGATTCAAAAGCCTAGATCACTTGTTTTTTCGACGCCGTTCCAACTAGCATACTTTCAGAGCCAAAGGAGCAGCCCTTGATTTGCGTTCCGAGCAATTTTCTTCATGAATGGCTTCCTTGCTTTTCCTCCTTGCTTTAAACCTTATGACCTTTCTATATACTCTTTATTCCTACATACTTGGCCATCATTCTTGCCTCCTCTTCATACTAGTCCATCTAATATCATCAATAAGCTTCCAAATATGCACGAAAGACGGGAATTTCCGCCTTATTATCTCCTTTTCTACAAAACATATGAAATGCGATAGAAAAGCAAATAGGAAGGTTTTGACGGATAAAATGGCCAAAGAAAGTTATAATAGTATGCAAAATAGGCTCAATTAGGGGACTAAATGTGCGCAAATAATGTTCACATCAGCAACCAAAAATAAATGCGAAGTCTCGTGCACACAAAAGCAATAAAAAAGGAGTTTTTTTAAAAAAAACAATAAAATGTTTGTAAGGCATGTGATCAACTAATAGTTGATCAAGAACGGCCACGGTATGGCCCACTTCGTCGGCTTCTGGCTACAAGAGGTAGCCTCAACGGTGCTCATCTTCTCAGCTGCACCTTTCTCAACTTCAGCATCCGTAGAGCTTGACGGATCAACAGCTTCGTCATCTCCCCAATCAATGACCTCTTCCGGCTCATCAAAATCCAAGTCGGACTGCCTCACTTTGGCTGGCTCATCTTCAAGCTCCTCATCAGTGCCATAACTCAGGCATCCAAGACCGCCTCTCGAAACAATTTGCTCCTTCACAGCTGGAGCAACCCGTGGCTCTTCCTTCCCCAAACCGATTCTTGCAATGTCTAAAATGCAAATCTTCCTCCTTCTTGCTCCCGATGCAGGGCGGAGGTGTTATAACAGAATAGAAATAGAGACAGGCATATCGGAAGCACAAAGTATGATTTCTTTTCGAAATCGTATTACGGTGACGGCCACATGGGGTCTTTCTTCCTAGCTGACTGGGCGAAGACAATAGAATGCTTCCCCACTTTGAAGGTCAGGTCCCAGAACCAACATCAATAACTGCACCAGCGGTGTGTAGAAATGGCCTACCTAGAATGATAGGTATGTGGGCATCCTCAGGCATATCTAGGACTACAAAGTCTATAGGGAAGAAAAACTTCCCTATTTGGACAGGGATGTCCTCTAGGACTCCTATAGGCTGGACCGCAGATCGGTCAGCCATCTGAACGGTCATGTTCGTGACTGCAAACTTATTCAATTTTAACTTTCTAGCTAGACTCAAGGGCATGACGCTAATGCTAACTCCTAGGTCACATAATGCCTTCTCAATAGAGAAGGTACCTATATTACAAGGAACGGAAAAGCTACCCGGGTCCTCTAACTTATGGGGTGCAGTGTGAGTCAGATAAGAACATGACTCTTTAGTGAGTGCGACAGTATGCACTGTTTCAAGTGACCTCTTTTTAGAAAGCAATTGCTTCATGAACTTCATATAAGCGGGCACTTGATTCACTAATTCAAGGAAAGGTACTTGTACGTTAAGACTACGAACAACATTTTCAAATTTATTGAAAGATATATGTTTCTTTGTCGGCACTAGTCTCTCTGGATAAGGGGCTGAAAGAAGTAGCTTAGCCCTCTCCTCTAAGTCTCGCATGCCGGCATCCGTGGACTTAGGCTGGAAGTCCACTACCTTCTCCTTATTGAAGCTTGACCCCTCTTCAGACCGTCTCAAATAGGAACCATTGATCGACATTGGGTCGTACTTCGAAACCGGGACGAACCCATCGGCACTCGGGTCTTGCCCCAATACTTTCGGAGTTGTCGTAGCCCGAAACAAATGGTCTCTCAAATTATTGGGCGTTGGAGGACGAAATTCTCAATATCAGCAGTGGCCTCGGTCGATCGACCACCTTGCTCAGTCGATCGACTGAGGTCTACAGTTCCAGAAGCTCCTGTAACCCACACTTCAGTCGATCGACCGGGTACATTAGTCGATCGACTGATATACCTGGTAGACGCCTTGTTCTTGCTATTTTTCGTTACAGCTTTCTTTTGACTCGGTTCTGCCTCATTCTTTTCAGGGGCATCCTCGACCATAGCAGGCCCCTCCAGGGTGGACCCACTCCTCAAAGTAATGGCATTTACGGTCTCTTTCTGGTCAGTTTGAGTCGGTAAGTGTCCCGGAGCTCGAGTGGTAATCTTGCTAGCCAATTGAGCAATTTGGCTTTCTAAAAGCTTCATTCCGGCCTCTCTAGCTTGGGACTCCTTTTGCAACATATTCTTCAATTCAGCAAACTCAGAATTTTGGGATTGTTGCTGTTGTGTCACATAGGGCGGTTTTTGATATTGTTGTTGCTTATGATGAGGGGGCACATAGGCTTGCTGATGTTGCTGCTGCTGCGGAGGTGGAGTTGGATTTAGGACATTCTGGATACTCCACCTCAAGTTGGGATGAACATTAGGCTCATAGTAGGTGTTTGTCTGCCTATAATGTTGAAAGGCAGCACAAGACTCAAAGGTACTAGGACAATTTTCTGAGACATGTCCCTCAGCTCCACATCTTCTACAGACGAAAGGACCGTCTAAAACAGCATTCACCTGGTAAATACCTCCTTTTGAAGCTCCTCCCAGTTCATACTTGTCAAATCTCGCAGTGAGAGCTTCAAGTGCAGCTCCAGAAGGAGATTAACCACTCCTCCTTTGATTCCCTCTAGAATTCCCATACTCAGCCTTGTGGGTGGCTAAGTCATCAATGATCTTCCACCCCTTAGTCTCTCCCATATTCTCAGCAAATCGGCCATTGGCTGCAGCATCCAAAATAGCCCTCTGATCGTCATACAGCCCGTTATAGAACTGATTGCAAAGACTCCATTTTTCGAACCCATGGTGCGGTATGGTTCGCACCAGCTTCTTGAAACGGACCCATGCCTCATGAAAATTCTCATCCGGCCCTTGTTTAAAGCTCATGATTTGAGCTCTAATGGCATTCGTCTTCGAGGCAGAGAAGTACTTCTTATAAAATGTCAGGGCTAAGGAATTCCAGTCGGTGATCCCATGAGCGGCTCGGTCCAGATCTCTATACCACTCCCTTGCAGCATCACGGAGTGAGAATATGAACATGGTCTCCTTTATCTGATCCTGGGTCACACCGGTCGGCGGGGGTATAGAGCAGCAGTAATCGATAAATATCTCCATATGCTTGTCTGCATCTTCATTTGAAGCTCCCCCGAACTGGTTCCTCTCAACTAAGTTGATATAGGAAGGCTTCGGTTCGAATTTCCTATCAGCTCCAGGTAATTCGAACCCCTTGTAAAGATTTTCAGCTTTCTGCTCAGAATGACTTGCTATAGTTGCTTCTTCAGCCATGACTGGAATTTCTGGAGAAGTGACTGTCTCAGCTGATGAAATAGAAGCATGAGATGTAGGTGGATCTTCCTCGAACAGAGCGTTCTCGTAGTAACTTGACAGAGTACTCAGCTCTTCCTCTGTCGGCAACACCCTTGATGATCGTCTCAACTCGCGCAAGGATTTCTCAATCTCAGGATTGAACGGTACTAGTTCACCACCCTGTGACCTATGCATAAGAAGAAAGTACAAAAACAATATAAGAAAAGTTTAAGGAACAGATGTCCCTTAAACTAAGAAAGACTAAAAATAAACAACTAAAAATTAGAACAATTGCCTCCCCGGCAACGGCGCCAAAATTTGATACCCGTCGTTGTGAGTACCAAAAATAATATTTATAATTCCTATTAAAACTAACCTAGGCTAGTGGTAACAGGGTCGAACCACAAGGAGGCGAAGGTAATTAAAAGTTGTCTAAATTTAATCTAAGGTAACAAGAGTTGGGGTTGAGTTGATTTGGTCTATAGCTAATAACAATAAAAATTAAACTAAAGAAATATATTAAATAAAATAAAAAGAAGGGTATTAGGAAGGTCGGTTCATTATAGTTTCGGCGGCAGCAAACTAAGTTGGTCTAAATCAAACACATGAGGCGGGAAAACAAGAGGTCCTCTCGGTCCACTCTCAACAGATAGCATCTTTCGATCTCGCTATAAGTCCCTAATATCACTAATACTGACTCTCGTCCTGAAAAGTGACTAATAATCTAAACTTTACCTATCTTTCGATCTCAGCATAGTTTAGTCATTTTAATTGGTGATCTAACAACTTTCCCTATCTATCGATCTAATGGGTCAGTCACATCCTAAACATTCAACTAGTCGTGTGCACTCGATTCGTCGAATAAAGAATTAAAACAATTAAAACGAAGGTAAAACCTCACGTGGTCAGTCGATCGATCAGGTATGGCAGTCGATCGACTGACACGCGATTCAGGCCGTGTTCATTCTATTGCCGCCTATACTATAGTTCCCCTACATCCTAGCACAAGCAATTTAGCTACTCATACTGAAATTAAAGGCAACAATAAAATTAATGAAATAAGCAAAAGAATTCATGCTTGAAATAATAGGACAAACAATTAACATAAACGGTAATTCGGTTTCGGGAAACTAACTAGCAATTCTATCTTACAAAACGATAATAAAGCAAACTGAATTATTAGCAGAAGAATACCGATTGAATTGCAGAGAGGGATCCAAGAACCGAATGCAAAAGTATTAGTATGAAATAATATTAAGAACCCTAATTATTTGATAAACTAAAACTGAATGTATAGCGAGGTCAAAACTAGATAGCTGGTCTGAAAACTCATGCTACGTTATATAAGAAAAGTACGCAGCTATTATTCCTAAACCTAATAACTCATGGGCTTGATAAATCTAGATCTTTTTAATTCTCTTCTGAAGTAGCGGTGTGGTCGATCGACTGCTGGGACCGGTCGATCGACTGGGATGCGATGTCTGAGAGCTTGGATCCAGTGGGTTGGTCGATCGACTAAGGGTACTGGTCGATCGACTGCTTTAGCTGGTACTTGACTTCTAAAATCTCGTGGATTTGTATTTTGGGCCTTGAAATGCGCACCAAGCTCGTTCCTTAAGTGAATACTTCACGTCAAATGCAATGCAGGATACTCGGGGACGGATTTAGCTTGATTTCCGTTGAATTCTTCACATTTCTGCAATAATGTACAAAAACACGAAAGTAGACGGAAACAGGGGAAATGGTAGCTTAAACTACATAAATGAGCTCTGAAATGCGTGTAAAATGAGGTGTAAAACATCATATAAATGACACGCATCAGTGCCCTTCTTGATTGCTAGGCGATGAACTGCAATTTTTGGGCTGAGTCCAGGCATCTCTTTATAGCTCCAAGCAAAGACATCTTTGTACTCGACCAAAACCTTGTAGTACTCTTCTTCTTCTTCTTTAGTTAGCAAAGCACTGACATAAATAGGTCGAGGATCTTCATTAGTTCCCAAGTTGAGTTCCTTGAGTTCATCTACAGTAGATTGCCCTCCGTCTTCAAGTGTTTTAGGGTCGTCGTTGGTCTCACCTTCTTCATTCTCGTCAGGTATCTCTTCTACTGTGATGTGATATGACGACGTTGTAACTTCTGAATCTCTTGGCTTCTTTGCACCAGAGGGACGTGAATATGAAGAAGCAGGCTCTTCAACATTTTTTTACTGGCCTGTGAGAACTATTACGCACCTCCGTGTTTTGAGTGGATCATGTTGGATGATATCCACTACTTGGATACGCTTCATGCGAGATGGTATTGCGCTTCTCAAGTCATCACTTACTCTTACTTCCTCTTCATTTTGTTTTGCATAAATTGAGAGAGGACGGCCCTCATCAAAAATCTTCTTGGGATCCCCTAGTCGACTGAAGACCATTTTTTATGGAGCGATCATAGATTGTGCATTTCTTGCTTGTGCGCAACGAGGATGTTGATGTTCTGACTTCACTCTCACCTTGATTGCCCAGCCTAGGAAAAACAGAAGTGTGTTTGATTGGAGCACTTGGCCTTCCCAGCCTTGTAAATACAGAAGGACGAGATTTTCCTGCAGGTTGACTTATTCGATCAAAGACTGAAGATGAATGTATCTTTTCTTCTTCTTCATTTTCTTCGACCTCTTCCACTGTGATCTGTTGAGAAGATGTAGTAGCCCCTTTTTCTACGAGCACCAATCTTCACAGGCGCAGGAGACTCATATCTCAGCCCGGCCTTGGTCACCATGAAGCTCCCATCTTGCTTGAACACTTCATGTTGCGCTTTGTTAAGACCGTACGGCTCAACTTCTATAACTTTGCCGAGAGGAGTCGGATTTGTAAAGTCATATCCAGCCTTCGCAAGTAGCTTATAAGCATTGGAATCAAATATCCCCTTGTTTTCCTCACTTGATAATTGACTGGATAAACAGACGAAACCAGTTGGAGGAGGTCTCACAATCTTCGTTTGAGATGAACTTGGTAGAGGTGTAACGACTTTGGCCACCCATTCCTGCTTGAACACCAGACTTGACTTTTAATCCTTAGGCTCTGTCTTTGGTATTAGACACTCTGCAAAAGGACTCTCTCCATCTTTGTGGCGAGACTTTGGGATGTAGCGTAGTACTGGTGGTGTAGTTTTCTGCGTCATCTCTTGCTTCTTGGGTGACGCAACAAAAGTAGCTGTTTTGTTGGCCTTATCTGCATCTTTCTTAACAACATTTTTTTTAGCAGGACTTGTAGCTCCATCTTCTTTGATGATATTCTTTTCCCGCTTACCTCCTTTTCCTGTTGAAGAGATGGTGGTTGGCATGAACTCACTAGAAGTACCATTCTCTTCAAAGAATTTTGCATCAGCAAAGAAAGAGTCGACCTTAGAGAAGGGTTTGGCGTCTCCGTCTATCTTCCTTTCACAACCACGATAATATTTCAAGCATTGATGGAGGGTTGAGGCGACAACTCCATTCTCGTGCTTCCAAGGTCGTCCCAGCAATAGTTTGAACGATGTCTTACCATCCATGACATGGAACAATGTGTCGGAAGAAATATCACCCATGGTAAGGTTCACACGGATCATGCCAACCGCGCGCTCCCCATTCAAGTTGAAACCATGAATCATTGTTCGACTACTGGAGAGTTCATCCATTAAGATCCCTAATTCGTTCATGGTTGCTTTTGGCATGAGATTGACTCCTGATTCTCCATCTATTAAGATGCGCTTGACCCTTTGCCCCCGGATGTACCCAGACACATAAAGTGGCCTGTTGTGAGGCTTGGATCCAAGAAGTAAATCCTCATCTGAAAAACTCAAGGCTGCATTGCATGACACATATCCAGTCGTTTGCTCAGGAGGCTCGATTTTGTCTTTCATCTTGCCCGCGTACAGTTCTGGCTTCGCAAGTCCTTGAATTATCAGCTGACGCTTCTCTTTAGGTAGATGAAAGATTTGCTTCCACCCCATATTTGTAGGAAGGGCGTCGAGATTAGCCGCTATTTCGTTCTCTTTTTCAGTATGAGACCGTTGTGGTGATACCGCACATCTAGGCCTCTTTCCTCATTCTTCTTTTCATCGTCGCCACCTTCAGTAGCTGAGATGGTGCACGCAGTAACCTTGTTCATGAAATCTCGTGGGAAGAATTCTTCTAAGGTGACGGGACTTAGTGGTTCTTGCTCCAGCAAATCAATTGGCAAGACATGTGGTTTGACAACTATTTTGGACTTTTTCTTTCCCTCCGTCTTGCGAGTTTTAGTCTTCTTTGATTGTTTTCTTCGACAGTGAATAGGTTGCGCTGTCTGCCTTATTTGTTTCTTTGACTTCTTGCGTGTAACCAAAGTCCAACCTTCATCGTGATCTTCATGCTTCTTCTCCTCATTGTTATCCCGAGAAGGTAGTTTTTCTTCCAATGACATCGGAGGTAGCGACGGCAATGACCCTTGGATCCGTAATGCCACAGGCTCAAAACTTCCGAACTGCAACATATACACACACTGTCCTTGCTGTATAATTGGCTCGTCAGTTTGCTCCAGGACTACAGTAGTTTGATTTATGGTTACTGTGTCATCCAAGTCAACAATGATCTTCCCTTCCTTGTAGAGCTGCATGATCTTTTCCTTGAGTGTTATACACTTTTCAATAGGATGACTCACCAGCCTGTGATAACGACAGTAATTGGGATCGTTTGTCTTGTTTGCTTGCTGAGGGCGCTTGGACTCTGGTAATTGTATAACCTTCTTTTCCAAGAGGTTATCAAGCATTCCGGACAAGTCAGAATCTGGGAATGGGTGTTTCTTAGCCTGCAACTCTTTCAATGTAGGCCTATCTCGTTGGTAGTTATAAGAGAATGACTCTTTCTTCTTTTCATACTTAGGCTTTGACGAGATTTTCACAGGTGCACTGCTGGTTTCGACGACCATTGTCTCCTTTGTCGATGACTTGACGCCCTTGTCAGTTTTCTTGAACTCCTTTTTTTTCACTTGGCGCCTTGGAAGAAGTTGGTCGAGCACTACCATGTTCTTTGATTGTGATCTCCATGTCATGGGCGCGGGTAGCCAGGTCTTTGAAGCTCTTCGGCATGATCCCTTTCAGGATGTAAAGAATGTCCCATTTCATCCCGTTGACACACATTTCAACTGTCGACGCTTCACTTAGGCGATCCTTGCATTCCAGACTCAACGCACGCCAGCTGTTGATGTAATCGACGATAGGGTCATCTTGCCATTGAGTTGTCTTTGTCAATTCGCTCATGCTGACGACACGTCTGGTGCTGTAGAACCTGTTGAGGAATTCATCTTCCATGTGACCCCAGCTGTCAATTGACTTAGAGTTCAGATCTGTGTACCAGTCGAACGCGATCCTTTTGAGCGAACGAACAAACTGCTTCACCAAACGATCACCTTCTGTTCCAGCATTGTTGCATGTCTCAACGAAGTGGGTGATGTTTTGCTTTGGGTTCCCCTTCCCGTCGAACTGTTGAAATTTTGGAGGCTGATAGCCGGATGGCATACGCAGGCTATCAATCCTCTTAGTGTAAGGCTTGATGTAGCGTCCACTACTTGTCGAGCTATTATCCAACTGACACTTGATCGTCTTGGCTATTAACTCCTGCAGCTTCTCTTCAGTGAAGTTGTTGATCTCATTGTTTGGCTTTTCCCAATCATCGCCAACTTCTCTATCGCTATCAGCATCCCTATCGGTGTCACCATGCTCGCTCTCGGCCTTCCTGTCACAGAGTGCCACCACCTCTTTTTGGAGCGCATCAATTTTTTTGTTCTTTTCTTCATTCTCCTTCATCATCTTCTCAAGGAGTTCATTCATTTTCTGCATTCGATCCTCAAGAGTATCACCATGACTGAAGCGACGCTAGGAGTTGATGTTTCTTTCTTCTTTGGCGACGCCTTGGATTTGCAGGGAGAAGCTTTTTTGTCAGCCTTAACACTTCTACCCTCCTCGCGTGAAGGAGATGAGGCAGCCAAGAGTGCTGTAGCGGCAGCAGCTATGGAGACGACAGAGAACTTGCGCGGCCTAGTTGGGACGTGTGAAGAGCGTAGACTGGCAGCAGCAGCATTGACAGGAGCCTTCTTCGCCATTCCTCTTGTGGAGATGCCAACTGACTGCGTAGCAGGGGAGGTAGCAACAATGGGGGTACCCTGCAGGATGTCTATGTAGGTCTTCTTGGATGGACTGGAGGAGGTGCTTTGCTTGGTAGACATCTTCTTGTTTTGGTAGACTTGAATAAAACAGCAGTAGAGATGAGAGGTAGAGACTTTCACGTCGGGTTCACCAAAATTTGTAACAGCAAATTTTGTATTGCGATAACTGAAATACAAAACAAGGAAACAATTAAATTTTATTAATAAATATCAAAAGTACATGTACAATCTCTAATGTATCCTCTGATTCTAATATGCCGTAAGGGGTACGTGTACGGGGTGCACGTAAGGGGTGCGCGTGTAGACAAATTTAATTGCCATACACGCGATGTAGATTTGATTTCTTGAGAGGGTCGCGATGACTTGAATCTCTCTTGAAGGTTTGAATTTGTGATTGAATCTTCAACGCAGGCGGCACGATTTGATGTGCTTGTTGACTGCTTGCAATGATTTTGACAGAGAGGATTTGTAGGAATTTTGTACCTTGTTCTCTCTAGCTCCTTTGCAATTATGAATTTTCAACCCTTTGAATGAATAAGGAGAGCTCTATTTATAGAGTTTCAAACCTCCTTGTTCGACTTTGGCGGTCACAGGCCCATTTGTGGGTTTATTAGCAACCTTGGCCCAAATTTGATTCTTTCTAGGTTTAGTGATCCGAATAACTCCTTTTGTAATCCGAATCGACCCATATTTCATTTAAACGGGACAAATTAATTAAATTAAGTTAAAATTTGGCATTAACTCAAAATAATTAATTTATTTTATTTATTCGGCACATTAATAAATTTTCCGTGCCTACACTTGGTCTTTTGCTGACCGTTCCAAAAAGCACATTTTCATGCCATCATAATGACGATTTCAATACTCGATTTTCATAACCATTTCAAAACACCTTTTCATGTCGTCGTAATGATGATTCCAAAACTTAGTTCTTACAAACCATTTCAAAAAGCACTTTTTCGTCGGCATAATGGACATTTCAAATTCTGAGAACGACACATTGTTTTTGAGGACATTTCAAATCCCGAGAGCGATGCACCGTATTCGAGACCACTTGAAAACCGTCGTCAGAAACGACACACTATTTTGAGACCACAACAATTTCAAATTTTTATATCCTCAATTTTCAAAACTCCTCAAACCGTTTTTACGTCGTCGTAATAAAGATTTCTATCCACGATTTTCAAAACATTTCAAAACCCTTTTTACGTTGTCGTAATGATAATTTTGATCCTCAATTTCAAAATCAAAGCGCATTTTCCCAAGACGAATTTTACCCTCGAATTATCAAAATTAAAAATCATTTTTCAAATCGAGAAACACCGCTTTTCCAAGCCATCGTAACGACGATTTCAATTCCCGCAATTCTTTCAAATCCCGTTTGTTAAACAAGATTGACCGTTTTTCAAGCCGCGGTAATGACAATTTAAATTCCTAAATTTTCAAATTTCAAACCATCTTTATAGAAACAAAATTTAGCTTTTCTAAGCTGCCGTAATGACGATTTCAATGCTCACAATTTTCAATTTCCATACCATCTTTCAAAGATCAAAACCGATTTCTAATCCGTCGCAATGACAAATTCAATCCTCACAATTTTCAATCCAATTTCAAATCTTTTGTAAACGAATTTAACCGTTTTTTTTTTGTTTTTTACAAAAAATTATCATTTCATTTCAAATGTGAAAGGAAATTACATTTTGCAAAAGCAATAACCAGTAGAGAGTACACTAGGAATGGTCCAATAGTGGAGAAGCTAGCTATTTAAGCTATGAAGAATAGAAGCTTGATCAAAACTAGAGGATCTCATCAGCACCCTAATAGCAATAAGGTAATTAACTCTACGAACAATAGCAGCATCACTAGTCAAAAGTTGCTTGAAAATCCTAGCATTTCACTCCTTCCATAGCTGATAAACATCACTCGGCAATGATATGTGAAACCAAGCTATTTTCCACCTATCATTTCTTGGACAGGCTAGAGTAGTCGCCAATTCCTGAAGGAGATCCTTACCAACACGATTTATGCCCATCCAGGTCAGAGTATCAGACCAAACAGCAACTGAGAAAGGTCATTGGAAAAAAATTATGATCATGAGTCTCCTCTTGTTGCTCACATAGTAAAATTTAGCCGTTTTCTCTGTCGTCATAATGGCAATTTCAAAACTCGGTTTTCGAACCATTTGAAAATGCACTTTTTGCGCCGATATAATGGCCGTTTCAATCCTCGAAACCTCGATTTCGAAAACCGTCTTCGAAAACAACGCACCATCTTCTAGGTCATAACGATTTCAACATACAAACTTTCGATTATCGATTTTGAAACCCGCTAATTTGAATTTTAAAAACCATCTTTGAAAATAACACACCGTTTTCTAAACCGTAGCAACCCCAATTATTTCAAGCCCGTCTTCTAAAAATAAACTTAACCTTTTTCAAAAGACAATCCTAAGTAAATCTCGCTTTTTGAAGTTATCTATTTTCAAAAATCCTCTAAAAATAATAACATCCTACATATCAATCCACTTTTCTGATTTAGCCTCGAGTCGAGTTCGAATAAAAAACGTCTAGGTAACGTCGAGTCTTCGCCGAAG
This sequence comes from Silene latifolia, assembly GCF_048544455.1. NCBI lineage: Eukaryota > Viridiplantae > Streptophyta > Magnoliopsida > Caryophyllales > Caryophyllaceae > Silene > Silene latifolia. Next base: position 323,267,520 of record NC_133538.1, read on the forward strand.
TGATTACCTGCCCTTTGTTCTAGGTCGTGTCGCCTAGTTGTCACGACATCTCCAATGGCGTTGCTAGAGTCAATACCTGTCAGGTAATAAACCCACCTTTCCCCTATACTACGGGGCATAGGTTAAGTTTGTATACATGTCTTGTCCAATGGCGTCTCGCCATCAACAAACCTCCAAATCCCGTCAGAAGTCGTCCGTCTAGGCATCACTATGTCAAAGTCGACGCTCGAGTCTAAATTCAAAACCACGCACCATGAGTCCAAACACGAGAAGTCATTCATGATTTGTCATGAACTCATAATCTTGTCACATTGTGTTGTCCTCACGATAAAATTTCCTTTTGTACGTATGTGTCGTAGTTGCCTTTGTTTGTGCAATTCCTTGCCAAGACAAGTTATAACGCCTATCATTCTGTCAAATATGAAACCCTTGGGTGCCATCGATTGTAAACAAGAAACTTAAAAAGGCAATAAATCTACATTAGCCGTCGAAAACTTGAACACTCGTCTCTCCCGTGTTGAGGACAAACTTGCAACTGGGAATTTTCCTTCTTCTGATATTCAGTAAAGGGTTAAGCTCCTTGAAAGCCGACTGCTTGCCAATGACAAAACCAACCCCAATTGGATGACAATCAACACCACTGAAGCCAATCCCTTAGCTATCCTACCAAAAACAACCAGAAGGCCCCATAGGTCCTTCCCTGATTTGGGCATACCTTACGCCACAGCTTTGGAAAGGCTAATCTCCAAAGGAAATCTCAAGCCGATTGTTCTAACTCCGGATCCACTTCCACACAAGCGGGGACGAAGATGGAACAAAGAACAATATTGTCAATATCACCAAGGTTGCGAATATGATACTGAGATGTGTCTCCCTCTGAAAGGCGTCATCCATTATATGATTGAAAAGGGTGATTTACCACTACGTCCCTCAACAAGCAACAAGAAAAACCCTCCTGAAATCCCTGTTGAACACAGTCAGGAACCTTTCGTAGACTACTCTCACCTCCTCCCTCCTAACGATGAGAAAATTCATGGAATTGATGAAGATGGAATTCAAAGCGGTATACTCATACTCTCCGTCTCCATCAACAACACATTCTCAAAGCTGCAAGTGGTCATCTATGATTTGAACACTCGGGTAGCTAATTTGGAGAAAAGGTTTGGTAATGTCGAAAGTGAACCTGGCTATTAAGGAGAAAACAAGTGCTCGATTGACCAGCCGATAACTGCTGAAAATGAGGTATTATCCGATGGTTCCGACATCCAAGAACCCATCAACAAAGAACATGAAAATGCCTCACCAAAATACCCATCAAAATACCAAGTAACATCTCAAAGACTGCCCATTGACAATGACCAAATCCTGTTTCCGTCTAGGGTTGACAAAAACAAAACTAAGAAAAACATCCCTAAAAATACCAATGTGGGAACCATGGGAAACACCAAAGGGTATTCAGAGATCTAGAAATGTCATATGACACCGCTTTAGAGATACTAGCTTCAAGAGGACTACTACAAGCCTTTGGTCCGACTTCGGACCCACCTGAACACAAGAGAACCCGTTTCTGGAATGGAAATGCCTATTGTTTATACAATCAAGGCAAGGGCCATGATACCGAAGCGTGTTACAAGCTGAAGAATTTCATTCAAGATATGATCGAAACTGGCAAAATCATGGCCGCGCCTCGCAGTCAAGACAATCAACTTGGATGTCTCAAGTCAAACTGCAAAGTTGAATGCTCTCAAAGGACATTTACCAACCTCGACATAACTTATGCCGTAGCTCTTCAAAGGCTTATGACTGAAGGGAAGCTACAACCAATTGGACCCACTCCAGATCCATCTACCAACAAGAAAACCTGTTTCTGGGATGGCAATATATATTGCCACTATCATCAAGGAAAAGGTCATGACACAGAAACATGTTACAAACTGAAACGTGTTATTCAAGATATGATCGACAACCATGATATGATGGTCTAATCCTTAAGCTGACCAAGTGAATAAGACAACCCTAACGGGTGTCTCATTCTATATGGACATGAAAGTCTCATAGACTATTGTCCTCCTATCGTCCCAAACAACGTCAATGAAGTGGGCAAGTGGGTCAATGCTCAAGACCAAACATTCATCCCGCTGGATGCTGAAGCAGAGACCTTCGAGAAGGAAAGTGATGATTAGGTGTCCATTTCTGAGATTGAGTCAGAGTCCTTGTCCGAGTCTTAAGCTTTCTCAGATCTATCCTAGTGTCGGTCTTTCTATTCCTAAGTGACAACTAGGGGCTTTACCTATGAGTCATGTAAGTTCTTCGAGTCTTTGTTAACCTCATATTTATCTAAATAAAAGCACAACTTTCAACTCATATATTCTTTTTCTGTTCCTTTACCATTTCTTCTGACAACGATAATTGATTTGAAAATTGATTTTAAAACAACATGTTCTAATTCAGTATGTTACACCCCCTCATACCAAGGTACCTTACCAAGGACTACCCTAGCATGAAAGGCTGTTACCATCTCAGCTGCCCGAGGTTAGTATATCAAAAGCAACAATCCAAAACACATTTATTAAACTACGAAAGATTTAAGGTTTACATAATCTCAAAATCCGACATTAAAGAACTATCCAAAAACCAACAACAACAAAATGGCGACTAGAACTCTTGACAGTGGAAGGCTAAGCTTGCGTGGTGACTCCCCATGACTGCCCCAAAGCTAAACGACTGCATCACCTGTCACAATCTTCTCACCATCCCCAAATGGATCACCACATATATTACAAAAAAAAAACAACGGGGTTAGTTACTGAATAATTAAAGCAAGACGAGTACAAAGGTAACCAGCTGATCATCATCCTCCTCCGGTCTCCCGAACTCACACAGTAACCGACTACACACCGAAGTATGTAGCTATGCCAGATTACCCATCGCAACAGGTAATCCTTGCCGCCAGTGGGGGACCGCAACCAATCCTCACCTAAACCCCGCTCATCAACGAGCGATATCCCTGTCCCTTAATGTGCACATCCCCTCTCATGGCGGGTTCCACGGAAGGCGAACTAGGGTGTGAAGCCACTCCCGCAAGTGACTCCACCACAATCATCACAACACCAACAACAACACCACACCAACACCACACCAACACTCCAACAATGATCAGCAGACAACCAATCGTACGCAATACCACATAATCTTAAATAAATTAAACAGGAACTGAGTAGGGAAACCCTACCTTTTCGCAATCCTCTATGCTGCAATCAATCATACAATATGCATAACAAATACCACATCGTCACCTACAACAATGATAACCATCAATCAACACATATATGATGACCAAACCCTAAACCCCCAAATAAAACCAAAACAATAATTAGGCAAAACCCAAACAGACAACCGATTAACTGATTACAAGGCATAAGAGACTTACCAATGAAATCGACGAAAGAGAGAAAAGCACAGGGGCTCATGAACCATCAATGCTCTTGGGAGAGATTAGAGAGGATTAGAGTTACGTAGAATGTTTTAGGTTTTGTCAAACGTAACAAGTGAAGCAGTGAATCTTAATTTATAACTCTAACCGTCTCTAATCAAACCTCGGAAATAATCTCCGTAAGACCGGATACTCGGTCGAGTATAGAGTATACTCGGCCGAGTATCCTCTACTCGGTCAAGTATTCCCATACTCGGCCGAGTAATCCTGGGCAGTAAACTGTCCAGAAACACACGACACACTTACTCGGCCGAGTAAGCCATATTTGGGCGAGTAGCCCACTTAGAAAACCGTAGTATTACAGTCTTCCCCCCTTAAAAAGAACTTCATCCCCGAAGTTCCAACCCAACCTATAAAAGATGGACACCTAACGCTAACTCCACCAACCACGCTTCCTTCCACAACATGGCTCAGGATATTGTCTCAACTATAGCATAGACTCCCAATACTAACTCCATAATACTATCGGATACCCAAAACATAAGTGTTACCAACTTTGTCTTACTTCCATAAGATTCACAAGCAAACTCAATACCAAGACAATCCACCAAACAAGATCAACCATCAAAACGGAATGTTACATTCCACCACCATTAAAACGAACTTCGTCCTCGAAGTTTACTCACACTCGTAAACATCATACTACTACAAGCACTGCCATTATCTATAATAAACCAACCCCAACACAAATCCATCCTTTACTCTGATACCACCTTGTAACACCCCCTCATACCAATCAGGCCTCTACAAAAATCAACCTCTTTAGAATGACTATCTTTCCTATTTATCATCACCCTTAACCACTAGTGACAACACCACAACATCACCATTGCTCATGTGACTACACCCTTACTATCACTTCTTAATGTAACAATCGTTTTCTCTCTTTGGTTGTCATCCCAATAACGAATGTCAAATCCACCAACAAAAATTACCTCAAGATTATTCCCAATTCTATCCTTTATCGTATCGTCACCTAACTCTCCACCAAAATTTCAGATCGTGCAAACACTCTATAAGCTTCTTATTCCCTTAATACCTCGAAACTCGCGGCTAACATGTCGTCCTGTTCTCCTATATAACCATTAACTCACACCCTCTAATGAGGCTATCGTACATTTCCATGGTTTCCTACACTTTCATGCTCCTTAACTTCGGTCAACGTTTTCTGAGCTTACTTCCATCCCTCTTACCCCATTTTCACTCAATAATACCAATTAACTAGGTAGTATCCCGCGCTTTGCGCGGCCTGTTTTAAAATTTAATAAATATAATTGAAGATAAATAACATAATTTATATATGACCTTTAATAATTTTACTTATAAATAAAAATAAATTAAATTTTCTCAAATTTAATTTTTATAGGTTTATTTACAATATTTTAAAATAAAATACATACAATTTAAATTAAAATTTATAAGTGATGATTAATTATGTTGATCAAAGTTTTATAAATTATTTTGTGACTCATCAAATATCATATTAATTAAAATAAAATTTATTCGAATAATGGAACAATCAACATTAAGTTTTCAAATTATATCATTTCACAATACGTTAGGTTCCAAATTAATTAATATTTGTTCAAAATAATTTGAATATAATTTTATGTAATTTTTAATTCTTTTATTCTATAACGTGTGATATTTATGTATTAATATATAGAGTTCAAACTCAACTATTCAAATGTTTTGATTGTGTTTTGCATCTGTTATGTGTCAAACATATCTATAAAAATTGCACCTTTTGTATTTTTAAACAACTATATAAAAATGATGTTTAAGAGTTAACTGTAAATAAAATAGGTTAAACTTTCTCAAATAATATTTTTTGAGAATTAACTTCTAAGTATTTAAAATATAACATATAAAATATTTAACTAAAAGTAATATTTAGTTAGACATAATCAATATTTATACTTGACGTATACGTATTTTAATTAAAGATATTAAAGGAAAATGTAACGTTTTTTTTCTACTTTTTCATGTCTTTTATAATACTATATTATTTAATAATCATTACTTTTGTTTTGATTATCCAAATGCATTCGCGATCACTGTGTACATACATACTCATACACATACTCGCTATCACACTATTTAAACCTACCAAAATCACATATCTATTCAATTTCTCGCAATATAATTTTTTTCCGTCCCACATAAAAATTTATCTCTAAGTAGTTTTCTTTAAATTATGTTTTTAAGAAATACAATGACTCTTCCAAATATATTTTTCTTATGATTTAATGGTCTAAGTTTTATACCTTTCTAAAAATGTCTTTTTACGTAAACATAAAATATTATGAGACACTCACTTTAATCATCTCTACAAATTAAAAGTTTTCAATAAATATAATGAAAATTATACTCAATTTGAAGCATTTTTCGCAATAAACGTAATTATTTACATTTTAGAATTTTTATCAAAATATTTTTTTAATAAATTTAGAATCAAATCATCATAATTATTTGATGTAATTTTATAATAAAATTTATTAAGTTATAATTAATATTTTGCTGAGATTTATACAGCGTTTATTATGTTTATATTTAATGTTCATCTGTAATTAATACTTGTATTTAAAACTGGGTTGACACGTGGCGCATCCACAACGCTTCAACCCAGCTTTTATATATATATATACATATATATATATATATATATATATATATATATATATATATATATATATATATATATATATATATATATGTACATATATATATATACATATATATATATGTATATATATATATATACATATATATATATGTATATATATATATATACATATATATATATATATATGTATATATATATATATATGTATATACATATATATATGTATATACATATATATATGTATATATGTATATACATATATATATTTATATATATATATATTATATTATATATATATATATATATATATATATATATTATATATATATATATATATGTATGTATATATACATATATATACATACATATATATATATATATATATATATATATATATATATATATATATATATATATATATATATATAATTCATCTCCTTTCTTCTTCTATCTAACTTTTTAGTACTCCGATTACCTTCTTGTTGCTCTACAACTCAATTTCCATTAATTCATATAAATATCTTCATATTCTTCTTTATCACTGATCCCCTCTCATCATACTACTCACTCACACTTGTCACCCTCAAGTCCCCACAACTAACGGCTACCCTTTAATTAGTTGTATCTTTCTTTCGTATCCCTAGAAAACCAACCATTCACCCCAAACCCTTAATTGTCCAAAGAATCATACACTAGGCTCACCTCCTGATAATCCAAACTACCAAACTCAGTCACTATCTACAAATCGACGTCGCGGCATAACTCCATCTAAGTTCACTACATACCCCTCTTCTCTATCCCTCTATAACAACCTTTTATTACATATATCCTTAAGCAACTCAATCCTAATCGTCTCCCTCCATAAATCCTTACACATCCCAATATGCCACTATTCATATCCCTCATCTCAATCTTTCATTCTCACATTTCTTTACACTTACATCACCCTTGCCCATATACACTTACTTTTATATTACTCAACACACGACTATCTCACTCATCATATCTCACAAAACATGCTCCTTGCCTCGATTAACTCATCAATCTTCCCTTTCTTTTTTTTTCGATATCCCTCACAATCACATATAACTCAGGTCCTTCCTATCCAACACGTATCCCTCACAAGCCGGCATTCTCCCTATCATAGCATTTGGTAACTTACGTATCAAGACCGTCACATATATAAAAGAACGCTTTAAGACCCAAAACATACATGTGTACATACACTACGACTCAAAACAATGTAAGAACATAGCCGACTCAATATGACCGTCCACTGAGGTACTCGGTCGAGTACATATTATACTAGGTCGAGTACAGGGTACTCGGTCGAGTAACTATATTACTCGACGAGTTTTCGATTCCAGAAGCTAACCCAATTGTCGCAGAAGGATTACTCAGTCGAGTATTGGGAATACTCGGCCGAGTAGCCCTTACTCGGTCGAGTATTACTTTACTCGGTCGAGTACCAACATAGTTCTCAGCATCGTCCAGTTTTCGTAAAAAAGTCATTTCGCACTTATTACTTGGTCATTTCAGGCGTGTGACCTATCGTTAGAATCATAAGAAGACAAGCTATTACCTCCAATTGGAATTATAGCAATATCATTTTTAGAACTCGACTTATGACAGTTTTAAGACAACCCTTCCAAAATTGGTTTTCATACAAATCATTTTTTCTTAACAAAACAACTTAAACATGGATAAAACAAACAATAACGACCCAATACTTCAAGAAACCAGTACATAGATGAAGCTTTATCATACCCACATGAAAATTAAACACGACATTCATGTATAAAGACACATGACCTTAATCACATGCTACTACCAACAATCAAACATGACCATTATCATGATCATATACGCTTGTACCACTACCCTTTTGAAAGCCACATAATACACATTTAACATGCCAACATATTCCATGCTCAAAGTTTAACATCAATAAATTTCCGATACATCTTTCAACTACTATCACGTGCTACTTCCTTCGTCTTTTCATTCAACCATGCACAATACTTATGCCACAAGTACTTCACACACATGACTCGACACACAACAGCCCCCCCAAGTGACCGGCTTGAGATCGTAAGGGCCTTAATGCGGCTTTGGGACGTCTCCCAAGTCTTTGCGGTAGCTCCAAACATCTCTCCCCGGGTTCATTTTATCTAGACTCTCTATGTTCATTGGGTTCATTCCTTTTAGGTGCCAGAATCGTCGGCTCTAATACCACTTTGTAACACCCCCTCATACCAAGGTACATTACCAAGGACTACCCTAGAATGAAAGGCTGTTACCATCTCGGTTGCCCAATGTTAGTATATCAAAAGTAAAAATCCAAATCACATTTATTAAACTACGAAAGATTTAAGGTTTACAAAATCTCAAAATCCGACATTAAAGAACTATCTAAAAACCAAAAACTACAAAATTGCGACTAGAACTCTTGACAGTGGAAGCTAAGCTTGCGTGGTGACTCCCCATGACTGCCCCAAAGCTAAACGACAGCATCACCTGTCACAATCTGCTTACCATCCCCGAATAGATCACCACAGATTTTACAAAACAACAATGGGGTCAGTTACTGAATAATTAAAGCAACACGAGTACTTAGGTAACCAGCTGATCATCATCCTCCTCCGGTCTCCCGAACTCACACAGTAACCGAATACACACCGAAGTGTGTAGCTGTGCCAGATTACCCATCACAACAGGTAATCCTCGCCGCCAGTGGGGGACTGCAGCTAATCCCCACCTAAACCCCACTCATCAACGAGCGATATCCCTGTCCCTTAATGTGCACATCCCCTCCCGTGGCTAGTTCCACGCAGGGCGAACTAGGGTGTGAAGCCACTCCCGCAAGTAACTCCACCATAATCATCACAACACCAACAACATAACCACACCAACACCACACCAAAACTCCAACCATGATTAGCAGACAACCAATCGTACGCAATACCACATAATCTCAAATCAATTAAACAGGAACTGAGTAGGGAAACTCTACCAATTTTCGCAATCCGCTATGCTGCAATCAATTATACAATATGCATAAAAAATACCACATCGTCACCTACAACAATGATAACCATCAATCAACATATATATGATGACTAAACCCTAAACCCCCAAATTAACCCAAAACAATAATTAGGCAAAACCCTAACAGACAACCTATTAACTGATTACAAGGCATAAGAGACTTACCAATGAAATCGACGCAAGAGAGAAAAGCATAGGGACTCACGAACCATCAATGCTCTTGGGAGAGATTAGAGAGGATTAGAGTTACGTAGAATGTTTTAGGTTTTGTCAAACGTAATAAGTGAAGCAGTGAATCTTAATTTATAACTCTAACCATCTCTAATCAAACCGCGAAAATAATCTCCGTCAGACCGGATACTCGGTCGAGTATAGAGTATACTCGGCCGAGTATCCTCTACTCGGTCGAGTATTCCCATACTCGGCCGAGTATTCTTGGGCAGTAAACTGTCCAGAAACACACGACACACTTACTCGGCCGAGTAAGCCATATTCGGCCTAGTAGCCCACTTAGAAAACCGTAGTATTCACAGTATGAGTACACTTAAGTGATGTCCCAGTCTGAACTGCAAAGGGCCTGAAACTCTGTGTCCATTTTCTTTACCTTTACCATGTCTGGCAATAGAAACCTTACATTATGACCCAATATAAAGCGATCTTTTATCAAAGGAATTCTATGACGAACCTAGATAACAAACCCAAAACATCTCTTTGTTCGTAATCAATGACGGAAGGCAAGCCCATTCCCCACAAAAACATCCCATCACAAAACACCAACTTGCATCTTGCAAGAATTACCCAATCCCCACGAAAAGATCCCATCAAAAACACCAACCTATATCTTTCAAGAATGGCACATTCCTTCACGAAAAAGAAACACCCAAAAAACACAAACAAACATCTAACAAAAATGTTTGTCTAACCAGAATAAAAATTCAAAACCTTAAAGTAGTCTAGTACTCTGATGCCCTTGGAGGAGGATCCAATGGACTAGAACTCCACAATGGTCGTGAATTCGATCGTGACCAAGTGCAAGAACAATAGATAGCACTAACCTGTCAAAACAATGACAGCACAAAAGGGACAAGCCACCATCCCAATTTCCTAAAACAAAGGTCTTATTCAGAAGACCTAACATCCCAAATGCCATTCACCTAAAGTCAAAAAGCCAAAGCCGAAGCCAAAGTCAAAATGCAATTCACCCAAAGCCAAAGAAAAAAGCAATTCACCCAATGGCCACGGCCAAAGCCAAAGCAAAAACCAAAGCCAAAAAGCCATTCACCCAAAGCCAAAGCCAAAACAAAAGGCCAAAGCCAAAGCCAAAGCCAAAGCCAAAGATAAAGCAAAAGCCAAAGCAAAGCCGAAGGAAAAAAAAGCCATTCACCTAAAGCCAAAGACAAAGACAAAGCCAATTCACCCAAAGGCCGCTGCCAAAGCCAATTCACCCAAAGCAAAAGCCAAAGCGAAAAGCTACTCGCTCAAGGCAAAGGCTAAGACCCAATCCAAAATCAAAAGAAAACAAGACCGAAACCTTTTTCAAACGGCCGAATCCAAAGACAGCATCGGAGCAAAATCCAGGATCAATAATTCCAAAACAGCAAACACTAAAACTTGAGATCAAAGAGCTAAAATAAGAGTACAAGACTGATCAATTAACAACATACCCAATCTTTTCTTACACGAAAGTCCAAGGTCAATAAGTCTAAGACACCATCACACCAAACCTTGATGTCAAAGAGCTAAAATAAGATCTCAAGACTGGTCAACTAACAACACACCCAACCTTTCTTCACCCCTAAATCCTCCGAGAGATTGCCATGAGGAGACATATCTATAATCTTAGGGATTTACTGCAAGATCACACCCAACCGTTGCTTCACCCGAAGTCCTTCTAGAGATTGTTACAAGAAGACCAATCTAGGATTATGTGGATTCCCTCAAGCTCGAAATATCACATCTTAACCTTTAAGGTCCAGACATGGAAATCTGATCCCGCATTATTTGCAAACCCTTTCGTGCTTGGGCCACATTAAGCCTGAGACCCCATTCCCCACCACATCACAAGCTGAAACCCGTCAGCCTAAACACCACAAAAATACAAGCTCTAAATTTTTATCTGTCAAACAAGCCTCTTATTACCAAGCTTCACATTCCAAAATGACAAAGCTATTTTCACCCTGACCTAGATACGGAGTCTTCGCATACTTTGCTACCAAGCATGGGACATGCCCAATTCATTCTTAGGGTCCACTTTTTAGTGTGCTCACATGACAAGGAACAATTTCATAAATTATACCTCTTCGATTCATGATCAAGTGAGAAATCTCTCAAATCAATTTTTCGAGTCATCAAACGGAATATACCGTCGTGACCCTCACACTTTAAGGTCCTAACCGCTAGCTTAGGTACACACGCAAGACCTACGATTTGGTTTGTTTTGCAGCACGCGAATACGTAGTCAGTCCTAATACAAGGACACAACCACACCCCCACACACCTTCAATTTATAATCCATTTTTCAAACAAAGAAAGAACTACGATCTGGTTTGATTTCATGTCACGTGAATACGTAAGAAGTCCTATTACAAGGACACAACTGTACCCTTTTCACAATTGCACCCTTTTCACAACCGCACCCTTTTCACAACCGCACCCCTTTCATAAAGACACTCATTTTACAACTTTTCATTTCCAATTCCAATTCCAATCCCATATAACCATCCCTTCCCAACGTAAATCCCAGTCCATCACTTCCAATACATCATTTTAATCCCTTAAAACAACCCCTTTCAGTCTCAATCATCACCATCAATCCTCAAAACCAGCTCACTCAGCTAAAAATTTAATCTTTTACCTTTCTACTAGGGGCTTCTTCTTGAAGGTGTTGCCGATTCTTGCTTTTACCAAATTGCCATCTTCTCACTCTGGGGGCATCTCTTTCGAGATGCTACTCGTCATCTATCCCTCTTGATCACTCATTGAGTCAAGTTAAAATCTAAAATAAACCACATTTAGTCTAGTGCTCGGTTCAAACGATGAAAGGTTGGCATGTCACAAGTACTTTTGCTACTTAGATGGTTATTCCGGGTTCTTTCAAATACCCATTCACCCGGATGACCAAGAGAACACCACATTTACATGTCCCTATGGTACCTTTGCCTACCGTAGAATGCCCTTTAGTCTTTGTAATACCCCCGCTACCTTCAAACGTTGCATGATAAACATCTTTTCTGATTTCATTGAATCTATTACAGAGGTGTTTATGGATGATTTTAAAGTTTATGGTTATTCATTTAATGCATGCTTGGCTAACTTGACAACAGTTTTGAAGCGTTGTGAAGAGGTTGATTTGGTATTGAATTGGGAAAAGTGCCACTTCATGGTGAATGAAAGAGTGGTACTTGGTCACATTGTGTCCGAAAGAGGAATTGAAATGGACCGTGCTAAGGTCAAAGTTATTGAACAACTACCCCCACCGGTAAATGTCAAAAGTGTAAGGAGTTTCTTTGGCCATGCGAGATTGTACCGCCGTTTTATCAAAGACTCTTCTAAGATTGTCAAACCCCTTACAGAGCTTCTTTTAAAAGATGCTCCATTTGTGTTTACTAATGATTGTCTTGAGTCTTTTAATAGGATCGAGAAGGCTTTGATCTCCGCACCTATCATCCAATCACCGGATTGGGACTTGCCATTCGAGCTTATGAGTGATGCAAGTGACTATGCGGTAGGCGCCTTGCTAGGACAAAGAAAATACATGGTGCTCCATGCTATGTACTATGCTAGCAAAATCTCGGATGTGGCTCAAATCAATTAAGCCACCACGGAGAAAGAGCTACTTGCCATTGTCTATGCCTTAGACAAATCCGTTCTTATTTGAGTGGTTCCAAAGTCATTGTTCATACTTATCATGCCGCTTTGAAGCATCTCCTAGTCAAACAAGAGGCCGAGCCAAGGCTCATAAGATGGATCTTGCTCTTACAAGAATTTGATCTTGAGATTCGGGACAAGAAAGGGGCTGAAAATGTTGTTGCCGATCACCTATCGCGATTAAATTATGATGATGGAGGTATTGATATACCTATTGATGATTCTTTCGTCGATGATGTTTTGATGATGTTGGAAGCCAATACTCCTTGGTATGCCGACATAGCCAACTATCTAGTTGGAAAGGAGTTGCCACCTGACCTTTCATATCAACAAAGGAAGAAGTTCTTACATGATGCCAAGTTCTTCCTTTGGGATGATCCTTATCTATTCAAACATTGCTCCGATGGGATTTTCCAGAGATTTGTCCCACAATGGGATAAAAAAAGGTGTGCTAGAAGGATGTCATTCTTCTCCTTATGGTGGTCATCATGGGCCATCCAAGACCGTTTCAAAGGTGTTGCAATCCGGCTTCTATTGGCCTAACATGTTCTAAGATGCCAAGAATTTTGTGATGGCATGCGATGCTTGCCAAAGAACGGACTCGATTTCAAGAAGACATGTGATGCATTTGAATGGTATCTTAGAAGTGGAGGTATTTGATGTGTGGGGTATCGATTACCAAGGGTCATTTCCTTCATCAAGAGGTAATCGTTACATATTGGTCGCCGTTGATTATGTCTCTAAATGGGTAGAGGCCATTTCTACTCCCACCAATGATGCCCGAGCAGTGATCAATTTACTCAAGAAGATCATATATCCAAGATTTGGTGTGCCAAGAGCGGTCATTAGTGATCGTGGTACTCACTTTGGTGAGAAACAACTTGATGTTTTGCTTGTAAAGTATGGGGTTTCCCATAGAAGAGGCTTGGCTTATCATACACAAATTAGTGGCTAAGTAGAGGTTTCAAACCGTGAGCTAAAGTCCATACTTGGTAAAGTTGTTGCCAAGTCAAGGAAATATTGGAGCATGAAGCTAAATGATACCTTGTGGGCCTACCGTACCGCTTATAAAACCCCTATTGTTACATCATCGTATAGGTTGGTTTATGGAAAAGCTTGCCATCTACCGGTTGAGATGGAGCATAAGGCATATTGGGCGGTCAAGAAGCTAAATATGGATTTAAATCTAAGTGGGAAGAAACGTCTATTGCCACTCTATAAGCTTGATGAATTCCGTTTGCAAGCTTATGAGAGCTCCCGTCTTTATAAGGAGAAGACGAAAAGCTGGCATGATAAGAAGATTTTAAAGAAAGAATTCAAGATCGGTGATAAGGTGTTGCTATTTATTTCCCGTTTCAAGCTATTTCCGGGAAAATTACGATCAAGGTGGTCCGGTCCATTTACTATCACTAATGTCAATAAGTTTGGTTCCGTTGAAGTGATGACCACCAATGGAGAAAAATTCAAAGCAAATGGCCATCGTTTAAAGGTATATCATGAGAATGTGATCGTTGGAGTTATAGAGGAAGTCACCGTAAATCTTCTATCTATGGAAGCTTAATCCATTAAAGCTTCTTAAGTCGTGCGGGACGTAAAATCAACGCTTCTCGTAAGGCAACCCGTGTTTTTATTTGTTTTTGTTTTCAATTTCCGAACAATTTAATGTTTTCATAGATTTAGGAATAATTTCTAGACTAGATGGTATTTTAAAATGTGTTTTGTAGGTAATTGAAGATGAGAATAAGGCTATATGAGGGTTGACACACTTCCCAATGCAAGAACCCCATTCGGGGTTGTAACTTTCAAAAACGGAGGAAGCTAAAATAAATACGGAGTAAGAAAGTCAAACTCCTAGAACTGGTCAACCCCAATCGAGGTGGGGTGTCCCCGAGCTGGGACGTGGTTTACTATTTTGTTGGCTTTTGTCATTAATACGGAAATATGCTCAATCATTCTACCATTTCTTATTCAATCCGACGGTACACCTTTCTCTATCTTCACTCATTTTCTTCATTTTCTACCTAAAATCTCACCAAATACCACTTCAATCATCAAGATTTCAAGGTTTGTTCATCAATAATCATCAACAAGTAAGTTTCTACCTCATTTATCTTTGATTTCATCCATTTAATCCCCTTTTAATACCAATTTCTCAAACCCTAACTCGATTTGGGGGTTTTTGATTTGCCACTTATATATGCTAGAAATTGGTTTTATTGTGTTCTATTAATGTTTGTAGGATGAATTAGTTCACTATTTTTTTTTATTATGCTTGTTTGGATGAATTTTTGTTTGTCTTAAGATTAAATTTTTGTCTTAAAAATTCAGAAATTTCATGACTCCTAAGAAAGCTAGTAAGCAAGCTCCTTCAAAGAGGAGAAGGGGTGAAGCGGAGGCATCCAATGCTGCGGAGGATGTCGAAATGCAAGATGTATCGGAGTGGCACGATCCTACATTCCCGGATGTGATTTTTGCGTCGGAAACTCAATGGCAAAAATGGAGGTCACTAAGGAATAAGGGTATGAAAGCCACTAAATTCATTAATTATGATTCTTTAAAGCATATCGGTCTTGATAAGCATGTTAAATCTTTGTTTAAGCGTCTTGACATGAAATTTGCTTATACTATGAATTACAAAACCTTCCTCGAACTCACCCTTGAGTTCTTGAGCTCATTTGAATTTCACAAGTCAAAGAAGAAGGATTTTATTTATGGTGTAAGTTTTCGGTTGTGTAATGAAGACTATAGGATGACTCTTGGTGAATTTGCAAAAATTTTTCAATTAAAACATGAGAAATTGCACATTTAGTCACCCACCCATTATAGCCCCAAGGATACATGGCAAGCCATTTATCATTACCCATTTGTTGATTGGAATCATGTTCCCCACCAATACATTCATTATCCCGCCATTCGTATATGGCAACAATTCATGGGTTGAACATTTTTGGGTAGAAATGAACCTCACTAGGTGAGGATTTTGGAGGTAAAAAATTTGGGTGCATTTTTAAATGTTGATGGTGATGAAAAATGCGGGATCAATCTCGCTTACCACTTTGCGACTCATTTGACTAAACAATGTAACCCTTCCACTAGTAAGATTGTCTTGGGTGGGTTGGTAACAAGGATTGCTAATAAGGTATGCCGCTTTAACCAAGAGACAACACATTTCCATCCTTTGCTTTCTTCGGGGGAGGCGGGTGATGGATTAGATTATGAATATTTTCTATCTTTGAATTGGTTTAGAAATTCTCATCCTCATATGATTTGGACAATTGGTAGAAATGAGTCAATTAGTCTACCGGATGAGGTTTCCGAACTAAAAGGTCCACACCAAACCCCGTCGGGCGGGTACCCCCTTTGAAGAGGTTACCTATCACATGCCTTTAAGAGGAGAGACACCCAATGCACCCACTATTGAGCGCCGTGAAAGAGGTCAATTCTCTCATGCTCGCCATTCCACCTTTAGTACTGACATGATGGACATCATGAGAGACCTTAGCCTTAATGTGGCCGCTATACTTGATGACCAAAGACTTGCCTTGCACCCCATTTATGATCACTTTGCTAGGCAAGGATTAATCCAACCCGAGGGCCCTCACCCATCATTCTACAATTATACCCAAGTGGGTTTCCATCTTCTTCTGGTTATGATGCAGGTACTTATGCGCCCGGTCCGGACTATTGTGGTTCCGATTATGGAATGGAGGCTATAGATGGTGGTTATGGTGGATATGAAGGATATGATAGCTATGGAGGAGGGCTTGGTAGTGGAAGAAATATTTATGGCTATGGAAATCCTTTCCAAAGTGGTGACCCAAGTGGTAGTTCTCACCAAGATGGTGCGTCGGGATCCGGTGGAGGTCAAGCACAAAGTGGTAAGAAGGGCTTCAACTTTTGGCTCTTTACTTGATTTGATGATGATTGGAAGAGTCCCTCGTATACATACTAGCTTGGGGAGGGGGGGGGGGGGTTAGCTTGTCTAGTAAGTTGCTTTTCTTTGCATTTTAGTTATATTTCCCGCAACCCATTAGATATAACTTCTTGTCTTTCTTGTTTATGTGCTTTGAGCCGTTTTTACGATTAGGTTGGATGCTTTACATGTTGGAAAATTGAGGACAATGTTGTGTTTAGCTTGGGGGGGGGGGGGATTGTATTTGCATTTTAGTTAGTTTGCATTGTAGAAAAATTCTGAAAATTTTTGAAGATTGTGTTGCTTTTAATTCTTATGCATCATATAGCCTACTTTTTGTCATGGTAATTGTGTTTATGCCCTCTTACTTAACCTAATGATAGCTTAATAGCTAATGATTCTTTCTTATTGATGGGATAATTGCATTCATGGGGATGTCTTGACATAGTAAGTGGAAGATGGAAATTGAACCAAATAGGCTTGATCTTGACTTTTGGCTAGCCACAAAATGGTAAGGTAGAGTCTCCTTGGACCGGTACATCCATTTTCGATCTCACTTAGGTGAGTGTAGGTCTCCTTATGGTGTGTACTACATCAAAAACGCACAAGTATGGTTTTTATTTCATCTCTTTATAAGCATTACTTTCATAATATGCCATGCATTTGAAGCCATTCACATTGACTATGTTTCCCATTTCTAGCCCCTTCTTACGCATATTTACATCTTATATAGCTACATTCTATACTTGCCTACCTTGTTAAGCTAGTAGATATGTCATTGGTGTTAGGGTGCTCATTTGGGTTATGCTTTGATTGAGACATTGTGAGCTTGGATATGCCGGAATTGCTAATTCCCGGATTTTGATTATGAAATCAAAAGAAAGAAGTAGAAAGAAAGTTAAGAAGAAAGAAAAGAATGAAAAAAGAATGCAAGAAATTGAATGAAAAAAAATGTGAAAAAGAAATGAAAAAAAAAAAGCATGAATTGAATTGAAAAAAAAAAGTTGAATTATGAAACTCTCTTGTTTTATTCATGAATTTTTGGGAGAGTATTCCTATGATTTGTATTGAAAAAAGTCATTACGTTGTTGTTTTTGGCTTCTAATTTTGGGTTTAGTTTGGGATTGAGCATCCTTTCACTTGGTTGTTGCTAGCTTGACTTAGCTCCACATACCATAATTCATATGATCCCCTTTATTACCCATTACATATTGCCTTCTTCTTACCCTTTGGTTTCTTATTCATGCTTGCATTTGATTGTTTTGACTTATGATTTGAAAAGACTACCATTTAGATTGCGGGCACACTCTAAGGAGTCAAGGATAGGTGAGTGCTACTCACATAAAAATCCTTTCACATATAAATTAGTTTTGAGTGAATCGTGAGAGTCCAAAGTAAAAAAGATCATGCAAGGGCCGAAAACTTCATTCAAAGTCATTCATGCTACGCCGCCACATAAATATCATCCATGTTTTTGCATTATCATTATGCCCATGTTGCTTTGGGATTTGAATCATTATGCTTATAGTTTGTTTTGGGATTATGCAATTGATGGGATATCTTTGCTTGCTTGAGGACAAGCAAGGATTTAGCTTGGGGGAGTTTGATGTGTCTAAATTATATACGATTTTACCCCCTATTGTAGCTCGGTTTCATTTGATTATTGTACTTTTATTAGCGTATTTGTGAGCTAATTCCGTGTTCTAGGTGTCTTTGCTTGTTTTCATTGTATTTTGTAGAAAATGAAGCATTTGTAGCTTTTTCCCATCAAATGTGCAAGCACTAAAGTTCACGAGGCTAAAATAAACAAGATCATGTAAATTGAAGGACGTTTTGGGAAAATCTGAGTAAAGAAATCCCGAGCATGAAGAATGACATGGGATTGATGCACAAAAATGAAAATGAAGCCCAAAAAAACTCCAAAAGACCAAGTCAACTTGCAAGCATAGGATGCTAAATGATGCTCTAACTCGAGGAATTATGGAGCATTAAGTCGGAACATAGGATGCCATTGGATAATTAATCAATAATTTAAGGCATTAAACCGAGAGACATGCGTCCCCGATCGAGGTGACCTTCCTCATTGAATTTTATGTTTCACCCTCAATCTTATATATATATATATATATATATATATATATATATATATATATATATATATATATATATATATAGAGTCAAGATCCGGTGAGAACGATCATTCGGTGAGAACGGTGAGAACAAACCTTATCCCTTAGATTAGAGTGAAATCAACGGCTAATGAAATTTCCAATTAAACCAATCAAACCATTAACTTCTCCCCTGCTTTCTTCGTTTTATTGAAAACCCCCAACCCCATTTTTTTAGTTGACAAATCAATTTTTTGTTCACCATTATTAACGATATAAAGTCAGCCCACATTAACACTATCACCATCTCCTTCTTCACCTATCACCAAGCAACAGTCCGACGTTCAATACGCAGGCGAATTTGTCTCTATGCCCGACACTTCTCTTCTTATTCCTCTCTACTCGTTTTCGGCTCCTGCGCAAACGCCGAGGTACCACCGGCGAAAGGACCAGGCGTCGAATTGGACGGTCTTCATCAGCCACGCCGTCTGAGGTTGTTGAAAATCTCGCCGGAGTCGTCTATTGTGGTGGTTGTTGGAGTCCCAGCAAATTTGAGGCAACCAATTTGATGCGTGACCACTCGTTATCGTCTCTCAAAATAATGTATCTACACCGTTATTTTATGTATCTAAACTCTATTTTAATGTATCTACCGCATTAATACACCAAAATTGTTCCTAGATACATTAAAAACTGTTTGAGATACATCATTGTGAGACTAGATACACAAAGATACACTATATTACTATCAGATTAATTGAATGGGTTTTTTTGAAGGAGGGTAGAATAAGAGGAGAAATTATTAGTCATGGTAGTTGAGGGTGAGAATTTGAGTGTATGGTGAGGTTAATACGGCTACTCGATCTGTGTTGTTGCTTGCATCAGACGCTGAACACTTTGATTGCGGTACCATCAACAACGAGAAATAGCAGGTTGGTATGGGCGTAAAAGAGAAATGCCCGAACTGTCGACGGTGACTAAAGGGCGGTGCAGTGACGGTGCTCGGTGTCGGCGATGAGTGTGGCGATGAGCAGCAACATCCTTCAATTACTCCACAGATACAGACGACCAACATCATCATAGTTACACATTTAGGAATTGAACGAAGGAACAATGAACAAATGGAAATTGAAGTAATCTTTAGGTGAAAATTAAGCTTTAATTCATGAGATCAGAATGTCGAAAAAAAAAATTGATTTGCTAGAGTGATTTAGGGTGTAACAAGATAAAGTAAGCAAATTAGGAAAATTACAGGATAGAGAAAGGATAAGAGATGAGTGCGTAAGTTGGGTTTGTTTTCGCTTTGTTTTCAGTAACTTCGTGAGTTGGATTTGTCCGGATATTTAATTGTTTACATCACTTTTTCACTATTCGTTCTCACCGTTCTCACCGAGTGATCGTTCTCACCGGATCCTAAATCTATATATATATATATATATATATATATATATATATATATATATATATATATATATATATATATATATATATATATATATATATATATATATATATATATATATATATAGGGTCGAGATCCGGTGAGAACCACCCATATAATGAGAACCATGAGAACCACTTAACAACCCTTGGATCTAATAATACACAGGCTGAGATTAACTCAACCAAACCCAAACGAATTACGCGCGTCCCCCCAAACCAAACTAATCTCAGTCATTTTCCAATTTTGCTTTCTCTCTCATCATTCTTTCTCCTTCTTTAACTAATCTCGTCGACTATCAAAACCTTCCGCCATCACCTCTTCGATAATCAAACCTTAACTTTCTGTACAATCAAACGATAAATTCTTCGACAATCAACCTTTCGACGGTGCTTCAATCAATGAAGCCTTTAAATTCGAGGTAAAATTTCGATCTTGATGATTATTTGTTGTGAAATTAGTTGAATTAGTCGATCAAATTAGATTGTTCATGAAATTAGGGATTGATTCATCGATTAAATTTCTGAAATGATGAATTATGCTTTTGAATTTAGGGTTTCATCAATTAAATTGGAGAAACTGAGAAATTAGGGTTAGAGAATTTGAGAAATTACCTAAATTTGTTGAAATCGTGAAATTAGGGTTTGATTCATCTATTAACTTTCTGGATTGATAAATTATGCTTCTAAATTTAGGGTTTCATGAATTAATATGGGGAAACTATGAAATTAGGGTTGGAGAAATTGAAAAACCCCCTAAATTTGTTGAAATCGGGACATTGGAAATTAGCCTGGAAAGACAAGGTGCAACACAGATATTGCATGTGGCACATACTGAAAAAGTTGCCTGAGAAGGTAGGGCCTGTAATATTTAAGCATACTGAGTTTCTGAAGAAGATAAACAGATGTGTTTTGAGCGAAGATGTGGAGCCGCCTGAATTTGAGGAAAGGTGGAAAACACTAGTTGAATCTCATTGGTTGTCGGATAACGAGTGGCTTAAGGAGAAGTACAGCATTAGAAATATGTGGGTTCCAGCTTACTCTCGCGACCTTTTTTTAGGAGGTTTGATGAGAACAACCTCCAGGTCAGAGTCAGAAAACCACTTTTTCACCAACTTCGCTAATCCTAATTTAACCCTAGTTGAGTTTTGGATGATATTTGAGAGTGCAATGGATGCACAAAGATTTACTCATTCGAAACTCGTTGCATAATCAAAAAACTCCTTCCCCCAGTTGTCGACTCCATTAGCCCTAGAAAAGCATGCATCAGAAATCAACACTCCAATAGTTTTCGGCGAGTTTCAAAAGGAAGTCGTAGCAGCTTGCTATTCATGTGGTGTTGGGGATAAAGAAAAAGATAAAACCTATCCAATTCTATACACAGATATCATACATCAAGTTCGAAACAAAACGTATGAGGTTGGTTTTAAGAAGGATGATGTTTCAGTGGTATGCACTTGCAAGAAGTTTGAAAGACATGGAATACACTGTCGACATGCTCTGTGTGTCTTTAAAGATCAGGGAATTCAGAATGTTCCAAGTGACTACCTACTTAGTCAGTGGACCAAACTAGCAACCTGCCAGCCAATCGTCGGCCCTAATGGCCAGTTGCTTGCTGATTGTACATCAATGGATGTACAGAAATACAAAGTTGGTGAGTTATGGTCAGAGTTGTTTACTTGTGTGGCACTCGTTGAACAGAGTCCTGGGCATTGTGATGAGTTGCTTTGGATTTTGCGTGAGTTCAAGGAAAGCGTAAAAAATGCCCCTGATGAAAGTGGCAATACTGGTATTGCAAAGGTAAAGGACACGAATGCTGAAATTGGGATGCTTTTAGGAACAAGAATCCCTAGTGAGATTAAGGTTTTGCCTCCAAGGCAGTGCAAAAACGAAGGCTCGGGAAAAAGGCTGATCTCACAAAGAGAACGAGCTGGGGAAGTGAACAAGAAACCGCTAAGAAAATGCAGGGCTTGTGGGGAGATGGCGAACCACGACAGTAGGAATTGTGACCGAAGGACAACCAAAAATGAGTAGAGTAATTTTTTTTAATGAATATTTAAAGCATTCGACATTTGCCTTATTGAATAATTCGGGACTTTTTATTTTATTTGATAGATGTTGGACTTGTTTTCTTAAGATGAATATAACACTTATAGAATGTAAAACATTAGTTTTCCTGTCACTATTATTTCGTGCACATACAACGGTATTTCATGCACATACACAGGTATTTCATGCACAAAGAACGTTATTTCATTCACACATTAGGCGAGTATCAAGAAACCTTAAGGCGATTAATTTATTCATTGTTTCACCAGATTTGGTAATCTAAAATGCGAATAGCCCAACACTAAAATGTGATCAATTGAAATGAATCTTCGTGTACGACAAGTCTTTAAAATTCAAAGTGACGATCCGAGCGAAAATGTCATTAGCTGAATCATCGTATATGACAAGCCGGGTAAAATGAGAATTGTTGACCCAACGTCAAGAAATAATGATAATTGGTGTGGGCTTATTTAAATTTGGGCCCGTCCTATCAGCATATTTATTCACTATTTTTGAGGCATGAGTTATGTTTATCAAGTCGTGTTAGTCATGCTGAGGAAAATCAGTAATCTAATGTGTAATGGTCAATATAATTTATAGTTATTTCATGCATGTACATGGTTATTTGATGCACTTTCATGGTTATTGAAAGGATTCATAAACCCTCAAATTAAACTCTTTAATTTTATATCTTATTACTCATTAATTAAATATGATGATCTTATGCATGCATAACAAAATATAAAACAAAGATAAGAAGAATGCTCCTTACAATGATGAAATCGGATTAAGGGCACAAGTAAGAACTCTTTTCCTACTTGTTCTTGAGCTAAAAATAAATGGATGATCCTCCTTGTCTCAATAATGTGAGAACCTCCTTTCAATTGCACCAAGACAAACCATTAATACTAATTTATATATTAATTAGATATATAAATTAGTGACCTTAAAATTAATCTTATTATTATTTCTATTACTACTTTTAGTAATCTAAATATAAGATTTTGAATAACTTTTATTTTCTTTTCTAAAACTTTATTTTAGAGAGAAAAAGAGAGAAGAGTAAGAAGTGAAATTGTGTACGAATGAATAATTGAATAAAAACAATTCTTATTCATTATAGAGGGGGGAAAACTAGTGGTTAGGGGGTGATTCAAGGACCCAATACATGCCCCTTTGCTTTTTAGAGTTGTTCTTATCAATATGAGCTAGAGTGTAGAATAGGTTATAAAGTAAGCATTTTGTTTTCCACTAATAAAACAATTTACCCATTTCACCCTAAACTCCTCTAAAAAACCGGTGCCCCATTTGTAATATGGAGTCCGTTTTATTTTTGTCAATTGTCATTTTGTCATATAATGTGTGACATGTAACATGTAACATGTTATTAATAATATTAATGCATATTTAACAATTAAATATCATTACATATATTAATTTAATTATATACAACAATTGACTAATAATTCACAATTACAAGTAAATAAAATGGTTCGTGTTAATATAATCTACAACACATTGCAATTATAATTAACCGTTTATTCTTAATTTAATTGTTTCGTAAAACAAAGTTTTAGTAATATGACATCCTAATTACTAAAACGAATCTCATTTAATCGAATTACAACAAGATTCATATTCTTACTCACATATGTAATTTTTTCAATTTTAAGGAATTAATTAATCTGTATCATTATACAATTAATTGATTTTATCTATTAAGGGAATTGTCCTTTAGGTGTGACCTTAAGGGATCAATTGATCACCACCGTCAAACGATAGTAATGTCAAACTCTAGTAAGCCAATCATTACCGATTAATGTTGATCAGTTGATGTATAAAAATGAATCATCCCTTTATGAATTCTTATTATGAGTTTTAATAATGTGATCGCACTATTGTCGAGGACACATACTCCAACAATCTCCCACTTGTCCGAGACAAGTGTGCATCACCAATTCTCTTGTCCTATTACAATCTCCCACTCAATGCAAGGTGTCTTGCGGGTCGTTCTTGCAAGTGATCATATCAAGAGTGGTTTCCTCGATCTGGAGAGTAACTATCTGACCAGAACTATCTACCAAAGATACCTTCCGAGCGTGGCCACGCATTTTCAGTTCACTACTTCTCGAGCGACCCTGAGATTTTAAATAACCCTGACAAGAGGATGGACAGTTCCTATCGCACTATTCCCTTTATTTAGCCACAACTCATCATGACCCAAGCGATGCCCATTTGACCCCATTTACGAAAGTCGTAGAGCATAACTCAAAGTCACTCAGAATCTGTGCCAACTTGGGCGAATAATCTTCAGTCAAAGAATTAACTCAAAAGAATACTATAGTAGGTCTTGCCACGACCAGGCTACATATGAATTACTAGAACTCTATAAGCGGTCACTGCCGGATAGAGTGTCCCATACAGTATGCCTATGTGATCGACTAGTCATCTCTTATGACTTTATGGCACTTGAACTTGCCAACAATCGCATCACACTCTAGTCACTTCGAGACGTCACCTCATATAAGTGACTAGGGGCTAATATTGTGTTAATCCAGTTCACTTAAATAGGGTTTAATATTGTCTCGATAACCTATTTGGAAAACAAAGTGTTATAGGAAAAGAGTTTTGAATAAAACTCAAACGATGAATGTATTATCACATATGTAAAATTGATACTATATCAATTACTACATAATCTATAATCCATACTTAATATTGTATACATCCATATATCTCAACTCAATTGAAATGGCATGACTTATCATGCTAAGCCTATGAGAAGGCTTTGGTTAGTAAGTCTTAGCAACACATTGCACTTTCCCTAACCTTACTATGTACCTTTTTCCCTTTGTTATGTATAATCATTATTATAAAACTTTTGATTACGTGTCTAAATCCAATCTAGACATAGGCTTTCAAGCCTTGAATAGCTCCCACTGATCTCATAATGAGTAGGGATAGGACCTTCGGTTATTGGAACGAACTACCATAGTTCCTCCAATTCACTAAACCGATTCCTAATATCGTCCCCTCCTTCTTGCATATCTCATTATTGCAAGTGTACAAAATTTCTGTTGTATATATCTCATTGTTCAACTGCCTATGATGTTTCTGTTGGAATATGTGTCCTCCGACAATAATGCGATCACGACTGGTGATCATGATGATCACATGTTTAAATCTCATTATAAAGAATACAATTGGGAAGTAATATTTTTACCGTCAACTGATCAACATATATCGGTAATGATTGGCTGACTAGAGTTTGACATTACTGTCGTGCGACGGTGGTGATCAGTTGATCCCCTAGGTCATACCTATAGGGCAACACTCTTAATTGATCATTTAATTAATCGTATAATGTTACGAGTTAATTGAATTACTTGAAAATTGACGGACGATTTTGGAAGTAAAATTTACGTATCACATTGAAATTGATTAAAATGAGATACGGTCTGAGTAATCGAATTGTATCATTACTCAGATGAAATTATTGTTTAAGGAAACAATTAAATTTGAATGAATTATTATAAATACGATTTATAAATTGGTAAATTATTTTGGTACAAGTAATTATGAATTACTAAGTCGATTTTTGCATATGACGTGTTTTTATTAATACGTTGATTTTTAATATGTTAAAAAAAATACATAACAAATTTATGTTACATATGACATGTGACAAATTGATAAATTGACAAAAATAATATGGAATCCATATTATCCAATGTGCCGAAAATTGGAGGAGTATTAAGCTAATATTATGTTGATTGTATTAGTGGAAGGCATGATGATTACCTACTAATCTAGCCATGCAACCCTATTTTGCATTGTGAAGACAAATAATTGCATGCATTGGCTCCCTCCCATGCCCCCCTTCCCCACGGTTTTGTGAGAGGAAAAACCACTTGGTTTTTCCTCTTACTTCACCTAATATACACAAAATGTTTTGTGTTTTTATCATTCATTAATTATTCATCTAAACTTTGAGTTTTAGAAAGAGAAATAAAAACTTCCTTCTTCCTCCTCTCCAAACCGAAAATATTAAGTGTCTTATAATATTTTTGGGTCAATTTCATACAAGATTAATATTGTACTAGTAACTATAATATTAATTTTAATTAAGAGTAAGCTTTGGGTATAAATCCTTGGGAGAGATCCTACACTTGGGTCTTAGTTCATCCAAAAGGGAAAGCTCAAGAACAAGATAGAAAGGTGATCTCTCTTGTACCCATTAAACCGAAAATCACAATGTAAGAACAATGTTTCTTCCTTATTTTGTTTTAATGTTTGCATGCATAAGATCAATCATTAACTTTATGACAAATTAAATTAAAACATATATGAATATGTAAGTATATAGATCTACTTATCCTTCAATCGGTATCAAGAGCCATGGTTGTTTGCATGCAAATCGGTTAAAAGTTTTTTCGAGTTATAAAGATTAACATATAAAACTTGTAAAACTTGTGTTATTATGATATATCACGAAATTTATTCATGCATGTTAAAATTTCTGGTCCTAAAATGTTTTAGGATATTTTGGTTAAATTTACGGATTTTTATTGTTCATATTATACAATAATGGCATTTAAATGTGATTTTATGAGTAAAAATGTCATTTTCGGTCTAAAATTAGCTATACTTCGAATTTTCCAGTTATTTTTGGATATGTTGTCACATATATTATTTTGAGATAACCTGTAAATTTTCATAATTTTTGGACTTGCTATACTCGAAAAATGGATTTTTCATTATTAAATTCGGATTTAGGTGAAAAATAGGTTAATATGAGATAAATTTCGAATCTGGTCATAGAAATTTAGTATGTTGTCACATGAAATTTTAAAAGATGTGTGTAAAATAATGGGCTATAATGAAGTCTTTTTGCATGATTTATGGATTTTTGAAGAAAAATAGCATAAATAGTGACATTATTAGTGAAAAATTAATAAAACATAATCTATGACTAAGGAAAAACGTTATATGTTGCATTTTATTATCTTTTTCAGATCTAAAATTGAAAAGTTAATGAATATAATTTTTCCCATGTTTTTATGATTATTTTATTAAAAACCGATAAACCGCAACATTGTTTTTCCGGAAAAATTTCAAAATTTTTAACCTAAGTTTTTGAACATTATGAGTGTCAAGGTATTTTTCAAGAATGTTCATGAGTTTAAATTTCAAATTTCAAATTTATTTGAAATTTTATGATTTATTTGAAATTTATAGCTTATTTTTGTAATTTTTAGTCCATTAATGAACAATTTTATAAATATGAGTTAATTATGGTCAAATTATTAGTGAAGACTAAATTTTGAGTCCTAAGAGTTTGGGGTAATTAACTTATGCATAAATATGAATTTATGTAATTTTTTGTGATTATAAAATGTTGAAATCACGCAAATCCGTAAAAATCGAGTAATATACGATATTGGCTAATTAAAGGCGATTTAGCATAAAATTGGGCATGTTCATACATATTATAATGCTGCATTTTCTTTATGATTGTCATAATTTTAATTTATGTAATTTTTGAATTATGTAATTTTACTTAGTATGGCCTTAGATTTTAATTGGTATTTCCCGAAATGTATGGGAATATCGATTCAGTTGTAATTTTATTGTGATCTCGTATCACCGTTTTGTAATTTAATAGATTTATTTTATTTTAGTTACAAATGTATAATAGGAAATTATGTAATTTATTATGTAATTTTATTCATTCCAGAGTTCCCAAAGACGGATTTCTTCAAGAATGGCGATACATAAAGACGGTGTTACCTCGAGATGCGTGTCACAACCGAAGTTCAAGGGACCAATGAAGTTGGTTTCCGAATATGTAATAGTTAAATAGTTTTTCTATTTTAGGAAAGGCCATACTAGGATTTATTTATTTTATGCTTGCATTTTATTTTATGTCGCATGCATCGCTAAATCGTCATAACTAAAACATGCATCTTCTTTCATCAAGTTAATTGACCGTGTCAATTAAAATTATCGTAGTTCACCGCTTTAGTTCACTTAAAACGTGATAGATAATGAATTGACATGACCTCTCGCTAAAACAATCAATTGAGACATAGCCTTACCAAATAGTAGAAACCATGAAAACCTATTTCGCGAGTGAGTGCACTCGGCTACCCCCGGGGTAAAAACCTTGTTACGTAGGGGAAGTGGGTGATAAATGTCTATCCACCGAATTCATGTTGATAAGGGTTTCATCGGCTACCCCGTGCCTAAGTTAATGTGGGTTTGGATAATGGACACATTTATTCGAAATTTGGATTGAACTCAACAAAAGTTATTGATAAGGGTTTCATCGGCTACCCCGTGCCCTTGTTGATGTGTTTTGGGCTATAGATAAACATTAGAGTAATTTTATCGACCAAGAGTTCTAAAAGTAGAATCGATTAAAAGGTTAATCCACCTAGTTATATTGATAAAGGTTTCATCGGCTACCCCGTGCCTAAGTTGATATGAATTTGGGTCTTGGAATCATTTATCTAGTTGGGTAGAGGTCACTAGAAAAATGCATAAAACTTGTTTAAATCTTACATTTTTACGAGTATTATTATTAAAACGACATTTGTTTTACTCCTTCTATTTTGTTTTGTAGACCACTTCTTTTTCTCATAACAAATGGCAACACCAACACCAAACGCCATGCCTCTCGCTAATACTTCTTGGCTCCGATCCTTCATGGATCGATGTAAACTTGAAAAGAATGTGTCAAATTTCTCCGATTGGGATGCCTAACTCAAATTGGTCGCCCAAGGTGACGACAAGCTTCGTTACCTTACCGAGGCCTCTCCACCCGAACCTACTACTAGGTCGACTGCCGCCACTAGGCAAGCATATGAGGCTTACCAAAATGAGTCCGCCGCAATGAAAAATGTCTTGATATTTGCGATGGAGGCGGACCTCCAAAGGAGAGCCTTTAAAATGGGCAATGCTAATGAGATTTACTCCAAGCTTGTGACAATGTTTTCACAAACTCCGCGGATCGTCCAATATGAGGCGGCCGCGGCATTCTTTGATCTCGACTTCAAAGAGGGCCAAAAGGTTAGCCCTCATGTGCTCAAACTTATGGAGCTTGTCGAGACCTTGAAAATTCAAAAGGTTGAAATCCCCAAAGAACTCATTGTAGATAGGATTCTACACTCCTTGTCCAAAGTCAAAGCATATGTTCAATTCCGGGTGAATTTTAACATGCAAGACAAGGATGTGTCTCTTGAAGAATTGCACAAGTTACTTGTGCAAGCCGAGAGGGACATGGGGTTAAATGTGAACCCACCAAAAGATGTGCTTAACATAAGCACTAAGAGTAAGGGGAAGTTCAAGAAGAATGGGAGGAAGGGTAAGAAGCAAACTCCCACATTCACCAAAGCTAAGACTTGTGAAGCTAGCACTTCAAAAATCAAGAAGGGTCCTCTTGATAAATGCCATTATTGTAATGGTATGGGACATTGGAAAAGAAATTGTTCCAAATACCTTGGTGATATTAAGGCTGGAAACATTACTCCAGTAGGTAAATGACTATCCTTCTTTTATATTTCTAATTCAACTATGGTATTATGATGCAAAGTTGTGATAATGTATCTCCCTTTTTATTTTTAAATAGGGCCTCCACCAAGCAAAGACAAGGGAAAGGAAAAGCAAGCATGAGAAACCATCAAGAAGCTAAGAATAGCTTTCATGGAGCTTTGCTTTTCATTTTCTTACTTTAAATTATGTTTTGGATTTTAGAACCTTAAGTTTTCGTGTTCGACATGAAAAGATATTTTGGATAATGGGTTGTATTTGGATAATGGTGACTTGGTTTGCAACCCAAGTCACCCGTTTTATCATTTTATCCATTTGTTCTAAAATTCATGTTTAAATGCTTGTTCTTAGAAACATATAACTTAAAGTGATCTAATAGACAAATATAATGACGGGTTTCATTATATGTCCACATGCTTAAGGCTTGTGTATGATCATTTATAAAGCGATTTTGAGTTTATGAACTCTCTTAAAGGTATGTCAATCACCAAGTACACATATGAAATCTAAAACTATTAGTCAACCTATGAGGTAGTTCTCCTTATACTTCAAATCATTATTTGTGTCTCATATGCTATCTTTGAATCTATAGTGTATTTATTCTAAAGATAGAGTGGGAGAAAAATGAGGACACAACATACGAGACAAGATAAAAAATTGTGTACTTGTGTAAATGAAGATCTACGCAAGAAAGAATGATTTGAATGAAGGTATATCTATTTACATAGTATACCAAATAGATGAGATCTATGGTCTCAAGTAAGTTCTATATGACAAAGGAGACCAAGTGAAGTAATCGAAAGAACATATTCTTATGATAACTACACGAGGAGACCAAAAGAAAGTTTTGGAAGAAAAATGACTAATGTAAAGTCTTAACAAGTTTTTGACTAAGTTCGATATGATAAATTTTGACCAATAGTTTCAACCTTGAGAATTACTTAAGAGCCTAAATGAATCATAGTAACATACTAGTTATGATCGAGTTGCAAAGATTGATATACCGATATCTTCAATGGCCAAGTTTTAACCACGCAAATGTCATTGCTTAACCTCATTATGAAATGGTTAAACCTCCTTCCGAAAGGGTATTTCGAAGGACGTGTTCTAGATATTATTTATATTTGAATAATGACATTGCTACACATCATTATGACATGAGTGTGTTAGAGATTTAAAATCTCTTTACATAAGGTTAAAATGAGACCTCTTCAAAATAGGTATTTTGAAGGGATATGATGGGAACATATATGGTTTTATCTTAATAACTTGGCAATGCAATTTATATTTCAGTTCTTGAAAAGTTTCGATTGAGAAGTCAATTTCGAAATATGTGGAATTGAGTGGGAGTTAGGAAATTATCATGTGAAGACATGGAATTTAGTGGGAGCTATCATCCTTTGAATGTTTACAACTCACCACTCATTAAAGAATGACGAGCTAACACCTTCCTTCACAGAGGAAGTTTTGAGTTTTCAATTCTGGATGAATTTGGACTATGATGAATCCAATTACGACAAGAAATATTGGATTAGTATTAAGAAATACACATCATATCAACATACACATAGGTTATTCATATAGATGAAAATGGAATTGCCATTAGCAGTCATGGTCATTCATTGAACCTATGAATGGTTGATCTCATGATTATTAGTAACTAATGTTTCCGCCATTAGAAAAATCATGCACATGTCCAATAGTGAATCATATGCATAAGAGCATGATGATTCATTGGTAAGCCATAATAGAAACATCATGAATTCTCAAGTAGAATCCGATGAGCGATTTCGGTGTTTGACGGAATACTCTATTATGTGTTAAGAGGTTGCACATATTATAGAAAGTTCGAACACACGTAAAGATTTATAGAAATCCTAACTTTTCAAATCAAAAGGAGAGATAAGAAGTTTTGGAAAGATACTTAGTTTAATAAGAAGTTACTCAAAACTAATCTTTCCTAACTATGCTAGGACTTATGAGAAGTGTTAGGCCAATCGTCTTGGCAAATTGTTGCAAGACTCTACAAAACATGTACCTAGTGCATTGTGTGTGGATGGAGTACTTGATCAGTACAAGTTATATCATTCACCACAAATTCGTTCGTTATGTGATAATCGATAAGGAAGTTCTTTCAAGTTAAAGAACCGAAACCAAGGTCGGGAACCTTGATGCGTACTTGGTAAGATTCATGCTATGAGAGAGAACATGAATATAAAGGAAAATGCAAGTGTAAGAAGTTTGAACACATGAACACATGGCATGTTAAACTTCTATTGCAATCAATAAGTGATTACACTTACGATATACATCACAAGGTTGTAATATGATATTGACTACCCGAGTGTGATGTCGACATTTGTCGTTTGAGTTATTATTAACTCACCTTGTACATTGTTACATCCAAACGGGTTGTGGAGACAATTGAACCCCGTTAAAGTGAACATGGATTAACATTGTATTTGCCCATAGTTACTTACATGAGGTGACGTCTCGAAGTGACTAGAGTGTGATGCGATTGATGGCAAGTTCAAGTGCCATAGAGTCATGTGAGATGACTAGTCGATCACATAGGCAGACTGTTAGGAACTTTTTGTCGGGCCTAATGACCGCTTATAGAGTTCTGGCAAATTTATATAGCCTGGTCGTGGCGAGAGCCGCTATAGTATTCAAATGAGTCGATTCTTTTGACTAAAGACTATTCGCCTAAGATGGCACGTTTGATTAACTTTGATTTATGTTACTACGACCTTCGTAAATGGGGTCAAATGGGCATATTTTGGGTTATGATGGCTGTGTCTAGTCGAAGGGAATGAGTGCGATAGGAATTGTCCATCCCTAGTCAGGGTTATAACAATATCTCAGGGCCACTCGAGGAGTAATGAACTGGAAATGCGTGGCCACGCTCGGAAGGTATCTATGATAGATAAATCCGGTCAATCAGTTATTCTCCAGATCGAGGAAACCACTCTCGATATGATCACTTGCAAGTACGACCTGAAAGACACCTTGCATTGAGTGGGAGATAGTAATAGGACAAGAGAATTGGTGATGCACACTTGTCGAGGACAAGTGGGAGATTGTTGGAATATGTGTCCTCCGACAATAATGCGATCACGACTGTTGATCATGATGATCACATGTTTAAATCTCATTATAAAGAATACAATTGGGAAGTAATATTTTTACTTGTCAACCGAGCAACATATATCGGTAATGATTGGGCGACTAGAGTTTGACATTACGTCGTGCGACGGTGGTGATCGATTGATCCCCAGGTCATACCTATAGGGCAACACTCTTAATTGATCATTTAATTAATCGTATAATGTTACGAGTTAATTGAATTACTTGAAAATTGACGGACGATTTTGGAAGTAAAATTTACGTATCACATTGAAATTGATTAAAATGAGATACGGTCTGAGTAATCGAATTGTATCATTACTCAGATGAAATTATTGTTTAAGGAAACAATTAAATTTGAATGAATTATTATAAATACGATTTATAAATTGGTAAATTATTTTGGTACAAGTGATTATGAATTACTAAGTCGATTTTTGCATATGACGTATTTTTATTAATACGTTGATTTTTAATATGTTAAAAAAAAATACATAACAAATTTATGTTACATATGACATGTGACAAATTGATAAATTGACAAAAATAATATGGAATCCATATTATCCAATGTGCTGAAAATTGGAGGAGTATTAAGCTAATATTAAGTTGATTGTATTAGTGGAAGGCATGATGATTACCTACTAATCTAGCCATGCAACCCTATTATGCATTGTGAAGACAAATAATTGCATGCATTGGCTCCCTCCCATGCCCCCCTTCCACCCGGTTTTGTGAGAGGAAAAACCACTTGGTTTTTCCTCTTACTTCACCTAATATACACAAAATGTTTTGTGTTTTTATCATTCATTCATTATTCATCTAAACTTTGAGTTTTAGAAAGAGAAATAAAAATTTCCTTCTTCCTCCTCTCCAAACCGAAAATATTAAGTGTCTTATAATATTTTTGGGTCAATTTCATACAAGATTAATATTGTACTAGTAACTATAATATTAAATTTAATTAAGAGTAAGCTTTGGGTATAAATCCTTGGGAGAGATCCTACACTTGGGTCTTAGTTCATCCAAAAGGGAAAGCTCAAGAACAAGAGAGAAAGGTGATCTCTCTTGTGCCCATTAAACCGAAAATCACAATGTAAGAACAATGTTTCTTCCTTATTTTGTTTTAATGTTTGCATGCATAAGATCAATCATTAATTTTATGACAAATTAAATTAAAACATATATGAATATGTAAGTATATAGATCTACTTATCCTTCAGTTTCTAGCAGATATCCTCCTTAAATAATATAGCCAAGATGGTTCTCCAACCATCCTTATGTGTGTAGAATATGGTTTTTGTGTAAGTTATTGCACATAAATCCAATGATTATTTCTTCACACTTATCCTCTCTCATCTATCACTATAGATTCAGATACTAAAGATGTCTTGCATCTCTTCGTAGTCACCCAATCACTTCTTCACGGAAGAGAGTATTGTTCCATCATTCTCAATGAATAATATGTTATCTACATATGAGACATAGAAGACATATCATTAGTGCTTCTTGAGTACTAATGGATAGACTATATGGCTATATAGTGACATTCACTTAAATTCAATTTATAATCTTTCGTCATACTCTAAGTATACGAATTATAAGAATGTCGATACATCTTAGCTTAATGAATTAATCCTACAGTGGAAGCAAGTGGATTCAATTTCTACATGTTCAATACCTTTGAACTTGTCTAGACTCTTATCATTATAAGAATATTTATTTAACGCTAATATCCTCTTAGAACTATCTTTATAGGTCTGGATACCTTAGAGATGTATTATTCCTATCCTAAGTCTTTCATCATTCACAATGACCAATATGTCGCTTACATATAAGACTAGTAACACTACATTACTCCCACTAAACTCCATGTATAAACAGAACTACTCGACAATTCAAGACATGTTTATCACATGATCAAAACATACAATTCAACTCCTTAAGTTCTACTTAAGATTTCTTCTTAAGTTTGTATTCTACCTTAGGATAGTCGCGATTTACAAAACTCATGCAAGATGATTTTAAAATCCAACTATATCAAATCACATCCAAATACAATGAAGCGTTGTTGTTGCGTGCAAAACCCTTTTGCCACCAACCAACCAAGCTAAATAAACATTTTTATGTTTATGCTTGCATCGGACTTTTACGGAGTTGAAACTAGATAAAGCATCTTAATAAGTTACAGGTTTGTTATTTTCAAAATAACATGATTCTTGTCTACTTAGATTTCGAAAATATTTACTGATTTTTTACCAAGAAGGAACATCTTCCCAAGTCTTATTCTCAGTTTGTGGCTCTTGAACATTTTCTTCCACTCTGTCTATAAGAAATAATCCTCTTAAAATGTAGATGATTGCTTAAATTATGTTTTGTTTTAGTGGAATAAATAAATACTAGACCAATTGTGATAGAAACTACTTCCAACTTTATAGTAAAGATTCAATCATATCATAATGAAAGTGAACTTGTGATACTATATCACACTCCTTTTGGTGCATATAAAAGTCTTCACTTTATTGTTCCCAATTTTAACAAAGTACAAATACTTTGGTTTTATAATCTCTAGGTTTTGATACTTTTAAACATTCATTGAACTTGTTCAAAAAATCTCTCTTCTTACCTCATTAAGTGGATACCAAGTATCTACCCAGCTCGTCGGTAGAAGAGATGAAGAAGTAATAACCTTTTCTGATTGAAATTGTATTCGACCATACACTTCAAAGTGTAAATAGGGCGAATATCTTGCTCTATTCATAATCCTTCTCTATGAAAAAGTCATGAATTAATCTTGCTTTGAATACAAGATTCACACACACCAAGAGATTCCCAATCAAATGGTTTGGGACACTAGTCAAAACTAATTACTTAATGCAATTTTCAATCAAGAATTGAGAAATGATTGGGGTTATCAACTTGAGTCTTATACAATATATATGACATTTATTTTTAGTTTGAATATAATTACCTTGATTTGTATGATTTCACCATAAACTTAATCGTGGTATATAAGGGCACAACGCATGTTTTAATTGCACAATAGTGAAACCCTTTGCGTTTTTCTACAAAAACATGAATTATATTCTTATTTAGACTTAGTGTACATCATAACAATTATTGAGGTACAATTCTAAATACAAAACTAAAATGAATACACTATAACACTTATATGGATGAAATGGCAACTACCCTAGTTCCATTCATGTAAATTTTAAATTTATTCTTGCTAGTTGTCATACGATTATTAAATGTTAGGATTCTAAGGATTTACAAAACCCGCGGTTTGTGTCATGAACACATCCTCCTCTAAATACCCATTTAGAGAGGTGGTTTTGACATCCTTTTGCCATATTTTATAATCATAAAATTTGGCAATTTTTAACATGATTAACATATTAGTATCAAATACTAATGACGTGATAATTCGCAAGAATGTAATGTCAATGTCATTGATATTCAAGAAGGAATATATTGGAGTCACACAACCAACTTCCTTGATCTTTACTTATTTGGGGTTTGTATCTAATTTAGTGTCTAACACTTTCTCTTTCGAGCCTAGTTTTATCCTTAACAATTAAGATAGGTACTTACTTCTTATTGCTCCCACTTACTTTAAGAATTTCTACTTGATGAAGACTTATCTTCATATAAATTCCTAGTTAATCATTCACAAGGATGAACTTTATTGTGGTATTTGGTCAATTAAAATTTCTAACAAACCAATTTACTAATTTCACATTGTCATGTTCTTAACAACTTAAGTACTTGATGACAAGTGTTTAAGTTGAGCAATAAAACTTTTAAATGAACCATTGATGCATAGAAGAAATTATCAAAACATACTTTGACTAATCTTTAATTCTAGTCATATTTCTTCACAAGAAATTATAGGTATGCAAGGAATTTTAAGATGCTAATCTTATATTTGCATAGGACTTCTTCTATGGAGTTCTATGGAATAGAACGATTCCTATGGAGCTAGTCCATTACCTATGATACGGTTCATTTGAGGATTTAGAAAGAGATTCTATTTGTCTTTTATAGTAGTGGTTTAGCGGAGACTCATGTTACAATCGAATTAATATCATATATAAATAGGAGCGATAATAAAGAACAACATAAAACAACAAAATAGTGGGAAAAGAAACATTCATCGTTAAAATATGAAAACATTTTAGCATGTTTTGGCATTTATATAATGACCTCCACCCAATTATATAAATGATTCCGAGATCCAAATTCATATTAATTCAGACACGGGAAACCGATATATCCCTCACTAATATAACTCGGTGGGTTAACTCTTTAACCGATTCTAAAATTAGAACTCTCGGTCGATGATATTACGTTAAGTTCATCTCTAGCATCGGAACACAAGACTAGTCTTCGTGTCCCGTTGAGACCAACCGAATTTCGCGTGTAATAACGTTTTATTACCCTACTTACCCAATGAAAAATGAAAGTACCACGGGGAACCGAATCTACCCCAAATGTCAAAGGGATTCATGAGTCCTAATATTTAGTAAGGCTAATCTCAATTTTATATATGTGAAAGGTCTTATCGATTTATTATCTATCACCTTTTATGTGAACTATATTAGTGAACTAGGATAATTATAATCGACACGGTCGAAAAGACTCTATATATAAAAAAAAATGCATGTGATGTTAATGGCGATTTGGCAATGCATGTAAAATATAAAGAAAAATGCAAAGCAATAAATAAATTTCCTAGTATGGCCTTTCCTAAAATAGAAAATCTTATATTCTATTACATATTCGGAAACCAACTCCTTTGGTCCCTTGAATTTTCAATGACACGCCTCCCAAGGACAAACACCGTCTTGATCGGAACTCCTTTCCGAATGGCACCATCTTTAGGAAACTCCGGGATTACAAATAATTAAATAATAAAATGTACATTGTACTTCCTATTATACATTTGTAAAATAAAATCTAATTAAATAAAATAAAAGTGATACGAGATCACATTAAATTACAACCGAATCAATATTCCCTTTCATTACGTGTAATATCGATTAAAACTAAGGCCATACTAAGATAAAATGACATAATTCCAAAATTATATAAATAAAATATGACATTCATCAATAAAATTTCAGCATTATAATATGTATCTAACATGCCAAATTATGTGCCAAATCGCCCTATTTAATTTATATCGTAAATATAGTCTGGTTTTATGGTAATTCGCGATTTTTAACTTCTTAAAATCACAAAAACAATACTAAAATCTAATTTTAGTCCAAGTTAATTATCCTAACATCTTAGGACTCAAAAATTAGTCATCCCTCAAATTTTTACAATAATTCAACTTGTTTTATCATTTATGCTTGTTTTTGACCTTAAAATCATAACCTTTTATGATATAAAACCAAATTAAATTAAAATAATTTCAAAATTTGAATTTTAAATTTTTGAAAATTCTGGAAAAATTCCATGACACTCATAATGTCAAAAATCAAGGTTAAAATTTTTTAATTTATTTCGAGAAAATATGGTTGTTATTTATCGATTTAATCAAATAAAACATCTAAAGCATACAAAAATTAATCTAATCAAAGTTCTAACTTTAGATCTTATTTTTGGGATAACTATTCAACCTAAAATAATTTTCTCATGCCACGCATTTTATTTTAACTATTTTTGCTAAAATAGTCACTATTTATGTCATTTTTACACTAAAAATTCATAAATCATGCAAAATGAGTCAAGTTCATCTAAAATTTTAGAACCAGTGAGTAAAATGTGCATGTGACAACATATTAAAAGTTAATTGCCTGTTTTGAAGTTTAACTAATTTTAACCATTTTACCTCCATTTATGTCATTTTTATCTCATAAAAATTATAAATCATGAAAAACTAATCACAATGATCCGAAATTTTACATAGAATATGAAAAATATGCATGTAAGGTCATATAAAAAATTCACGGTCAGAGATAAAGTTTAACTATTTTTAGCATTTTAATTACCATTTTATACATTTAAATGTTATAAAATTACTAAGAATCATTAAAATAAGCCATAAATTACCATAAATCATAAAAATGACCTAAATTCATTTTAGGACCAAAATATATGACATTCAAAAATTTTAGTGACTTTATCTTCATAAATCTCAAATTTTAGTTTTAATTAATTTACAAATAACTCGGAAAAACCAAACCGATTATGCATGTAACAACCATTTGCTCTGATACCACTTGAAAGGATTTATAAACCCTCAAATTAAACTCTTTAATTTTATATCTTATTACTCATTAATTTTATATAAAACAAAGATAAGAAGAATGCTTCTTACAATGATGAAATCGGTTTAAGGGCACAAGTAAGAACTCATTTCCTACTTGTTCTTGAGCTTAAAATAAATGGATGATCCTCCTTGTCTCAATAATGTGAGAACCTCCTTTCAATTGCACCAAGACAAACCCTTAATACTAATTTATATATTAACTAGATATATTAAATTAGTGACCTTAAAATTAATCTTATTATTATTTCTATTACTACTTTTAGTAATCTAAATATAAGATTTTGAACAAATTTTATTTTCTTTTCTAAAACTTTATTTTAGAGAGAAAAATAGAGAAGAGTACGAAGTGAAATTGTGTAAGAATGAATAATTAAATAAGAACAATTCTTATTCATTATAGAGCGGGAAAAAACCGGTGGGTAGGGGTTGGTTCAAGGACCCAATGCATGCCCCTTTGCTTTTTAGAGTTGTTCTTATCAATATGAGCTAGAGTGTAGAATAGGTTATAAGGTAATCATTTTGTTTTCCACTAATAAAACAATTTACCCATTTCACCCAAAACTCCTCTAAAAAGTCGGTGCCCCCTTTGTAATATGGAGTCCATTTTATTTTTCTCAATTGTCATTTTGTCATATAATGTGTGACATGTAACATGTAACATGTTATTAATAATATTAATGCATATTTAATAATTAAATATTATTACATATATTAATTTAATTATATACAACAATTGACTAGTAATTCGCAATTATAAGTAAATAAAATGGTTCATGTTAATATAATCTACAGCACATTGCAATTATAATTAACCGTTCATTCTTAATTTAATTGTTTCATAAAACAAAGTTTTAGTAATATAACATCCTAATTACTAAAACGAATCTCATTTAATCCAATTACAACAAGATTCATATTCTTACTCACATTTGTAATTTATTCAATTTTAAGAAATTAATAAATCTGTATCATTATACAATTAATTCATTTTATCTATTAAGGGAATTGTCCTTTAGGTGTGACCTTAAGCGATCAACTGATCACCACTGTCAAACGACAGTAATGTCAAACTCTAGTCCGTCAATCATTACCGATTAATGTTGATCAGTTAATGTATAAAAATGAATCATCCCTTTATGTATTCTTATTATGAATTTTAATAATGTGATCACACTATTGTCGAGGACTCATACTCCAACAGTTATTTCATGCACGTAGCACGTTTTCTAATGCAAGATTAAGACAAGTATTAAGAAACCGGCAAATTGTGATCCACCACTACATCCTTCATTGCTACCACATCCCCAACCGTCGAAGTTAATAATAAAATTCCAAAATCTAATTGAAAATGCAACATTTTAAAAGTTCACTTGAGATTACTTTAAGATTTGACCCTGGACACATGACTTACATATTTCATGCATGCACAATGTTATTTCATGCACGTGGAACATTTTTTAATGCATGTACGATGTTAGAGAGATTTTCGTACGACCTTTTCGTTGTCCAATTTTGAAAATTGTATCTCGTTTTCGTTGCCTCGTGATATGTTTCCAGAATTAGTCCAGAAACATGACTTCCTGTCTTACACGACTTACATATTCCAAAATCTAATATGTACTCTCAAGACTTAGTGTATTACAAATTCCAGAATCTAATATGTACCACGAATCTAATATTCCAATAAAGGGATGAGAGAGATTTTAGAGAGAGAAACTCTAATATTCTAATTTAGGGATTTCTTATCAGCAATGGCTAAAAGAAAGAACCCTAAACCTAATAATCCCAAATCAATTAATAATCAGCATAGTAATCGTTCTAATAATAATAATAATTCACATAATACAAAATCACAAAAAACAGTAGGTACGAATATAGCGAGTTCGAGTGGATCATCTCCATCTCCGGTTCGTCGAGTGAGTCTTAATTTCCCACCATTATCTAATTCGGAACTGGATGTTATTGTGGAGGAAGAGAAATTATCAGAAGATGAGATACCGGATTATGAAGTTGAGGAAGGTCCTGGATCTGATAAAGAGGTAACGGAGCCATTACTTCGACTGTCAACAGATGATGTTGAGGAGGAGGTAATTTCTGGTCATCCGCTGTCTTTTGTTACATCTTAGGGGCGAAACCTCATGCGAGTGTTATATCTGGGTTTGTGAAAAGGGTATGGCAATCTTATGGGGTTGATCGTATTTCCTTTTAACCTAATGGGATTTTTTTGGTGCGATTTAAGACGAAGGAAAAGCAAATGGAAGTTGTGAACACAGGACACTTAATGTTTGATAACAAACCAGTTATCGTTAAGGAGTGGAAACCGGAGACGGAATTGATTAAACATGATGTAAAATCGATTCCAATCTGGGTAAAACTTTATGGGCTTGACATAAAATTTTGGGGAACTAGTTGTTTGTCAAAAATTAGTGGACTAGTTGGCAAATTCTTAAGATGTGATGAGGCGACTTCTCGTAGAGCTTTCTTAGGTTTTGCGAGAATGTTGGTTGAAGTCCAGATTGGGCAGGAATTTTCAACTGAAATCGAGTTTTTGGATGAACTGGGTAAGTCTCATAAAGTAAGGGTGGCATATGACTGGTTACCTTTAACTTGTGAGAAATGCAAAGGTATGGGGCATTCTTCTGATCAGTGCAGGAAGGAGGGGGGTTAGAAACCAAAGAAGATATGGAGACCTAAACCTAAACCTCAGCAAGCTGCAGCTGGTCCTAGGAAACCTCAGACTCCAGTCTCGAAACCAGTTGCTCAGGCCAAGTCTCCAAGTGATCAGTTGGTTACACCTGAACCTTCTGTTTCTGTAGGAGTACCTGTCATTGTGGGGAAGTCACCAGTGGTTGAGACACAGTCTTTACCTAGGAGATTTATCACTAAAATGTTAAGGCAAGATTCAAGTGAGCCCAGAATCTTTACACCAAGAGGTATATCTTTAATGGATGCTCTTACTGTCTCTTTGCTGAAGGCTAGGAATGTGAGTAATGGTAAGAGGGTGATTCAGGTTGGATATACTGATAATGATTAAGTTGGGATTTTGGAATGTTAGAGGTATGAATAGCCTAAATAAACAAAATGAAATAAGATGGTTCCTTCATCAAAATAATTTAGGTTTATATGGTTTGCTTGAGACTAAAATCAAAGGTAGTAAATGGATAAAGGTAAGGAATAACATTTGTGACAATTGGTCCATCTGCACAAATAATGGGTGTCACCCTGGTGGTAGGATTTGGTTGGTATGGCAACCTCTGATGTTTGATGTGGATATTCAGATGGTGAGTGATCAGCTCATCCATGCTCAAGTTTTTGATAAGGGTAATAATAAGAAGTTTTGGGTCACTATGGTGTATGGTTTTAATAAAAGCCAGGAGAGGATCTCTTTATGGAATAATCTGCAGGCTTGTGAGGGGCTTGTTCAAGGGCCTTGGATAGTTTGTGGGGACTTCAACAGTGTGATTGATGTGAATGAAAGAATTGGAGGGGCTGATGTCACTTGGAGTGAAATGGCTCCCATGAAGGAGATGATGGCTCAACGACAATTGTAAGAGCTCAAGACCATAGGTTCTTATTATACGTGGAATAATAAGCATGAGCATGGCTCTAAGATTTACAGTAGGCTGGACAGGGTCCTTACAAATGATGAATGGATTCTTAGCTTCCCTGACTCTTATGCTAACTTTCTCCCTGAAGGTCTTTTTGACCACTGTCCCTGCCTCATTTCTATGGTTGACAGTGGTGAAAGGAAGAAGACCCCGTTTAAATACTTTAATATGTGGGCTTTGGATGAGAACTTTCTGGAGGTGGTTACTGAGGGGTGGAGAGTCCCTGTTTATGGCACTCCAATGTACCAAGTTATGCAGAAATTAAAGAGTTTAAAACATGGGTTCAAGCAGCTGAATAGGGCTAATTTCAATGATATTGAGAATTTAACTCAAGTTACTGAATTATCCCTGAAACATTTTCAAGAAAAGTTGAGAATGGATCCTTTCAATCCTGATTTGTGCCAAGCTGAGAGAGATTGTGCTGAGGAGCTTAGCACTCTTGTTAAGGCCAGAGGCTTGTACCTTGCTCAAAAAGCTAAGGAACATTGGATGAAAGAAGGTGATGACAACACCTCTTTCTTTCACTCTAGCATAAAGAGAAGTAGGGTAAGGAACAAAGTCTATCAGCTTAAGGATAAACGTGGCAATCTTTGTACCCAACCTGAGGAAATAAAAAATGCCTTTGAGGAGTTTTAGGTTGGTTTGTTGGGCACTTCAAAGACTGTCACACAGATTCACAAAAGAGTTGTACAGTCTGGTAAATGTCTATCTGCAGTGCACCAGGCTATCCTTACTGCTCCTTTGACTGATGAGGAGATTAAGCAAGCTATGTTCTCTATACCTGGCAATAAAGCACCAGGGCCAGATGGATATAGCAGCCAATTTTTTAAGGACAGCTGGAGTATTGTGGGCAAAGATGTCATTAGGGCAGTTAAGAGTGCTTTTGATCCTGGGAAAGTATTGAAGGAGTGCAATAATACTATCTTGACTCTGATCCCCAAAATTGATAACTCTGATCCCCACTATGTACAAATGTTTGGCTAAAGTGCTCTGT
The DNA here is from genome assembly GCF_048544455.1 of Silene latifolia. Lineage (NCBI taxonomy): Eukaryota > Viridiplantae > Streptophyta > Magnoliopsida > Caryophyllales > Caryophyllaceae > Silene > Silene latifolia. The sequence continues at coordinate 323,311,623 of NC_133538.1, forward strand.
AACAGATTGGCGGGCATACTCCTGAGAACATAAATCCTGCACAGAGTGCTTTTATTCAAGGCAGGGACATCGTTGGTAATATTCTGATATGTCAAGACCTTATCAAGCTTTATAAAAGGAAAACTTGCTCTCCTAAAATCATGCTAATTCAAAAAGCATACAATTCTGTTGAGTGGGAGTTTCTCATAGGGATGCTAGAGTGCTTGGGGTTCCGTGTGAGCTTGACTAATCTGATTATGGAATGTGTTAGTTCTACCTCTTACTCGCTTGCTGTCAATGGTGAGACTTTTGGATACTTTCAAGGAAAAAGAGGGCTAAGACAAGGTGACCCCTTATCCCTTCTCCTCTTTACAATCTGCCTGGAATACTTAAGTCGTTTGTTGGAGAGAATTCAGAGAGTTAAGGGGTTTAAATATCATCCTCTTTGTGCTAGAGTTGGCTTCACTCACTTGTGCTTTGCTGATGACCTGGTGGTATTCTGTAGAGGAGACATGACTTCTCTAACACTGGTGTTAAGAGCCATTGAGACTTTCTCCAGAGCTTCAGGATTGAAGATGAACGAAGGGAAATCTAATATGTATGGGAATGGCATCCCTGAAAGTTTTATGGACCAGATTGAACAGGCTACTGGTATGAAAAGAGGAGCTATCCCTTTTAGATATTTGGGGGTAAATATTATTCCCAAGTGTTTGGGGATTATGGATTGCCAGCAGCTGGTTGATAAGGTGACTAAGAGAATTAGGGCTGTGGGAAGCAAGAAACTTTTATATGCAGGGAGACTCATTCTTATCAAAACAGTCCTCAACACCGTGCATAATTACTGGTCACGTATTTTTATCATCCCAAAGGCTGTGCTAAATAAGATTGATGCTCTGTGTAGAGCTTTCCTATGGCATGGCAATGAGGCTAAGGAAAGCCCTGCACTGGTGGCTTGGAACAAGCTGTGTAAACCTAGGAAGAATGGTGGACTGGGACTTAGACATCTCCATAGCTGGAACATTGCTGCTATTGAGAAGTATGTCTGGTGGATTGAAGCTAAACCTGATCATCTTTGGGTCTGTTGGGTTCATGCCATTTATATAAAACAGCAGGTATGGCAAGATTTTACTCCTTCTTTGTCCTCTAGCTGGGCATGGCGTAAGGTCTGTTGGGTGAAAAATCTGTTGCAACTATTTTTGTTTAATGAGCAATGGAGAGCACATAATCCTCAATACAGCATTAAGATAGGATATTCTTGGTTAGTTGATGAGGGGGTGCCTGTTGAGTGACATCCATGGATGAGTAATAGGGTGCTTTTGCCTAAGCATTCTTTCTTCATCTGGCTTACTGCTCAGAATAGATTACTGACTCAGGACCGTATGTTCAAAATGAAGATCATCCAGGAGAATAGGTGCCTTCTATGTGGTATTGATGAGGAAAGCATTGAGCATCTGTATTTTAAGTGTTTGTTTGGTAGGAAATGTCTGGCATTGCTGAGTAATTGGTTACAGGTGGACGTACCTGTGAATTCAGTGATCCTAGGCCTGAGAGAGTTTTTCTGAGTGTTAGAATGGATTTGTTAGCTAGAGTTAGAAGCAAAAATGAGATGATTAAGAGTAACTTAGCTAGAGTTTGGATTGATAATTGTTTATGTCGTGTAATATGATGGGGGTGTAACCTGTGTATGTGTATGTTGGAAAGTTGGCATTAATATATAACTTACCTTTTCCCAAAAAAAAAAAAAAAAAGAATCTAATATTCCAGGGTCTACTCCCTTTGCACATCACTCGACTTAAACAATAGGTGCGTTTGAAGATCATCCAGGAGAATAGGTGTCTTCTATGTGTATGTTGGAAAATTGGCATTAATATATAACCCCAATTCAAGTGAATAGGATGAACATGGTATTAGCTCCTAGTCACTTAATGAGGTGACGTCTCGGAGTGACTAGATTGTAAGATGATTTATGGTAGGTTCAGCACCGTAAGGTCATAAGGATGACTAGTCGTTTACATAGGCAGACTGTGGGACACTTTGCCGGGTAGTGACATTTATAGAGTCCCTTAGATCTATTACAGACGCCTGGTCGTGGCAGGGACTTCTATGATATTCCTATGAGTCGATTCTTTAAACTGGAGACTATTATCTGAGCAAGTGCAGTTTACTAGTGACTTTGGTTTTTGTCCTAGGTCGTGCCGTGAAATGAGGCCAAAGGACATCTACTGGGTCATGGTGATCTGTATTGTGCAAAAGGATAGATAGGACAGACAGGAATTGTCCACCCACGTTGGGTTTAAACATATCTAGGCCACTCGAGGAGTTGTGACTGAGAAATGCGTGGCCACGCTCAGAAGTAATCTATGGTAGATTTTTCCGGTCTTGCGGTCACACTCTTGATCGTGAACACCACTCATGATATGTTCATGAGCAAGTGCGACCTGAAAGATACCTTGCATTGAGTGGGAGATTTTTATTAAAATGGACAAGAGAATCGGTAACACACCCTTGTATTGTACAAGCGGGATATTGTTGGGATAAGGAGTTATCCACAATTGTGTGTTATTATCATCGCACAACTTGTCTCGGACAAGTGGGAGATTGTTGGAGTTTTTGTACTCCACAATAGAGCGTGATTATATTATTAAATCTCATTAAGGAATATGCATGGGATATTCATTGGTAATACTAGTCAGCTGATCAACGTATATCGGTAACGGTTGGCCAACTAGGGTTTGACGTTACTGTCGTGAGACGGCGGTGGTCAGCTGATCCCTTTCAGTCACACCTAAAAGAACGAACCCCAACACGAAAGCTAATTAATTGTATGAGATACAGTTTAATTAGTCCCTTGATAAAATTGACTAAGAGTTAGTAGATTAATTAATTTAGAGAGATATCGAGTTGTGAACTCGAGGCGCGGAAATTATTATTTAATTATGCGATAATTGAATAATAAATTAATTGAGACGGGAATTAATGATTAAGCAGTTAATTGTTAAATTAGTACTAATTGACTAATGTGATTAGTATTGGTACGTAAAGTATATGTGTAGCTGTTCACATATATTTACGGAGTGTTTTAGACGATATTAATCGGGAAGCATTTAAACATAAAACGATGTTTAAATAAAATTTACAAGTATTTGTGCGACAAATATAAGAACCAAAATGGACCCGTAAATAGGTCATTTTGGACTGTGTGAGTGCATGTGGTAGTGTGTATGTGTGTGTGTGTGTGTGTGTTGCTTTAAACACCATCAATTCTCTTACACATTTTACTTCCCCATTATTACTTTTGTTCTAACCCATTCACAAGAGCATTGGGTGGAATAAAATAAGAAAGAAAAACACTTCACTTTCTCCTCCACCAACCGTCCTCCCTTCTTTATGACAACACTTGTGTTGTTCTTTTTTCCACTCGTGTCGTGCATGTGGAAAAATCATCATTGTTCTTCTCTCTAAAAATCAAAAGAAAAATTATTAAGTGTTAATAATTCAAAACAAAATTACTAAAAGTGTTAGTAATAGACTTGTACATATTTTCAAGGGTAATCTTACATAATATCTAGTTAATATTAGTAAGATTTTGGGGTTAGTTCTTGGGTGCTTAAGAGAGGAGGGGTTCTACCTTGGACACTTGAAAATGGAGGATCTTGCCATTTATTTCAAGCTCAAGAACAACCAAGATGGTGATCTTGGTTGTGCCCAAATACTACTATTTCTCAATTTAAGGAAAATTATTTTCTTTATCTTTTATATTAATATGCTTTAATATTGCATGCATGTTACATCGATCACATAAACACAAATTATGAGATAATTTGACATTTAATTAGAGTGACTAATTAGGATCTATGATCTTTCAACATGAGCTTGACGTTTGAATGTTGACCATGATTGATTCGACCTGAGACAAAGGTTTACCGACGGACAGACTCGCAAAAGTGTAGGTTCTAAAGACTGACAGGTGGTTTGAACTAGACATGGGTAGAAGGTATCATAATCTCCCTAATCAATGTCCTCGTTAAAACGTGGGCCAATTATTAATTCAAAATCTTTGCCAACACCGTTAGATAGAGCCCATTATGAGACTTGATAACTACTCATCTGGACTTACATCTTCATCCTAGCCTAAATCGAGTACTAAGACTGACTCAACAAAGGTGGATTCATTTGGGCTTGGTTAAGACCCGTAAGAAACCAACAAGATAACACTTGGATGATGGGTGGATTGAATCCCTTATTCTAAAGGACTGCCTACGTATTCGTATGGAGCGAAATCAAATCCGACGTAGTTCGATCATTGGTGCATAAAACTGGCATTTTAATTATGTGTACACACTCGAAGATTTCACCTAAGGTATCACTATTGTATCCCATTCTAGACCGTAAGGTACCGTTAAATCCCGTGTCTGGGGTTAGGTGTAAATGGCTTGGATCCATTGGGATGTGGAGCTTGGTAATAACAAGTTTGAATGGTGTCTCAAGTTTGATGAACTCGAGTGCAAATGGGTTGGAAAACGATGTGGGTTCAAATTTCCATGTTTGGACCCTATAGGCTTAGGTGTAATGAAACACGCTAGATGAATCCTCAAAATCCTTGACTATTCCCTTGCAATTATCTCGAGAAGGACTTAGGGGTAGAAAGGCTACAAATGGCACTAACTTACTGCTTTGGCTTCGCCCTCTAAATTTTGACTATGAGTTGTTTTGGTACTCGGTTTTTGCTTCACATACTGACTCTTGGCTTTTGTAACTTCGACACTCAACCACGAGTCTTATGGTACTCGGCTTGCTCTTTGCACACTGATTACTGGCTTCTGTAACTTCGACATCGGATTTTGCAAATCGGCTTTTGGTTTCAGCAATTTCGACATTCTCGACCACTCATTTCTTTAATTTCGACATCTTCGACCACTCATTTCCGTATCTTTGACATCTTTGACTACTCATTTCCGTAACTTTGACATCTGCGACGACTCGTTTCAAGAACTTCGACCTCTGCGACGACTCGCTTCTATAACTTCGACATTTTTATTTTTTTTCTTTTTCTTTTTGTTTTTTTTTTCTTTTCCTTTTTTTTCTTTCTTTTTCTTTTTCATTATTTTTCCTTTTCTTTTTTTTCTTTTTTTTCTTCGTCCTTTTTTCTTTTTCATTCTTTTTTCATCTTTTCCTTTTTTGTCTTCTCTTTTTGGAAATGGTTTTCTACTCATTCTCCTAGTCACAATTGGATACACCTTGAAAACTGGGCTTCGCCAACTAATTTGGGTCATAACTAACAATTCCTTACTAGAACGGGTTGGTCTCCTCACTCTTTGAGATGGTATGATTTTGTGGGGAATAGGCTTGCCTTCCGTCATCGACATGGGAAACAAGGAGCTAGTCTGGGTTTTTCATAGAATCATCTAAGAGCTTGTCATAAGCATTTGTTGTGATGGAGATTTTCTATCGCCAGACATGGAATAGGTAAAGGAAACAGACACGGGATCCTAAAGTACCCTACCATTTACAACGGAATACATGTTTCTACGCAGGGCACCTTTCGAGTGTGTTGTGCAACTTGAATTTATTTGGTTTGATGGCTAAAATGGAAATGGAAACTGGATCAATTTCATTGATTCGAAAAAAGAAGTTTGACACGACTGTAGGAAACCAGATCTTAGACTCGACTTGGACTAATATTCAAATGCAACTTCTGACTTGTACTTATCAACCTCGGTTTTGAACTTTTCTCTTTTCAAGAGTTGACTCAAATGCTTAGTTTGAAAATTGGCCCACTTTTGCAACTCGGTTTTGACTTCAGGAATAAACTATGTGACGCGGTTTCAGGAGTTGACAGAGTTTTGACTTTATTTGTAAACTAGTAGAGGTTTCACTCTATTGAACAGCTTGGGATGCAAACGGACTGGACAGGACTTGGCTTGAAAATGAACATTGTGATTCATTCGTGAAGGATCTAATGAAATTGGTGTTGTATTTGAGTCTTCGACCCAAATGGAGCTCAACGTGACATGGATGGACTTGAAATGAACATGATGGTTCGTTTGTGAAAGTTTAAATAAAATTGGTCTGGGTCTTCGACCTAACTTGACTTGACATGAATTGAATGCACTTGATCACATAACTCAGACTCAAAAATGGATAAAACAGTGTTAGACCCAAGTAGACATCTACTTTATAACATATCAGACTCGGCAAATGGACTTGACTTAGACTTGATTGACGATAGGTTCGACTCACAGTTTGATTTAGACATCGACTCAAACGTGACTCGACTAAAAACCGTGACACACAACATCAAAACTCGATTCTAAACTGGACTCGGTGTGACTAAACCCGTGATTGGACCAACATAGCCCTTAGGTTCAAGTGAAACGTCCAGAATGGGCCTGGCTTAGACGTTTCTATGGTCTATCCTGGACCAAATGGTCTACCAACATGAGTCGGACCCAAGAGGTGAGCGTGGGTGATCCACTTGGGTCGTGTTCTAGACTCTTTGACAAAACAAGACTAGCCATACACGGCCAGGACTTGGACACGACTCGACGCATTTCATGCTTGGTTAAGGTTCGGGAATGAAGACCATTTGGATTGATTTCGAAAAATGGAGGATTGATTAAAAATGAGATTTGAAATGGGCAGCATGCCGGCTATAAAAGTTCATTTTATCCGAAAATCTAGTTCTATTTTGGCAGCATTCTGGGTTTTTAAAATCATGCTATTTTGAAAGTGAGTTGTTAAAAAGTTCGGCTTTGAAATTAACATGGAAAGCTTTGAAAAAAATCTCGGGAAATTCACATTGCACATTGTCATCCGCATGTTATAAGATGTATGCTCCTAGACTCTTCTAAGTCTCGGTAAGTCTTCTATAAGAAGGTTTATGCCCTCCATCTAATCAACTCTAGTAAGGAGAGGACCTTTAGGTAGAGTACCTAGAAAAGTACCTCAACCTCCAAGACCCACGTATAGGATGAAGTTGATACAAGCAGAGTGCAAGCACCAGCATAGTGGGACGTCGGCCCCCATGTGTCATGAAGTCGCGTTAGAACGGCCCGGGAAAAATTATGCAAACAACGTTTTAAAAACCCTAGCATGTGAAGTTTCTATGTTAATTTAGATGCAACTAAACTAAGTTTGTCAAAGTTGTAATTTAGCATGTGGGTTGAATGATCTAACAACATACAAAGCAAAACAAACAAGGCTTGACGGGAATGGGGGAGCCGTGGGGAACTATTCTATTACATCCCGAGAATTTCATGACGACACAACAACAATTGAAAGTTACAACTTGATCTAAATACAATTGCTATCACACGACACATAGGCGACTATCGTGTTTATGCTATACTCGATCCTAACATTACCCATCGATGCCCAAGGATCGCTCTTAGAATGCAATGGACAACGACAAAACGGACTAGACTCGTGCAAGGGAAGCCATGGCCACATGACTCAAAACAGGTCGTGTGCATCTCTTATTATGCACATTCGCTTGATCTCGTTGAATTAGGCATTGAATCATGTTATAAAACGTACTCGAGTATAAACCGGGCCATAACATCTTAAACATTATGGGATCTACTTCGCTCTTGCACGAATTAAAACACAATTACCTAAACCAAACATGACCAAGGTTTTTATAAATCTCTTAACTCAATAAAACAGAAAACAATATTGAAATAAACTACAAATTACAACTCGACAAACAAAGCGTAATTGCAAATATAAAACAATGAAATAAAGATCAAAATGAACGAAAAAGGACAATAAAACTGTAATACTACGGATTTATGAGTCTCTGGGTACTCTATCAAGTAGGCCTTACTCTGTCGAGTAAGGGTGATTGCGTCTTAATAATAGTTTCTGACCTGTTGGGTACTCGATCGAGTAACGTAGTTACTCGATCGAGTAAGGGGCACTCGATCGAGTACCTCAGCTACTCAATCGAGTAGCCGGTTTACGAGGGATGATTTGTCGGGTTTTGTTAATAATGGGATTAAGTATATAATAACTTCCGTCACTTTTCTTTAAACACTTTTAAACCTAATTACTTTCAAAAAGAGAAATCAAACTACGTTCTTCGCTTCAATCGCATTGTTGGCAAATCCCGGAGCTTGGAAGGTCGGATTTTACCTTTCTTTATACCGTTGTAATCCTTGCGTCGAGGGTAAGATCTATATACCGTTTTTATAGTATTTCGTTAAAGTTAGTTAAACCCTAATATTGGGAATTGGGGGTTTTATTGTATTTTGTGATTGGTAGTGATTATATGTTTGTATGTTAGGAGGAGGATTCGTAGAGGAAGCGGGTTGATATCAGCTGTGAGATCATCTGATTGTGTTGTGCTTTCCAGGTAGGGTTTCCCTACTCAGTATTAGTCCCATGATGTGTTGATTGGTGTTTGTGATTGTTGAATATTATCATACTCGTATTGTGACGGTTGTTGGCTTTGATTGTTGGTTGTAGCTGTGATTGATTGTATCTGTCTGTGTTCTTAGGGGTGCGTCCCTGGCTGAGTGGAGTCACTTGCGGGAGTGGCTTCACGCCCATGATTCGCCTTCTGTGGAACCCGCCACAGAAGGGATATGCACAGTAATGGATTTGGGTTTATCGCTCGATGGAGATGAGCGGGGCTTAGGTGCGAACGGCTGCGGTCCCCCACTGGTGGCGAGGAGTGATCTGTTGCGATGGGTACTCTGGCAGGGCTACACAATTTAGTGTGTAGTCAGGATTGTGGAGTTGGGTTTGGAGTTCGGAGAATATCTGTGATGATTGAGCTGTTTGTTTTACTGTGTTGTTGGTTTATATAAATTGTGAGGTTAGTACTGACCCCGTTTAATGTTTTAAAAACTATGGTGATCCATTCGGGGATGGTGAGCAGTTATTGAGCAGGTATGAGTCGAGTTACTGGGATAGCGGGATGTGCCACCGTTAGATGATAGAAGTCTTCCGCTGTAGCTTAGTAGTTTAATAAACATTTCAGTTAGTTGCTAGACAGTTGGTTTGAGAACTTGTATTCGTATTTTGGTTTTGGTTTTGGATTGTAACCTTTCGCTAAAGTATTACTATTTAAATGTTGTTTCGTTATTGTCTATTTGATTATCATTGCCTCGGGTAACCGAGATGGTAGCATCCTTATACCTGAGTGGTCCTGGTAAGGCACTTGGAGTATGGGGGTGTTACAAAATGGTATCAGAGCGACGATCCCGAAACCTGTAACCAATGAATCTAATGAACATAGGGAGTCAATTAAAATGAACCCGGGGTAAAGGTTGTAGGAGCTAATGCAAAGGTTTGGGAGACGTCCTAAAGTCGCGAACTCTCCCTACAATTTTAAACCGGTCACATGGGGGGTATATGTCAAGGTCCTATGTGATGTTTGTTAGTTTGTATGTGAATGTGGTGAAGTATGCTGTAATTGTTGGATGTTTGGAGTAGAAGGTTGAGTTTGTGCATGAAAGGTTGGTGATATATATATATATATATATATATATATATATATATATATATATATATATATATATATATATATATATATAGAACTCGTTGTTTGAACAAGAAGCATGTTGGATGTTTACTATGTGGCGTTTGATAATATGATATAGTTGTTTTGTTGATCATATGAAAAGCTTGGTAGAATTGCATGCTTTACTATGTTATATGTCGAGTTTATAAAGTTGCATAGAATATGTTGGGATATATGAGATAACATGCGGGTAGTATATACGAGTCAGCATGACTTGATAGAGTAAGGGGGTACTCGATCGAGTAGGTGAGATACTCGATCGAGTGGGTCTGACTCGATCGAGTGGGTATTTGACGTTTTTATAACCAGAATCGTGGTTTTTGGGTACTCGATCGAGTACATAGGGCACTCGATCGAGTAGCCTAGGTACTCGGTCGAGTATGTTAGAGGTCAGAAGGTTTGTTTGGGGTCTGATGTCGGGGCACTCGATCGAGTATGGTCGGCACTCGATCGAGTAGCTACTACTCGATCGAGTAGGTTTAGGCACTCGATCGAGTGCGTTCTGGGCAGCCTGCTTTCGTGTTTTGAGGTTTTAGTGCGTATGTTTATGTCTACCCTTTCTTATATAGTTTCAAGATGCCGCCCAAGAGAAACGCTTTGTATGCGAGAGCTGAGACCATGAACATAGATGATATCGTTAAGATGTTGGAGCATCAGGATGCTCTTGCCGAGGCCTTAAAGAAAGTGGGAAAGGACAAGGAGGTTGATCACTCTAAGATCAGCCTTTATATAGCGAGGTTTAACCCAAAAAAGTACAAGGGGACCGGGGAACCAAACCTTCTTGACAACTGGCATCGTGAGATGGAGAACATACTAGACCTGGTTCACTGTCTCGATGAGATGAGAGTAGAACAAGCTGCGTTCTACCTGAGGGAAGCAGCTGGCGAGTGGTGCGATAAGGTGAAGGTGAGTGCTAGGGAGATGTATGCGAACCAGGGCTTACCTGTTATACCTTGGGAAGAGTTTCGGAGGGCTATGAGGAAAGAGTTTGTACCGGAACATGTGATAAGTAAGCTGAGAGAGGAGTTTGATGGGTTTAAGATGACATCTGATATGTCAGTTGCTGAGTACTACAAGTAGTTTAATGAGAAGTCTAGGTATGCTGAGGATATGGGTTTGAGTGAGGAGAACCTGGCGCTGAGGTTTGAGAGGGGGTTGACCTCTAAGATCATGGATAAGCTACCTGTGGGAGTCCTTACTGATGTTAAGGAAGCTTATGAGAGGGCTGGGAGAGCTGAGAGGTTGGTGGAGATGGCTCAGGAGAGAGTGGGTGTTGAGAAAAGAAAGGCTGAGAGTGAGGGTGGTGGCCAATCTAGTCACAAGAAAGGCAACCACAATCAAGGTAAAGGGTTTTCTGCTGGGTCAGGGTTCAGTGCTGGGGATTCCTTTGGGCGTGGCCGTGTGAGTAGTAGTGGTAGTTGGGGGATGACTTGCTTTGGTTGTGGCGGTGTAGGCCACAAGAGACATGAGTGCATGAGTGTACCGGAAGCGTTTCAGGGATCGGATCGGGGGAGCTATTCTCAGGGACCTGCACAGAGTTATGCGAGCAATAGACCGTCCGGGTCATGGTCTAACCGGCGAAGTCAGAGCTATTAGGGTGGAGGTAACCGCAATGGCGGAAATTCTTACCAGAAACTAGCTACGAACAACAACAACAACCAGGGGTCGGGTGCTAAGCCGACCACATCAGCCAGTACTGTCCAGGGAGATAGACAGAAGACCAGTGGAAATCTGTTCATGATGGACAAGAAAGCAGCTGAGGATGATGCACATGTTATCACTGGTACTTTTCTTGTTAACGGTATTCATACCTTTTATTTGTTTGATTCGGGGGCGTCTCAGTCGTTTGTATCTTCGAGTCATGTTAAACGGTTGGGTTTGAGGGTATATGAGTCTGTAAGTGAGAGAGTTTTTATACCTTCGGGTGAGTCTGTATCATGTTGGAGGTTGTATAGAGATGTGCCTATGATAGTTGGGCAAGTTGATCTACCTGTAGATTTGCTAGAGTTTCCTTTTGGCGGTTTTGAGATGATAGTCGGGATGGATTGGTTGGGAAAGTATAAAGCTAAGATAGACTGTCATCAAAAGAAAGTGTCTTTGAGAGGTCCTAAGGGTGTTAGTGTGTCTTATCGTGGGTTTGTGGTCAAACCAAAAGTTAGGTTGATTGCAGCTGTCACCTTGAAGTCTTATTTGAGGAAGGGATGCCCTTTGATCTTATGCCATGTGAGAGATGACCGGATAGAGAGTCCGACAGTTGATCAGATACCAGTGGTGGGAGAGTTTGCAGATGTCTTTCCTTAGGAGATTCCGGGGTTGCCACCGAAGAGGGAGATAGATTTCACAGTTGAGTTGAAACCGGGGACGTGGCCAATCTCTAAGGCACCGTACTGGATGGGTCCTAAAGAGATAGAGGAGCTCAGGAAATAGTTAAATGATCTGATAGAGAAGGGATACATTAGACCTAGTGTATCGCCGTGGAGAGCACCAGTTCTTGTCGTGAAGAAGAAAGATGGGAGTTTGAGGTTGTGCATAGACTACCGAGAGCTGAACCGAGTGAGGGTAAAGAACAAGTATCCTTTGCCAAGGATAGATGACCTGTTTGATCAGTTGAGTGGTGCATCAGTCTTTTCCAAGATTGATTTGAGGTCGGGGTACCATCAGGTGAATATTAGAGAGGTGGACATACCAAAGACAACTTTCACGTCGAGGTATGGTCATTATGAGTACGTGGTGATGCCATTTGGGTTATCTAATGCACCGGCTGTGTTTATGGACTTGATGAACAGAATCTTGATACGCTTTTGGACAAGTTTGTGGTGGTGTTTATCGATGACATCTTAGTCTACTCCAAGACTAAGGAGGAGCATGAGGAGCATCCGAGGATTGTGTTGCGACTTTGAGGGAGCATGAGTTATATGATAAGTCTGTCCAAGTGTGAGTTCTGTTAGAGAAAGTTGCTTTTCTCGGGGCATGTGATCTCTAAGGAGGGAGTAGTCAGGATCCCAAAGATTGAGGCAAAGGACAAAGTGGGAAGCACCAAAGAATGTTGCTTTGAGATCGGAGTTTCTTGGGTTTAGCCGGATACTATAGACGGTTCGTGAAAGATTTCTCCAAGATAGCTAGACCTATGACAGCTTTGATGAGGAAAGAGAACAGGTTTCGTTGGGATGAGAGTTGTGAGACGGCGTTCCAGACATTAAAGGAGCGTTTGACCACGGCTCCTATCTTAGCATTGCCTGAAGAGATCGAGAACTTTGAGGTTTATACAGATGCCTCAAAGAATGGGTTGGGATGTGTGTTGATGCAGAACGATAAGGTGATTGCCTATGCTTCTAGGTAATTGAAGCCGTATGAGGAGAACTATCCTACACATGATCTGGAGTTGGGTGCAGTGGTGTTTGCTCTCAAGATTTGGAGACATTACCTTTATGGGGCGACCTTTAAGGTATTTTCGGATCACAAGAGTCTCTAGTACATCTTCACTCAAAAGGAGTTGAACATGAGACAGAGGAGGTGGATGGAGCTGATTGGCGATTATGACATGGATATTATCTACCATGAAGGGAAAGCCAATGTTGTTGCAGATGCTTGGAGTAGGAAGAGTGTACATTCCCTGTGTACAGCTCTATCTTTGATGAGGTTGAAAGATGAGGTGGGGAAGTTTGGGATACATATGATGCAGAGAGGGGATGCTGTGGGAGATTTGACAATACAGCCTGATCTTTATGATGATATTCGAGGTAAACAGGCTTTGGATTCTAAGATGGTTGAGTTGAGAGCTGGAGTAGAGAAAGGGACAGTGTCTCAATTCTCTATTCATACAGATGGTAGTTTGAGGTTCGATGGTAGGTGGTGTGTCCCTAATGATGAGGAGCTAAAAAAACTATCATGACAGAGGCACATTGTACACCATATTCAGTACATCCAGGTGGTGACAAACTGTACAAGGACTTGAAGAACACGTTTTGGTAGCCTGGGATGAAGAAACAAAGAGCTGAGTTTGTGGCCCGTTGTTTGACATGCCAGAGAGTTAAAGGGGAACAGCGACAACCACAAGGTAAGATTCAGTCTTTAGAGGTACCTGAGTGGAAGTGGGAATCCATTTCTATGGATTTTATCGTGGGTTTGCCAAAGAGTCAACAGGGTAACAACATTATATGGGTAATAGTGGATCGACTGACCAAGTCAGCTCACTTTGTGCCAATGAAAGATACATGGACTAAAGCACAATTAGCTATGGCTTATCGGGAGAATGTGCTTAAGTTACATGGAGTCCCTAAGGACATAGTATCTGACAGAGATGCGAGGTTTATCTCAAGGTTTTGGAAAGAGTTGCAGGGATCTTTGGGAACAACTTTGAAGATGAGTACAGCATTTCATCCTGCGACAGACGGTCAGACTGAGAAAACGATCAAAACTCTTGAGGATATGTTACGAGCTTGTGTGATGGACTTTAGTGGTAGCTGGGAACAGAGTTTGGACTTGATAGAGTTTTCCTACAACAACAGCTATCATACTAGTATTGGCATGGCACCGTTTGAGGCTTTATATGGGAGGAGATGCAGGAGTCCGATTTGTTGGGACGATAGTGCTGAGGCAGTGGTTCTAGGACCAGAGATGGTACATGAGATGGTTGAACAGATTGAGATAATCAGGGAACGGATGAGAGCAGCTCAGGATAGGCAAAAGAGTTATGCAGATCTACATCGCCGGGATATAGAGTTTCAGGTTGGGGATAAGGTTCTTCTAAAAGTGTCTCCTATACGTGGGGTTATGAGATTTAGGAAAAAAGGCAAGCTAAGTGAAAAGTTCATCGGCCCTTATGAGATCTTAGAGCGGGTTGGAGAGGTTTCATATCGTCTGGCTTTACCAGCTGCGTTAGAGAGAGTGCATAATGTGTTTCATGTATCGCAGCTGCGGAAGTATGTGAGTGACCCATCACATGTGGTAGAGGCAGAGAGCTTAGAGCTAGATGAGTCTTTATCATATCTTGAGGTACCTAAGCAGATTCTTGACCGGAAGGTTAGGAAGACTAGGAGTGGTGAGACAGTTTTGCTTAAGATCCTTTGGTCTAACCACGAGACTGAGGAAGCTACATGGGAGGCAGAGGAGGCCATGAGAGAGCGTTACCCTTTCCTTTTTGATCAGGTATGTATGGTTACGAGGGCATAACCTTTTTTCTTTTAGGGGGTAGGAGATGATCGCAAAGAGTTTTTAAGAGTTTTTATACCCTTTTTATGTTGTGTCGGTATGGTTGTTGTCGTTGAGTCGGGTTGAGTTTGGGTTAGTAACATGTTTTATGTTGAGTTATGTTTTGTTTGTGGAGTCGGGAGTGTTGTAGTGTGTCTTTGTTTTGTTGTGGTTTGAACTTCGGGGACGAAGTTCTTTTTAAGGAGGGAAGACTCTAATACTACGGATTTATGAGTCTCTGGGTACTCTATCGAGTAGGCCTTACTCTGTCGAGTAAGGGTGATTGCGTCTTAACAATAGTTTCTGACCTGTTGGGTACTCGATCAAGTAACGTACACTACTACAGATACAGGCTATAACAACGGTCAAAAACCGTTGCTATATAAAAAAGTGGACGTTGTTAAAGCGTCCGTTGTAGAAGGTTTTAACAACGGTTGGTTTACTTAAGGAAACCGTTGTTAAAACTATTAACCACGGTTTTATGTATAAAAACCCGTTGTGGAAAGTGTGACTCAATTTTGGGGGGAAAGTTATAACAACGGGTTTTAATATACAAAACCGTTGTTATAACTAAATACAACGGGTTGTTTGTAAATACCCGTTGTTGTTTGTTCTTAAAAAATTAAAAAAAAATTAAATTAAATATTACTAGATGCATGCATAATTACGGCCCGTTAGAATTCCGATGCATGCATTATTACTGACATCACTGTACATATGAACGGATAATATGGAATGAGAAGGGTTAGTAATAAGATTTGAAGCAGCATTATTGAGAGATATGATAATGATTATGGTACAACTTCCTAACATATATATTAATTAAAAAGCAACTCAACCCACACATTGCTTAGTATAAATACATTGCATTATCTCAACTAACATTTCCATTATCTCAATATATTCATCTCCAAACCCTAACTGCTAAAACAAACTCTACTTAATGTTTCAAAACAAACTCAAAAAACTCCAACAAAATGAATGATTTCATCCTTAAGACTCTTACCATGATCGAGAACAACAACAACGTCATCCGCCGGTTCCTCCATATTGAGGAAAGTTTCACGAGCTACCTTGCGGATGCTCGATCCGCACTGAAGCACGCCAAAGAAGATGGCTTGATTTGGAGCAAAGCAGCAGTTGCAGCTATATGACGATATAGCAACTGCTGAACGGAACCTCCAAATAGCCAAGGAGGAGAGGACGGATACGATAGAGCAGAATAAGATCCTCTATGAAAATATAAGAATTGCATTTTTACATATGTAATTTTTTTTTAAATTTATGTATTTATAAATATATATATATATATATATATATATATATATATATATATATATATATATTATAATTATGTTTATCTTACTTCTTCATCTTGCTTCTTCATTGTTTTACTAACTAATTATGCGAACAATACTTAAACAAATAACATAATGGTCGATAAAAACACATACATGCAAAAGAAATAAATAGAAAAAGAAAATAATGACGATGAAACTAACAGTGACGGCGAGATTTACCTGATAAATACAGAACGTAATAGACGATGAAATCAACAGTGACGGCGAGAAGATAAAGCGACGATGAGAAAGAGACAAAGAGAGAAAGAGAGAAAGAGAGAAAGAGAGAAAGAGAGTGTGTGTTTTGTGTTTGTTTGTCTGCTGTGTTTGTGTTTGTGTTTGTGTATTAAGGGTTGTGTTTTGTGGTCAGCAGCAGACTTCATTTGTGTGGTTTATAGTATGGAAGGTATTAACAACGGTTATTAAACAACAACCGTTGTGAAATATGTTTTAACAACGGTTGTAAAAAACATCCGTTGTTAAATAAGTTTTAACAACGGATTTCAAAAGTAACCGTTGTGATTACTTTTCACTAACTTTGCGCCAATTTTGCGCCAAATTATTAACAACGGTTGTGCATGTGTGACCCGTTGTTAAAACTAATAACAACGGTTTTTATAACCATACCCGTTGTAATTTATTTTAGTAAAATTCGCGCCATACATTCTACAACGTCTATTGTGATTTTCGTGAATAATCGTTGTTAAAGGGGCGTTGTAGTTGCCTGGATTTGTATTAGTGGTAGTTACTCGATCGAGTAAGGGGGCACTCGATCGAGTACCTCAGCTACTCGATCGAGTAGCCGGTTTACGAGGGATGATTTGTCGGGTTTTGTTAATAATGCGATTAAGTATATAATAACTTCCGTCACTTTTCTTTACACACTTTTAAACCTAATTACTTTCAAAAAGAGAAATCAAACTACGTTCTTCGCTTCAATCGCATTGTTGGCAAATCCCGTTGTAATCCTTGCGTCGAGGGTAAGATCTATATACCGTTTTTATAGTATTTCGTTAAAGTTAGTTAAACCCTAATATTGGGAATTGGGGGTTTTATTGTATTTTGTGATTGGTAGTGATTATATGTTTGTATGTTAGGAGGAGGATTCGTAGAGGAAGCGGTTTGATATCAGCGTGAGATCGTCTCGATTGTGTTGTGCTTTCCGGTAGGTTTCCCTACTCAAGATAAGTCCCATGATGTGTTGATTGGTGTTTGTGATTGTTGAATATTATCATACTCGTATTGTGACGGTTGTTGGCTTTGATTGTTGGTTGTAGCTGTGATTGATTGTATCTGTCTATGTTCTTCGGGGTGCGTCCCTGGCTGAGTGGAGTCACTTACGGGAGTGGCTTCACGCCCATGATTCGCCTTCTGTGGAACCCGCCACAGAAGGGATGTGCACATTAATGGATTTGGGTTTATCCCTCGATGGAGATGAGCGGGGCTTAGGTGGGAAAGGCTGCGGTCCCCCACTGGCGGCGAGGAGTGATCTGTTGTGATGGGCACTCTGGCAGGGCTACACACTTTAGTGTGTAGTCAGGAATGTGGAGTTGGGTTTGGAGTTTGGAGAATATCTGTGATGATTGAGCTGTTTGTTTTACTGTGTTGTTGGTTTATATAAATTGTGTGATTAGTACTGACCCCGTTTAATTTTTTAAAAACTGTGGTGATCCATTCGGGAATGGTGAGCATTTATTGAGCAGGTATGAGTCGAGTTACTGGGATAGCTGGGATGTGCCACCGTCAGATGATAGAAGTCTTCCGCTGTAGCTTAGTAGTTTAATAAACATTTCAGTTAGTTGCTAGACAGTTGGTTTGAGAACTTGTATTCGTATTTTGGTTTTGGTTTTGGATTGTAACCTTTCGCTAAAGTATTACTATTTAAATGTTGTTTCGTTATTGTCTATTTGATTATCATTGCCTCGGGTAACCGAGATGGTAGCATCCTTATACCTGAGTGGTCCTGGTAAGGCACTTGGAGTATGGGGGTGTTACAAAAACACATGGCCAAACACTGTCTATATACATGAGTGTACCCTAATTCTGAGGTTAGATTCATTAGGTTAGATCGATTGCAAAACGAGTTAGAGAACAAGTTAGAAAACGACGTTGACGATTGAGAAGATGTCGCACAAAACGTGCATTCTACACAGCCTAATGGGTCGAATTAGGTCATACTTTATGAGATTTATACTTACTCATTGAATGTTGATAGGAGGATGCTAATCACGCACTCCTATGCTAGCGAGAAATCGGGTGGTAGAAGAGATGCATTCAATTAGGTTATGGATTTGTTAATCGATTTTATATGCTACGTCGAAACACCCTAGTCTGTCTAATTAGGTTATTAAATCGATCTAAAGTCATCTAATTGAATTATAAGTTAACAATCAGAGGTCGAGTTAACATGCAAACGGCCATAGGGTTTGTCGAATTGAGTAAAACGAACGAGAGGCCAAAACGCGTGAAACAAAGTCATTCTTCATTTTATTAATGTCCTACCTTGAACACGAGGATATGTAAACGAGCGAGGGCAATCGCCGCTAGCGATTAAGCCCATTTAAACTCGAATCAACGCGGGTGTTCATGGTGGTACTTTAACTCATAATCGGACTAAACTAGTTTCTATGTTAATATGTTAAACGATAAACAATAACAAACAATATACAAAACGAAATATGAAAAACAAACATAAAAAAATGAAATAAAAGGGAGAGAAGGAGGATTTGATGCACCCTCAACCTACATGTATCGTTGATCCTATCTTGGGTCATAATCGATCGTATATTTTATCTCGAGGGGCCGTCGTCGACAAAGAAACAAAGCAAAGCGACACGTTTTTTCCAAATCTGAACCGCGGTTTTGAAACTTGAATTGCAAACTCGTTTCTCAACGAAAACTAGATTTGAAAGATGTTTTGAAAACTAAAAAGAACGTAGATTAAATATTTGTAAGTGAGCAGGACTCTTTTTAAGGAATTGGGCACCAAAAATGAGGGAGAAGGGAGTAGGTCTGCGCTAGAACAAACACGAAAACAAAGTAATTGAATACTCGTTTTTTCGTGTGAATTCGAGGGCCTTTTAGAGGTTTTTTGCTTGAGTGTTGTGTGTTAATAGTAGTAGGATATGTGGGGAGATTAGAGGTTCTAATGGAGGCTTGAATGGGTTGTTATAACGTCTGCAAAAACCACGACAAAAGAGCAAGTTTCTGCTCTGTTTTTCGTCCTAATTTGATTCGAGTTTTAGGGTTTGTTCTAGGTTATTATCGTTGGCTGTTGATGGTAGGTTCTAAAGGTTGTGAAGTATATATAGGGAAGAGCAATGGAGGTTTCGTAAGGTTTTGAAGGTGCACAAGCAGCTCAGACCTGTTTCGCAAAGGCTGCTGCCCAGCAGCTATTTAGTGGCTTGTGTAGGGTTTTAGGTGGTTTTTCTTGGATATCAAGGCATGGGAGTACGGTATGGATCTCGGGCATGGGTTGAAGGTTGAGTTGAATGCGGGTTCAGGGTTGTTTAATGCGGGTTTGGGAACTGTTTTGGACAGAGCACGGGTTAGAGGTATGGACTGATTTCGTGGGTTAGGCTGTTGGTTTGGACGTGAATAGGAGGGATTTTGGACATGGATATGGGAGTTGAGTACATGGGATAAGTGATCAAGAGATATGGGTCAAAGGTAGGGTTGAGTTTGCTTCCAAAATCGTGCCCAAATCAAGCAAAAAACAAGCTTGAAATCGAGTTGAAAACTTGAAATAAAAACAGAGTTAAATATTCTATTTAAAACGATAATTAAATTAAAGTTTAAAAATCGACTTAAAACATTTGACAATAAACACAAGACGACATTATTATTAAATCATTAAAAAGTTTATACATCGAAAAAACCTTTTAAATTAATTTAAAATATAATCATCGAAGTTCAAACCAGCGCCAAACACTGAGCACCGGACCATTTAAGAGCACAATCACAGAAATTAGTAGCTCATTTCCCACAATTGGGTGAGCTCGTTTCCTTTCCCTACACATTATGTCCTTGCTTTTATTGATTATTTTGATTACAATGAGAACATTGCATGATTCAAGCATGGGGGAGGGATAAATATTATTGTTGGGCTATCGTTTCCTAAATACTGTGAATATGCTGAAAATTTTAAAATTATGATGAAACCATCATATATATTCAGTGGCAAATTCTTGTCGGATAATGAGCATAATTTGATTGAGTCTTTACTTTGAAATCGTTTGCTTGCAAATTATTTTCCTATTTTGATCACTAGAGGTTTGTGAGACGTTTTTGCCCTTGATAGTCCAACGGAATAATTGTTTTGTTCTTATCTCGTGACATTGTTAGTGGTAAGACGGTATGACTAGACTTGTGACATATTACCGTGTGACCAAAAAGCCATGAGATCACATGAGCCAAACAAGATTGGAACATCCATGCCAATCTAGTTCTTTCATGAGTGGTTATAGGATTAGTACTTGCCATTAGGATTGCATGAATGATAGAGGCATTCATTTGTTTATAAGCTAAATTAGCCAAAAAGCCGTCCTGAATTTAATATTTCCTATTTGCAACCCTTTGAGCCTTAGCATTGTTTCTTTGTTACCCGATATTTTAACCCGTTTTCCCACATTATGCTACCGAAGTAAGGGCTAGTGAAGTGTTTGTTTTCCTCGGTTTAAATAAGAGGTACGGTACAAGCGAAGCATGAGGGAGTATTGACGGTGATTAAGTAAATACTTGTTATATGAGAAGGGTTGTCGTATTTGAAAAATCAGGAAAAAAACAGAAAAAAAAGAAATAGAAAAAAAAATGAAAAAATTTACGAAAAAGAAAAAAAGAAGTGAAAAAATAAAATAGAAGTTCAAGTTGTGATACCATTCGTTAATAAATGGGGTTTGAATTTCAATTGCTAATGGAGGTGTAACTTGTATATGATGGAGTTTGATAATAAAATCGTGTCTGTGCTATATTTCATACGAGGAGTATTTGTTTGGAGGTTTTTTGCATTCTTGTCTTTGGCCGAGATTTGACATGTTCTTCTCTAGCTCTTACTCTTTAACACCACATTCCCATAATAATCCACCTTCTTCCCTTTGACCCCTAGCCGCGTTACAACCCTTAAAAGTCCTCTTGACATGTATTAGTCGGCAAGTTTAGGCTTAGTTATATGTGTGACCCGTATCCTCATCACTTGGACACATGAGAGTGAGTGATCTTCCGTGTTTACATTCCCGAAAGTGAGGGTCCATCGGTTTGTCACTTGTCTAGACGGTTTGTGGTAAGAATGAATGGTAAGTTGTACACATTACATGATATTTTGAGGATTTGTTAGGGTGATTGTTCTTGCTTGCTAAATTATGGTCTAATCTATTTCGAAATTAAAATGATTTTGAACTTGTGTTTAATTCTTTTCGAAAATCTTGGTTGAATTATTGCTCGTTCCCTTATATTTTGTCACTAGTTGGATCTTGTTTTGTATTGTCTTGTTTTGCCTCTTGAGTTTACTCGAGGACGAGTAAAGGTCTAGCATTGGGGGAGTTTGATAAGTGCATATTTTACCTATATTTTATATAGTTATTTCCCCAAATGTTAAGTTAGTTGTCGATGATTTTAGTGCATTTTATGTTATATTTCATTCCTTTCGAGTTTACTACGAATTTATTTAATTATTTACAGAAAGGAGTTTTTACGCAAGAAGATGCCTACGAGCAAAATGAATCAAGTTAATTTGGGGGAATTAAACATTCAAGGGCAGTACAAGTTTAGGCAATAGAATCGAAGGAAGATAACGTGCCATATGCGAAGTCAAAGCCCTTTTATATGTTGATCTTAATTACCTTATCTAGTTGTCTAACACGGAAAGAGTGATGATGGGCTTTGTTGAAAGTTGGTCCTGTAGTCCATAGCTACTATTTTTTTTTAAATAAAAGCACAATAAGTACATAGTAGGGGATTTTTACTTTGAGGTTTTGGCTTCGGTCAGTTCCGTTTTCTGTACTATCTCCGTCTTTGTTCTTTCTTTGCGTTTAATTCAAGACTAAATTTTTCTTCTCTTCTCTTTATTTTAATTATGCATTCAATTATTATTTGTATTTGATTATTTCGATTTATTAGTAACTAGTTTATTAATCTAGGGTGAAAGGGGATCTAGGTTGTTAGAAGGGGTTTAATTAATGATTTAATTGTTAAACTGCTTTTTGTTGTTGTTCAATTGTTGTTTTAAATCTAATTAATTAATTACTGATCAGAATTGGTTAATTAGTCTTGCAAACTAGGATTTTCACCGACCGGGATAAGACTAGTACAGGCCACGATAATTGAATTAGACTGACTTGATAATAGCGATCGGATGTTAAGTTTAGATCTAAAAAGACATATTAGAATCGACCGATCGTATGACTTTCAACAATATAAATTGCTCAATCAATGAATTAAATCTTAACCTTGGATAAGTACCTAGTGAACCCGATCCCTAGACACTTTTAATATATTTGAATTCATTTTATTTATCTTGCAATTAGTTTAGAAAACAAACCAAACAAACCCCATAAAATTGTTACCTTTACGACGAACTTAATTAAATATAAACAAACTAGATTAATTAACTCGCCTCCTTGTGGATTCGACCCTTTCTTGCCACTAACTACAAGTTAGTAGTAATTTAGAATTTATTTTGATAGGCCAACGACTGAAAATAACCCTATCAAGTGCTTACCGATTTCTTTATTCTACCGAAGGATGAATTGAGAAAGCAAACATACAATGCATATGACCACATAATTACAAATTTATACTACAATTTTCAAGCGTAAATTTCACTTATACTTGAATTCTAGGACGATATTTGATTATTATCACTTATGTTCACCATTCCGATTAAAACCAATGCAAGAGCTGCGGCTATGAGGGTTTCAACTTAAACCGAAACGGCACCTTAGACACTTTGATTCGACTTCCTGGCGACGCCATGCTACATGTTGATGAAACGTATGACAGTGAAGTAGTACTACGTAATACTCTCGAATTCTTATCATCATAACCTTTCTCAAAAGTGGATGTCTCTCGATCTCATCGATACTCTTTTTCACCCAACAACGTTTCCTTGTTCTTTTCTAAGAGGTTTTGTCTCTACAATTGATCGTAATCATCGTACCCAACTACCATGGTTACAAACGAATTGATTACCTAAGTGGCTCAAATTATATTGTAATTAGTGCAAAGTATGATATTAATCAAATTTTATTACCTTAAGTTTTGTTTATTTGAAAGGTCTTCAGCATAAATTGCCTGCAAAACTAATATCAAATAATTAGAAAATTATAAGATTAAAGGTGGGCAAATAATTAAATACCAAAGATATCACAACAGCAACAACGTTCTATGCTAAAACATGCACGATATCATACTAACATTGCAGAACATAATTTTACACAAAATAACGTAGAACAACATAATTACACATTGGGAATGACTATATATACGGATTAATATGGTTTTCTAACCCAAATCAAATTGTGGAGCAACTACTTTTGTATTACAATAAAAATTCTTCTAGGCACCAAACTCCACTCCGTATATGATAGATAGGTGATGAATTTAAAGATTATTTACATTATCAGCAAGTCTCTCTTGTGACGGGTATATCTGTCACAAATTTGCGACAGGTGAAATACTACCACATAGGTAGATAAGACAAAAGAGAACGCTACTCCCTAGACAATGTGCTTTTGTCTTATCTCCCTATGTGGGTTGTATTTGGCCCGTCGCAAGCTTGCGACGAATATGCCCGTCACAAACGAAAATTTGTGTTACATTATTTTTACATTAGCATCTTTTATTTTAAAGATTAGATTAATGCAAATAAAATATGGTTTAAGTATTCACGGTTCTATTGTAATTATTGTAACGGAGGCGTCCCATTACCCAAACAATTAATTGATAAGGCGATAAGAACAATAAATAACGAATGTAAATAAAGTTGACACACATATTTACGTGGTTCACCAGTAAAATAACTGGCTACGTCCACCTTGCGAGGAGATCAAATTTTACTATAGTGGAGAAAATAGTACAACAGTAGACTGCTACACACGCGCTCAATATGAGCCAAAAGTATACCATATTCTACCAACAAATATAGTAGTCTCAAAGGATTAAAAGAGACTACCCCAATAAGATGAAGGACAAATAATCTTGAGGCCTACCAAGATCTGAACAAACTCCTCCGATCTTCAAAGACAGATTTAACACCAATAATAGAAATTCTAACAAACCGAGTTTTCTTCTTCTTTTGAACCTCACAAATGGACCTCTTTATCAAAGTGCTTCAAATCTCTCTCTTAATTAACCTAGAATAAAACTTAGGTCTTTATATATTTATTCCACCCAAGATAAAATATCTAGTCTAATTAAGAAATAAATACTAATAGGAAATTATTAATAATAATTTCCTAAGTCACCCAAATCTTAAGTACGAAACTAAAGCACAGAAGACAAGATACTAATAGGAAAATACTAGTGGGACCCACACTCACTAAGTTCCTAGAAACATAAACAAAGTCAACTAATATAACGCCTATTACCAATTTCTAGCGTCGATATGAGTAATGCATGCGGCCCGTAGAGAATTGCTCACTCGCGCGGATACGGGTCTTCTTTTGACATATGTTCCTGTTTCATCTCCAATTTCTTCCTTAGCATATTTCGTATCTTTAATTGTACCTTAGCTTAGTTTGTCTTCCACACAAATTCAAGGCACAAATTCCTAACAATTCTCCACCTTGACTTGAATTACTCAAACACGAAACAAACTATGAGTACCAAACCCAAAACTGCTTCAACGAAGTCGATCCTCAAGTCACTACCTGCCCCGATATTCTCCACTTTGACTTTAACACAACACCCAAAACGGACAAACGAACCAAGTGTGCAACAAATGTGACCAATATACGAAGTACCCAATGTAGTAAGCTAAAAAACTACCAATTGTACTAAGTACCCAACATATCTTCATACCAATAGGAAGACCAAACGTAGCAAGCTCCGAAAAAGACAAAAGCTACCAAATGCCAACGCAAATATATAAGATACCCAATGTCACTATGATGGAACGGTGTACCAAAACAACGCACACAAGACTCCAAACAAAATCTCCTCCAAACTACATGGCTAAATATACCGTCGTACCAAGGTGTCCCAAAACACAAATGCCACGAACAAAACAAATGTCTCACTTGAGTATACTAGGTTTCATGACCACCACAAATATGCCTACACCAAGGCAACAAAACTCAAGTCGAAACCAGACAAAAAACAAACATTCTAAGCGAGCACAAATTACCTCCATCAAAGGTACAAATTGTTACACAAGATAGTCCGACCCAAAGGCTCCAAAGAATAAACTCCTGTCGAAGTTTCAAATGACCCTTTATGAGGTCCCAAACGGCTCTCTTTCAAGAGCCACAAACGGCTCCACCTAGAGCCCCAAACCGCCCCACATCTTGGGGCGCAGACCGCCACATTGAGGCGCAGAGACAAAAGTAGATAGCTTGTCTTGAGAACCCTGTAGCTTGACCTGTACCGGAATAGACTCCACCTTACTGTCAACACTACCATTCTCACTAAAGCTATCGAAACCCGAATTATCCAAAATATCACCAAGTGACCCAAGTGACCCAAACTGGATGTGCTTCAAAGTATCATTCACATATCCAAGTTGCATATGCCCCAACTTAGACTCGAGAGAGACAGAAGAATGATTACCTGATGCTCCAACAGTCAGCAAAGTGACTTCAACGACATAAATAGTTCCTTCCTTAACACCTCTCCAAGTAACAGAATAACCCTTACCAACACACAAAGATCCACCATCACCTTGAAAACTGTAGCCCTGATCAACTAACATCCCAAGTGATACAAGATTTCTCTTCAAATGTGGAACATACCTAACACCTTTTAGGAAGACAACAACACCATCACATGTTCTAACCTGAACAGTACCAACTCCAAGCACCTCACAGATAGACCCGTCACCCATGGCAACATTAACCCCATGTGAAGCTTCATAATAAGTAAACCATTCCCTAAAAGGATACATGTGATAAACGCATCCCGTATCCAAAATCCAATTATCCGAAGAACGTGGAATAACATCAACAACGAGAGCATAATCTTCTTCAGAATCGTATTTAGTAACGTTTTGTGCAATAGCAGAAACACCAGCTTCCTTCAACTTAGGACACTGATTTTTCCAATGACCTGGTTCTTTGCAGTAATTGCAGACATTCTTACGAGGACCCTTAGACTTGGATTTACCCTTACTAGAACCCTCTGAATTAACAAAAAGCCCTACAGGACTACTGTCTACAACACCACCTGACGCTACTCGGCGCAAATCCCTAGTGTGAAGCGCTGACCTCACTTCATCTAGGGTCAAAGAATCTTTACGAACAACAAAAGACTCCACAAAAGTCTCAAACGAATTTGGCAAAGAAACTAACAAAATTAAGGCAGCATCCTCATCATCTACCTTAACATCTAAATTACGTAAATCAAGAAAAATAGAGTTAAGACGGTCTAGATGGTCTTTGAGAGACGTACCTTCCTGCATACGAAGACCAAACAAACGCTGCTTAAGAAGCAACTTGTTGGTTAGAGTCTTTGTCATATACAAAGATTCCAACTTCAACCACAAACCTATAGCAGTTTTCTCATCGGCAACCTCAACCATAACATGATTAGATAAACATAACAGAATTAAAGAATGAGCCTTCTCCTCTGACACGTCTGTCGTGTACCTGTCAAAAATAAACTAACTAAACTAACTATATAGCTAGGGAAGTCAGGTCGATCTCCACAGGGAGGCAAGATATCTGTATAAGTCCGTCTATTTGGTCACAAATGGGGGGGTTGTTTGAATTGTTATCTAAACTACGAGTTTTAAAGGAAAGAGAGATAAAGGGTAAGAGCAGTAAAAGCAAGAAATAAAGATAAAACTATCAGATAGAGAGGGACATGTCAGGATTTCGGTTCACTACGGTAGTCCAGTGACTCAGCTGTAAAAGACTCAGACGAATTAATGTAAGACGGATGTTGAAAGGTCCTTTCGGTCCACTTTCTATCCTAAAATACCACTAACTTAATTTTCATTCTCGTCAGGGTAGTCTACTGTTCATAGCAGGCCTATTTAGTCCAATTTTTCGATCTAGGATTAATTTTAGCCAGATTAAAGGTTAACTCATAAGCGTGCACTCAACTAAATCGAATAAATACAATTAAATTGCTATGGTGATAGAGCCTTATAATCAATTCATCTGTTTCATTTACTACATCGTCACAATCCTACCGCAGATCCCCTAATCCCAACATGAAGGGGGTTTAGCTACTCATGTCGCTAATTAAACTAACAGCAGATAATTTTCCAGCAGTAAACATTATGAAATAACAATAAAATTGCATAAAGAGAAATTAGGGCAGAAGAATAATCGAAATAGAACAAATGATTAAAGCAACAAATGATTAACTATTATTAAGGGAAGAGAAGGGATTACAATCGTGCGAATTCCGGCGTAAAGAACACAAAATCCGAGCGAAAATAGATCTGAGAGCAAGGTTACAGTGAAGGCAAAAGCAACGTAGTAAAGTTTACAGTAGAAAGTTTAGATAATGAAAAGATAGATCCTAATGACCTAGTAAAGCGTGCTTAAATAGCAAAGTAATTAAGTTTAGCGAAATAAACATAACACGGGCTGTTTTAAAGCCCATAACAGCGAAACCACTCGATCGAGTGGATTAAAACCACTCGATCGAGAAAATACCTCAGCAAATCTACTCGATCGAGTAGAAAGTTACTCGATCGAGTAACTCGTCTTTCTGCGGCTAAGGATCGAGTAGAATTCTATTCGATCGACCATCCTGGGACGTAGAAACCACTCGATCGAGTGGTAAAACTGCTCGATCGAGTCCTTTATCTTCAAATCAGTTCAAGTCCGCGCCTAAATGCCTCGTAATCCGTGCCATGACGCTTCCCAATGCAGTATCTCACTCTGAAAAATCCCGTCTCCTCTAAATGCATGCAAAAAAGACGAAAAAGAGTACGATTCCACTACTTTCGCGTTCATTTCTACAAAATGGACAAAACGAACCAAAGTAGCAAATTCGGGGCAAAATACTACAAAAATAGTATAAAAATTCATAGAAATACGTGCTGAAATAGGCTAAAAAGACTATATAAAAAGCACGTATCAAATCTCCCCAAACCGAACCTTTACTCGTCCTCGAGTAAACTAAAATGCAACTAATAGAACGGAAATGTTAACTCAGAGCTAGCTTAACTTATCTACTTGAACCAATTTAATGTAACAAAAACTAACAGTTAACGTTAAGCAGTCAATACGCAAACGAGTTATAAGCTGTTCAGAAATATAGCCAACCTATCGACCTTGCAAGACCAACAAAATCGGACTCTCTCGTGGTCACTCTTCTCTCATGAAACAAAGGGTGAATGTTATATGTAAAAGAGATAAGGAAAGACAGTCATTCACCTATCTGCGACCTACATAGCATGCATCCAACAAAAATGAAAGACAATTCAAGTACTAATGCACACACTCCAATCAATAATGTCCGTCACAGCTGAGGGCTTACAAATAATTTGGGAATAGTGAGGTTCAGGTGAGAAAGGCAAAACATGTTATGGAAATGTGGAGGTAAAAACGTCAAGCTAGTTCCTAACAGGACCATAATAAACCATCCG
Organism: Silene latifolia; assembly: GCF_048544455.1. Lineage (NCBI taxonomy): Eukaryota > Viridiplantae > Streptophyta > Magnoliopsida > Caryophyllales > Caryophyllaceae > Silene > Silene latifolia. The sequence goes on from NC_133538.1 coordinate 323,340,412, forward strand.
AATCTCAACTGACTAAAAAGCTAAGTACAAGTGCCCTTCATTTGGCACAAAGCTCACTAAACTCAAACACAATCTCCTCAAAAATATAGAATAAGAGTGGAGGAGTCAGACGGTTACAAACTTCCTTTTTTTAAACACCGTGAAATAACTAACTGAAACAAAACAACTCTTTTTTTTCAAAATTCCTTTTTCTTTCTCCTATTCACGTTCCAGCTTTTTTTTCTTTTTTTTTCTTTCGGTTTTCTTTCTTTCACGTTCACGTTTTTTTGTTTTTCAATTTTTTTCTTTTTCCTCCTTCCTCTATTTTCCAACAACTCCATACAAAGGACATACGGGCCAAAATGCAACCGGAAAACTCATACCCAAAAGAACATACTAACTAGCTTGACTAGGCAGGCTTAATTTGGAATGTAACTAATGGGTCAAAAAGGCAAATTTGGCTAATGTGGAGCTAAATGAGTGAAAAATATAAGGAAAGGGAAATTTGCAAGCACCTCCCTGCATGTGACACCAACCACAAACCCGAATATGTGCATTTGACGAGAAATTGAATGTCATAAAAGTGAAAAAAAAAATGAACATGCTATGCAAGGAGTACTACTCTCAATTCCTAATGAACTGGCCATGAATGTCACCAGTTATAAGGCTCTAAAACTCAGAATTTTCAAGTAGTTTGCAAATTTATCAGGTCAAGTCTCAACAGTCAGCTATATTTGAACAGAAACTCGTAGACTATGCGTATGACAAAGCTAATAACTATCAAAAGAAGTGCAAGGCTCAAGTAAAAAGACAAGTTATAGTGCATTATCATCACGGAAATCTACTGTTCCGACTCAACCTATATGCAAAAGTAAACGTGAATATTTTTTTGAATTTTTGAAATTTTCTAATTTTTTTGGATTTTTGATTTTTAATGAAAGAAACAACAATGCAAAGCTGAAAAATAAACGTGAATGCAAAAACAAATGCAAATGCAGACTCAAAAGGATGAAATACCCTCCCCAAACCAAAACGGACAACGCCCTCATTGTCCTCCAGCATACACCAGCAGATATATACGGGGAAATGGGAATATACAACCAAAAGAAATTAAAAATAATAAATATAAAGGAGACAAAATTAAAGAGTAGAAGATACATACAAAATACGAACTTCCCCAAACCAAATGTAAAACGGGAAGTGAGTAGACCAAAGAGCTACTCGTCGTCGTCGTCGCCGTCGCTGTCACGAACGTCCTCCACCCTGAACTCCGGATCTCTCTCCTCCTCTCCCCTCCTCTGCTCCTCAGCGCGAGCTCTCTCCACTGCCACCTCTGGGTCCTCGTCCTCGTCCTCCTCCTCCTCGGACACCGGGTACCCCTCAGGTGGGTACCTGTAGAAGGAAGAGTGTGGCCAACCCTCTGGGATCGGACGGTGTCGCCGCAAGTGGTACTCGTATAGAGGGTGCAAGGCTAGAGCCAAGTCCCTCTCCATACGAGCCTGACGCTCTGCAACCTCAAGCAACAAACCGTAAACGCGCCCCTTGGTCCAGATCGGGCGCCACAAAGGGAGGAGGTGGTACGAAAGTAGCCGGTAGGTCCGGCTGAGTCTGTGTCTGGTCAGTGGGAGTGGGAGTAGGAGTGGTAGTAGTAGTAGGAGTAGGGGTCGGTACGGGAGCAGCCGTGGAAGGCTGGGTACTCCCTGAAGGTGTAGACCCCTCTCCGGTCTCAAGACGCCGCTTCTTGGCGGCGAGTGCAGTGGGAGGTGGTCGGCGTGGAAGGTGAAGGTCAGGCAGTGGTGGCAGGCGGGCGCCCCTAGCAACAGTAGGAAGGGGCTCTAGATGGGGGAGAGTCTCACAAGGTAAGTCTACAGACATGAAGCCGTCTATCTTCCATGTCTGGTAGTTTGCGGTCAGCCAATGCTGAGAAAGCATGGCATCCAGACTCAGTAGCCTCTCTCCCTGGAGGTACTGCAAGTCACGAGGCCAAACGGGGATGAGGGAACGGGCAAGAATGGTGGCTATGCCACCGCAGGCAATGGTTCCCGTCTCCTTCTTCCCCTGACTCTGAAGGTACTAGGCGGTCAAGTAAGCTATGTTGAGGGTAAAAGGACCCTCACAGTCGATGTTCAGGTAACCGCCCAGGATGGAGAGCTCGGTGTTTGTGATGTTGTTCGGCTCCTTTCGGCCGAAAATAGTGCTCCCCATCAATCTAAGAAAACAACGGACAGTGGGGAGGTGGACCTGTTGGAGCTTTCGCTCCTGAAAACTGGTGTGGGCCAGGGTCCTCCAAAGCTGACGGAAGACCCTCCTAGGGGCGGCAATCGCGCCCGTAGAGGTAAGGCCAAGTAACCTACCAAACTCTCCTAAGGTCATCGGAAAGGTCTGGTTAAACAACCGGAAGGACACTGAAGAACTAGTGGGGTCAGCATCGTGTGCCCCTGAGCAGAAGGTAAAGGAGCTGAGAAACTCGAGGCTCAGCTCCAGAAAAGTGCGGCCGCTCATAGTGATGAGCCCGGCCATCCTCGTGCCCCGTAGTAAGTCACAAACCGACTCGTAAATGCCGAGTCTCACAAGTGCCGATTTCTCTAGAAATCGGGAAGGAACATGCACACAGCCTAGCAGGTTATAAAATTTCGTACGATGTAAAGCGTTAACAAAATGTACCTGCGGATAATCTGGGTGAGAGTCGAGGGAAGTGTCCCCTCGGACTGTGACTGTGCCAGAAGTAGAAGCAGCAGCTGAAGCAGAAGCAGTAGAAGTAGAGGTGGCTGGGGCTGGCGCAGAACGAGACTGTCTACGACCCCGGCCTCTGGAACCCGAAGTAGTAGCCCGTGCAATGACGGTGTGAGGGACCAGGGCTGCTCTGAAAGCAGCTGCGGCTGCTGGCGAGTCCACCACAGGAGTAAAAGCAGTGGCTGGTGTGGGAGTAGTGGCTGCTATGACCACCACTGAAGAGGAACTAGCAGTAGTGCTAGCAGTGGTGGTGACCGTAGAGGAAGAGGGGGCCTGAACTGAGCTAGCAGCAGAGCTAGCTGGAGCAAAAACTGTACCTACAGCTGAAACTAGGAATACTGGGGCTGCAGTAGTGACTAAAGTGGAGACAGTGGCAACAGCAGGGGCCACTGTCTCAGACAGAGACGGACTAGAGGACAAACTAGTAGAGGGTAAAGAGCTAGAATCCATATTGTATACAAAGGGTAAGGGGTATGATAAGAAACAGCGGCTAATATTGGCTAAAATTAGCACGAAAAACCAGCAGAAACAACATGTAAAACTCCTACCAGTCGAAAATTTCGACTTATAGCATACAATTCCCAACAACTCCACAAAAATTTCGAATTACAGTAGGCAAACAGCGATAGGGAATGGGAATAGCAGGTAATGACAGTAGCAAGTAAGCAACAACTGAGGTTAATTAAGGCAAGGCAGCATATAAACCCGTCTGACAGTCGAAAAATTCGAATTAAACAACCCTAATCGCAAATTCTGTGCAAAGGTCCAAATTAAGCATGTTTAAGCATCGACAGGGGTGTGATAACAGTCAACAATCAGCAGCAATTTCGCAACAATGATGCTAACTAGACAAATTACAAAGAATAATAACCAAAATGACAAATCGAAAAGTTTCGACATCCCCGAACCCATATCGCAAAAATCATGTAAAATTCGAAAAAGACATGCAACAAACAGCGAGGAGGTGGGATTGATCATCAAGCAAGAAAGATACGGGTAGGCAATAACAAATTAAGTCGAAAAATTCGACTAAACAGGAATTTCGAAACCCTAGAACAATTTACCTCATAAAATTCGAAAATAATCGAAATTAAAAAACAATGAGGGAGTAGAAATCACTTACTTGATGATATAAAAACTACAAATGCAATTAATCTTCAAATAAACAAGCAAAAGAGGCGATTTTTCGAGCTAAAAACCGCAAACCCTAATCCCCTTTTAGAACCGTGAAAACGAGCACAATCAAGGGGGAAATTAAGGGGCTTTGAAAGATTAATAAGCAAGAAACAATTTGTAGGAGGCGGATTTGGTAATTAGGCAAGAAAAATTGGGATTGGGGGAGCTTTCAATCGCAATTAGGGAAGGGGTTAGACGAAAATTGGGGAAAATGAATTAGAAAACAAAAATAAGAAGTTTAAAGTAAAACTCCCTGCGTCCTGTGCATTTTCACTCGATCGAGTGGTTTTAAACCACTCGATCGAGGACTTTTGATGATCCAGTTGCTCAATCGAGTAGAATTCTACTCGATCGAGAAGTCCCCTTTATTGCTTTACTCGATCGATTGGAAAAAGCATTCGGTCGATCAATTTTTCACTCGATCGAGTACAAAAAGTACTCGATCGAGCTCTTTTCTCGCGTAAACTCTTGAATTTCGTCCATTCTTCCCTTGGAATGCATAAAACTTCCCCAAACCTGCATAAAAACACGTGCAAAAATATCCCAACATACCAAATACGCATATAAACAGTCTATAGTCTTAAATCTACGCTAAAAACTGTCTAAAAACTAATTGTCCTAATTAAAAGCAATAAAACAAATTCAACGGAAAATTTAAAAATCATTTATTACAAAGTGTTACACGGGGCATTTCCCCGCTCAATTCCCAATGCAATTCAGTTGCCCCTTGAAGGGCTCTTGACTGGAGGACGTCATCTCAGCAACGTTGATTGTCCTCTTCAACTTCCATGAGCATGAATTATCATTTGAAACGGTAGGAGGGGAATAGTTCACATCCACATAAGCACGAACTTTCCTCATCCTTGCTCCTCTATCACCGTCTTTAGCATCCTTACTTCCAATTTGATTGACATTGATCGCACCATGTCCCCTGACAACTTCTTCATTGCTTTCATCTGTACCTGCAGCAAGGAAAACAGACGAACTTTCCTTCTTTTTGCTCTCTATCAGAGGCGGAGGGATAACAATTGCAGCACAATACTCCAAATTTTCCACTGGAGTGTCAATAATAGGGTCAATAGAAGAGAGAGCATTGCAAGGCTGAGCTTGCATGGGAGCCCTCCGGGACTTAGACTGATGAAAAATCAGCTCCTCGTCCCCTACCTGAAAGGTCAAAGTCTTCCCCCCGACGTCTATAACTGCACGGGCAGTGGACAAAAATGGTCTCCCTAAAATAATAGGGGTGTGTGCATCTTCGGGGATGTCTAAGACAACGAAATCAACGGTAATAAAGAACCTCCCGATCCTCACAGGTACGTCTTCTACTATACCTAGTGGCCGTGATATACTACGGTCGGCCATCTGGACTGTCATGTTGGTGCAACTCAGCTTTGTCAAACCAAGTCTCTTAGCCAGAGACAGCGGTAAGACACTCACGCTAGCGCCTAGATCGCATAGAGCGTTATCAATCAAAAGGGTACCTATATGACATGGAATTGAAAAACTACCCGGGTCTGACTGTTTAGGAGGTAATATATTTTGAAATAGGGCTGACCCCACCTCAGTCAAAGCTACGGTCTCACTATCATTAATATTCCTCTTACGCGATAAAATTTCTTTCATATACTTAAGATAAGAGGGTACCTTTGTCAGCAACTCAATAAACGGCACAGTGACTTCCAAGCTTTTCAGAAGTTCAACAAATTTGCCGAATTGTTAATTGACTTTAGAATTCTGCAGACGCCTCGGGAAGGGAACCGTGATAGGAATTTCGAGTCCCTTGTTTCTCTCTTCCAATGTATCTTCCTGAGCAAGTTCTGTATCCTTTGGACGCTTCTTACCTCTCGGACGAGGTCTTTCCGGTGATTTATCGCTTAAACGAGCACTAGCAGGCTCTCGAATAAGCTTCCCGTCATCAAAACTACTCGATCGACCAATATGCCCATGCGATCGAGTAGAATCTTCAATAATATCACTCGATCGAGTGAAATTTTCACTCGATCGAGCAACTCCATTTTTCTCTTCACTCGATAGAGTAGAAAAACTACTCGATCGACCAGTCTGCTCTTCCTGTTCACTCGATCGGGTAGAAAAACTACTCGATCGACCACTTTCATCACCAAATCTGCTCGATCGACCACCTGAAACCAGTCGATCGAGCACTTGCTTTGCCGTGAGCTCACTTTCTTCGACATAACACTGTTCATCATCAGTTATAGCTCTCCTCGGGTCTGATTTTTGTATTTCCGGTCCCTCATATGAACGACCGCTTCTAAAATTTATCAAGTTTACCGTCTCGTGTGGATTCTTCTCATTTTGAGTCGGTAATTGACCCTGCTTTCTTGTGGATTGGTTCATGGCTAGTTGGGCAACTTGAGTTTCAAGTGCCTTTATGGACGATCTTTCGTTGATCACTCACCAAATCGCTTCGTAAAAGCTTGCAGCATAGACTTAAGCTCACCAATTTCACTCACCCCACCAGAAGATGATGCACCATGGTTAGGAGGAGTAAACGAATGAGGCTTCTGAAAGCCTTGTTGATTCTTGTGTGGAGGAACATAAGGCTGCTGCTGGTGCGGAGGAGGAGTAGGATTGAGCACATTTTGACTAGTCCACCTCAAATTGGGATGGACTGCCCCTTGATTATTGTAATAGGAACCTCCTCCTTGCCTATATTGCTGAAAGGCAAGGACTTGTTCGTTCTCTACAAGACAACCAACAGCAGTGTGGCCATCATTACTCCCACATCTCTCACATGTGACGGTCTCTCCTCTAGTAAGAACATGGACCCTCTGAGGCTCCCCAGCAGCTTGTAGCTCCAACTTGTCAAATCTAGCATTCATGGTCTCCAGCTGAGCCAAAACCTGTTTATTAACTGCATGAACTGTTCTAATCCCATCCCTCGGGTTACCATACTCAGCACTGTGATTTGCCATCTCCTCAATAAGGGACCATCCCTTATCATCATCGGTATTCTCCTGGAATCTTCCACTAGATGCTGCATCAAGTATGGCTCTTTGGTCGTCATACAACCCATTGTAGAATTGATTAGCTAGAAACCATGGGTCAAAACCATGGTGAGGAATAGACCTCACCAACTTCTTGAATCGTGACCATGCTTCATAAAAAATTTCATCGGGAGCCTGTCTGAAACTAGTAATCTTGGCCCTCAGCAGATTGGTGCGTTGTGGAGGGAAATATCTCTTGTAAAATGCAAGAGCAAGAGACTCCCAATCTGTAACCCCAGCAGCTGTGCGGTCCAAGTCAGTCACCACTCCTCCCCGGCTGAATCGGCTAAAGAGAAAGGAAATAAAACTTCCTTAATCTTGTCTTAAGTTACCCCTTAGTGGCGGGAATAGTAGAACAATAGTCCAGAAGACCTCCATGTGCTTCCTCGGGTCTTCACCACTACACCTCTATAAATATTTCTCTCCACCTGATTGATATAAGAAGGACGGATGTCGAATGTATTCCCATCCTCGATCCCTGAGATTAAAACCCTTCGGAATAGAGGATGCTTTAGGCACTGAATGACTGGAAAGCTTAGGCATCTTTACTGTAGAAATCGGACTGTCTTCGAAAAGAGAGTGATGTAGCTCTGGCTTGAAAGTACTCAAGTCTTCCTTTCGTGATTTCCTTTGCAGACGGAGTTTATACCTGAATAATCTCTCTAGCTCTGAATCAGCTGAAACTAATTCAAACCTGTCTGACCTGGGCATAAACAACACTGAAAGAAAATGAATAAGAACTGCCTCAAGGAATAAAAATTCCCTGAGACGGAAAAAATAAACGGAACGAAAACAAATAGGGCAATTGCCTCCCCGGCAACGGCGCCAAAATTTGACACGTCTGTCATGTACCTGTCAAAAATAAACTAACTAAACTAACTATATAGCTAGGGAAGTCAGGTCGATCTCCACAGGGAGGCAAGATATCTGTATAAGTCCGTCTATTTGGTCACAAATGGGGGGGTTGTTTGAATTGTTATCTAAACTACGATTTTTAAAGGAAAGAGAGATAAAGGGTAAGAGCAGTAAAAGCAAGAAATAAGGATAAAACTATCAGATAGAGAGGGACATGTCAGGATTTCGGTTCACTACGGTAGTCCAGTGACTCAGCTGTAAAAGACTTAGACGAATTAATGTAAGACGGATGTTGAAAGGTCCTTTCGGTCCACTTTCTATCCTAAAATACCACTAACTTAATTTTCATTCTCGTCAAGGTAGTCTACTGTTCATAGCAGGCCTATTTAGTCTAATCTTTCGATCTAGGATTAATTTTAGCCAGATTAAAGGTTAACTCAGAAGTGTGCACTCAACTAAGTCGAATACATACAATTAAATTGCTATGGTGACAGAGTCTTATAATCAATTCATCTGTTTCATTTACTACATCGTCACAATCCTACCGCAGATCCCCTAATCCCAACATGAAGGGGGTTTAGCTACTCATGTCGCTAATTAAACTAACAGCAGATAATTTTCCAGCAGTAAACATTATGAAATAACAATAAAATTGCATAAAGAGAAATTAGGGCAGAAGAATAATCGAAATAGAACAAATGATTAAAGCAACAAATGATTAACTATTATTAAGGGAAGAGAAGGGATTACAATCGTGCGAATTCCGGCGTAAAGAACACAAAATCCGAGCGAAAATAGATCCGAGAGCAAGGTTACAGTGAAGGCAAAAGCAACGTAGTAAGGTTTACAGTAGAAAGTTTAGATAATGAAAAGATAGATCCTAATGACCTAGTAAAGCGTGCTTAAATAGCAAAGTAATTAAGTTTAGCAAAATAAACATAACACGGGCTGTTTTAAAGCCCATAACAGCAAAACCACTCGATCGAGTGGTAAAACTGCTCGATCGAGTCCTTTATCTTCAAATCAGCTCAAGTCCGCGCCTAAATGCCTCGTAATCCGTGCCATGACGCTTCCCAATGTAGTATCTCACTCTAGAAAATCCCGTCTCCTCTAAATGCATGCAAAAAGGACGAAAAAGAGTACGATTCCACTACTTTCGCGTTCATTTCTACAAAATGGACAAAACGAACCAAAGTAGCCAATTCGGGGCAAAATACTACAGAAATAGTATAAAAATGCATAGAAATACGTGCTGAAATAGGCTAAAAAGACTATATAAAAATCACGTATCATCCTCCATGACTACATCTGCATCTGTCTTTGCTGCATCAGACGAACTAACTGTTGAATTTGCCTTTGAGATAACAGACCAGACGCCTTGCTGTCTAAGCAAATCTCTCATCTTTATCTGCCACAGCCCAAAACTATTTCTCCCAGTGAACTTTTCAACATTCAAAACATTCGTTCCCGACATCTTTTCACCTGAAAATCAAGAAACCCAAATAACGCCTAAAAGACAACTAACGCGGAAGCAGATCCCAAATCAGAACCTTAGCACCGGTGCCAATTGTTGTAACAGAGGCGTCCCGTTACCCAAACAGTTAATTGATAAGGAGATAAGAACAATAAATAACGAATGTAAATAAAGTTGACACACAAATTTACGTGGTTCACCAGTAAAATAACTGACTGCGTCCACCTTGCGAGGAGATCAAATTTCATTATTGTGGAGAAAATAGTACAACAGTAGACCGGTATACACGCGCTCAATATGAGCCAAAAGTATACCATATTCTACCAACAAATATAGTAGTCTCAAAGCATTAAAAGAGACTACCCCAATAAGATGAAGGACAAATAATCTTGAGGCCTACCAAGATCTGAACAAACTCCTCCGATCTTCAAAGACAGACGAACACCAATAATAGAGCCTTAACAAACCGAGTTTTCTTCTTCGAAGGAACCTCACAAATCGACCCTCTTTATTGTGCTCTCAAATCTCTCTCTTAATTAACCTAGAATAAAACTTAGGTCTTTATATATTTATTCCACCCAAGATAAAATATCTAGTCTAATTAAGAAATAAATACTAATAGAAATTATTAATAATAATTTCCTAAGCCACCCAAATCTTACGTACGAAACTAAAGCATAGAAGACTAGATACTAATAGGAAAATACTAGTGGGACCCACACCCACTAAGTTCCTAGAAACATAAACAAAGTCAACTAATACAACGCCTATTACCAATTTCTAGCGTCGATATCAGTAATGCATGCGACCCGTAGAAAATTGCTCACTCGCGCGGATACGGGTCTTCTTTTGACATATGTTCCTGTTTCATCTCCAATTCATCTCCAATTTCTTCCTTAGCATATTTCGTATCTTTAATTGTACCTTAGCTTAGTTTGTCTTCGACACAAATTCAAGGCACAAATTCCTAACAGTAATTGAGCTTTAGTATATCTTCTATTTTTATATACATATTTTTTTTTTTTCGTACACAATTTATTAAACAAATTATCTTTTTATACACAAATTATCGAACAAAAGCAGTGTCCAATGAAATCGTTCAAAAAGTTCTTCTCTTAAGTATATACTAGATTTAATGCTCGTGCGATGCACGGGCCTATATGTACATGCCTGTTTGTAGTTGGCCTAAATCGTTTATGAATTTGTAACTGAAAGATGTTAAAGTGTATGATCTAAAATATATGCTACTTCCGGCGATGGTCTACTCGTAAAGAAATGGGTCTCTTGTTAAGAGCAAAAGTTTGTATGATAGAAGGAAGGAAAATGATAAACATTGCTGTAAAAAAAAAAGACAAAAAAAAGAAAATGATAAACATTATTTATAGCCGAGGAGAAAGCTAACTCTATGATAATTAAATTTTTTATTAAAAAACTAATCTTATTAGAGCCTTATATTAAAGGGGTGATGTACAAAAATATTATGAATAGAATTTGAAATCTCTTATTAATATTATATTATTATATTAGATAAAAGAAATCAAATTGACACAAAACATATAAAAATTGGTGTTGTATCTCTTGTGCGGGCTATATGTGGACGTCTATATTGTTTATCCATTAGTCAATTTCCATTATGTTAGTACGTAGTTAAGAGTTTGGGTTCATTTAGGAAGATTTGTAGAGGTCTATTTTACTATATCGTATAATTTCTTTTTTTATTATTTTTTCGGGGAAGTAGTGGTTGATCCCCATAACACTGTGCAATTGTGAAATTAACCCCCATAACTTTCAATTGGAGTGATTAGGCCCCATAACTTACATAATAAGGTCTCGTTTGGTTGCCCCTTGTAAATCATGGGAGTTGGAAAATCCCATGAATTACAAAATTGTAACTTGTTTGCTTGCCTTTTTTTGTCATGATGTAGGCATTCCATTCTCCAAGTTAATTGCAAACTCCGGTGTAATTGAATTCCTACATGGCAACCAAACGGATTTTGTTAATTCACATGAAATTCACGTGGGAGTCCAATTACTATGAATTCGATATTCCGATGGAATTGTATTCCCACGGGCAACCAAACGAGACCTAAGTGAAATGAAACCCCTTTATCAAAATCTCACGAGAAATTCAATTTATCATATTACAAAAGTAAAAAGTGGTTCCAACACGTATACATATAACATACTAAAATCATATGTATTACATACTAAAACCATTTTTTTTACATACGTATGTAATTCGGTATGATTTTTTGGAAAAAAAAAAATTAACAATTTTATGTGTAAACTTTTTTAATTGTTGAAAATAGAAATATTTGAATAGTTTTTTCTCTTTTATTATATTTTTTGTCATGAAAATCTTTTATACCGACTTCAGATTTTGATACAACTAGCTAACAAAATATTTTGCAAATGAAATTTTTTAACAAAAATTTGAAAAATCTGGACTTTATATAAAAATAATAAATTGAATTTCTCGTGACCATTTTTGCAATTGAAATAATAAATCTGGACTGATGAGCCAAAATCGTATGCTCCCAAAGATAATATTTGTAAAACTTGTGACCTTAAACTAAATATAGTATATCGTAATAAGGATTGATCCACAGAGAAGGCGATGTAATTAATGTGTAAAAAGTAAAGAGTACAAGTAACAATAATATAGGGAGTTTTGAGATTGATTATAACTAATGAACTAATAAGAAAAAGTAATAAGTAAATGAGATGAATTCAGATGGTTAAAAGGTCTTGGGTCAACAATCCACTATCAACAAACTAATTGGTCTTCGATTGTCTCTAATTCGATTACTCTCAAGCACTTTATTGTGGAAATACAAGTTTCCCCTTCCTCTTAAGTTCAGTCAACTAACTCGAAACGCGATGACCCTAATTATTGAATAATCTAAGCCAAGTGTCTAGATTTAATCCAACAACAGCATTAACAATCCAAGGAAGCAATAAAGATAACGATCTTTAACATACGCGGTTAACGATTCGAATTGTATGTCTAGTCTCTACTTCGTCCTAATAACGATGAAACGCATACAAATTATCAGGGTATAGTTTGCTACTTTAGTCTAGATTAATTGAACAATTACGGATTCAATTTCTAAACATGCAATAGATTAAAGTAAACAGTTACTAATTGATCAGATTAGCAAGAGAAACAATAGTCATAAAATATGAGCAAGAGACATAAACAATACTTGAGAAATAAAAGAGAAAAAGAACAATCTCACAATTAATTAGTCAATAGCTTCAATCTGTCGATCCAAGAAAGGGGAGGATTAGTTCCTCATAATTTCTAAGTAAAAGTAATTAGGGTTCTTGAGAGTAGTTACCCAAATTACACTTATTGAATGAATAATAGTCTCAATGATAATATGAACTTAAAACTTAACCTAATAATAATTATTCCTAAAATAATAATAATAATAATAATAATAATAATTCTTATCTGAAAGTTGGAAACAAGGGGAATAAAACACGAGTAGAGCTGAGACACGGGCGACCCGCGCCTCAGCCCGCGATTGTAATACTCCGTATTTATAAGTCTTTAGGTACTCTATCGAGTAGCCCTTACTCTGTCGAGTATGGGCAAGTTGCGGAATAAAATAGTTTCTGACTGTTGGTACTCGATCGAGTAGTCAGGGCACTGATCGAGTAGGGGTACTCGATCGAGTGCCTTGGGTACTCGATCGAGTGTCTGGTTTTACGGGGGAGTTTTCTCGGGTTTTGTTAATTACGCGATTAAGGTATTTAAACATATTCGTCATTGTTTTAAATCACTTTTTACAAAACCTAAAACCTGTTTAAGAGAGAAAGCAACTAGTTCTTCTTCCTAATCGCGTTCTTGACAATTCCCCTTGAGTTCGACGGTCGGTTCGTATCGTAGTTCGTGTCGTTGGATTCCTTGCGTCGAGGGTAAGCTTTTAATATAATTTCTATAATGTTTTGTTAAGATTGATGAAACCCTAATTTAGGAATTGGGGTTTTTATGAGTAGTATTTGAATGGTAGCATCTATGTGTTGTATGATAGGAGGAGAATTCGTAGAGGAGCCGTTTTGATACAAATTTGTAGATACCGTCTGCGTGTTGTGCTTTCCGGTAGGATTTCCTACTCGATTAGTCCCATAATGGGATATTGGTGATGTCTTTGTAGTTAGTTGTTTGATATGATGATTGTGATTGTGATTGTGATTGTGGTTATGTTTGTTGATGGTTCTCGAGATGCGTTCTCGGCTGAGTGGGGTCACTTGCGGGAGTGATCTCACGCCCTAGTTTCGCCCTTCGTGGAACCCGCCATGAAAGGGGATGTGCACATTAATGGACAGGGTTATCGCTCGTATGATGAGCGGGGCTTAGGTGGGAACGGCTGCGGTCCCCATCGGCAAAGTCGGTCCAAAGGACAATCGATTGAGATGATGGGAATTGGTTGGTGGTGTGTGTGTGTGTGTGTGATTCGGTTCAAATTGTCTGTTTATCTTATTGTTGATGTATATAAGTTGTGTGATTAGTACTGACCCCGTTTAAATGTTTTAAAAACTGTGGTGATCCATTCGGGGGTGGTGAGCAGTTGCTTGGCAGGTATATCTTGGATACGCGTGGGATCTAGCTGGGGATGGAGTCATCACATATCAGAGTCTTAGTCTTCCGCTGTGTTTGTTAGGACAGTTCCTTTCAGTTGGTTTATAGTTTGAGAACAGTTGTATTTTGCTTACAGTTGGTTTTGTAATGTAATCACTTAAACTTATTTAATAAAGTATGTTTCTTCATTGTCTTATGATTATCATGCCTCGGGTAACCGAGATGGTGGCATCCTTATACCTGAGTGGTCCTGGTAAGGCACTTGGAGTATGGGGGTGTTACAAATGGTATCAGAGCGACGATCCTGAAACCTGTAACCAATGAACTTAATGAACATAGGGAGTCAATTAAAATGAACCCGGGGTAAAGGTTGTAGGAGCTAATGCAAAGACTTGGGAGACGTCCTAAAGTCGCGAACTCGCCCTACAATTTTGAACCGGTCACCATGGGATAAGTGTCGGGATCGTTATGTGCATATTGTGTGCTGTGTGTATCTATGTAGTAGTATGTTGCATGAATTGATGATGATGACGTGAATTATATGTTGGTGGATTGTAAAGCATGAAAGTATAATGATTGATACATGTAATTTGTCATGTTATAGTTATGTAAGGGAAAAGTGTTTTGTCTATATATATATATATAAAGCGATGTGTAAGTCTACATGTTGTTGTTGTCGTCTTGAGTAAAAGTACAGAAGGTTGGGAGTGTAAATTGAACATGTGCTGAGTGAATATGTTGAACGAATATGGTGGATAAATATGTGGTATGATGGATGAATTAGTGGAAAAGATGAATCATCGTGGTAGTAACATGTGAATAGGGGACTTGATGTCATGTATTTGTGATTTTGTTTACGAAAAGTGATAGAATAAAAACATGTGGGTAAGTCATAATTGGCAAGTTAGATAAGTTATGTGCATGATGAATGTTGTTGTTTGGCTTTTGAAAATAGTAACATATGATTATGAATACTGGTTTTATGAGTTTTGGATTGGTTTTGCTTGCTTGGTTGTTGTTTAAGTTGTTTGGAAGTAAAATCAAGTAGTTGTGTTTTTCGATTATAAAGAGGTTGTCTTTAAACTGTTATAACTTGAGATTCATAAATGATTTTGATGTGATTCCAATTGAGGTGATAGCTTGTCCTTTTACGATTCTAACGATAGGTCACACGCCCAAAACGACCAAGAAATGAGTGAGTTATGACTGTTTTACGAAAATTGGACAAAGTCTTGAGAATTGGGGTACTCGATCGAGTATCCTAGGTACTCGATCGAGTAAGGGGGCACTCGATCGAGTACGTTAGTTACTCGATCGAGTAGCCCTGGTGATTTGTTTTACGTGCTTCGGATCTTGACCTACTCGATCGAGTAAGTCCCTTACTCGATCGAGTGGCCTCATATTCGATCTAGTGACCCTTGTTTTGGGTCATATGCTTATCTTTTGACTTCGTTGCATACTATGTTTAATTCAAAGTTATTATTTTGCTTCTTTATGCATTGTTTTACATGTATGTTGGTCTTGACGCGTAAGTTACCCAATCTTGTGGTGTAGTGAGTGACACACCGTGGTGAGTATGAGTTCGGTGGGAGGACATGAGTTATACGTGGTTGTAATAGATAGTGGAAAAAGAAAAGGAAGATTGTTATGGCTTAATTGAGACATAGAGCATGTTTTCTGAGATGAAATGAGATGAGTGATATGAGTGTGTGTTGAGTAACGTAAAAGTAAGTGAATGTGGGCAATGGATGATGTGAGTCTAAGGAACGTGAGAACGAAAGGATTGAGAGTAAGGATATGGATAGTGACAACTTGAGATGTGTAAAGAATTATGGAGGGAGGTAGTTAAGAGCCGTGTGGGTTAAGAATATACATAATGAAAGTTCGTTTTAAAGGGGTTGAGAAGAGTGGTATATAGTGAACTTTGTGGAGTCATGTCGCGGGGTGGAGATTTGGCTTTTTAAGAGAGGAAACTACTGTGTGATTTCCTTGGGCAATTAATGGTACAAAAGGAATTCTGATTTCTAGAGAGGTACAAAGGAGATGCAATTGTTAGAACAATGAACGTTGATTTTATGGATAAACTAGAGGCAAGGGTGATTAATGGCATAATAAAATAATATTTATGGTAAGAAAGAGTGAGATGATATCGATATGAAATAATGGGGTTTGAGTTTTGGAGCAATGAAAAGGTAATCGGAGCACTAAAGAGTTAGATAGAAGTAATAAGGAGCTGAGCTATTAATGGTATTTTTGAGTATAACGAGAAAAGAAGGATAAAAGTAAGTTGAGAAAAAGTTCACCAGAGTTATGTGACATAAAGTAAGGAATCGTCGAGATGTATGATACTATCAAGGGTAAGTAAGTTAGTAGTTATACGAAGTTTCAGACAACATGATTAATCATGAGTTTCGAGGAATTAAGGGAGTACGAAGTTGGTGGAGTATTTGCACGATACGAGATTTTTGGTGGAGAATTAGATGATGATACAATTAAGGATAGTATTGGGAAGAATGTTGAGGTAATTTTGTTAATGGATTGGATGTTCGTTATTTGGGATGTCAACCAAAGATAGGAAACAAATCGTGATGTTTAGAGATGAGTGTAAGAGGTTTGATGCCCTGGACAAATGTAGTGTTATGGTTTGTGACTAGTGGTTAAGGGTAATGGTATATTAGAAAGGTAACAATTCTAAAGAGGTTGATTTTGCAGAGACCAGTTTGATAAGTACAGATTATGAAAGAGTATAAGATGTGGTTATATGAGGCGGTTGTTAGTAGTTGAGTATTAATGGTGTGGCTACATTTGGCAGAGGGTGATGGATATGCGAAAGGGAGAATATGTTATGAGGTGTATACGAGTTAAGCTCGGGCGACTGGTAACCTATGTTGAGTGGTAACTTACGTGATCAGGATTGACTAGTTGGTTGTGATTACGGGTCTATGATATGTGTAAATGTTTGGGTGAGGTTCTGACCTCACAAGAAGTGGTATGGTGTGATAATTATAAAGTTGTTTTATGAATGTTCTGTAATATATATGTTGGACACGGTAATTTAATTGAATGATATACAAAACGGTAATAATTTGATTAATTGACATGGCTAGTTATAATTTTATGTGTATTAATAACACATGTGTATTCCGTGAAATGGTAGAGATGATGCTCATGAGATGCTTATCTGTGTATCCATATAATATGTTGCGTGGTGACTTAATAAAGTAGATTTGAGTAAGTTTTTCTTGTCCGAGAAGTTATCTTTGAGTCGTGTTTATGGGATTGTGTGTGTTGTGATGTCTATCGATGTGGTTGTGGTGCCTCGGGTGGTGATCCGGGCACGATATTTAGTGTTGTGATGCGGGTATTTTCGCACTACGGTGTGCCTGTTGGTGGCGGTGTTGTGATGCCGTCACCGGTTGTGGTGGAGTCGGCGGGATGATTATGATACGAGTTTTCGAAAGTGCATACCAGCTTTATACATAGATTGTTGTTTTGTTTGTCGTTGTTCTTTGTGAGTTTTGGTTGAACATATAGACAGGTTGTCTTGCTTATTGATGTTTTCTTTACCAGGTTAAGTTAAGAATGAGGTAGAGTATGATATGCAATAGAGTTGAATATGTTTTCGTTGTTGTCATGGTATAGTGATGTTCTATTGATGGGATACGGTTGTGAGAGGTTGTTACAAATTTTGATCTTGTTCTAGATAAGGCTTTAGTAGACATGGTAATGGAAAATGATTCGTGGAACATGTGTTGTAATGATCTCAAGGCGGCGGGAGTTTATAATCTTTTGTTGGGACAGTGAGTGTAGGGTGTTGGGGGAATTAGTGTCATATTAAGTTATGTATGAGTTTTGCGGTAATGACGGAAAGAACTTGAGGGTCTGGAATGAGTGCACGTAACAAGTGTGGATCGTGAGTTATGCTTTTGATGACGGGAGATTCATATAGTTTATATAGAGAGGTATGTCATGTTGCGGTAATGTGGAAAAGTTGAAGTTTTGGGTTAAGATAAAGATTTTGAGGTATAGGTTAGGTGGTGTGACGAGTGAATTGAAGTATGAGAATTGTTTAAGTAAGAGAGCCTTGGATACATGCATGGCGAGTGTTTAGAGTATAGGTGATTATCTATGACATGTGATGATGATGAGAATAATGAGAAGATATAACTAAGGATATAGTATTAGTAGGTTACGAGGACGTAACATTTATCTTAAGAGGAGTAGGATGCGATAAAAGAGATTTTGATGGTTGTTCATATGGTAGTATATTTGGAAGTAGAATGTTGGTGTAGCATAAGATATTGATTTGTATATGTTGTGGTTGATAGTGTTAAAAGGTCACGGACGTGCTTGTAGTAGTTTGATGTTAGGAATGCGAGAATACCTCGGTAGTGTTGACAGTTGGATGATGAGATTATGAGCGTGAGTAAACTTCGAGGACGAAGTTCCTTTTAAGGGTGGTAGAATGTAACATTCCGTTTGATGTCTATGAGTGTCTTGATTTTGGATTTGATAGTGGATGATATTATGGAGCTAGCAGCGTTAGAGGACGGTAGTTGGTTATGTATGGAGTTAGTGTCGTGAGAGATATACATGTGGTGGATACGATATCGTGAGTCATGTTAGGGAAGTAAACATAGTTGGTGGAGTGGGTGTTAAAAGTTCATGTTTTCTGTTTGATCGAGTTCTTGAGTTCTTAGTTATGTTGTTGTGTCTTGGTCGAGTTAGTATGGTTGTTTTTATGTATGGGTTGAACTTCTGGGACGAAGTTCTTTTAAGGAGGGAAGACTGTAATACTCCGTATTTATAAGTCTTTAGGTACTCTATCGAGTAGGCCTTACTCTCGTCGAGTATGGGCAAGTTGCGGAATAAAATAGTTTCGACCATTGGGTACTCGATCGAGTAGTCGGGGCACTCGATCGAGTAGGGGGTACTGATCGAGTAGGGGTACTCGATCGAGTGCCTTGGGTACTCGATCGAGTGTCCGGTTTTACGGGGGAGTTTTCTCGGGTTTTGTTAATTACGCGATTAAGGTATTTAAACATATTCGTCATTGTTTTAAATCACTTTTTACAAAACCTAAAACCTGTTTAAGAGAGAAAGCAACTAGTTCTTCTTCCTAATCGCGTTCTTGACAATTCCTGAGTTCGACGGTCGGTTCGTATCGTAGTTCGTGTCGTTGGATTCCTTGCGTCGAGGGTAAACTTTTAATATAATTTCTATAATGTTTTGTTAAGATTGATGAAACCCTAATTTAGGAATTGGGGGTTTTTATGAGTAGTATTTGAATGGTAGCATCTATGTGTTGTATGATAGGAGGAGAATTCGTAGAGGAGCCGTTTTGATACAGCTGTAGATACCGTCTGCGTGTTGTGCTTTCCAGGTAGGATTTCCTACTCAGTATTAGTCCCATAATGGGATATTGGTGATGTGCTGTAGTTAGTTGTTTGATATGATGATTGTGATTGTGATTGTGATTGTGGTTGTGTTTGTTGATGGTTCTCGAGATGCGTTCTCGGCTGAGTGGGGTCACTTGCGGGAGTGATCTCACGCCCTAGTTTCGCCCTTCGTGGAACCCGCCACGAAAGGGGATGTGCACATTAATGGACAGGTATATCTTGGATACGCGTGGGATCTAGCTGGGGATGGAGTCATCACATATCAGAGTCTTAGTCTTCCGCTGTGTTTGTTAGGACAGTTTCTTTCAGTTGGTTTATAGTTTGAGAACAGTTGTATTTTGCTTACAGTTGGTTTTGTAATGTAATCACTTAAACTTATTTAATAAAGTATGTTTCTTCATTGTCTTATGATTATCATGCCTCGGGTAACCGAGATGGTGGCATCCTTATACCTGAGTGGTCCTGGTAAGGCACTTGGAGTATGGGGGTGTTACAGCGACCTGCGTGAGTTTCTGTCCATAATGATACGTCTTTATTCCTTGAGCATGAATCAATTGAATGCTGGGCCTTCAGTTGACAAACCCACGTGATCTTTTACCTATATGTTGGGCAGTCCAATTGCTTCGCCAACTACTCCAACATGTAAATTGTACTTCTTATTTCTTCCTCCTTTCTTAGCCCAAAATCATTTGATTTCTAAATAATTTCTTAACTTCACTTTATCACTCCCAAACATAATTAGTAAGATCAAATGTGATTTACACAATTAAAACCTCTAACAACCAACTTATTCCAGCAATGATGACCTCAATCGACACTTTTATAACGTATTAAACCCGTCTTATCAACTTCCCCACACTTAGATCTTTACTCGTCCTCGAGTAAACTCAAAGGACTCATTACAAGCTCATGCCAACACCGATCCACAGAAGCGTGAGAAAATCAACAAGACTCACAACGCTTGTACCAAACGGTCTTCAACACAACAAGGAGTGATTGAACAATATTGGAAGAATTCTCTTCTTTTACCTAAATCTCTCATTTTGCCTAAGAGCGCCCGCCCTTGCGGGTTTTCACTCTAGCTTATTTTTTTTCAACCCCACTCTACTGTCAGTGGCACACAACTCGATTTTTCATTTTACCCGGAGCGCCCTTTCGGGTTTTCACTCCGTCCAATCTTGCCTAGACGCCCTTTCGGGTTTTCACCTAGCCGGAATACTTTTCTTTCTTTTTTCATTTTTTTTTTCTTTTTTTCATTTTTTTTGCTGAAATAAATAACTGAAATAAACACACCACACAATTACAAATGTATACAAATCGGAACGGAACGATTCTCCCTCCCCACACTTAAATGAAACATTGTCCTTAATGTTGCAAGGACACAATATAGGGAAAAGGAGAACAAACCTCAGTCAGACGACTCAATAGACATGTCAATTCTCAACACCGAATGAAATAGAGCAATTCACACACCACACCTCCTCCCCACACTTGGCCATTAGCATATTCCATAAAACACAATCACACAAGGCCAACAAAAGATAAGAGTAACCAAAGAAGACTAACGCCCCTTATTACTCCATCCTAACAAAACCCTAAATCATAATCTCCTCTACACCAAATCAAAAATCCATCCAACCGCATTAGCAAGGTTCACACAACAACGCACCGCGGTTTCTCCACACCTTAGCCATTATCCTACTCATCCGGCCTTCTTTGTCTCCCTTCTTATGTCGCCAACACCAGAAATCAGGGTAGTTCCGATTGTTTTTTTTTTTTGTCTTTTTTTTCACCTCTTTTTTTATTTTTTAAGAATTTCATTTTTTTTTTGAACAAAAATTGCACACAAAAATCTATGGGTTGCCTCCCAGAAGCGCTGTTATTTTACATCGCTGGCTCGACATCTCGCGGAGTGGTAAACCACCCGACTTAAGTAAAAGTCTAGAAAATTACCTTACCAATGGAACGGGGTGAACACTACCTGATTTGATATATATGACTTGTGTTGCTTTACCGGAGCCCTTCCGGCGAATTAGTTTATCAAACCAAGTCTTACCCTTCCTTTTACCAGCCTGAGCATCTTTAAGATTCTCCCATAGAAGGATACACCTTTTCAATTTAGGCGGAGAGTCCTGCAAAATTTCACAAGTTTTGCTCGGAAGTGGTGGCTTCCGGCTTCTCATAGAAGTATGGTTAGTAGAAATAGCACAAAGAGAATAAACCGCAGAGCTAGTCAAATTAGGTGGATTAATTTCAAATTTAACCACCCTCCCATTAAACTCCATAGTCAAGGAACCATTAGAAACATCAATTCGGGTTCCTGCGGTCTTTAAGAATGGTCGACCCAATAAAATTGGGACTCCATCGACCTCCTGTGCCATATCCAAAACATAGAAATCAGCTAGAAAAACCAACTAATCTACCTTAATCATTACATTCTCTACTACTCCCCTAGGGTGAACACTAGACCTATTATTAAGTTGGACTACCACCCTAGTACTCTTTAAAAGACCAAGCTTAAGAGACTCATAAACATGGAATGGAATGACATTTATCAACGCTCCTAGATCTAACATGGCTCTTTCAAACTGTTTATCACCTATAGTGCAAGGTATAGTAAAGACACCCGGATCACTACACTTAGGAGGAGTCTTACTCTTAACCAAAGCTGACACAAATTCATTAGCTTTACCCTTTGCCTTTTCCAAACTACGTTCCTTTTGATTTATTTTAATTGTACAGAGTTCTTTTAAAAACTTTGCATACCTAGGAACACTCTTAATCAAATCAAGTAAAGGAATATTTACCTCGCATTTACGAAAGGTTTCGTAAATATCAGTGTCAGGCTCCTTCTTCCTTGTGTCCTTCAAAGCCTCAGGAAAAGGTGGCAGTGGCTCATATGAAGGCATGGATGGTGTCACCTCCTTTGAATTAGATGCATCTTCTTATCCTCCATCTTTCAGTAGCTTATCATCTTCCACCACTAACTCCTCTTCTTCTTGAATAGTCACCACCTTAGGCTTAGCTATTGGCTTTTCAATCTCCACCAATTGTATACCATTTCTCAATGAGACGGCACTCACATTCTCTCTAGGATTCAGAACTGTTTGAGATGGTAAAGAACCCGATTTTTTAGCTTCCAACCGATTGACCGCAGTAGCCAATTGACTAACTTGATTCTCAAGATTCTTGAAATTTTGCTTATTTCATGCTCTATCTTGAGTGACACTGATGGTAAGAGCCCGAATCATGTCCTCAGTAGATATTTATGAGGTCGGTGTAGCTTGTGGTGGTGCCTGAGGTATGGAGGGTTGCTCTTGTGGTCGCATAATAAATTACCTCTAGGAGGGCCAGATGATGGGTTAGCTTGAGAATTTGCCCAACGGAAGTTGGGATGAGCTTTCCATCCTTCATTATAAGTATTAGAGTATGGATCCCATTTCTTGTTTGGAATACTATCTCATACACCATTCATCGTCTGAGAATCACCCTCTTGCATTTGAGGGCACGAATCGCTCGGATGACCCTTAGTAGAGCATATACCACAAATAACAGTCATTTGTCTACCAGATAACATATCACGAAGAGTGGAAGCAATATTATCAACCTTTTCTTCTAAGCCAGGATTAACACCCATAGCACTCACTCCTCTCCAGGAAGGTCTTCTCTCAAACTGTCTAGAGGTCTCAGCTAGCTCTGTGATAACCTCCCAAGCTTCATCTGGATTCTTGTTGGCTATATTTCCTCCACAAGCAGAATGAATCATACGACGGTCATCTTGGTTCAGTCCACCACAAAAGTACATTATGAAATCATGTTCGGAGTAACCATGGTAGGGGCAACTGGCACATATGCTTTCTTCATACCTATCCAAGTAGTGATACTCGCCGGTGGTAGATAGTTTATTAACCAGTCTCTCGCATTGCCTTTCAACGAGAAAGGAAAGGCTCTCAATTTTAATTGCTCATCTGTGACATCAACTGGCTTCATACAGGTGCACACAATATGAAAGTCCGAAAGATGCTTATTCGGATCCTCAATACTCGTCCCACTGAAACTTGGTAATTGATGTATCAAACCGGATTTCAGTTCAAAAGTAACTCCATCATCCAATGCTGGAAAAGTGATGCATAATGGTTGAATGTTAAGATTTGGAGCTATGAGCTCCTTTAATGTACGGGTCTCTCGGGCCATATTCTCAGTGGTAATAGAAATTTCCGACGTATCTGAATCAGAGTGTATATCCTACTCGGAATCTGGGTGCTAAAAAATAACTAACTAGCTCCCACTGATATGTCTCAACCTGAAAAGTGTCCGTTCAATCTCTGAGTTGTAAGGCTCGAGTGGATGGTTAGTAGAACGGGTATTATGCATAAACAAAACTAAAACAAAACAAAGACTCTATACTAAAAAACACACAAATTAACTATTGCCTTCCCCGGCAACGGCGTCAAAATTTGGTGAGCCGAAGTCGTATGCTCCCAAAGATAATATTTATAACACTTATGACCTTAAACTAAATATAGTATATGGTAATAAGGATCGATCCACAGAGAAGGCGATGTAATTAATGTGTAAAAAGTAAAGAGTACAAGTAACAATAATATGGGGGGTTTTGAGATTGATTATAACTAATGAACTAATAAGAAAAAGCAATAAGTAAATGAGATGAATTCAGATGGTTAAAAGGTCTTGGGTCAACAAACATCCACTATCAACAAACTAATTGGTCTTCGATTGTCTCTAATTCGATTACTCTCAAGCACTTTATTGTGGAAATACAAGTTTCCTGTGACACCCTTAAAAATTAGCGATAATTAAACGCGTAAATTCTACAGAAAAACTGACATGATGTGTTTGTAATTGGTTCAACTAGACAAAACCTGTAATTTCAAAAAATTTTCTAAACCAATCACAAACATTGCCAACATTCCCAAGAGGCGGGTGCCAAAACCTGCAATGCTAACGAACTAATTTACATGCCATAGCTAACGATAAGAAAATGTAATGATACAAACCCAAAATAGAAAAGGGAGACATATGTCCCTTCAAATTAAATACAAAACCAAAAGTTAAAAGGTTTACTATAAGAATAGCCAAACTAGGTCCAAAGTTCTCTTGCTCACTAGCTCGTCCGTGAACCCCAACTAAGCATCAAGTACCTGTCAATCGCATTTTATACAAATACGAAAGCCACAATTCAGTGGGGAGTAACTTCGAGTCCTCCCAGCCACGAATCGTCATATTCAATGTAACATGTAATGAAACATGTAAACAACATGATAAATAATTCAATTATCAATTATCCTAACATATGAGTCCTAACTGACCAAACTAAACTATCATGTGAAACATATAACAAGCAAGAATCAAACTTTATCAATTGTAACCGGCTTACATCTCACCTATTACAATTCATAAAATTACCATACAAGAAAGGGCAATATATCAAAGACAGGCATAAGTTCTTAGCACCGTCAATAGTCACTCTGTAACTCTAGTCTATACCACGAGGTAGGGAAGGTAATCGAACCGGTATCTTGGCTCAGCGGTTAATAATAATAAAACATGGCCAAGACACAACACAACCCTAGTCTAAAATCTGCGCAGACCTAGACATGCGGATACACACCACCGCACCCAAGACCCACAATTTTTCTAAAACAAAGTGAGTACCCTAAGGAGTCCACCAAAGGGTTGGCTAGTACTTAAGCTGACCACTTACTATCAAAATAAGTAACGAGGTCATGCCCCAACTTGGATATAAATCCACTAGTCAGAAACCCAAAGGCTATCAAGCAGTGAACATATACTCGTCAAAGACTATAAAGACCTATCTATGATGAAGGCCGAAATACTCACCTAGGACCTAGTCCCAGCTAGTCCCAGCTTGAATACTTTAGCCCACACCACACAAGACAAGTAAGACACCCACTTAACCATAAGAGGGAAAGAGTCCAACTTACCAACATAAATGCTAACATTCTATCATGTGAAAGGCTATATAAACGTCTATTCAGCAGACAATCTAACAATATCCTCAATAAGTATTCAATACCAATTTCCAATTCTAACAATATTAACCATATTAAAGGTTTCAGGGAATCTAGGGTCGTTTCTACAATATAAGAAGCTACTTAAATCAACTAACTACACATGTGAAATAAAAATATAATAAATGGCCTAAAACAAGAAAAAGGCCGATTATCTAATTCATTCAAAATTTCATCCAACCGAATTTTTACCCGCAACCCCAGCCCTGCGACAGGTACGGGTTAAATTGCGGCCGACCAATCACTCAATTAATCGACATCGAATCACCAAAGGGACTAAGGCTCGCCGCACAAATCATCAAAACATTACAATTATCGCTATAAAATTCATTTTGAGCCTAATCATTTCAATTTCATTTTATAAACTATCCTAACATGTGATAACTATCAATATAAGCATAATTTTTACCATTAACATAATTTAACTACTAATATGATTCATTTCCCAAGTTTAATCATATGTCACTTATTCTAATTATATCATTAATGAACCTAAAATGACGAACAAAGCATGGAAAACCGCTAAAACAAGCAACGGGTGACCCTGGCCACCGTGTGGCCTCCGGCCGCAAATTTTTATCGAACTCCGCCACCCCCACACCTCCATTTCTCCATTTTTGTTCAAGATAAGACCATCCGAACCATAATTAATCGTTCTCAATACTAACATGTTAACTAAAACTAACAAAAATACATGGATTAAACATGCATGCAATCATTTTAACATGTGAAATTAACTACTTAATTAAAAATCACAAAAACATACAAAAATCAAAGCATGTGACGATTTTTCGTCGAGTAACTCGAAATATGTTACCTTAAGCTAGAAAATGAGCAATTAGCACCTTAAAACCCAAACCCTAACTAGCAACTATCCGCTATCTTCGACAATATACGAGTCCCCAAACTCGTCTTCCAATTCTTCACCTAAATAAACAATAAAAACACAACAATAAGTATAAATACCGAGATTATGCCAAAATTCGTCTTAAAACAACTTCAAGAAAACTGAAATTAAATTATACCAGGTTATAGATCTCGACGAGAGGATTCCGGAAATATAAATTTTATGAAAATCCGACAAGAAATGCGAAAGTTATGGTGAAATTGCTTGGATTTTAAGATGAAAAAGGTGATTTTGGTGATTGGGAATGTTAAGGAAGAAGAACAAAAGAAAAATCAGAAAAAGAAGGGAAGGGGGAGGGGTGTCCGCGGGAAAGGGAGAAAGGAAAGGAGGGAGTCGGGTTTTAGTCGGGATTTTACGAGTCGGTTTTGACTCGTTTCGATAATAATTAAATCCGCTTGTCAAACGCAAATTCCGACAAGACCAAAGTTTTTAAACACGAGATTACAAGAAAATTGAATACTCATACGACCCATTTCCAAATTCGTTTACCCAATGTTCAAAAGAATTATCATTTTCCCCCGATATGCCCTTATTTCAAAATAAAAAGTTTTTACACGGTTTAAACTATTTTTAAACATTTCAAAACTATCAAAATAAATACTTTACTACAAAATATAATAAAATTATATTTTTTTGAATTATTATTACTTGAAATACATTAATATCGAATTTTATTTGATTAATAAATTACTTCCGAAATTTATTAACGGTCCTAAATTACTTGGGCGTAAATCACCCCTCCTTTTAAAAAGTTTCGTCCTCGAAACTCAGAAGGAGAAATCATAGTATACAACATCTTAATAATATAGTTATAAGAAAATACAAGTATCTTTTCAATGAAACGGTGATACTCTCGTTGATCAGACAAGAACATCCACATTCATATCAAGATATAAAAATATTTCTACACCAATAAATGAGAAAACCCATTATTGGGACGTCACCAACAACGAGATTCAACATTCACTAATGTCAAAACCATTAAAAATCATAAAAGCATTTTCAAAATTTTAGTTTAAAGTTCTATAATAAGAATAATAATCAAAAGAGCTGTATGAATTTCATGAGGTAAGAATTGAAGTCGAACCTAAATGGGTGTCAAAAAAGGAGTTTCATAGGTTACCAACATCAAACTTATGAGAGGAGTATGATGAAGTAAAGAAAAGAGGTATGAGCAGTAACGCTCATGATCAAGGAAGAAGGAAAATCAGACAACAAGGAAATGCCAGACACTTTTATCACAAACTACAACAACACCCAAAACGGTTCCAAAAACTTCCTAACAACAAAACTCATAACCACATCACTCCCAAGGGTTTCCTCAAAAAGTAAACCTTCAATCAAGAATCCCAATACCAAGCTATAAACTCCAAGAGAAAGTTCCTCAAATATTCCACAAGATTCTCATTTCAAAACAAGGTAGTAACATACCAACCCCAAACTCTGAAAAATCAATAGGATCTCAAGTTTTCTATCCTTTTGCTTATTAAGGATTGCCAAAAGCGGATCTACACTCAGCTACAACATCATCCCATCATCTCAAGTACTCAAAGCGACCTCAAGGTCTATAAATCTATAGGGTTAACAAATTCTTCTCAACACTAAGTCTCTCTCAACTCAAGAATTCTCAAGAGTCAACTAAAATACCAAATCACATCACCAAACCATTATGGTCATCAACATCTCAAGGAATATTCTTTCAAATTTGACATCCTAAAACTTACTTACCATCAAATTCCCAAGGAACAAGGTCTTAATTGTAACAACACTTTATCACCTCAAAGTACCTAAAACCATAAGTGAAACTATGTTCTTTAACCTAACAATTGGTGTCAACCAAACCATTACCCTTTTTAGTTACCAAAACAAGTGCTAAGACTTCCCAACAATGTAGCTTACTCTCACTCTCCTAACATACTTCAAGTAGTAATCAATATCACTCACTAAAACCAATAAATAATCCCACATTTAACATTTCCCACACGATAACATATACATTATCAAACCCTCATATCCAAAGTGATTATGGAAGCCAAATCCAAACTCGGCTACTTAGTCAATCCTATATCCTCAAAACACATCTCACTAACTCTGTAAACATGGTCAACAGGGTACCAACTATTCTAAGGAGATAAGGAGTGATAACGGGATAGAGAAACGGTAAAATATTTTCAAAGGGTGCATGAACCCGACAAGTTAGGAAACTAAGAGCCGGACCGTAAAGATAACGGTTGGCAAAAATAAGAGGTATTCGAGTTAAGAAGATATCTAGGGCAAGAAGAAGATACATAAACTTTGGCATAAAAACAGGGTTCAACAAACATTAAAGAGAAGGGAAGGAGAACAGAAGCGGCATAATGAAAGGGTTACCGCTTACCAAACACTCATCAAAGCCTATGATCGATATGATAAGGTTACATCACTAAGGTGCTCAACCAAGCCTCAAAAGTCTACCAAATCATAGGACTAACAAGGACTCCACAATGGTAGGTATTCCTCAACTCAATTGGTTCTAAGAGCCAAAATCAATTCACCACACAAATTCATTTGTTACCATCCATGTCCCAAAGTATCTCCTTTACCATTCTCATCATCGAACTTCACTTACTATGTCATCCCCAAGTACCATAGCTTGTTTACTCCCTCATCTCACGACTTAATACATCTAGTCTCCAATACCATAAATTAGAATCACATCTTTGAACTCACGAACTACATTGAACAACATTCCACCAAAATTCCCAAATTCAGATATGATTAAGAAGGTCAACCACGTGTTCTCAAATTTCGAAAGGTCAACAAGGGCTACTCTATACTAGATTTGGTCAACTCAAAAGGTTTAACAAACTAACTAATTCCAAAGTACGATACCAATCCATTAAGCAACGTCAATGTCCTATTGTATTCCTTTCAAGGCCTACAAGGATTAGGGCTAACTATCATTCCTTAAATTTTCCACAAGAAACATCAAGACTCTCAAATGAAGTAGCTCAGGTTCATTCCATCTTATGTACTAAGGTAGTACCCATGCTCAATCATCTATAACAAACAAGCTCTCAATAGTCATAAATCCCAAGGTGTTTCTCAACTCACTAGGCTCCCATATGAAACACAACTAACAAGACTAACCAAAGGATCACAAGTTATATTCTCCTATACAACTCAAACCTTAAACAATCAATTTCTCAACTCGTTCACGCCCTCCAAAGTTACATTCTCTCAAAACCGGGTTCTCTTGAACAAGGGAACTATCCTGCGGAATAAAAGGACGGTGTCCACATGGACTTTTGTTATAAGGAGAAAACGAACCAAGGATGAATCAGGAGAAAGAATTGAAGAGTAGTTACCAAGGCGAGATAAGAGGAATTTGTAAGACGAATGAACAACGAAATTGGAAGATTAAGGTAAGATACACTGAATACGGAAAGAAATATCGAGAAAGTGGAAGCATTCTTCATTTGGCATAACCAATCTTTAACGGCACCAAAATTAATAACTAACAATCAACAAACCTAACAATTAGCAATCACAAAAAGACTAGCACATAAAATCCTAACTCTACCCATCCTACCCATCTCTCAAGTTTATTATTTAAAGGTCAAGTGATTTTAAGTGGGGTGCACAAACGTGCGTCGGGAGCAATAGGCTCTGATACCAACTGTGACACCCTTAAAAATTAGCGATAATTAAACGCGTAAATTCTACAGAAAAACTGACAGGATGTGTTTGTAATTGGTTCAACTAGACAAAACCTGTAATTTCAAAAAATTTTCTAAACCAATCACAAACATTTCCAACATTCCCAAGAGGCGGGTGCCAAAACCTGCAATCCTAACGAACTAATTTACATGCCATAGCTAACGATAAGAAAATGTAATGATACAAACCCAAAATAGAAAAGGGAGACATATGTCCCTTCAAATTAAATACAAAACCAAAAGTTAAAAGGTTTACTATAAGAATAGCCAAACTAGGTCCAAGGTTCTCTTGCTCACTAGCTCGTCCGTGAACCCCAACTAAGCATCAAGTACCTGTCAATCGCATTTTATACAAATACGAAAGCCACAATTCAGTGGGGAGTAACTTCGACTCCTCCCAGCCACGAATCGTCATATTTAATGTAACATGTAATGAAACATGTAAACAACATGATAAATAATTCAATTATAAATTATCCTAACATATGAGTCCTAACTGACCAAACTAAACTATCATGTGAAACATATAACAAGCAAGAATCCAAACTTTATCAATTGTAACCTAAAGCACATCTCACCTATTACAATTCATAAAATTACCATACAAGAAAGGGCAATATATCAAAGACAGGCATAAGTTCTTAGCACCGTCAATAGTCACTCAGAATCTCGAGTCTATACCACGAGGTAGGGAAGGTAATCGAACCGGTATCTTGGCTCGGCGGTTAATATTAATAAAACATGGCCAAGACACAACACAACCCTAGCCTAAAATCTGCGCAGACCTAGACATGCGGATACACACCACCGCACCCAAGACCCACAATTTTTCTAAAACAAAGTGAGTACCCTAAGGAGTCCACCAAAGGGTTGGCTAGTACTTAAGCTGACCACTTACTATCAAAATAAGTAACGAGGTCATGCCCCAACTTGGATATAAATCCACTAGTCAGGAACACAAAGGCTATCAAGCAGTGAACATATACTCGTCAAAGACTATAAAGACCTATCTATGATGAAGGCCGAAATACTCACCTAGGACCTAGTCCCAGCTAGTCCCAGCTTGAATACTTTAGCCCACACCACACAAGACAAGTAAGACACCCACTTAACCATAAGAGGCAAAGAGTCCAACTTACCAACATAAATGCTAACATTCTATCATGTGAAAGGCTATATAAACGTCTATTCAAGAGACAATCTAACAATATCCTAAATAAGTATTCAATACCAATTTCCAATTCTAACAATATTAACCATATTAAAGGCTTCAGGGAATCTAGGGCCGTTTCTACAATATAAGAAGCTACTTAAATCAACTAACTACACATGTGAAATAAAAATATAATAAATGGCCTAAAACAAGAAAAAGGTCGATTATCTAATTCATTCAAAATTTCATCCAACCGAATTTTTACCCGCAACCCCACCGCGACAGTGCGGGTTAAATTGCGGTGACCAATCACTCAATTAATCGACATCGAATCACCAAAGGACTAAGGCTCGCTTTTCGGACAATCATCAAAACATTACAATTATCGCTATAAAATTCATTTTGAGCCTAATCATTACAATTTCATTTTATAAACTATCCTAACATGTGATAACTATCAATATAAGCATAATTTTTACCATTAACATAATTTAACTACTAATATGATTCATTTCCCAAGTTTAATCATATGTCACTTATTCTAATTATATCATTAATGAACCTAAAATGACGAACAAAGCATGGAAAACCGCGAAACAAGCAACGGGCTGACCCGGGCCAGCCGTGGGCCAGCCGTGGGCCTGCCGGGCCTCCGCCACCCCCACACCTCCATTTCTCCATTTTTGTTCGATAAGACCGTCTAAACCATAATTAATCGTTCTCAATACTAACATGTTAACTAAAACTAACAAAAATACATGGATTAAACATGCATGCAATCATTTTAACATGTGAAATTAACTACTTAATTAAAAATCACAAAAACATACAAAAATCAAAGCATGTGACGATTTTTCGTCGAGTAACTCGAAATATGTTACCTTAAGCTAGAAAATGAGCAATTAGCACCTTAAAACCCAAACCCTAACTAGCAACTATCCGCTATCTTCGACAATATACGAGTCCCCAAACTCGTCTTCCAATTCTTCACCTAAATAAACAATAAAAACACAACAATAAGTATAAATACCGAGATTATGCCAAAATTCGTCTTAAAACAACTTCAAGAAAACTGAAATTAAATTATACCAGGTTATAGATCTCGACGAGAGGATTCCGGAAATATAAATTTTATGAAAATCCGACAAGAAATGCGAAAGTTATGGTGAAATTGCTTGGATTTTAAGATGAAAAAGGTGATTTTGGTGATTGGGAATGTTAAGGAAGAAGAACAAAAGAAAAATCAGAAAAAGAAGGGAAGGGGGAGGGGTGTCCGCGGGAAAGGGAGAAAGGAAAGGAGGGAGTCGGGTTTTAGTCGGGATTTTACGAGTCGGTTTTGACTCGTTTCGATAATAATTAAATCCGCTTGTCAAACGCAAATTCCGACAAGACCAAAGTTTTTAAACACGAGATTACAAGAAAATTGAATACTCATACGACCCATTTCCAAATTCGTTTACCCAATGTTCAAAAGAATTATCATTTTCCCCCCGATATGCCCTTATTTCGAAATAAAAAGTTTTTACACGGTTTAAACTATTTTTAAACATTTCAAAACTATCAAAATAAATACTTTACTACAAAATATAATAAAATTATATTTCTTTGAATTATTATTACTTGAAATACATTAATATCGAATTTTATTTGATTAATAAATTACTTCCGAAATTTATTAACGGTCCTAAATTACGAGGCGTTACATTTCCCCTTCCTCTTAATTAAGTTTAGTCAACTAACTCGAAACGCGATATTAGAAGACCCTAATTATTTAACAATCTAAGCCAAGCGTCTAGATTTAATCCAACAATGGCATTAACAATCCAAGGAAGTGATAAAGATAACGATCTTTAACACACGCGGTTAACAATTCGAATTATATGTCTAGTCTCTACTTCGTCCTAATAACGATGAAATGCATACAAATTATCAGGGTAAAGTTTGCTACTTTAGTCTAGATTAATTGAACAATTACGGATTCAATTTCTAAACATGCAATAGATTAAAGTAAACAGTTACTAATTGATCAGATTAGCAAGAGAAACAATAGTCATAAAATATGAGCAAGAGACATAAACAATACTTGAGAAATAAAAGAGAAAAAGAACAATCTCACAATTAATTAGTCAATAGCTTCAATCTGTCGATCCAAGAAAGGGGAGGATTAGTTCCTCATAATTTCTAAGTAAAAGTAATTAGGGTTCTTGAGAGTAGTTACCCAAATTACACTTATTGAATGAATAATAGTCTGAATGATAATGTGAACTTAAAACTTAACCTAATAATAATTATTCCTAAAATAATAATAATAATAATAATTCTTATCTGAAAGTTGGAAACAAGGGGAATAAAATACGAGTAGAGCTGAGACACGGGCGACCCGCGCCTCAGCCCGCGACCTGCGTGAGTTTCTGTCCAGAATGATACGTCTTTATTCCTTGAGCATGAATCAATTGAATGCTGGGCCTTCAGTTGACAAACCCACGTGATCTTTTACCTATATGTTGGGCAGTCCAATTTCTTCGCCAACTACTACAACATGTAAATTGGACTTCTTATTTCTTCCTCCTTTCTTAGCCCAAATCATTTGATTTCTAAATAATTCCCTAACTTCACTTTATCACTCCCAAACATAATTAGTAAGATCAAATGTGATTTACACAATTAAAACCTCTAACAACCAACTTATTCCAGCAATGATGACCTCAACTCATCGACACTTTTATAACGTATTAAACCCGTCTTATCATGTACTTCACAAAATATTTTGCAATTGGAATTTTTTTGACTAATTTTTTTGAACTTTTATTTCGTATTTTTCATAAGAACATAACCATTTTTACTTTTATGATATGATAAATTGATTTTCTTGTGATATTTTGATAAAGGGGTTTAATTTCACTTATTATGTAAGTTATGGGGTATAATCACTCCAATTGAAAGTTATGGGGATTAATTTCACAATTGTACAAAGTTATGGGGTCAATCACTAGTTCCACGTTTTTTTAAGTTTTTAGTTTATGTAACTTATTAAAAATAGGAGTCTCTAGTATCAATAAGTTTTCTTTAAAAGTTGGAGACTTCATTAAATGATCATTTCAACATACACTTAAGCTATATTTTAATCTAGATTATTTATTATTAAAATTGATAATCTCATGTGTTTTTTACTCACCAAGAAGAATGACTTTAAATTTGAAGTGTACGTCGAGTTTTAAAACCAATGATCACATCAAAACTTGTCCACTAAATATTTTGTTCATCCATTAATATTTTACTATTTGCTCTTCGAATATATAAGATCTCGCATTATTTCTCCATATTTACAATATTAAAACTACAAGTTGTTGTCCGTATGAGTACGTTTTGTTTCACCAACTTTAAAAACAGTTAGGACAATACTTTTTTTTTTTTTTTTTTTTTTTGATGACGAGGGGGTTGAATCCCCCTCAGGCCCATGTATTCCCGCACGACCACATGGACCATGTAAGCCACCCCTTTACCACTAGACTAACACCACTTGGTTAGTTAGGACGATACTTAACTAAACCAATCGATAACATGTGACATAACTTGTATTTTCTGGCACAAATTTGTCATATTACTTATTTAAATCAAACCATTGGGCTGTAACATAATAAAAACAAAAACGCACTCTTAGGAGATACAGTAAAATATTACTCGTATTAATAACGTACGACTATGATTTATCTTAAAAGTTTATGCTTGAGAGAGGAAGCGAAGGCAACCATTCAAAAATAAATTATGGATTTATGCTAATCATGTTTTTTCTATGTACACTTACTTTACACTAACAATTTTCTGTTCTTTGATTTGTTTGCCAACTTTCCAATCCTCGTCATAGATACTGAAGTAAAGCTCAAGTAGATCATTTCGTTGGACTGTATGTGTTAATAATTTAATATAGTCTTTTATTCACATCGCACGTACCTTTGTATAGTCTTCTTTAATTTTAAAATTCTTTTAAATAAAATCTATTCATACGATTTTATGTACGGTGTAATTTGCACTATCCTTCTTAAATTTAAGACGGATCTAGTATATACCATTTGTGTATAAATAATGGGGAAAAAATATTTGTCTTATATCCATAAATAGTACTACCTCCAATTTTATATGTTGTTCCCTTTTCTTTTTTACCCAAGAATTCAGAGAATCAATTTGGACCACACAATATACATGACTGCACATGTAGTTGATTTTTGACCACACAAACTTGTCCAAAAAAGAAAAAAAGGGAAGAACAATGAAATTTAACGGAAAGGCAAAGAGGAACACCATAGGAAATTGGAGGGAGTATGATACTTGATCCATTTAAGTTTAAGACGGATATTGTCGACTTAAATATAAATTTGTGCTCTTCATTGACATAATTATAAAGCTTACATAGTCACTTATTTCCTCTTCCTAAACACATGAAGTAACAAGTAATAAACATACGATTGTCATAGCAGAAATTAACCATACTCATGTGATAGCGTTAAAGTACGTTGAGTTACGACACCATAGCTAGCTGGTCATTGTTCAGTTGATGTACCTTGGAAGTCCTCTCATCATGTATCTGCTCATCCGTAAAAGCTTATTCTCCATACCTGCAATGCCCGACTCGGTTGGCTGGGGCATATTCCTATAAATTTAACAAAACAAAAGAAATCCGTTAGTAAAGACTAAAGACATTATATGCGTTGTCTTGTTTCATAGTGTGAAACTAAAGATTGAGAGACAAATTAAAATAGGAGACATTTTATATATCAAAAAAGAAACAAATAAATAAAAGACACATAATTAGTCCGGAGTATAAAAACTATGGCATGACATACATTTATTTATATAACAAATATAAGTAGAAACGTATGAACATATAGTCATATATACTACAAACACGATATACCTGGTAATGAAGAGCATAAAACGATCGACAAATAAGCTAACTTTTGAGACGTGTGAAAAAAAAAAAAACCATAACTCCATAGCGTAATACATCACTTTTCGTCTGTTTAACCACGGTCAATCTTGTCATAGCCAAATAAAACAATCATATCGTTAACATTACGGAGTAATATCTAACATGCAAAATATATAGAACCGTCAATTTGACAAAAGTAAAACAAAGTAAATAAATACATTTCATTGAATATAATAAATTATAAAAGCATAGGCAACAAAAACTCAGAAAGGTGAAAAGTTGAAAATAAGTTAGTGGAAAGTTATCTTTATATACTAAGAAATTTGTTGATTTGTTATTGCCTTGTATTAGGATTCAACATAAGATAAAATTTATTATTACCTTGCATTAGGATTCAACGTATGATAAAATTTGTTATTGTCTTGCATTAGAATTCAACGTAAGATAAAAGTTATCGTCAATGACGGAGGTAAGATATGAACTCAGCTGCGCAAAAAAATTTAACACGGCGAACGTATTCCTAACCCTTCCCCAGCTTCCGCTACTACCCATCCATTGATGTTTAAAATGACTTGATTTTCTACGACGACTTTTTACCTCCGTGGTGGTATCCTTGTGTGTTTATTTTCAATACTAAAGCAGAGCTAGTAAGATGTTTATGAAATAGGTAAACAAATAACCGAAAGGGAAAGAATATAATGAATTGACAAATTATTGATCCGTCTTATCTATGTGTTTCCGTCGTTATATAATTCTCATAAAGAATAACAAATAAATAAATGACTTAAATAAATGATTGAGAAGGGTGAAATACTAATTAATTATTAATATTTACAATTAATATTTAATAATAGATGAACAATAATTATTACCACCTATCATAAGTTAGTCTCTTATGTTTTGTTGGTAGCACTTTAGCAATTTGCTCATTAGTTTTATGCTTGTTTTTTTTTTTTTTTTTTTTTTTTTTTTTTTTTTGGTGTTGACTAGGAGTATCCCCTACCGACAGCTGGGGCAATCTCTTTCGGGGTATTGAAGGCAATTTAATGGGTTGACCCCTCCCAAGTTTGGCTTTTTCATTCGCAAGAGTCAGGAATCGAACCCCTGACCACTTGTTTAAGAGATGAGAGCCCTTACCACTCACACCAGCCAACCAACTTTGGTATTAGTTTTATGCTTGTGCGAATTGAAAACAGTGGAGTCTGCTCCTTGACTAATCTCATTCGTCACCACCGGTCCAACTACAACTCTACTCTTGTCTCGTCTGCAGTACAGCAGCCCTGCCCACATTCTCTTGATGATCACGCACAACCACTCTTATAACGCTGCCAATATGCTTGAAAATTGCAGCATTGGTATTCACTTTCCAAACACCCGTCCGGAGGTGACTTCCACTTTGTAGCATGATCAGACTTGGGTATGTTTCTAGATGTTGTTGTCTCGCTATTTATCTCGCTATACACCTCTTGGTATCTTAAGGCCTGCTCAATCAACATCCAAGGCGCTCTATACTTCTTGCCATGAAGAACATCGTACGACTTACGATCATTCCAAATTGCCCATAAAACCATAATTCTACGGTGAAATTCGGTTGCTTCCGTCCTATCAACTTCCTGTCGAGCCCACTCCTCCATGTTTCTTATATTTCCCGAGTCCTCATTGTTAAGGATACACATGAGTCCAAGCAAAATCCAAGTCCACGCATCATCTCAACAAACTTAAGTCAACAACCTTAGTCTTCTCCTATGATTTCTCCTCTGTTATTAGAGTTCTTGTTTACTTAAGTCAATTGTATATTCCTTGTTTATAGGTTAGTTTCCTTGTTATTAACTTCTGTTAACTTAACTCTAGTCTTCCAGTTATCTAGCTTTAGTATATATATTGATGGGGCATATTCTGCACCCGCTGACCGAGTCAACATATTGAGCAAGGTCAAAGATAAATGACAGCAAGTCAACATATTAACAGCCTAATCGACAAAGTCTGTCGGCTTGTCACTTGGGTCTCGGCTTGGCAACTAGCCGGCCGAGAGGCATATCCGCGTACTCACATCCAGTCCCCTCGGCATGGAGTCAACCAGGCCTGCCGGCCTGTCATAGGTCCCTCGGCCGAGGGTAAAACAGTCTTTTCACCTGCTAGTCACTTGGCCACTACGTGACAAAAGGTGAAAGTCTATAAATACTCATCACCTCTCATTTAGAAACGATCATCTTAATCTGGTATAAACTCCCTTATCTCTCTACAATATACTTTGCCAAGTTAACATACAACTTATCTCTCTAAGTTTACTGACTTAAGCGTCGGAGAGAGTACGTTCGGCCCCAAGCCGAGCCCTCAGTTTGTTCATCTTGACAGGAAATAGTGAAAGGAAGAGACAAGCAACGACATCATTCAACAAGCTCAAGTGGTCATAATCCTGCTCCGGAATTACACCCGGAACAATTGGCGCCGTCTGTGGGGAAAAGATACTAAAAGCTAGTCACCTACCTTACAAAAAAAAAAAACCATTCAGCGAGCTAAGAAGATGTCAAAACAACAAGAAACTGTGAGTGAAGGAACTGCATTCTTCCAGGATGACACGTTCCGTAATTCTGAGATCGGGCAGTCCCCCACCGGCCGAGTCACTGAACCGGCGTACGGGATGCCGAAAGAGCAAGAAACACCGCTGCCTACCGACCAAGTCATCGTCATGGGACATGTGGTCGATGCGGCCAAATTAAAGCTATTCCTGGACCTAATGGGTAGTACGCCGATCACCCCTGTCATGACGACGGTGACGGCAGCGCATCCACAGATGACCAGGGCCCATAAAGTGACTCCGAACAACTTGTCCGGAGCGATACAAGGAGCTGGCCGTGCTAAAACGCCAGCAGAGCCCGTGGTGCCAGTGGCAGACCTGAGTCCTTCCCCCACTCGCGGAAGGACAGCGTCGCCGCGGCAACAACGAGGCCACCCCCGAAGGAATGAATGAAGTCCGACTCACCAAAGTCGGACAACAAGAAGCCCTTCCCGCCAGAGGGAGAGAAGCCGGACTAAGGTTGCGAGGAGCCGATCGCCGCGTGTCATTCGACACGTGGTCAGACAGCCCCTCTGTACCTATGTCCTCGAGATCCCTGTGCCAACTAAGCTGAAGCTGCCGCGCTTATCATACAAAGGAGATAGCGACCCAACCGACCATGCCGAGGCTTTCGAGTCGTACATGCGGTATGGGAGCACGGCACGAGGTGTGGTGCCGAGTCTTCCCAACGACCC